>NC_053035.3:24505240-25705240 GCF_002575655.3 Aegilops tauschii subsp. strangulata | reverse complement strand
CTTCAATTATATGCTGCCTTTATTTGCAGGCTGGTGGTACTTTTGAAGCATTTTACCTGTAATCTGGGGCTTTATTCCTACAAAAACGAGAACGATCCCCAAGCTCAAGCCAAAGAGGAATTTCACTTGGTCACTAGACTCACTACAAATGGAGTGAGCACTATCGTAAACTCTCTTAATTAGTTGATGTTTTTTGGTTCAATCTCGATTACACAAATTGCTGCTCTTCTTGTCTTGTCTCTCAACAGTTACACTAGTTGAACAAGTATTCATTTTTGAATGGTTCTTTCAACTATTATTCAGTTTGTATATTTGATCTGCACTATAACATCTCTTTGAAGGGATGATTTTAATGGATTTCATGTCATTTTTCGCATGTTGCAATTCTAATTAGTTGACACCTAGCTTAGTTAGCCTTGGATCCGCTGGTCAAGTCTGACATGCAAATCTTGTGGAAAGACTTGACTAGAATGTCATGCATATTCATCCTGATAAAAAATTGGTACGTAGTATAATCCATATGTGCAATTTTGGAACATTTCAGAATGTCCAACCCCATCATATCATGTTCACAGCACGAGAGAACAGAAGAGGCAGCTGTGAGTTTTCTTTTACCTCCTAATGAATGACCTTCCATATTAGTATTTGTTTAACTGAACATCTGAAATTTTATCGCATTATCACATTTAACCCTCGTAGTTGAAATAAGCTCAAAGAATCCTCCTCCGGCCTGGTCCATGCATTTAATTCTTTCTCCCTTCAATTCTTGTCCCGTACTGCTCCTACTGTGTAGGCACATGCTGCATGCCCGGACTCACTGTGCAGTGTGAACGGCAGAGACTCTCATCCACTCCTTTCCTCATGCCTGCCCGGACTCACTGCGCAGTGTGAACGGCAGAGACTCTCATCCACTCCTTTCCTCCTGCCCGCCTAGCTCCCTACCTTGGATTTTTCTCACTTGGAACGTTTGATTGATCACCGTTCTAAAAGGATTTGATTAATTTGCGCTTACACCCCCTCTGTGAAGTATAATTATATTTTATTTCGCTCAGTTTTCTCATGCAAATCTTCCTCTAAACATATTTTCTCGAATGGCACGCATAATTCCTGATAAAAACATATAAAACAAAAATCTGTTGTATGACCATCTCTCCTGTATAGACACAGAAAGTGTAGTTAATGTGATGGACCGGAACATTGATGCACTGTGTAACTGTGTGTATCATATGGTACATAGGACCCATCCATGGTCTGATTAATGTTGGCTGAGGGTGGAGCATAGCCTGCAGCGCTTGACTGACTCCTCACTGGTGGAGTAACTACATTTTCCTTGCACCTTCCTAAGCCTCTCCTGCATACTTCTTCCTGCTGTTCTTCCTTAGCTAGTTTGCCATTTGGATCGGTGTTGGTGGATCATTCTGTTGCCTCATTTCCCGGGTAATTTCCTTAATTCTTATAGCCATCTTCTTCTCCAGCTGCCTGGCTGCTGCTCTGATAATGCTACTCTTAACTGCACCGCGATATACAGGTGGAAGAGGCAAATCAGAAACAAGAAGCTATCGAGCAGGCCGGCCTGAGACTGAGAGAAAGAGAGAGAGAGGGGGCGTTGGGCTTGGGCATCCTCCTCCCCGAGCTGAGCGACAACCTCGAAGCAGAGGGGGAAGGATACTGTTAAGAAGGGGGTCATGGACCTCAAGGCCACGCAAGCTGCTCTTGAGAAGGTCTCCAATGTGCATTAATTTGCTGTAGCGCTTGACTTCCACCTAAGGTATGAAAGTGCTTGACTTCCCTAACACTTTCTTAAGCTCTGCTTGATGCAACGTAATGAAGTATTGCGACGATAAAAGACTGCAACTGGAGTGGTATAAAAAAGACTGATGTAGACTTGCTAGCTCATTTTTGTGTCCACCACATCATAAGAATCCTATTAATTTGTGTCTCATCCACTGCATCCTGCCAGGTATGGTATCCATGATCCACACATGCGCATGTGCCATGCTAAGATAAGCCAGCGCCTAATCACGGTCACACCGGTGGAGACTCTCCGATCGGGTTCCAGCGATGGCTGAGCTCGCCGGGGGCGCCGTCCGCTCGCTGCTTGGCGTCATCCACGACGAGGCTAAGTTACTGGGTGGCGTCCGTGGCGATGTGCAGTTCATCAAAGAGGAGATGGAGAGCATGAACAGCTTCCTCCTGCACCTCGCCAGGAAGACGCCCCGCAGCGGGGAGCACGACGAGCAGGTCCGCACGTGGATGAAGCAGGTCCGCGACCTCGCTCATGACTGCAGCAACTGCATCGATGTCTACCTACGGCGCGGCAATCCGGCAGTCTACCGTGCCAGAGGAATACTGCTGGGTTATGTGTGGTGGGTGCCTTGGTTCGTCAAGAAGACGCTGGCTCAGCACCTCGCAGCCACCCAGCTGCGCGACCTCAAAGCCCGGGCTCGTGATGTTGGGGAGCGGCGGCTCAGGTACGGCGTCGAGGTCCCGGCGAAGCTGGACGCCGACAAGAAGCTGATGGAGGCGTCGTGGTCATCAACATTGTTCCAAGCTACTAGGGCAGTTGTAGCCGAAGGAGACCATGACTTCGAAGAAGACTACTACCGGATGATAACCGATGATCCACGAAGGGAGCAAGCCTTTTCCGAGCCTCGCATTTCTGACAAGTGCACTGAAAAGCTAGTACGTTGGCTTGAACAACAACAAGAGGACGGTCCATTCCAAGCCATTGCCATTGCAGCACCAGATGAAGAGGATGGAAACGAAATACCAAATGAAGCTTTATCTCATGTTGCCGTTAAGGAAAAATTCGACCACATCTTCTCTATATATGGCCGGTCTTGCCTGCAAGAACCCTGGGATTTTCTTGGTGATATCTTGGAGAAGCTTGAAGAGGAATCCAACAAATCAGTGGAAGAATTCGGCGAGGAAGCTATCGACAAGAAGATTAGGAAAATCAAGGAGAAGATCGAAGAGTACCTGGAGAAACCTGGTAATAAAGGTTACCGGGTTGAACCCTTAGGAGTACTCTGTGGCATCTTGGGGGTGCTGCTCCAGGATGCAACTGCTGGTGAGGATCAAAATCAAACCCAGGAAAAGATCCTTGACGAGACAGTGGATAAGATGAAAAGGTATCTGGAATCAGCGGGTGAATCGAGTTCCTGCAGGATTGGTGTTGAGCATCGCCAATACATAGCCATCCTGCAGGAGCTGCTTCCCAAGCAGCACACCACCCCGGGAAAAGTAGCCACAAATAAACAAGCCGGCGAGGATCATATCGTGAAAAATATTAAAGACATCACGTTGAAGATTCATGTGCAGATCACACCGGAGCTGCTGCTGCCAGTGTCACTTCACCAGCTAGATAAATCAATGGGAGAATCAGGCCAAGACCAGCTGTTTGCAGGCGAGGAGGACTGCAGGGAGATGATTGAACATGTCCTAGAGAGGATCAAAGAGCATCTGTTAATTCAAGAAACCGTGGGGAGGGTTAGAGAGCATCTGCAGGGTACAAGGACACTGGTCGTTCTCCACAATGCCTCTGGCTACAAATGGGATGAGACTGCAAAGGCCTTGCGAGATTTGGGTTGCAGTTCAATGGCAGTGGTAGTTACCACAAAATACATGCAGAGGGCCAACGAGTTTTGCTATGGGACAGAACCCATCATATACTCTTCTATTGAATACTATCGCGAAACAGCGCTCCAACTTACAAATCGGCATGTGAATGATGACGAGAAGTACAGCGCTGAAATCTACCATGAGATCTTGGAGAAATGTAGGGTGGATGAGTTCTGCATAAAGATGTTCATCCATGCTCTGTTTGCCAATCCAATGAGGAGCAGAGAAGAACTGGACAAGTTGAGCAACAGCCTCGTGTTTGAAGGATCCGTGGAGACCAATGGCTACAAGATGATCAAGTTCTCGTACAATGATCTTCCTAGGGAATACAAGACCTGCTTGCTGTACCTAGCCATCTTCCATAAAGACGAAAAGATAAACCGGACAAGGTTAATTGGGCGGTGGGTTGCGGAAGGACTGATAACTAGACAAGACTGGCCCAGTTCAGTCAGTCAGGCCGAGCATTGTTTCGAGGTACTTGCCGACCTATGGCTTCTGTGTCCTTGCGACGTTGGTACTGCAGGGAAGGTCAAGAGCATTACGTTGCATCCACTAGTGTACAACTTCATCACCAAGATGGCCAGGAAAGAACACATTCTGGACACACGCCTATCTTGGCACCTGGCTCGCCACTTCTCTGTTCTCAGCAACATCCGGCTCCGTCCCTCGGATAGCATCTTCAACTTCTTGAAGCAACCATCCCGAGCATCATCTCAGTTAAATCTCGTCAAGGTCCTGGATCTGGAAGGTTGTGCATCCCTTAGGGATAACCAACGATGGCTCAGGAACGTGTGCACCTCATTAATACTGCTCAAGTATCTGAGCCTAAGGAACACAGATGTCACTCAGCTGCCGAAGGAGATCAACATGCTCCAGCAGCTGGAGGTGTTGGACATCCGGCACACTCCTATGAATGCCTGCGCCACAAAACTGCTCATGCTACTGAAGCTAAAGCGTCTGCTGGCTGGTCACACCGGCACTGGTGGTGGTGATGCTAGCACACTTTCCACTGTCCAGATGCCTCACAAGGTTAGAAAAATGATGGACCTGGAAGTGCTGTCACATGTACAGGCTTCGAAACATCATGCTACAGAGCTGAGAGAGATTGGCCAGCTATGGCAACTAAGGGTTCTTGGTGTGATCATTTATGATTGGAAAGCTCAACTTGAGAACTTACTCCAAGGGATTAGCGATCTGAATGAGTGCCTTCGGTCTTTGTCGATCGAGATCAAGCCTCCGCCTTCCAGGCAGGCTGCTACTCCTCCTGACGTGCCTGCAGCCGGTGCTATCAGTGCACACTGTAAAAACACACCCAAGCTTCTTGAATGCCTGAGCATCAGTGGAGTCACGGTGTATGAGCATCTTCTCCCATTGTTCGCAAGAGGCTGCCGCAAACTTGCTGAGGTAACTCTTCATAACACCTCGTTAGACCACAATGATATGGAATCCCTCGCAGATTTGCCAAACCTACGCGGCCTCAGGCTCCAGCATGTTAATTTACACACTGAGGGCAAGCTTATAATCCAGACTAATGGGTTCCAAAATCTCAAGTATCTTGTCGTTGAGGGGGGCGGCATCACCGACATCAACTTCGAACTTGGAGAAGCTCCTAAGCTTGAAAACATCACCTGGCTCATCGACGGGATAGTGTCTCTGTCGGGAATCAACAACCTTCCCAAGTTGAAAGAAATGGTGTTCAATGATGGTGTCAGGCTACCAGATCAGGTGATACAAGCCATAGAAGCACATCCAAACTTCATTGATACTAATGGAATATGGGAATTATGCTAATCAGGAGTGAATCTATGGTTCCTTGATTTCAACCTTACAATGTGGTCAGCAAGGGTTGCTTCATCCATTCATTCAAGCTTTACTATGATTCTGCTTTGTGTGTGAACTTGATTATGCTCGTATATGTGTTTGTGTTAAAAAATGCGAGATCATTTCTATACAGCCAATAGGGGTGTCTGAATGTAACGATAACGTGTCATGACTCATGAGTGAGGGTGTATGCTTATTTGTCCTAAACTAGCACAGCAGCCCACGAATGCATGAGCCACATCTTTGGTGTCTATTTTTGTACTTACATATTTGACATTATATTAGTTCAAAAACAATTATAATTTCATACTCCCTTCATTATACAATGTAGTGCGCCCGCGTTTCCCGAGATTCAAGTTTGACCATAAATTTAGCCAACGAGACCGACTGCGGCGGGAGTAACCTATCCCGCCGCAGTCGGTCTCGTTGGTTAAATTTATGGTCAAAGTTAGATCTCGGGAAATGCGGGCGCACTACATTGCTACTCCCGCCGCAGTCGGTCTCGTTGGTTAAATTTATGGTCAAAGTTAGATCTCGGGAAACGCGGGCGCACTACATTGCTACTCCCGCCGCAGTCGGTCTCGTTGGTTAAATTTATGGTCAAAGTTAGATCTCGGGAAACGCGGGCGCACTACGTTGTGAAATGGAGGGAGTATTTGTTTTGTTGTTCGAGACTTTCTATTGCCTCGTGTTCTTAATTTTCCTCTTTCTCCCTAGCATTGTTTAATTTGAAGTTTAATACCTGTCAGACGGATCCATAATATAAGATTGAATTCTACTAGCAGTGCCGGTTCATCCTACGGCTGATTGCATATATGAGCATGTTTCCTGTTATATGAAAGATTACTACTCCTACTGCAGTTCTTCTCTTATCAACACAGTTCATCATTTCCCTCAACCTCAGTACGGCATTTCAGCATTCTCAAAATGCTTCTTTCAATTACACTCCTAAAAAAAATCTCCATTTTCTTCTTATCAGTTTGTGGTTAACCATAATTGCCCAAATCAGTAATCCATCTGGAGTGCACTAACTCTACTCCAGTATAGCAGGATTTTCTGGTCTGTTTTTCTTCCCGTGGTAACAAACTGATCGACGGGGATTAGTTCGTTGCAACAACGGAAATGACGAATAAAGATCCGAGACAAGCTGTTATGACCGGGCAGACTTATGTCCGTAAGAGGCCCACTGGGCAGGTTTAGTTAGGGGCTTAGCCCACAAGTTATCTATCTTATTTTTCCATCGTGGTTATATATACTAGTTGTAAGAATTTTTGACAATGAAGCAATAAGAATAAATCTATTGCCCGGCTCGCACAGGAGCCGGACCCTAACCCTAACCGCCTCCAGCCCTTGCGCCGCCGCCTCCTCTCTCGCTCACGACGGCGCCGGCCGTTGGATAATAGTACCTGATTCTCGGCGGCGTATGGGTATCGTTGTCATACTTGATAGCTAAGGATCGTCGATGGTGCTCGTGTTGCTGTTGAGTTTGGGCCGGCTGTCGCCGTCGCTGAAGCGACTCCGGTGCTACGGTTGCGGCGCCTGTCGACATACAAGAAAGCTCATCTGTGGTAAGTGAACGGTTGCACGATAAAGAGAAAAACTGAAGGAGTACAAATCGAAATAACCTGATGAGGCTACGGCGTCGGTAAAGCAGGGCCGGTGGAGTTGAATATGGCGTCCGTGGAGCGGGTCCGGTGCAGTGGACGAAGGCTTCGGCGGGCGCGTTGTACAGTGCTTTCGGTGAGGCGGATCTGTTGCGGCGGACGAGGGCATGTATGAAGGGCTAGCGAAGGGGCGGACGAGAGAGTCAGTGAAGGGCCTACGCCGTGGTGGACGAGGGCGCCGGTTAAGCAGATAAGGTGCGGTGGACCATGATGGCGGTCAAGGAGATCTGGAGCGGTGGACAAGCCAGTCGCTGAAGCGGCTCCGGTGAAGTGGTGTGTTGGCAGTTGGGGGTTTCAAGGTGCGGAAGGTAGATCCGGCGGGGTGTGAGGTCCACCGCTGCGGCGGAGGACTAGATTCGGCGGCTTGCCGTGGTTGGGGGGGTCGGGGAGGGGAAGGGGAGGGGCTATGGGGAAGAATGTTGGGGGCAAAGAGGAGAAAACAATGGAGTTACCAAAGCAGCCCTTTTCCGTTCATGTGGCAGGGGTAAAACAGGAATATCGCAGGGCTAAACTTTCGGGCGCGTGATATTTCGATGTGAGCGGGAAGTTTGAAAGCTTTTGGCGCCTAAAATTATAAGTATTCTGCTCTCGTACGGCCGACAATGATATCATGGCCGACAATTTGTTTGTTTTGCACGCAAAAAAAATGTGCAAGTTTTGAAAATCAATGTCTCCACCTCGAAACTTAGATTGTCCATTCAATTCAAATATGGATCATTGAACTACTACAAGCAAATACCATCATACGGTCCAATTCAAATGAAATTCCAAACGTGCAAGTTTTGAAAATCAATGTCTCCAACTCGAAACTTAGATTGTCCATTCAATTCAAATATGGATCATTGAACTACTACAAGCAAATACCATCATACGGTCCAATTCAAATGAAATTCCAAACGTGTTTATCCTAAATATGATGACAAAAGCAAAAATGTGTATGTGTATGAATAAAGTGGATGATTATAAGGTTTGAACATGCCCGTATGTGTGTATCTCTAGGTTTGATATATGAATTTGAAATCACGAAATCCCGGTTTGTACCTCCGTTTAAATGAATTACAAAAGCTAATGATGGAGTCGAATTCCAAAATTCCAATCTTAGGTTTGTAATTCTCGTACATCAAGGTATATCACGCATGTTCAAAAGTATCGTTATCTCATAGTACAAACTGTGAAACAAATTGATTAACCATGAATGCACAATATCTCAATTACGCTAAAGTCCCTCAAATATAGACACCTCACTCTTTATCTGAAGTCAACCCCCCCACCACCACACACACACATAGAGAAGTCGTTCTCTCCCCCAAACACCAACACACGAGCACATTAACACCCCTCTCTCTTGTAAAGTCCGGACCCCAACATAGGTCTCTATCACTTTGTCTCTCGGGCATGCACACATCTCTTCCCTCACTCTCTAGGTCTCCCGCTATCTCTCTTACCCAAGCACACGCACTATGTAGAGTGTATATTTCCCATACACACAAAACGTCGCCCCCAAACGTCTATCTCCCTAGTCATGTGGTTCTCGCGCACTCACCTCACACACCACCCCACTGCAAACAAGCACACTTTGTCTCCTTGTGCACCACTCTCCTCTTTCTATCTCTCCCACATGCGGACCCGCCCCAGCTCCTTCCCTGTATACATATATGTCGTGACTCTTTGCATAGCTCCCTAATGTATAATCGTTCTCAATTTCGCACATTGTTCTCTACAACATCTATTCTAGATCTCTCATGAAGTCCCTATCACACACACGATGACTCGCTTCCCTTGCGTCTCCGTTCATAGGCCAATTTCGGACAACATCAACATTGTCTCCCTATCTATACGCCATTTATGGACACAAACGACCCCTCTCGCCCCTCTCTTCCTCTCTCTCTCTCTCCGTCGCTAGCTCTCTCTTTCTCTCGCTCTCACACCCCTCTCTCTCTCACACACACACACTCGATGTCTCTTCCAAATAGTCTGCTCCCCCCGCCTGCACCCGTGCTATCTCGCTACTACACATGTCACACCATTCCCCCTTCCCTTATACTAGGTTTACATCATCAGTGGTCTCTCTACTCCACATACACTCTCTCCCTCTCACACACAAACGCGTGCACAAACACACACAGACACGCACAAACACCCATTTATCTGGATCCTCATCTCTCCTCATGTCCGCATGTGTATCTCACACACTCACTCTCTAATTATGTATATGTGTCTCCACGTTACACAACACAAAGCCCCATGTACATGTCTCTCTCTATCCTCCACACACATAGACACAAAGAATCTGTTATCATTGCCTCAGTCTCTAACATATCACACACGCACACTGTCTCTCTCTCTCTCTCTCGCAAACACGCTCAACAAGGGTTTCCCCGTGAATAACTTACCGTCTATTCATCAATAGTCGTGGCAGTACGGCGAACATGAGACGTGAAAAAGAATAAATCTACACATGCTTAGACCACCTAGTATGACTACTAGGACTAGAGCAAGCCAAAAAGCGCGCCGCCGTCACCCCCTCCTTGTCGGCGATGGGAAAATCTTTGTTTTACATAGTCGAGAAGTCATTGTGCTAAGGCCCCACATGCCGAGGCGTTGAATAGAATGTAGCTGCTAGTTTACGGAAGCAAGTATCGATAATACGTTTGTATCTCCATACTTATATTTCTTCTCTTATAAAAAACTGAGTTGGTGATGATGGTATGTGTGCCATCTTGCAATATAGACCGTCCGATCTATATCTGACGGATGGAAATTAAACTAAAAGATACCCGCACCCCTCTCCACATTTGCAGACAAGGCCTTCCCTCGTTCATCCTTATCTCCAACAAACCTCATTGTTGAGCAATTAAGAAAGGAAGCCTCTGGAACAAACTGGCCTGGTGGCCGCTGCCGGCGTTGTCAATCCCCATGCCTCCGCTCAGTCCGACCACCAACCACCACCACACCCCACTCCTCTTCACCTTATCTCATATTTCCCGAGATATCATTAGTTTTTACACATGGGATTACTCCCACAAGGGTCAATCACAACAAGTGTTTTATAAAAAAATGCATCTTGATGTTCCGTGCAATGCACGGATCTTGCTAGTACTCCTACACAAGACTAAGTTGGTGATGCTGGTGTGTCTGCCATCCGTCGTTTCTGACCATTAGATCTACATCTAACGATTGTGAGGTAAGTTGTTGCCTTTTCTCACCAACATCCCACTTGTCTACCAATTTGCAGAAAAACCCATAATTAGTATCTTAAAACCAACCACATCCCTCCCTGACCTCACCAAAACAGCCCAAGGAATATATTCTAATTGAAACATAATATATCTCTAGTGACATATGTATATCAAAATTAGAGTGTTTTGTACCAAGTTTGTGAATAAGTATTATTCTAATTATGATTCGTTGCAACGGACATGAACATTGCTAGTATTTCCAACCATGCATTTTTTTCCTAGTATTCCATAGTTTTGAGTTTTCCATCAAGATATTAGTCACTCATGGTTGATATTTACTTTCAATCATGTACACATATGCACTATGTAACTAGCCTTGCTTATTGGCTTCCAAAGCTTAACTTTCACTCCTACTTACAATATGTAGAGTATTTAACAAAAAACTACCACTTTCAACCAGCCCTAGGAAGAATCTATTGTACAAAAAATAGCAAAAACATACCCAAAATTTCTTAATCCACGCCAAAAACTACCTAGTACTCCTACCGATTAGGTTCGTTTAAACCCATTTATGACAGGGTTGGCCCACACGTCCGTGCTGAGAGGCAGCTTAAACCAACACATTTTGTTTGACCGTTGACACGAGGGACCCACATTTGACCTTCTATCCTGTTATTCCCCCTCAAATCATTATTTTTCCTGAACATTACTTCAAACAGTACTGATGCGTGTTCGTCGGTGGCGCCGGTGATGAGCGAGTTGGCCGCCGCTCCGCCGGACGGGCCGGACGCCGCGCTGGCCTCTGCACGGGTTGGCAGGCTGGCCCGAGCGTGACTCACGAGCGAGCAAGCCGCCGCGCTGGCCTTCGCTCGAGCCAGATGGCTGGCCTTAGCGCGGCGCGCGCGAGCTAGCCGCCGCGCTGCCGTGCCAATCTAGCTAGCAAACCTTGCAGACAAGCAGCTGGACGGAGCTATCTTGGCTAGCTAGCGGCCGCGAGCGCCGGACGGAGCTGGCATCCGGGCTGCCGCAACATGGGCTCCGCACCGCCGGCGGTTTTGACCTCGCCTTCTGCCGGCGGCGGTAGCTGCGTCCCATGGCCGAGGATGACTAGGTGGACGGGTCGGAGGTAGGAGGTCACTCGAGGATTTTTGTTGGTAAGAGCATGTACAATGGTTGATAAGGTAGTCTTATCTTAAGTCTGCCACATATGCAAGTGGTAGTAGTTTCTTGGCATTTTAGTGGTTTCTTGCATTATTAGAGCAAGTACAATAGAGCTGAGTCAGCGGGCTATAAGAAATAAACTAGTATATTTCTGCTTAGTTGGAGGAAAGAGAAGAGGAGAGAGAAGGTAAGCGGGCTCTTCGTGAAGAGCCAGCTCTAGCACGTGCTCCTAGGCACTTTGTGAGAATGAGAAGTGGGCCACATAATAAAAAAGTAGTACACTCTTTTGATCTAGTATTGTACATGTTGGCTATAAGATGGGCTGTAGATAACATGGTACTGGCTTATAGCCAGCAGCTGGCTATACTATTAACCATTAGGGGTTTCTTGTAAGGAACAATGTATGTACTACTAGTGACAAAAGGCGATTCTAGGTTGCGTTGTACTCCAACGAGTACTACTAGTGGTCGCCGGAGTGTATACCTCGTTTTGTGGGTTCGATCCCGGCCGAACGCACGGTAGCCTTTTTTTAAAAATAGTACTACTACACTTCGCTGCGAGCCAATACTTTACACGGGTAGTTTGAGTTTTGAAGTCAAACGGACGTGTGGCCCCACAATCTGGGTGCACTGGACAGCCTAGCCACGTGAACGGGTTTTCCTTCCCAGCATCCCGTGGCTCGCGTGCTCGCCCTAGCCGCACCTCGCTTGCAGCTTCCAGCTAGTAGCATATTTAAACTAGCGCCTCCCAATTATGCCCGAGGAGCCGGAAAAGCTTGGCGGGGCATTGGGAACTGTGCAATACGGCTCTGTACGTAAAGTGCTCTACTACTACTCTGTAGCTTGTGGCGTTGCACGCATGGACTTCACTCCATTATCGGCTCTACTATAAAAGAAATTCCTCTTGACGTGTTTTTTTTGAAACGGAGGCAAAAGCTTTGCTTCATCTCATTCATAAAGAAGCAACTACTAACAAAGTTAGACGAGATCCATTACACCTCCACAAATGGAAGCGAAAAGCCTAGTCTCGCTGTATCAAATAACTCAAATGTTCTGCCCCCGCTGTAACCGTCGCTGATAAACAGGCTGCTAGTGTGTGCGTGAGAGGAGCGGCTGAGTAGGCCAGCTACGTGAGAGGAGCGGCTGAATAGAGCACCGAGAGTACCCACTAGGCCACTACGCAGGTGTACTTCCCCTGCATTGATAGTACATCGATGGTTCTAGAGAACAGTAGTACCCTCCACTTCCAACTGTAGCTCCTTGGCCCTGAGATTCAAGAGTTCAAAACTGGTGCACTATACTAGACTAGACTAGAAGTACAGTACATCGCACTACTAGTTGAGAAAAGTAGTACTAGTACTGCTACAGTACGAGTACGTACTCCTCCGTCACATAATGTAAGACGTTTTTTGACACTAGTTGGCGTGTACAAAAAATGGCAAAAACATACCCAAAATTTCTTAATCCACGCCAAAAACTACTACCTAGTGCAAAAAATTTCTTACTAGTGCTATTATTTACAGTATAATGCAATCCCATAACGTTCCATAATGCTAGTACTAGTAGTAAATAATAGCCTCACCCCTTCGCCGAGGAACGATCTACAGTTGGAAGGGACGAGGCCCTGCGGTTACTACGCTCTTATCTCCTCCTCGCCAGTTCCCCTCCCCCCGAAGAGAAGGCAGTTCATCGCTGCACCCATGGATTCGCCAGGCGGTTCTCCTCCTCGTCGGGGCTGGGAGACCTTGGACGACGATCCTCTGGGAGAAATCGCACGCCGCTCCGACGTCCTCACCGCCGCAAGACTCGGTGCTTCCTGCACCAACTTTTTCAAGACGCTACTTAAACAGGCTTGGGAAAAGGCCATGCTTGTTGGTCTTCCATGTGTCCTCGAGGAGAAGGTTCTTCTATGGGACAATCCTTCGAACAGTCCACCGCTCCCTGGCCATGGTTGCACGTTGACTCCGGTAGAGTTGCCGACGTTGAGAGGTAGTCGGATTTTGTCCGATGAGCAGGTCAGTAATGGAGTTTGATCATGTAGTACTTAGTTATTCCATTTTCATCCCGTAATTTCTCCACTGCCCACCGTCTTATATATAGGTCTGGGTCGGTGCCAACGAAGATTGGCTTGCATACCTCCGGCCGGATACCGCCATCATTTTGCACAACATCCACAGTAGTGTGGCCGTTCCGGTAGACCCCTTCTCCACCATTGGGATCGGCCTTCCGGACTGGCTGGGCTTGAATACGTATGATGATGCCTACATGAGATTGAAGAAGATAGCAATTGCGGACCCGCCGACAAAGCGACGCGGCTACGACGATTACTATCTCATTGCGGTATTCGACATAAGGATTGCCATCAATGCAAGAGGCAGTAACGGCAGAGGCTGGCGCATGTTGGCGGCGGCAGATTTGTACCCCTACACGTTCGAAGACGCCGTGCGCCATCTAGGCCGAATCTTCGCGGTGACAAGCCAGGGGACTTGCTTCATCTGGTTGCCATCCTACGGTACGGGAGATTACCAACGGAATGCACAAACCACCATTTGCATCCCTAACGGTACTTCATTATTTTGCAGGGACCAGTCATCTCCCGATCAAAATAAGATCGCCGATCCTGGATGTGCATTTGCATCCGCGATTCGGTCTAACCTGGAACCTTGTAGCTGACTTTGGCATATTGGGATCAACTATCTTAGCAGTCGTTACCCATGGTACCACTGATGTGCAACATGGTCACACAATCTACCACGATCGGACCGTCACCATCTACCCAGGTATTCCATTTTTTAACCCTCTCGCCTTCTCTTTCATTGTTGTACTAGTAGTATACTTTCTAGTACTAGTAGGAGTACTTTTTACCTTGGAGGACGCGTATAGCTAGCTAGGCCCTTGAAGACTTGAACCCACTAGCTGCCACCGTTTTTGTTTTTCCATGTCTTACTATCTCATCCATGTAGCCAAGAGTGGCTATATATAATAAGCCGGTTATTTTACTTCCTCTATACCGGAGTAGTACTATTTGCTGCACAGTATTACTGACCGCCATATTTGAGCACAACATTATTATGCATGGACCTTGACTATGTACGTCACCATGTGTCCAGATCTGGGATGCCGCGTGTATCAGATGAACGGCACCGAGTTCGACCCCCGTGATGCTACGTGGGTGCCGAGGAACACTCTTGGAGAGTACTCGCTTTTCATCGGGGACAGCTACCCCATTGTGAAGCGGATGCCACCTTCCTTGCACGACACAGAAGACCTGCCATTCATGAAGCATGGTTGTGTCTTCAGTGCGCACCGCCGGATGAACGTCATGCTGGGACACGCTATCCCTGATTTATGCCGCTTCAGCTTGGATGAGTCTCCATCGTGTGGAACTGGACTAGAAAGCTGCGACAATGATACCCGTTGCCCACCGCTATGGATCGTGCCATCCATGAAGAACACCTGGGACTGGAACCTGGAGGAGGACATGTAGCCCATCTATAACGTGTAAGTGGAGTACGGTAATTGTGAACGGTAGCGCTGTGAATATATGTAGACTAGTCGTGCACAAATTTATCACATGAATTGGAGAGGAACTTGTGTGGCATACTGACATTTGTCCTTTAGAATTTATTACTAGTAAATGTGTTATGTGTACGTGCAACTTGTGTGGTTGTTGCACGGGCTCCAACACGCTCTTTGAGAAAAAAAGGTGGCACAGCTTTGGATATACGTGACGTGGCGGCATCATAGAGTAGCATCGTTCGCTATAGTTGTAGTACACTCCTACTAGGACGACAACTCCTATAAAACCTTGCGCTTGGCTCTTTGCCTCTTCGGGAGGTTCAACAGTTCGTACTCGTGTGAACCTTGCACTTGACTCTTCGCCTCTTCGGAAGGTCCAACAATGATGATACTACAGTACAATATGCTTCTGGCAATCTGACACCGATTGAACTGCTACACGTCCACCGCTAGGGCGAGGGAGAGGGAGAGGGCGCTGTAGTCAAAACCCTCTCCTCGTCCTGCGAACCACCGCGCGCGTGGGCGAGGGAGAGGCGTAATAAGCAAGCTTCTCCTTGTTCCGCGAGTTGACGGGACACATCAAAGCAGTACTAGTACTAGTAGTAGTAGTCCATACTGCGTCCTTTCCGATTAATATGGCTTAATTTGAAACGAGAAAAATACACTGGCGGTCAACGTATGTAACAATACGCTCTTTACGGTCACTACATATAGTTTGGCGGCGATTATACGATCACTAGCTCATCGTAGAGCACCGTATTGCACCCTACTGACCGGACACATAGTTGACGTGGCACTTTGTTGACTGGTTAAATTGTCACCTGGTTTCTGGGTCCCACCTGTCAGTTGACAGAGCAAAGAAATCAGTTAAACAAAACTTTAAGCAGGCGCGACACGAGTCCAACCCTTGTTCGCGAACCGCCCTCGCTGTGTATGTGAGTGCATGCACGTGTCCTCCCTCGCTCTTCCAACAAAGAGTGTACATCGGCTATAAAACAAAGAGTGTAGTACATGATGTACATCTACACTTCCAATGCATTTAGCCTTTAATCTAAATCGATATTGATTGACTAATGCACCAACTTGTGCTGTAGGTATAGGCTACATGTCTATCCTTAATTACAGCATGCAACGGCCTTCATTTAATCTTCTTATCTCAATGGTCGCATGCACACATAAGTCTGCTACTTTTGGGCATTAATTATACCCTGGTCAATGTGTAAATCTCTAAATGTACAGTCTTTCACGGACGTAGGGAGTAGGTTGAGCACTTGAGCGTGAGCGTGTGTGTTGCGTCGTGTGCTGTGTGCCGCATGGGTGCGTGAGTGTTGCGTGCGTCCATGTGTACGTGTGAGTGTTGCATGTTGCATGCATGCATGCATGCATGGGGCTTACTCCCTCCCATTGACATGTTCATATTTCAAGCTTCATCTGTTCCCTCCATATGGTGATACTCCCTCTGTTCCCAAATAGTACGGAGTAAAAGCCTCCCTCTGTTCCCAAATACGGAGTATTTGTCTTTCTACAGATTTCAACAAGTGACTAGGTACGGAGCAAAATGAGTGAAGTGAGCGTAGAGGCATAGGGATGCTGTAGAAAGGAAGTCCTCGCGATCCATTATTCCCATCTCGGTCAGAGAGAACTATTCAACTAGTCTTCGCAGTGAAGTGACAATACACGCTGCAGCAGATTGGACACGTAATTAATAAGCTGACCCAGCGTGTTGGTGTTACTAAATCAGCCTTACCCAGTACTGCCATCATGTTTGTCAGTAGAGCACGCTTCCGCAAATACGCGTACCCACCTCTGTCCTCCATTAACTGACATATGGGCCCTGTTGTGGTAGACCCACATGTCATCGGTGTAACTATTTACACTCCGAAGGACGGTATATCCTGGTAGTAGTACTAGTAGAATTGAGATTGAATGCACTTTCTTCCCCGTCTTCCACTCTTCTTCCTCCTCTCTTCTTCTTCCTCCTCTCTTCTTCTTCCTCCTCTCTTCCCCATCGTCGGCCGCACACCATTTACCACCGCTCACTGCTCGCCCGCCCGCGCCATCTTCCTTGGTAGCTCGCGCATACCATATCCCCCCGCTCACTGCTCGGCCACACGAGGAGAAGCTTCTTCGCTCGCCCGCCCGAATCCACTTCTCCGCTGGCTCGCAGGCACCGAAAACCCCAATGGCAGAACCGACTGACACGCAGAGCCGCGATTGGAATTCCCTCCCCGATGTTCTCTTGGAGCAGATCTGTAGTCATATGGACCTACTCAGCACCGTCCGTCTGGCCGCATGCTCGGTGTCTTTGTACCGTCTACTCGTCTGCAACCGGCCGACTCTTTTCAAGACACCCTGCTTGCTGATGCCCGATCCTCGCAGGTGGCCCATACACCGACTTGACGATCCTACGGAGGTTGTCATGGTTCCCCTCGACATGCTACCACTACCCATCCACCTGTCCTTCATGCACGACCACTACTGGGCGGGCATGAAGGCCAACTGGATCGTCCTCATCCACCACACCGGTAGTCTGTGGCGTCTCGTGGATATCTACACCCAGCGAGAGATCACCCTTCCATCGTTGGATACCGCCGCCATCGAGCCTCGCGGCCCGCCGGACACTCCTGCCTACTACGCACGAGGCGCGTCAAGCTTTTGGCTCGACCTCTGTTTGCAGAAAGTTGTAATCTGCGAAGTGCCCACACCATCGGAAGAGTACATGGATTACAAGCTCATTGCCTTGTTCAACATGGGATTTCTATCTGGAATCCGGTCGCCATACATGGTTATGGCTCATCATCAATCCTGTTGAGGCAACATTTCTGTCTGATGCTATAGTGCACGATGGCATCGTTTACGCGGTCGACGCACAGATTGGCTGCCTATACTGGTGGAATCTATCGTCGTGTAATTGTTCTATCTCATGTCATCTTTACCTTATGAATACGACTGCCTATTCATTTGTTACAAATTTAGAATGCATAGCATGTCTATAACCACATCATTGCTATGTGTTCCTCTCATTTCCTAGATTTTTATGACCACACATGTTATTGTTAGAGTTGATATGAGAACAATTGGCATATAATGATTGTTAGAATACATATTATGAGCATAACATCATGATTGCTATATGTTACTCTCGTTTACAAGATTTTTATAACAACGCATGTTATTGCATAGAGTTGATATGACAACAGTAGTAGTAAGTGCTATGGTAGAATATGAGTAGGCGCTGTCATAGTTGTTTTCCCCTCATTGTTACATGATGTTTGAACCATGACATATTGCTAGAATATGAAAGCCATTGGCTTATTTTTTTAACTTGGGGTATGATTATGACCACGGCATTGCAATTCTCTGTCCATGATATGTGTCACTGTTATAATAATCTTAATTCCACACATACTCTGAACATGATTGTTTATTTTTGTCCTTTTGGTCTCCAATTTGAATTGTTGCAGCAGACGCAAATGCGCTGGCCTTCATGATTCCAGGACCTGGAATCATACCAGCCGATGGGTGGTGGTTTATCGCTCGTTCAGCTGACGGCGGTCATTTGATGCTCATTCGCACGTACCAAATTGACCAAACCAGTACATCAAACCACATGCAGTACAATGCGTGGGGCGTTCGTGACATTGATGGCTATGACTGCTTCGTGTTCGAGAAAGATCCCAGCTCTGTTGGGCCAGGCGTATTCAATTGGAGGCGGGTTTACAGCCTCGGCAACCACCGATCATCCAACCAATCATCGATCATATCACCGGCGATGATTATTGTGCTATGCAACTTCCATTCGCGAGGGGGGGCTGTGTTTACACATCATACCATGGGTTTCATGAATCACCATATCCAGAGATTCGTCGACACAGCTTGTTGCCAGATAATCTTCAGTGTGTGAAAGGCATCAAGCTTCCATGCGATGGATGGCTTTTGCAAACCCGACATGCGGCGATGTGGTTCATGCCAACAGCAAATATGCACAACTTGATTCGTGCTGATATCTAGACTGAGCCATGTATTCTGCTGCTGTAGCACGACCCTCTTTTGTTGGATATTATGTACTGTTGTTAGTTTGAAGCACTCCTCTGGTTTGAAGGATAGATACCTTCCTGGGATCAAGTGCATCCTAACTCACCTGCGTAGGATGTACTGATAATGATGATGGAGATGCTCTACAGAAGCCATATATATATCAGTTAGGATTCAAGTGCGTACTTGTTAGTTAAACCTATGTATAAATTGTGACACTAAATACGACTAGTAAGTAGTTTAGTAGCAGTACTAGTATACGTCGGTCAAATTATTCATCATGTCCACACATTGAATTGACGTGACAACACGCTGCGCGTGAGGTGACACAAGAATCCCGACGGCGTGTTCGGGTATTCTGGACTTCAGATTTGGAGTACCACTTATCTGTCGAAATCTTTCATCATTCACTTAAAACAGTAGATTGATCATACATTGAGTACCATATAACTGGAATTACCGATGCAAGTCGAAGAAGGATTGGCTGGTGCTGCCGGCTGGCGTCAAGTTCGATCCCATGGATCAGGAGCTGATCGAGCACCTTGAGGCCAAAGTGAGTGCTGACAGCGCGAGATTTCGGTCTCTCATCGATTTGTTCATACCAACCATCGACAGCGAGCACGTCATATGCTACACCCAACCTGAGAAACTTCCAAGTAAGACACCGACCGGCTGTCTACTTGCACAAACATATTCCTTTGTTTATAGCTCTATTTTTCTTTTTAGACGCAGACCTGGTGAAGCAATTACAATTTAACAGTTAATAAAAAGTGAAACAAGTGACTGCAACATGCCGAAGATGTTATGAAAATGCCAACTAGGTACACTAAAACCTGTATTCCACAATACTGCAGGTATCACACTGAGTGGCCTAAGGAAGCATTTCTTCCAGCGCAATTCCAGGGCGTTCAAAAGGGGCACGTAGACGCGTCGCAAGATACAGTCGGAGTGCGGCATGCACGCGATGTGGCACAAGACCGGCAATACCTTGCCGGTGATGGTCAACGGCCGACAAGAGGGGCAGCAAAAAAGGTTCTGGTGCTGCACACCAACAAGAACTTCGACCAGTAGAGGACCAACTGGGTGATGCACCAGTACCACCTCGGGGACCTGGAGCAAGAGAAGGAGCGGGAGCTGGTCCTCTGCAAGATTTTCTACCAGACGAACACTAGGGCCAGGAGTAAAAAGATTATAAGTTAGTTTGGTATTGGTAGCTGTACTACCTTGTCGTCCGCAAGTTGGTACTGTTGTTAACGATCTTTTGGTATGAACTTGCATTTTCTTCCAACCATCATGCCGAGGGTCGACGTGGACATAAAGCTCAATCATTTGTTTCGAAACGAATTTTCAGGCACCTGATTTTATTTGATGGGTAGCATAAGCACCCGCCGTTCGAATTCCCAGTTCTCCAATTTTTTCGAAACAAGTGCATGCACTTATTATCACGATAAAAAAACAATATCCGTGCTGCATCCCAGTTATCAGTCTGTACTTGCAGAATTCTCTCGTTTATTGAGCACGTATATTGTTTTTTCAGGTCGAGCAAGTTTCAACTGGGCTGTAGACTGCCCAGGGTTGGTTTTGTTTTTAACAGGCCCAGCCCATGACGACAACGGGGCACAAAGATCCAGCAGGTATCTACTGGCCTCTGGCTCGCCAGCGTTAGTTATATTTTGTCTTACAACATCTGCAGGCAGTTTTTTTTACTGAATCAAACACACAGCCCAGTTCTATTTTCCTCTTGAAACGCATGTCCTAGATCCGTTTTCTAATCTCTACCTATAGTTTTACTAGTTCATATACACATATCATTATATTGAAAACACAAAAAATTCCCTTTTCATATTTACATCCTTATTTTTGTTGTTCTTTCCCACCCAGCGCTGATTTTTTTTACCACTGGTTTTCCCTTAAACCAACTCAATTGAACCACGTCTTATTTGCTTACAAAAACAAAACGATTTTTTGGCAAATCAATAAGTTCTTAAAAAATGTTTATCATTTCGGGATTACAACAGTTCGGACTCCACCGAAATATGCAAAATAAGGTTGAACTTTTTGACCGTGGTCCTGGGCAGAAAATGGGCTGTAATAAATTACTTAAGAATTAGCAAATGGGCTGCAAATTATATAAAATAGCAAATGGGCTTTATGTTGTCTTCCACATATTTGGAGGCTGACTTGTGGGCCTACTAAGTGCATGCGTACACAAGGTTTCTCAAAAAGAAACTTAGTCAACAATCGACTCTACCAGCGTCACACCGTTAAATGTCAATCTAACGGCAATCGTGCTTCTTCAGTCTCTGATCTTCCTGCCCCAGCCGCCCAAACCAGCGCCGTCAAAACCGCCTGCTCTCACCTCCCGTGGCCGGCAGTGCTGCCGGGCAGGCGTCACGGCCCCATCATACTCGCATCCCTGGCCTGTCTATCCCTCTACTCGCCCACACATCCTGTTATTTTCCGGCGACGGCAGCCGAACCAGTCAACCCTCGTACTCTCCACCGCGTGGGCAGCCACTGCCGTGTCTTCCCCGGCTCCATGTCGTTCCCTTCGTAGGCCTCGCCGTCGTCCACTGCCCTGGTGCTCTCGGCGCGGCGTGGTCAACGATGTCCATCCAACGGCCGTAGTGCTTCTTCAACCTCTGGTCTTCTTGCCCCAGCCGCCCAAAGCAGCGCCAGTCATGCCGCATGCTCCTGCCTCCCGTGGCCGGCTGTGCTGCGCGGAGGCCTCACCGTCCCCATACTACTCCCACCGCTGGCCAGGCCATCCCTCCACTCACCCACTCCCCCTGTTATTCTGCGGCGACGGTAGCCTCACACCGCAGCCGAACCTGTGAACCCTCGTACTCCTCTCCGCGTGGGCATCCACTGCCGCGTCTTCCCCGGCTCCGCGTCGTCCCCTTCCTAGGCCTCGCCGTCGTCCACCGCCATGGTGCTCTCGGTGCGGCGTCGTCAATGTGGCCAACGACCGACTTCCATCGGAAGAGTACAATACGTGGAGAGGCTGACAGCTGGGTCCACGGCAGCCGCAAGGAAGTGCCTCCTTATTACGCGCAAAATAATTATTCCTCCACCTGACAGCAGGGACCCACCGGACGGGCCACCAGTATTTCACGGAAAAAACGTTCCCCCCTGACTGTTGGGACCCACCGGACGGGCCACCGTATTTTGCGAAAAAACGTTTGCCCCTGACTACTGGGACCCACCGGACGGACCACCGTATTTCGCGAAAAAAACGTTCCCCCCACTGTCAGCTCGGACCCACCGGAAGTGCCTCCTTATTACGCACAGAAAAATGAATACTCCCCTGCTAGCTGGGACCCCCCATGGTGGGAGGCTGACTTGTGGGCCTACTAAGTTGACGGGGACGGAGGGCTTTGTCAACTTAGTCAATATGAACGATTCTAGCTCTAGTGACCGTACGATGTCCATCCAACGGCCGTAGTCCTTCTTCAACCTCTGGTCTTCTTGCTCCAGCCGCCCAAAGCAGCGCTGGTCGTGCCGCATGCTCCTGCCTCCCGTGGCCGGCTGTGCTGCCGCGGAGGCCTCACCGCCCCCTACTATTCCCACCGCTGGCCAGGACCTGCGGCGACGGCAGCCTCACACCGCAGCCGAACCAGTGAACCCTTGTACTCCTCTCCGTGCGGGCTTCCACTGCCGTGTCTTCCCCGGCTCCGCGTCATCCCCTTCCTAGGCCTCGCCGTCGTCCACTGCCGTGGTGCTCTCCGCGCGGCGTGGTCAACGTGGTCAAGGAACGACTTCCATCGGAAGAGTACTGTACGTGGAGAGGCTGACAGCTGGGTCCACGGCCACAGCCCAGTTTTTTGTGATTTGCCAAGTAAGTCGCTTTGTCAGGCGTGTTGGGCTGCAAATCTTTCAAGACGTGGAGAGCTTTCACTCGGCTGGCCGAGGAAATGGCCCATCAGTAATGTGAAATGGCCTGTACATTTTTAAAACACATCAAACCGGCAATTAGTTTCAAATATCTTTTTTTCATTTCGAGATTTTAAATTACATTAATTTTTATGCGTGGAGAATTTGTTGGATTTTATATTGATATACATTTATTTTTAAAATCAGTTTGAATATGAGTCAAAATTTCGGGATTAAAAACAGTTCGGACTGCACTGAAACATGCAAAATTTCATATAATTTTTTAACCGTGGCCACAATATGGGCTGTAATGCTAACAAAAAGAATATGGGCTCCAAAAAAACCTTAATAATTAGCAAATGGGCTGTAAATTATTAGAAATAATGGCAGATGGGCTGTATGCTGTTTTCCACAGATTTGGGGCTTTCCTAAAAAAAGGTTGACGCACAAGCAATGACTGTTGGATGGCGATCCAATGGCTGTCGTGCTTTTTCAATCTCTGCTCTTCCTGCTCCAGCCGCTCAAACAAGCGCCGGCGGGACTGCCTGCTCCCTCCTCCCCGCGGCCGGCTCTGCTACCGCGCAGGCCTCACCGCCCCACCGTACTCCCATCACTGGCCTAGCCATCCCTCTACTCACCCACACCTACTGTTATTCTCTGGCGACGGCAGACGAACCAGTAAACCCTCGTACAGTCGTACTCCCCTCCGTGTGGGAAACAACTGCCGAGTCTTCCCTGCCTCCGTGTCGTTCCCTTCCTAGGCCTCGCCGTCATCCACCGCCCTGGCCGCACGCAAGGAAATACCTCCTTATTACGCGCAAAATAATGATTCCTCCACCTGACATCAGGGACCCACCGAAAGGGCCTCTGTATTTCGTGAAAAAAATGTTACCGCCGGTGACAGCTCGGACCCACCAGCTATATCTTCGCACGCAAGGAAGTGCCTCCTTATTACGAACAAAAAAATGAATACTCCCCCTGTTAGCTGGGACCCAGTATAGTGGCAGGCAGACTTGTGGGCCTACTAAGTTGACGGGGACGGAGGGCTTTGTCAACTTAGTCAATATGCACGATTCTAGCTCCAGTGACCGTACGATGTCCATCCAACGACCGTAGTGCTTCTTCAACCTCTGGTCTTCTTGCTCCAGCCGCCCAAACCAGCGCCGGTCGTGCCTCGTGCTCCTACCTCCCGTGGCTGGCTGCGATGCGGCGGAGGCCTCACCGCCCCTACTACTCCCACCGCTGGCCAGGACATCCCTCTACTCACCCACACCCCCTGTTATTTTGCGGCGACGGCAGCCTCCCACCGCAGCGAACCAGTGGACCCTCGTACTCCTCTACGCGTGGGCCTCCACTGCCGCGTCTTCCCCGGCTCCGCGTCGTCCCCTTCCTAGGCCTCGCCGTCGTCCACCGCCCTGGTGCTCTCGGCGCGGCGTGGTCAACGTGGTCAAGGAACGGCTTCCATCGGACGTGGACTGTACGTGGAGAGGCTGACAGCTGGGTCCACGGCCGCAGCAAGGAAGTGCCTCCTTATTACGTGCAAAATAATTATTCCTCCACCTGACAGCGGGGACCCACCGGACGGGCCACCGTATTTCACGAAAAAAAGGTTTCCCCCCTGACTGCTGGGACCCACCAGCTACACCTTCGCACGCAAGGAAGTGCGTCCGGGCAAAAAAAATAACAAAACGATTCGCCCCCTGACTGCTGGGACCCACCAGCTACATCTTCGCACGCAAGGAAGTGCCTGACAGTTGGGACCCACCTGGTCGAAGCGTACGTAGCGTTGTCATTCTGGCCGCGAACGTGTACGTACATATATAGTGGTGGATGTAGAGGCGCGCACGTGTCGTAGTAGAGGCGCGTAGGTGTCGTAGTAGAGGCGCGCACGCAGCATGTACACGTACGTACAGCGGCCAGGGTGCAAGAAAGAAAATACGGCCACGTATGTGTACATACGGGCGGGGTCTCGAACGCCTACTCGCGCATACGTACGGCCAGGGCTCGTGTACATGGCTGGGTCAGAACGGAGAAACAGCGTCGTCGTGGTGTTCATGGGGAGGCAACAGAATGCGTTGTGTTCATGGGGAGGCAACGGAATGCGTCGTGTTCATGGGGAGGCAACGGAATGCATCGTGTTCAGCAGGAGGCAACGGAACGCGTGGGAGCCAACCGGCTGGGTCGGAACGGAATGCAAGGTCGTGTTCATCGGGAGGGCTTGGACGGAACAGGCAATGGAAACGAGGCCTGGCGTACTGCAGAACGGAGGAAACGGACCTCCTACGGTCGAAACGGGGGTCCTGTTGATCGGGAGGGGTGTGGCGTACCCCAAAACGGAGGAAACGGACCTCCTACGGTCGAAACGGGGGTCCTGTTGATCGGGAGGGGTGTGGCGTACCTCAAAACGGACGAAACGGACCTCCTACGGTCGAAACGGGGGTCATGTTCATCGGGAGGGGTGTGGCGTACCGCAAAACGGGACTCCACGGGATACTGTTCATCTCCACCGTCGACCTCCTCCAGCCTCCACGGGCTACCGTCGACCTCCTCCAGCCTCCACGGGCTACCGTCGACCTCCTCCAGCCTCCACGGGCTCCTGTTCATCCAGCCTCCACCGCACGCTACTCCACCGGCTACTGTTCAAACACCCCTCCACCGTCTACTGTTCATCCAGCCCTCCACACCATGGGGTCCAGTTCAACCACCCCTCCACGGGCACCCCCTCCACCGTCTACTGTTCATCCAGCCCTCCACACCACGGGGTCCTGTTCAACCACCCCTCCACGGGCACCCCTCCACCGTCTACTGTTCATCCAGCCCTCCACCACACCACGGGGTCCTGTTCATCCAGAGGCAACGCCACCGCTCACTGTTCATCCAAACCCCCCCAACCCCCCGCAACGCTCACTGTTCATCCCAGAGGCAGCATCGATCGGCTTCAGTTAGCAGCAGTAGCGAAGGAATCGCTCGATCGGGTTCAGTTAACAGCCATCGATCGATCACTCGGGTTCAGTAACGCGTATCCTGCAGTGCAATCGCTCGGGTTCAGTTAGAGCCCAACGCCTCGCTCGGGTTCAGGTAGAGCCAACGCCTCGCACACACGCGCGTACGTGTACGAGAGAAACGCGCATCGCTCGGCCCCCGACCTCCCACCGTAACCGGGAACTCCCTGAAATTTTCCTCGCCCTCGCTTCTACCACGGTTTTTTCCGTCATGGACGGCCCAAAGAATGTCATGCAGCTTCGTCTCCTGCCCGCCCAGGACGAAAAGCCCATTTTCTGTCATGATTTTTTGTCATAGAAGTAGGAGCCCACCACATCTATGATGATACCGGGTTTTGTCACAATTATCGTCATAGAAGTGTCATATGTATGACAGAAAAAAATTTCATTCGGCCCAAAATGTCACGGATGTGTTTTTTTTGTAGTGCTAGTAGAAAACAAGGCTTTGGTTCGGGCCTGGCCAGCCCATTAGTCACGGTTCTTCACGAACCGGGATCCATGGGGGCATTAGACCCGGTTCGTGAGCTCAGGGGGCCGGCCGGGGCCGCGTGGGCATTGGTCCCGGTTCATCTGGATCCATTTGTCCCAGTTCTAGGCACGAATCGGGACCAATGGGCCGCGCTCCTGGCCCATAGCCATTGGTACCGGTTCGTGCCTAGAACCGGTACAGAAGGGGGGGTTTAGTTCCGGTTCCTGCCGCGAACCGGCACAAATAAGTTGCCTATATATACCCCATCGCCGCAGCAGAGCACACCACAGTGCTCTGTTTTTTGCTGGCCGGCGAGGGGGAGGGCATTGGGTGCTCTAGCTCACCTCCTATGCACACGAGGTGTTCGATGAAATGCCCGACTCACATTAGTTAAGCTTTCTCCTCTCGAAGCTTGACCTTGGAGCTTCATTTTTCCCGGGATTTTTCTAGGTTTAGCGGTCCGTCACACCCCGTCCCCGTTTTCACCGCCGTCGATCGCCCGCGCCGATCTCGTCGCCGGCACCACCGTGGTGAGCCTCTTGTTCTTATCTTCTTTCTTATTTTCTTACTTTAGATAGATACTTGTCTGATTTTCTTACTTTTGACACACATAGTTATATATAATGCACGCAGATGAACCGACAATGGATGTACGGTGACAGACACACCTCCGAGTACATTAAGGGCGTGCATAATTTTCTCGAAGTGGCTGAGGCAAACAAGCAGAATGGTTTTATGTGTTGTCCATGCCCTAAATGTGGGAATACGAAGTCTTACTCTGACCGAAAAATCCTTCACACCCACCTGCTTTACAAGGGTTTCATGCCACACTATAGTGTTTGGACGAGCCACGGAGAAATAGGGGTTATGATGGAAGACGACGAAGAAGAAGAGGACGATGACAACTATGTGCCCCCTGAATACGAGGAACCAGACGATGTGCCCGATGATGCTGCAACGGGGGAAGCTGCTGAAGATCAAGAGGAACCAGACGATGTGCCCGATGATGATGATCTCCGCCGGGTCATTGTCGATGCAAGGACGCAATGCGAAAGTCAAAAGGAGAAGCTGAAGTTCGATCGCGTGTTAGAGGATCACAAAAAAGGGTTGTACCCCAATTGCGAAGATGGCAACACAAAGCTCGGTACCGTACTGGAATTGCTGCAGTGGAAGGCAGAGAATGTTGTGCCTGACAAAGTATTTGAGAAGCTACTGAAAATACTGAAGAAGAAGCTTCCAAAGGATAACGAATTGCCCGACAGTACGTACGCAGCAAAAAAGGTCGTATGCCCTCTAGGATTGGAGGTGCAGAAGATACATGCATTCCCTAATGACTGCATCCTCTACCGTGGTGCGAAACTGACAAGGATAGGGAGAATTTGGATCGCATGTTAGAGGATCACAAAAAGTCGTTGTATCCAGGATGCGATAATAGTCTGAAAAAGCTGGGCTGCACACTGGATTTGCTAAAATGGAAGGCACAGGAAGGTGTAGGTGACTCATCATTTGAAAATTTGCTGAAAATGTTGAAGAATATGTTTCCGAAGAATAACGAGTTGCCCGCCAGTACGTACGAAGCAAAGAAGGTTGTCTGCCCTCTAGGTTTAGAGGTTATGAAGATACATGCATGCATTAACGACTGCATCCTCTACCGCGGTGAATACGAGAATTTGAATGAATGCCCTGTATGCACTGCATTGCGTTATAAGATCAGAGGCGATGACCCTGGTGACGATGTTGAGGGCGAGAAACCCAGGAAGAGGGTTCCCGCCAAGGTGATGTGGTATGCTCCTATAATACCATGGTTGAAACGTCTGTTCATGAACAAAAAGCATGCCAAGTCATTGCGATGGCACAAAGAGGACCGTAAGTCCGACAGGGAGTTGAGACACCCCGCTGATGGAACGCAATGGAGAAAGATCGACAGAGTGTTCAAAGATTTTGCAGCTGACGCAAGGAACATAAGATTTGGTCTAAGTACTGATGGCATGAATCCTTTTGGCGAGCAGAGCTCCAGCCATAGCACCTGGCCCGTGACTCTATGCATCTACAACCTTCCTCCTTGGTTGTGCATGAAGCGGAAGTTCATTATGATGCCAGTGCTCATCCAAGGTCCAAAGCAACCCGGGAACGACATCGATGTGTACCTAAGGCCATTAGTTGATGAACTTTTACAGTTGTGGGCCAGACCTGGTGTACGTGTCTGGGATGAGCACAAAGGAGAGGAATTTGACCTACGAGCGTTGCTTTTTGTAACCATCAACGATTGGCCTGCTCTTAGAAACCTTTCGGGACAGACAAATAAGGGATACAATGCATGCACGCACTGCTTACATGAGACTGAAAGTGTACGTTTGGTTAATTGTAAGAAGAACGTGTACCTGGGTCATCGTTGATTTCTTCCCCGAAATCATAACGTAAGAAAGAAAGGCAAGCATTTCAACGGCAAGGCAGATCACCGGCCGAAGCCTGCGGAACGTACTGGTGCTGAGATATTTGATATGGTCAAGGATTTGAAAGTCATCTTTGGAAAGGGTCCTGGCGGACAATCAGTTCCGCGGGGAGTTGACAGGCACGCACCCATGTGGAAGAAGAAATCTATATTTTGGAGCTAGAATATTGGAAAGTCCTAGATGTCCGCTCTGCAATCGACGTGATGCATGTTACGAAGAATATTTGCATGAACCTGCTAAGCTTCTTGGGCGTGTATGGGAAGACAAATGATACAAAGGAAGCACGGCATGACCAGCAACTTTTGAAAGACCCAGATGACCGGCATCTGGAATGGTTTCAAGGTCGTGCCAGCTACGCTCTTACCAAAGAAGAGAAGGTCATTTTTTTTGAATGCCTGAGCAGTATGAAGGTCCCGTCTGGCTTCTCGTCGAATATAAAGGGAATAATAAACATGGCGGAGAAAAAGTTCCAAAACCTGAAGTCTCACGACTGCCACGTGATTATGACGCAATTGCTTCCGATTGCTTTGAGGGGGCTCCTACCGGAAAATGTTCGAGTAGCCATTGTGAAGCTATGTGCATTCCTCAATGCAATCTCTCAGAAGGTAATCAATCCAGAAGATCTACCACGGTTACAGAACGATGTGGTCCAATGCCTTGTCAGTTTCGAGTTGGTGTTCCCACCATCCTTCTTCGATATTATGACGCACCTCCTGCTCCACCTAGTCGAAGAGATTTCCATTCTCGGTCCTGTATTTCTACACAATATGTTCCCCTTTGAGAGGTTCGTGGGAGTATTAAAGAAATATGTTCGTAACCATGCTAGGCCAGAAGGAAGCATCGTCAAGGGCTATGGAAATGAGGAGGTAATTGAGTTCTGTATTGACTATGTTCCTGACCTTAAGCCGATTGGTATTCCTCAATCGCGGCACGAGGGGAGACTAAGTGGAAAAGACAAGATCGGAAGGAAATCCACGATATGTATGGACAGTCATTCTATGACTGAAGCACACCACGCAGTTCTGCAAAATTCCAGCTTTGTGGCTCCGTACTTCGAGCAACACAAGAATATTTTACGCTCGGACAACCCGGGGAAGCCTGAATCCTGGATTAGAAAGGCCCACATGGAGACTTTCGGCAGTTGGTTGCGAAAACATTTAATGAATGACAATGATGTTGGAGATCAGCTGTACATGTTGGCCAAGAAACCATCTTCGACTATAACGATTTTCCAAGGGTACGAGATAAATGGGAATACATTTTACACCATCGCCCAAGATAAAAAGAGCACCAACCAAAACAGTGGTGTCCGCTTTGATGCAGCAACCGAGAATGGGCGAAAGGTCACATATTATGGTTACATAGAGGAGATATGGGAACTTGATTATGGACCCTCCTTTAAGGTCCCTTTGTTCCGGTGCAAATGGTTCAAGCTAACAGGAGGTGGGGTAAAGGTGGACGAGCAATACGGAATGACAATGGTGGATTTCAACAATCTTGGTTACCTTGACGAACCATTCGTCCTTGCCAAAGATGTCACTCATGTTTTTTATTTGAAGGACATGAGTAGCAAACCGAGGAAACGGAAAGATAAGAAAACGATCAGTACATCATGCGATGATCCAAAGCGCCACATTGTTCTTTCAGGGAAAAGAAACATCGTGGGAGTGGAGGACAGGACAGACATGTCAGAAGATTATAATATGTTTGGTAAAATTCCGCCCTTCAAAGTGAACACTGACCCAAGCATTAAGTTAAATGATGAGGATGCTCCATGGATACGGCACAATCGTAAGCAAGCAGGGACACAAGGGAAGAATTGATGTGTAATAATTTATTGTACCAAACTTTGTATTTGGTCGATGAACTGAATGATGTATCAAACCTTTTGTCAAACCTTCAAGGGATCGATGAACTGAATTTTTTGATATATTATTTGTATTTTTAAGATTTTAAAATGAATTAGTTTTATTTTTCTGATTTTTTTGATATATAATTGTATTTTTAAGATTTTAAAATGAATTAGTTTTATTTTTCTGATTTTTTTGATATATTATTTGTATTTTTAACATTTTAAAATGAATTAGTTTTATTTTTCTGATTTTTTTGATATATAATTGTATTTTTAAGATTTTAAAATGAATTAGTTTTATTTTTCAGATTTTTTTGATATATTATTTGTATTTTTAACATTTTAATAGCAAAAATAATTAGCATAAAGTAAAATAAATAAGTAATTAGAAACAAAATAAAATAAAATAAATAAGTTTTTTGTTGTAAGTAGAACCAAAACAAAATAAATAAAGCAAAAAATAAAACAAAAAACAGGCAAAAAATAAAAAATATGCCACCTACTGGGCCACCACGGCCTGAATACGACTAGAAACCCATCGATGGGCCAGGATTTAGGCCCGCAGAAGGCCTAGTAGGCCCATCAGGCATAGCAGTGACAATTAGGCCCGTAAGCCTGCAATGGAGAGGAGCTCAAGAGGGGAGCGGCAGTGGGGCTTATAAACCACTGCGCGCCCCTCTCAACTAGCGAGGTGGGACTAAACTTTCGACGCGGGCGTAGCAGCACAATGCCTTTAGTCCCGGTTGGGGAGGCGGACCGGGACTAAAGGTACCCTTTAGTAGCGGTTGTTGTCCCCAACCGCGACTAAAGGCTCTTTCTGCGCGGGAACGAAAGCGGCGCCAAAACCCTTTAGTCCCGGTTGGGGAGGCGGACCGCGACTAAAGGTACCCTTTAGTCGCAGTTGGTGTGGACAACCGCGACTAAAGGGTACCTTTAGTCGCGGTCCGCCTCCCCAACCGGGACTAAAGGTATGTCTATATATACTGCACTTAGCAGTTTCCGCCACTTCCCATTCTCCTCTCTCGACGCCGAAGCCCTGCCCCGACGCCGATCGACGCCGAAGCCCTGCCCCGACGCCGACGCCGACGCCGAAGGCCTGCCCCGACGCCGACGCCGACGCCGAAGCCCTGCGCGCCGCCGCCCCCGTCCCCAGTGAGCGCCGCCGCCGCCCGTGCCCTGCCCGCCGCAGCCCCTGCCCTTGCCCGCCGCCCGCCGCCCGACGCCCTGCCGCCCGCCGCCCGACGCCCTGCGGCCCGCCGCCCGCCGCCTGCCCCTGCCTGCCGTCCTCTGCGCGCCTCCCGCCGCCGGAAAAGGAAGAAGAAGAAAGAAGAAAGAAAACAGAAGAAGAAAACAAAAGAAAACAGAAGAAAAACAAGAAAAAGGAAGAAAAAAGGAAAAAGGAAGAAAAAAAGAAAACAAAAGAAAAAGGAAGAAGAAAGAAAAAAGAAAACAGAAGAAAAACAAACAGAAGAAAAAAAACAGAAGAAAAAAACAGAAGAAAAAAGGAAAAAGGAAAAAAGGAAGAAAAAAACAGAAGAAAAACAAAAGAAAACAGAAGAAAAAGGAAGAAGAAAAAAAGAAGAAAGAAAAAGGAAGAAGAAAAAAATGAAAACCAAATGAAAACCAAAAGAACGAAGAAAGAAAAAGGAAGAAGAAAAAAATGAAAACCAAAAGAAAGAAGAAAGAAAAAGGAAGAAGAAAAAAAGAAGAAGAAAGGAAGAAGAAAGGAAGAAGAAGAAAGAAAGAAGAAAGAAGGAAGAAGAAAGAAAGAAGAAAGGAAGAAGAAGAAAAAAAGAAGAAAAAAGGAAGAAGAAGAAAAAAAGAAGAAAAAAGGAAGAAGAAAGAAACCAAATGAAAACCAAAAAGAAAAACAAAGAAAACAAAACAAAATACTTGGCAGTGCTCAATAATCTTATTTTTTAATTCCTCCTCCTCTATGTCCCCTTAATCTTATTTTTTAATTCCATTATACTTAAAGAATTTTTACTACATGCAGGAGTGACATATGGCGGACGATAGAGCCGAGCCGCTTAGGGATCCGGAGGCTGAACGTTATTTAATGGGCATCATCAACAACGAGATTCCTTATGTGCCGGGCTCAGAATATGAGCAAGAAGAGGATGTAGTCTCTTCTTTTCTGAACCTTGACGGTGGAACAGAGATTGTCGATGATCAAGAAGGTGAAGGAACGGACATTGTCGACGGAGGTCAACCGTCAACAAACGACGATCTCGAATTGCAAGTAGCAACCACCTCCGGCGAGGTATATATAGATTGAGCCTCTCGTGATACAAACTTACTGAAATGTGAATACATATGTATTAATGCGCGCGACTCTCTTTCTTTTTTTAGCCCTCCGGATCGAGTACGACAAAGCGTGGCAAATCCAAGGCGATGAAAACAGGAGAACATATGCCATTGAGTTTGTTAGTGAAACCGGCAAGCCCCTACAGCACACCTCAAAGTTTATCAACCAATGCGGAGTCGTTGTTAGAGACAACGTCCCGATCACCGTCCAGGAATGGAAGGAGCCAAAGAAGGCACGTCTTGGTTTCAGTTTTGTCGACAAGAGAACGAAAAAGGATTGCTGGAGAAAGCTTATGGAACATTTCATTCTACCTCCGGAATACAACAAAGTCGATGAATTCGGTAACGAGGTTCCGGGTGGACGTCAGAGGAGGAGGCTAGTTAAAGAGTTCGCTCTTCAGAAGATGGGCGAAGCATTCCGGAACTTCAAGAAAATTTTAACCCGTGACTATGTCAACAAGGGCAAGACTCCGGATTTCAATGGACAACATGAGAAACTGAAAGATGATTGGCCAGAATTTGTGAGGCAAAAGCAATCGGAGCATTTCAAGGAAATATCGAAAAAAATAAGGATAATGCGAGTAAGAAAAAGTTCCATCATATTATGGGGCCAGGAGGATACCGCCTTTCGGAGCCTAGGTGGCAGAAGATGGAGGAGGACCTGAGGGTGCGAGGAATCCCTCTAGGTACAGAGGGATGGGACCCAAGGGCCAAAAGCTGGTGGTACGGGCATGGGGGATCGCTAGACCCGGAGACAGGGGTGTGTGTTCACCGGCAGAGACAGTTTGCTCCCACCCAAGCCCTTATTGACGCAATGACCCAAGCTCAAGAGGGCTTGATCAAGTTCAACAGAGAGAAAGACGCACTGACAACAGCCCTCGGGAATGATGAACACGGAGGACGTGTACGAGGCAAAGGCAAAGTTCCGTGGAAAGTAGGGTTTTCCCAGGACAATGACCCGTACTGTTACAGAAGCCGTAAGAGAAAGACGGACCGGGATGCAGATCTTATGACGAAGTTTGCATCGGAACTCCATGAGTTGAAGCAGACCGTGCATGAACTAGTAAAAGAAAAATCGGCTACAGGGCCGCATGAAGATCATGAAGCGGATCGCGGAAGCCAGCAGCGGAGAAGCAGCGTGGCTTCCACGGATGCCCCGCCTGGTGCTAGTGCACCGATGATCGAGATTCGTGCAACGGAGCCTCACTACCCCGTGGATGATGTAAAGGAGATGAAAGAATGTGATCTGCATTATCCCGTGGGGAATGTTTCCACGAAGGTAGCTAGCGGCAGTGCTTTACCCTGTACACCTGGAGCACTCCACCACAACAACCCCATTGCATATGGCTATGCTCGTGTCACGGTGGAAGACATAGTCCAAGGGTTTGAGGACCTGGAGATTGACAAACCTACACCCGAAGGGGAGAGAAGACTTGGAGATGTCAAGCGCCAGATCATTCTATGGAAAAAGAAGTACATAGTGTTTCCAGGCGAGGCGCCAAGGCTAGCAAGTCCACCCCCCCTCCGATGGTGGTGGTGGTGGTGGTGGCGGTGGTGGTGGTCGTGGTGGTTCACCTACACCTCCTTCACGCCATTCGACGCCGTCCCCCGATCCACAACCTCCGGCGGGTACGACGCCCCCCAATCCTCCTCCGGCGGGTACGACGCCCCCCAATCCACCTCCGGCGAAGAAGCAGAAGCAGGCGGACAGCAAGGAAACCCGCTCCTGGACTATTAACCCGGACCCTTATGTACCTAAGACCACAAGGGTACCGGAGCCATCACTGAAGCCTCTCCTCCCAAGGCCTTGGGAACTAGTGAAGCTGAAACCAAATTGGCCGCGTCTGCTGATTATGAGAAATGGAAGGCGGATATGAAGGCGGTAAAAGAGCCTGAGCCGAAGCAAGTATTCACTGAGAAGCAAAAGAAGTGGGCTAAGGATTTTTTGACGACACCGTCCCAAGCCGAGCTGAATATGCCTGACGACTATGGACATGAACTTCGTAGGCAAGCAAAAATATTGAAGGAGGAGAAAGAAGAAAATAAAAAAGCGGGAAACAAGTTGACCAGCTCGGGATGCAGAAGAAACAATCGATCCCCCCGCTCATAGTGAAAGTCGGTCCGGAAGAGGACCCCGAGATCATAGCAGCTGCGGCAGCACTTGGATTGACTGTAGCGAGTGCCATGAAACAAGCGTCCGAGATGGGTTTGACTCTTCGTGCCTTCTTAGGCCTTGAGGATGCGCCAGTATGTGAGATAGCATTACAATATGTGCGGAATGGGCCTCTCGTCGAGCCTGCGCGGGAAAAGAGTCTACCACCACAAATGCGAAATCTGCTACGTTGGTACAAGCAATTCATAACATGGGCCGACAAAGAATATGTTTATGCGGATGTTACAGATGAGCATCACGCCAAACGGTACTCTGTACAAGTTCATATGAGTGAATTGTTCCAGTTGTTCAATCTGCGCGACCTCGACAAATCTATGCTGAGTTGCTACATTCTGTAAGTGATTTATTTCTACCTCATCTCGTTCTTCATTGCCTGCACTATATATATATATATATATATATATATATATATATATATATATATATATATATATATATATATTGTCCTAACTATATTGTTGCGTACGCTATTATGCAGATTGAAGATTTGGGAATGCAAAATAAGAAACATCCATGATGTTGGGTTCATTGACCCACATATCGTTAATGGACATGTGTTACAACATCACCCCGAAGACGTGGAGAAAGACTTGTACAAGTTTCTTAGAAAGCATCAACTCAAAAGTCATATTCTATTTCCTTACCATTTTGGGTGAGTGTTTCTCTCTTGTGCCCATTCTCTTTTGTTTACTCCATGCATGGTATGTCTAATCGATGAGTTATGCATGACTGTGCATGTAACGTGTCCGCAGGTTCCACTGGATTCTGCTAAATATTGAACTTCACACCTCCAGAGTTCTAATCATGGACTCTATGGATTCGGATCCAAAGCGTTGGGCCGACATGAGAAAAATGCTGCAAAAGTAATTATTTTCAATCATTTGAGCTCTATATCGATCGGTCTCTTTCGTTCATTTCCTAATATAAAGTAACTAATAACTCCCTTGTTCATTTAATTTTCTTTGCCCTGTAGGGTTTGGAGACGGTTCTCAGAAGAAATTGTCGGTGAATTCAAACATGAGCTAGATTTCAGAAGGTTAGTTAATGTGGATAAGCAGCCACCGGGGACCAATCTATGTGGATACTATGTTTGTGAGAACATCCGGAGACACACCTCTGAGCGGAAGGCATCGGATAGCGTGCGGAACGCGACGGATAACTTGCGGAGGAGGCTTAGTCCAGAAGCTCGCTTCCGACCAATTCAAGAAGAATTAGCAGGATTTTTCATGAGGGAAGTCATCAATCCTAAAGGAGAACACTATACCGAGGACGAAGAAATTTATATGCATACCCGAGATTGAAACTTGTTCGAAGTTGTATATGGTCATCCATCCTAATTGTGTATGGAAACTTATTCGAAGTTGTATATGGTCACCCGAGATTGAATATATATTATATATTCCTTTTGAATTCTTCTTGTTTGAAATTTCATATGCATGTATACAGTAGCGTAGAATATGTGTACTGAAACTTCATCAAAATTAAAATAAAACACAAAATAAAATATAAAAGAAATAAAACACTCCAAATTAAAAAGAAACCAGGTTTAGGGGGGCTAAAACCCTAAACCTGCGGAGGAGGCCTTTAGTCCCGGTTGGCCACGAGAACCGGGACTAAAGGTCCTCCGCCCCGACGGACCACGGGCGCCCACGTGGACGGGCCTTTAGTCCCGGTCAGCCACAAGAACCGGGACTAAAGCCTTTAGTCGCGGTCCGTAAGAGGCGCGACTAAGGGGGGGGGGTCTTTAGTCGCGCATATTTAGTCCCGGTTGCGCAGCCGGGACTAAAGGCTGTTGCGACCCGGGACTAAAGGGCTTTTTTCTACCAGTGCTGACAGTGGAAGGTACGTAAGAAGCCTGTGAGTGAAGAGTAAATATAAACCTAATGAACAAGATTTTTTTCCATCTACAAAATCTAGTAGGGGCCTAGCACCATCAAATGCCTTCATTGTACGTACAAAGTACTTAGTTCTTCCAACAAGTGAACTTGACATGTGTATTCAGTTCAGTCCACACGGATATAAAGAGGAGGTGGCTTGTTTTTCCTTCTTTCATTTCTCATACCCACCCTCCATAGAGGAGAGCTTGGCTGTAGAAAAACAAGATAAAAGAGCGATGTAATTCAAGTTTAGAGTCTTCTCAATAGGAGTGAGAGGAATCAAAAACATTGGCCGATTGTGTTGGATGTATGCTGAGTTGAATAGGCTGCAGCGGTACCTCTTTCATAACATTAGGTTTAGTTGCACGATGATAATCTGTTAGCGCCCATGTCAGCCACAAGACTGACGAACCACAGCAAGGTAGGAACGAGCCACTCCTATGCAGAACAGAAAGCCGAATCCAGTGGTCCCTTGCCCATCTTGGGCGACAGGGTAAACATGCCTATGTAATCGTCCACTTATCAACATGAGCAAGTGGAATACGAAATCATCGCTGGTTAAAGGTTACCTCCAAACTCCTCTGTTGGCGTAGGTAGGGCAGCGCCTATGCGTCACTTGTCACCGCTAGAGAATTTTTGTGGGCTTCCTCATCCTAGGGAAAGGGATTGAAGAACTTGTACGTTTTTTTAGTTCTAGATTTAAAATATACCATGCTCAGCGTGCGTCCAAATTACGAATCGTATTCATCACTGCGCTCCTCGCATCAATACCTTCACAACTAAATCTCACAATGATAGGTTTCGACGAACTTTTTTCCACGTAAATTATTGTTTTAGAGAAAAGGCTTGGCCGAGCCCGACATAGGGCTCGTGCCTAACCCAACTTTTCTGTGCAAAAAAAGTAAGCTTTCATTAATCAAGGAGGTTCATTACAATCTAACTACTTCCTCCGTCTCAGTTTATAGGGCGTGCGCGTAGTTGTAGGTCATCGATTTAACTTTTTTTTTTTAGAAAAGGAGGATGACCCCCGGCCTCTGCATCTGGGCGATGCATACGGCCACTTTATTAATTATTCTCACAAGACCTTACAAAGAAATACAACAGTAAGACTAAAGCCGCCGTCTAAGCAACAGACTGTCGCTACACCTATCCAGTTGATGAAGGGGCGCAGATAGCCTGGGCCTAATACCAAACAGACATCGCAGCCAAACCTAACATCTAAGACCTAGGGTCCCATCCAGGACGCCTGCCGGGCATGGGTCTCACCGGTCCGGCGTGCACTCAGAGGCCGCCGCCGCTAACTGCCACCGCTCCATCTTCAGAACTGTACTGATGCATCAACCTTGCTCGGTCCAGCTATCGTCGACGCCACCACGGCGCCCAACGGCACCTCCTCCCTGCGCGCAATCAGCTAAGCACGTCGCGGTCGTCACTGATACACCTCAGCACCATGCTGCCAAGTACCACCAGCCGACACAGCTTGAAGTCTTTGGAAGATCTGTCGTGCGTAGCACCTGCCGACCAGGCATGACAAAGCGTAGCACCTGTCGGTCAGGCATGACTTGACATCTCCAGCAAAGCTCCATGCAAGATGAAGCCGCTCCACCTCCAGCCTCTCTGAACGGGAGCACCCAGGAAGACACGACAAAGCGTTGAGCACCACAATCATCATGAGAGCCGGACCAGCCGACCTCCATGGCGAAGCGACACCACTAAAGAGAGAACCGCCGCCATCAGGAATGCCAAGAACGCACTGCAGCTGTCCCACCTCCCGGCGGACCCAAAGCGGCGCCTTCAAGAAGGTGACGGAGTCGGGCACCGCCGCCGCCTAACCAAAGTTGTGGGTTTTCACCCGGGTGCAGGGGGAGGACGAGGGGGAGGGAGATGGATCTCGAAGCCGCCTTCAAGAAGGAAACAACGCCCGGAGCGCCGCCGACGTCGTGGCCGCCGCAGCCGGCCAAGAAATTACTCCGATCCAGAGCTCGCAACCCCACATCCGCACAGTCAGCCACCGGATCCGGCGGGACTGATGAAGAGGAAACAGCAGCACGGGGGCGCCGTCTTCAGATCTGGTGAAGGAGAGCAGCAGGGGATCCCTCCAACGCGGCGCCCGCTTCCACCGCCAACTCGCCGCCCACGCGGCCGAGTAGACGCCGCCCTCAACACCGGCGAGCGCCGCCCGCCCAGGACGACGCCGCCCTCACCAGCAGAGGCTGCCGCCTCAAACCATAGGCCCAAGCCCGAGCGGCGTCGCGGCCGAGGGCCTCGCCGCCACCCTCATCGGCGGCCGCGCGGGGGACCCGGAGCCCGTCTCCGGCGGCGGCGAGGGAAGGAATCGAGAAGGGTGGAGGCGGACGGGGAGATCGGTCGCCCCCGAGTCGCCCTCGAGAGGGCGACGCGAGGGAACGGGGAAAGAATTGAGATGGCACAGCGCCAATCCCTTTACCGTCCGTCTCACCTCGGCCTGCCTAAAGGCGATCAGGTCATCAATTTAACTAACTAAATATGAGTTATATGTCACCAAAAATATATCATTAGCTTCTTAAGTGGATTTAGTTTCTAAATGTATATTTTTCATCAAATATAATACATAATTAGCTAGTTAAATTGTCAACCTAGAACAATGCGCATGCCTTATAAACCGAGACGGAGAAAGTAGCACCGCTGGCTAATTAATCTCATCTGGTCCATGGCGGAGCCAAACGACAGTGCGAGAAGAGACCTCACAGAGAAGAAAAGGAGAAATAACGAAGGGTACAAGACGTGCTGACAATGACAATGACAAAAAACAGAGAAACCACGAAAGGTAGGGAAAAAAGAAACAACGAAGGGTACAAAATGTGCTGACAATGACAATGACAAAAAAGGTTTCCCCCGCTTTGTATTACAAAGCAACCAACCGATACAACCAACGATAGGTGCTGGGACGGAAGCAGCACAGGCACGCCCAGAAGAAACATGTCATCCCACCGAGGATCGTTGTCGTCGAAGGTCGACTCATGTCCAAGTTCGCACTGCACTACCGCCAGTGCCTTCCGAGCACGCCTGTTCCCCGTTCCGCGGCTTGCTTTGCCCTCCTCTCCCCCTAGAAGGCCTCCTCAGTGGCGACGTCCTGCGGGTAGCGCTGGCGCCACTCCGCCATGGCGTACTCGTCCGCCTCGGCGACGAGGAGGCGGCGCTCCCGCCTACGGTGTTCTCGGCAGTCCTCGTTGGTTATTAGCCGCGGCGGAGGCGCGAGGTCCTGCGCCTGCTCGCCTGTCCAGACGTCCGAGAAATTCATCTACCCACGTGGCGGGTTGCGGCGCCACGCTGCCGCGTCGTACGCGTAGGCAGCCTCGTGGGCGGAGTCGAACGTCCCGAGAACGAGACGTACGTCACCGGAGCAGATCTCCACGTAGAACATGCCGGAGGGGAGGTCACGGACGCCGCGGAAGCCAGTGCTGCTCTGGTTACGCGATGCCGTGTCGGCGGCGGGGGAGAAGGCGCGGCGGCGTCGGGAGAAGGGCGCGGCGGCAGCGGCGTGGCGCTGGATGCAAGAAAGAAGGGGGCGGCGGGGAAGAAGAATGAGCTAGAGGGTGCGGTTGGCAGGCTCGGGCGTGCACGGGACATCGCGTGCCAAAACTACCGCACGCCGTGCCGCTTTTTCTCGCGCGCGCGATTTTTTCCCGCTCGCCGGAATCTCCCGCGCCTTCTGGAGCGTGCGAAACCGCTCCGCGCGTGCTAAAAAACATGTTTCCCCCATGCGCGCGATATTTGGCATGGCTGTTGGAGATGCTCTTAACACTTTTCCTTCATTCAACTAGTAAATTCGCATGTGCAACGCACGTGTAATCTTAATCCGGCTTGAAGATATACCTGAATTTTTTTAAAAAAAAGTAGCATCAAAAGAAATAGTTTGTGTAAGCACCACCAGCGGCAGGTCCATCTCTTCCTTCAAATGGGTTGAAAATTGTACTAATCCAAAGTAGTTAATGGTATGCAAGTGACCAGGGGAAGGAGGACATACCTTGTCGTTAGGCGGCTAAAAGAGAAATCCAAAAATCTAAGCACAATCTATTCAAATCAGCACAACTGATCCCCTACCCAGCGGCTACCAAAAGTTCCATATCACTATATAACCTAGTTGTTTCATAGCACATTGGTAATAAAGCTTAATTACTGCTGAATATGTGCACACAAGGCTGCTTTTGGTTCAGTTTTTGAAGCCTGATATGGGTTCAGTTTTTAGTGCTTACAGGCTGCATTTCTGTTCAGTGAAACGTGAATCAATCTTCTCCGGAAGAAATGAAGAAAGCAAAGATGAAAGACCTCTGGCCCGACGGCTGTGTGTTTGAAGGCGGCGTGTCCCCTGACGACCCGACGGAGAGGGACGGGCAGGCGGTACATGCAGTGTCCCTGATGGTCTAACGGCCCGACGCCAACGGACGGCCAGGCGGCATCCCTGATAGTCCGACGGCGATGGGCGTCCTGGCGGTCCAGGCGGCGCCTCCGACGCGCCCCCGCCGGTCGGCCAGGCGGTCTAGGCGGCGTCCTTGAAGTTGCGGTGGGGGTCGCTACAGCCGAGGCTACGCAAAGGCGATGGGTAGGGGCGGCACAGAGATGTGAGGGGCGGCGTCCTTGAAGCTGCTGTGGGTCGAGGCTATGGGAGCGGCGTGCGTCGCTGAAGTGAGGTGATGGGACGGCATCGTGGGGCGGTTCGTTGTGGCAGTTTTTTTAGGGAACTGTGGCAGTTTCCTTTCGTGTGAAAGGGTACGTAAGGAAGGGGATCGGGGAGAGAAAGGATTGATTAGCATAAACGCATTTAGCGCTAAACATGTTTAATTGCTCACCATTAGGACAATAAGGACTGTCGGATTAACGCTAATAGATGGCTGAGATCTGTTGGATCTGCCCCACTGGGTTTTTCTATATTGGTATAGATATAGATGTGAGATATCTGCTCGCCTAAACTACTCCCTCCTTCCATCTATATAGGGCCTAATGCATTTTTTGAGGCTAATTTTGACCAAGTGTTAGAGCAATAATATATGACATGCAAATTACACAAAGCATACCGTCAAATTCATATGTGAAAGGAGCTTCCGGTGATATAATTTTCACATTATACATCTCATGTATTATTAATCTTATCAATAGTCAATGGCGGTCTTGAAAAACGCATTAGGCTCTATATAGATGAAGAAGGGAGTACGACATATGTGTGAAAATTGACTCTGGACATACCATGGACCTTAGCGTGATTGATATGCCAAGTACGGCTTCGTTTTTGGACCCCCAAAGAAACAACTTCGGTGTTTGGACCCCAAACAAGAAAATATTTCGTTTGAATAGCTCCAGAGGCCATCTCATTAATTACTACTCAACCTGCAGCAGAAAACAAATCGTTTCAGTACTATAGTACCTCCAAATACCAACCACTCGTGGAGACTCGCTCTATAAAGGCTCCAACAGTAAACAACTCTTCACATGCTCGGCTGCCAATAGACAATGTGTGCTCCCGTGGTTACTCACACATGCTTTTGTGACATTGTTGGATGGTGTATCTTTGTTCTTTTTTTCTTGCGTGCCATCCTGAAAGACTATCTTTAAACACATAGTTGTATCTTTTCATTTTTCCTTTAAGCTCTAAGGGCATTTCTAACCGATACTTTAAAAATAGTGGAGTGTCCGGTGGATTAAACCCTTGGTGGGGTATATTTACTCCACTAAGTTTTGGCTGGACTTAACCGATCTTCTATATTTAACGGAGTAATTTTTTGTTTTTTCTAAACTTTGCAATTCTAATATACATTGCAACTATATATTAGCACACATAGCGAAACTAAACATTAATTTGAATGTTCAAGCAAATCATGAATATAGTTTACAAACCAAATTCGAAGTTTGCAAACCAAATTATTCAAATTTAAACACGCCGAATGGTCCAAATGTAGCAAATAGCATGTGATAAAACAACTAGGACTCTCTAAGACGTTGCCAGTGATGCTCAATAAGATCTTGTTGGAGCTAAGCATGAACTTGTCGGTTCTCGATTTTGCGATGCTCCTCAAGGAATATCAGGATCCTATTCATATTATACTCTGACTCAATCAGAGTCCCGTTGGCGATGTACCGAAAGTTCTCAGGCATATCCCTCTCGTCTTCAATGAGCATGCTATGCAATATGATGCAACAAGAACAAGTCATGATCCGCCATAGAACCTTGGAGCGACCATACTAGGAAGGGCCACGAACAATTGCAAAGTGCTTCTGAAGCACACCGAAGGCTCTCTCAACATCTTTCCTAGCAGCTTCTTGACATTGGGCAAAGTGAATGTGTTTGTTACCTTTTGGATGCGAAATTGTTTTGACCAAGGTAGCCCATGGTGGATAGATGCCATCCGCAAGGTATTAACACATCGAGTAGTTGTGCCCATTGACCGAGTAGTTACAAGCAGGAGCATCGCCTGTAATAATCTAGAAAATAGTGGCGATCTCGCCAACACATTCAAGTCATTGTGAGAGCCGGGAAAACGAAATAATGAATGCCATATCCAATAATCCTTTGATGCAACTGCCTCAAGAATGATCTGGATCATTGCAGTGGCCTTTGTACAGACCCTTCCACCCTACAGGACAATTCGTCCATGTCCAATGCATATAGTCAAATGATCCAAGCATCTCTGGCCATCCTCTTGCTTCACTCTTAGTCATCAGCCTCTGGGTGTCTTTCTCGGTTGGTGCTCTCAAGTACTCCGGGCCAAAAACAGTGATCACTGCTTTAATGAACCTTCAAATAGCCTCCAAGACTGTGCCTTCAGCAATGCGGACGTAGTCATCAATTGCATCGGCCGAACACCCATATGCCAAGACTCGAACAACCGCAATGCACTTCATCAGAGGGCTTGCACTTATCTCTCCACATGCATTTCTCTGGAGCTTGAACTAGCCATCATATCTCTCAACGGCTTTTGCAATGGTCAGAAAAAGACGTGTGCGTCTGAAAGCGTTGGCGAAAGTACTTCTCTAGATAGGTTGGCTTTGGATCAAAGTAGTCTCTCATGATCTTGGCTTGGCCTTCCGCTCTATCACGGTTGATGTGTATGCAGCCAAACTGCGATCCTCTCCTAGGCCACCGAACATCATCATTGAAAATCATGCCTAAAACGGTGTCAAAGTCATCGTCGTCTTCATCCTCTTCGAATGACAAGGAGTCCTCCAAGACCATCTCCCCCAACCTCTTCATCTACATATCAAATGGCTAGGTTTAATCCAAACGGCTCAATTAAAAAAGAAACGAACAATAAAACGCACCTAGGCAATTCGTCGAACACTTGCGGTGCGGTGGTGGTGCACCGGCCGCCGGTGTCGTTTAGACCAAACCAGCGGGCGGCGACGCGTGCGAATGACCAGCAGAAGTGTGCAAGCAAGTTGAGATGCGGCGGCCGACAGGAAATGAAGAAGTTTCGAAGCAATCTGGGGAATCGGCTATGACGATGGCGGCGGCGCTTCACCTTGATTCCGGTTCCATTATCACAAAGCCGCTCCCAAATTGGGGGCGAACGGGCTCGATGTCGGGCAGAAGGGCAGTGGAGGCCAAGGGAGGCAACGAGGTAGCGGCGGGGCCGGCGGGCGGTCGCCTGGAGGCGCGCCGGCGAAGATGCAAGGGCGGGAGACGACGTGAAGGAGAGGCGCCGCTTTTACTCGGAGCCGCAGTGGCTGAGTATATTAAGGGAGAAGGTTGGCGCCGGAGTTTAACTTTTACTCCCTTACGACGGATTGGGGATTGGTTAGGTTCGCGTTAGAGTAAAATCGATTGACTTTTTACTCCTCTAATGCCGGATAGGGGATCAGTTAGAAATGCCCTAACTGATGGTGCAGATCGGCTACCAAACATTCATTGCCTAGAATCTTTGTGGTACTATCGTGCCATAATACAAACTCAACTTATGAGAACTGGGCTGCGACATTGACCTCTGAATCTGAGCCTATATATCCCACGGAGTCAGCACGTGTTTCTGAATCCTCTCATTCCAATGGACAAGGCTTTAAACTTGAATCATATTCAGCTTGGTTTCTCTCAGGCAGCAACTTCCTGATCACAGAAGAACCAAGATGGCAAGATCCCATGCATAAAGTACCAGCACAGCGCATCTAGCTGTACCAGAAGCCTTGGTATACATACTGATGCAAGAAATACTAGATCTTGCAATATTCATCCTGTGAAACGAACAAAGTCTCAACTATTCGCCATGTACACAAAGCAGCCATCAAACTTAGAAAATTTCAACTTACCAGGGCCTTTCATCTGATGGATTTCAGAGAACAAAACACCCCAAAGACAACCATGGTAGTACTGACAGAAGAGCGGCATCATTCTATACTACTACAAACCGTAGGTGATCTCTGGAAATGATCTACAAGACATTGGTAGTATCAAGAGGAAAGAAATGATATATGATGTAAATTTTGTATAGTGCGCTAAATATCAATTACTAAGCACGAGCATAATTTGTTCTTTTTCAATCCTACAGGATCCTCTTACAGACGCTTGGCTGCCAATCTATGGCATGTGTCCAAATGGTAACTGCCACATACAAAACCCTGTGTAGGCATTCTACCACAAAAGGGTCTATTCGTTCTCGATTCTTGTCATTCCTATCAGCAAGTTCTACACTTTGCCAATTCTGTACTCACTTGAGCTGTTTCTGTAGAAGTGCATGATATGGAAGTAGCAAAAAGAAGGACCACCTTTGCGTATGCATCCTACCGTTAAAGTGTTTATTCATTCTCGATACCTCTCATTCCTATGACCAAGTTCTACACTTTGAGATGTTTCTATGAAAGTGTGTGAGAAGTGACGGGAAAACAAGGGCTACCATTTTTCTTAACTGCGCATAGAGCAATGGGCACATGATATCCTCTTATATCGTCTGATTCCTAGTACGTACTGTTGTTTGGTTGTTGCCATACATGTTAATTCAATACGAAGTTTTTTTGGGTGTTCTCCACTCTTTGTATGTGAGCCGGAGTTCATTTAGTACAAGAATTGAATGACTCACATGATGTAGAGGGAGTATTGACGTTTTCCCTGTTAGAATCTTTTCAGATATATAAAAGGCTTTTAGAAAGCAACAGAACGATACTACAGAGTTTGTGATACGCTGGCCGTATCTCCAGTTTTTACACACATGCTTCTTAAAAAGGGATAGTCGGGAGAAAAACACTAGCTAGGCAAAAACCCTAGACGGCGCACACTCCCTACGCCCGACTCCCGATACAGCTGGACTGATCAAGTCAGAAGAGAGACAACAAGAAATCATACTAATAATTAACAGTCCGAATCAAGATAACCAGAAAGTTTGGAGGTTGCACATGATAAATCATCCCCCCACATCCATGGGTATTTCACATTTTCCAGAGCTAGGAAATTAGTTTTCGAATAATAGTGCACAGCAGCACCAAATCTACTGTTAGCCATCTATCAGGTATCAACTGTCGAGATGATAAAAGAACCAAGATCCCATATTACTTATAAAGTACTGGCACAGCACCGCTAACTGTACCACAAGCCCTAGCGTGCATGCTGATGCGTTACCAAAATAAGTCACAGCCTGGCAGTTCTCCATGTACACAAAGCCGCCACCAAACTTCAAAATTTTCAAATTATCAGTGCCTTCCCAGATAGATATACTATATAGGAGTACATGATCAGAGTTGACCGATAGCTTGATTTCAGGGTACAAAGAGCCACCAAGTACCAACAGAAAGAGCACGCAGGTGCTCGTTCCCGTCATTCTACTCTGCTACAAACTAGAGCTGATCTTTGCAAATATATGGACAAACATGGTACATGCCCCCAGAGCACAGACCGTGGCCATTGGCAGGCCTGCTTCCTTCCAACCATTCAAGAGCATCCATCAATTGCCATCCTAAACGGCATCTGGGTATTTGCGATTCCTTCCCCACAACCGGAGAATCGTAGCTTGAGCGAACCCTTTTGACACCCCTACGATGAGGAGCTTCTGCACGGACTATATGGACCGTGAATGTGAACTTTTCCCCAACGTTTGCCGGCACAAAGATGCAGATTTCGCCCGCCTGCACTTGGTTGTCGCATACAAAGTCCAAACAGTTACCCGCAAACATGCACGTGTCCTTTTCTATGAAGAATCTCGGACACCACTTCTCGTCCTTGCCCGGCATATCAAATGTGACAGTCCCATTTTCGTGTGGAAAGTATGCAGCTACAGCTAATGTCGGTTCCTTCGAAATGATCTGCTTACATGTGGACAAGATGATATGTCATTAAAGCAAACGAGAAAAGAAAAGTCAGGCTGAATGGAAAAGGCGTGGTTTTAATTGTAAAGCAAGGAAAAGAACAGAAATTTACCAGAAGAGGACTTGGTAGTTGAGCATCACACTTCCTCATGGTAGCCACAAATACAGTACTTTCAGGTTTAATTTCTTGGATAAGCATGTTTCCTCTGTCCATTTGTGCTCCAGATAGAGAACTCCTGAATATTACCACATAATCAGCTTCTGGAGGTGTCAGATGATCATCTAACTCAGAAGATTCATTTTCTCGAGCACTGTCTTCTTCTGCGTAAAATTTCACAGGTAAAAAAATCTATAAGTAATTCAAGGTTTAACTCATATGTGCATGTAAGTTGACAATATAACCTGATTTCTCAGATGAGGAGGGTGTCACAGCCACATTTGCAGTATTCCTACAGTGGCTAGAACTGTCCCTTTCACAGCTAGCAGATTTTTTAGTTCCTGTTAATCGTGTAGGTATCATGATGGAGCTCCTTGAAATGTGAAAATAATCTATAATAGTTTCTTCAGCTTTACCTTGATTTGAGCCAATATCGGTTCCTCCAAAAGGGGAATGATCTACGCTCGCTTCCACAGACCCTAGGATTTCATGTTGAGCTTCTTTTCCAACTTCATCTATTTTTTCCTCGTGAACTTCAATAAGATCCCATTGCCCTGATAAGGCATGATCCTTCAAGAGAATATGAAGACCATCTTCTGGTACCTCTGTCTCAGTTACTGGATTATCAGTGTATGGTGTTCTCTCATGGAACTGCGTAATACCAACAATAATAAGGATGGAGAAAGATCAAACACTATTAAAACGTTGTATGCTGCGAATAGAAACTACATAGTGAAAAAGGTGGAGAAAACGACATACAGGAAGTATCCCAAATCTGGCAAACTTGAAATGCTGACGATGCAGGTCAGCAATCGCGGCAAATTGGAAATCGTCCTTAGAAACATGGCAGATCCTGGGCACCGAGTAGTTAATTTCACGGTCTACAGTTCGCCCTCTAGGGCGATCCATGTGATCCATGTAAGCAATCTACAAAAACAACAAAGACTGGAAGAAGATCCGTACATACAAAATTATAAACATTGTTCGGGGAAGAAAGGTGACATTGAAAAGGATGGCATCAATAATTCCTAACTGCGTATTTAAACAAGAGCGCTAATATTTTCAGAACAAGGGCCTTGGTGAAAACTATTGTCTTGTCCGCAATAATTCTGAACTTAGAGAATGTAGGGTATCGTGGGAACGGATCTGACAGTAAGAATATAGGGTACGTATGAGGAGGCAAGGCCCTAGCTACGGCAAGGTTGTACACACGAGTTTACGAGTTCTGGTCCCTCTCGGAGGAGGTAAAAGCCCTACGTCTCTGTGCCGCTGAGGCTTGTCGACTGGATGTGTGTTGAAGTTACAGGGGGTGCGAACCCTTGTACCAGAGGAGGAGGGTGGCTAATATAGAGTGCGCCAAGTCCCTCCAGCCCTCGGTTACACAGGGTTCAATGCGAGTTAAGACAGGGGCGTTACTAGTAACGCCATCTATTAATGGACTTTATGACTAGGGAGTGAACGCCTGACCGTTGCCATCCTGGGATGGCTTTAGATCTTCTGTATTCCGAGTGATTGTTCACATGGTCGAGTGACGCTACTGTGGTCGAGTGGAATTGGGGTATCCGAGTGGAATCTTCTGTCGAGTGATTGCACTTCAAGGTGATTTCAGTCGGTACCTTCTGTTCGACTTTGAATGCCTTTGACTCTAGGGAAGTATCCTTAGGTAGGGTGTCCAGGTCAGGCCTAAGACCCTACCCTTGGTACATGTCATCGTCATTAGCCCCCGAATGAATTGAGGTTCGAGTGAGGAAGGGTTGAAGTTAATTCCGACTTGATTCCATGCTTACGGAGGCATTTCATCAAGGTCTGGAAAGCACACTGGTACGTTAACCCTACATCAGTCGCCTTGATCGGTTCTAGCTTCTGAGATCGCCGAGTGAATTATGCCGTAAATCTTCGAGTGAATTAGAGTGTGATATCTTCGATGCGATTGATTGCTCTGCGGTTCCCGGATCTCACGGGATTCAAAATTGTGGAGAAGCACGCAGGACGGAGCGTGGCGCAGCAAACATAATGAGTAGACAGGGACGCCTCGATCTCCGTGCCACCTTTTTCGCCACGTATCAAGCGAGCGCCTGTTACGGGATGCGATAGTATCGCTTGGGCCCACGGGTTAGCTACTCAAAAGCGAGCCCATAAAAAGCGCCGAGGCCGATGGAACGCACTGTGCGCCCCATTCGATCCCCTTTCTCTCCACTTCTCCGCCTCGGCTCTTCTAGCTCGGCGCGCCCTCGCTCGTTCCTCTCGAGCTCCGTCGCCATGGTGAAGGAGAAGACTGCGGCTATGGAGCACGCAAAGAAGGCGGCGGTGAAGGGCAAGAAGACGGCACGGGGGTTGACGTCACGGTCCGGTCTGCCGCCTAGTTGGATCCAGGGGGACTGGATCCGCTCCACCATCGTGAGGGAGGACTTGGAGAATCATGCCGATGATGGTTTGATTGCTGATGGGTCGTGGAGGTTTCCAGAGGGGGAATCCAAGCCCCCGCCGCGCGAGGGTGAGCGCTGTTGGGGAACGTAGTAATTTAAAAAAAATTCCTACGCACACGCAAGATCATGGTGATGCATAGCAACGAGAGGGGAGAGTGTTGTCCACGTACCCTCGTAGACCGACAGCGGAAGCGTTATCACAACGCGGTTGATGTAGTCGTACGTCTTCACGATCCGACCGATCAAGTACCGAACGTACGGCACCTCCGAGTTCTACACACGTTCAGCTCGATGACGTCCCTCGAACTCCGATCCAGCCGATTGTTGAGGGAGAGTTTCGTCAGCACGACGGCATGGTGACGATGATGATGTTTCACCGACGCAGGGCTTCGCCTAAGCTCCGCAACGGTATTATTGAGGTGTAATATGGTGGAGGGGGGAACCGCACACGGCTAAGAGATCTCAAGGATCAATTGTTGTGTCTCTGGGGTGCCCCCCTGCACCCGTATATAAAGGAGCAAGGGGGAGGCAGCCGGCCAAGGGGAGAGGCGCGCCATAGGGGGGAGTCCTACTCCCACCGGGAGTGGGACTCCTCCTTTCCTTGTGGGAGTAGGAGAAGGGAAGGGGGAAGGAGAAAGAAGGAAGGGTGCGCCCCCCTTCCCTAGTCCAATTCGGACCAGACCATGGGGAGGGGTGCGGTCACCTTTTGAGGCCTTTCTCTCCTTTCCCGTATGGCCCATTAAGGCCCAATAGAAATTCCCGTAACTCCCCGGTACTCCGAAAAATACCCGAATCACTCGGAACCTTTCCGAAGTCCGAATATAGTCGTCCAATATATCGATTTTTACGTCTCGACCATTTCGAGACTCCTCGTCATATCCCCGATCTCATCCGGGACTCCGAACTCCTTCGGTACATCAAAACTCAATAAAACTGTCATCGTAACGTTAAGCGTGCGGACCCTACGGGTTCGAGAACTATGTAGACATGACCGAGACACGTCTCCGGTCAATAACCAATAGCGGGACCTGGATGCCCATATTGGCTCCCACATATTCTACGAAGATCTTTATCGGTCAGACCGCATAACAACATACGTTGTTCCCTTTGTCACCGGTATGTTACTTGCCCGAGATTTGATCGTCGGTATCTCGATACCTAGTTCAATCTCGTTACCGGCAAGTCTCTTTACTCGTTCCGTAACACATCATCCCGCAACTAACTCATTAGTCACAATGCTTGCAAGGCTTATAGTGATGTGCATTACCGAGTGGGCCCAGAGATACCTCTCCGACAATTGGAGTGACAAATCCTAATCTCGAAATATGCCAACCCAACAAGTACCTTTGGAGACACCTGTAGAGCACCTTTATAATCACCCATTTACGTTGTGACGTTTGGTAGCACACAAAGTGTTCCTCCGGTAAACGGGAGTTGCATAATCTCATAGTCATAGGAACATGTATAAGTCATGAAGAAAGCAATAGCAACATACTAAACGATCGAGTGCTAAGCTAACGGAATGGGTCAAGTCAATCACGTCATTCTCCTAATGAGGTGATCTCGTTTAATCAAATGACAACTCATGTCTATGGCTAGGAAACATAACCATCTTTGATTAACGAGCTAGTCAAGTAGAGGCATACTAGTGACACTCTGTTTGTCTATGTATTCACACATGTATTATGTTTCCGGTTAATACAATTCTAGCATGAATAATAAACATTTATCATGATATAAGGAAATATATAATACTTTATTATTGCCTCTAGGGCATATTTCCTTCAGTCTCCCACTTGCACTAGAGTCAATAATCTAGTTCACATCGCCATGTGATTTAACATCAATAATTCACATCACCATGTGATTAACACCCATAGTTCACATCTCTATGTGACCAACACCCAAAGGGTTTACTAGAGTCAATAATCTAGTTCACATCGCTATTGATTAACACCCAAAGAGTACTAAGGTGTGATCATGTTTTGATTGTGAGATAATTTTAGTCAACGGGTCTGTCACATTCAGATCCGTAAGTATTTTGCAAATTTCTATGTCTACAATGCTCTGCACGGAGCTGCTCTAGCTAATTGCTCCCACTTTCAATATGTATCTAGACCGAGACTTAGAGTCATCTAGATTTAGTGTCAAAACTTGCATCGACGTAACCCTTTACGACGAACCTTTTGTCACTTCCATAATCGAGAAACATATCCTTATTCCACTAAGGATAATTTTGACCGTTGTCCAGTGATCTACTCCTAGATCACTATTGTACTCCCTTGCAAAAATCAGTGTAGGGTATACAATAGATCTGGTACACAGCATGGCATACTTTATAGAACCTATGGCCAAGGCATAGGGAATGACTTTCATTCTCTTTCTATCTTTTGCCGTGGTCGGGCTTTGAGTCTTTACTCAATTTCACACCTTGTAACACAGGCAAGAACTCTTTCTTTGACTGTTCTATTTTGAACTATTTCAAAAATCATGTTAAGGTATGTACTCATTGAAAAACTTATCAAGCGTCTTCATCTATCTCTATAGATCTTGATGCTCAATATGTAAGCAGCTTCACCGAGGTCTTTCTTTGAAAAACTCATTTGAAAACACTCCTTTATGCTTTACAGAATAATTCTACATTATTTTCGATTAACAATATGTCATTCACATATACTTATCAGAAATGCTGTAGTGCTCCCACTCACTTTCTTGTAAATGCAGGCTTCACCGCAAGTCTGTATAAAACTATATCCTTTGATCAACTTATCAAAGTGTATATTCCAACTCCGAGATGCTTGCACCAGTCCATAGATGGATCGCTGGAGCTTGCATATTTTGTTAGCACCTTTAGGATTGACAAAACCTCCTGGTTGCATCATATACAACTCTTCTTTAGTAAATCCATGAAGGAATGCAGTTTTGTTTATCCATTTGCCATATTTCATAAAATGCGGCAATTGCTAACATGATTCAGACAGACTTAAGCATAGATACGAGTGAGAAACTCTCATCGTAGTCAACATCTTGAACTTGTCGAAAACCTTTTTGCGACAATTCTAGCTTTGTAGATAGTGATACTACTATCAGCGTCCGTCTTCCTCTTAACGATCCATTTATTCTCAATTGCTTGCCGATCATCGGGCAAGTCAACCAAAGTCCACACTTTGTTCTCATACATGGATCTCATCTTAGATTTCATGGCCTCAAGCCATTTTGTGGAATCTGGGCTCACCATCGCTTCTTCATAGTTCGTAGGTTTGTCATGGTCTAGTAACATAACCTCCAGAACAGGATTACCGTACCACTCTGGTGCGGATCTTACTCTGGTTGACCTACAAGGTTTAGTAACAACTTGATCTGAAGTTTCATGATCACCATCATTAACTTCCTCACTCATTGGTATAGACGTCACAGGAACCGTTTCTTGTGATGAACTACTTTCCAATAAGGGAGCAGGTACAGTTACCTCATCAAGTTCTACTTTCCTCCCACTCACTTCTTTCGAGAGAAACTCCTTCTCTAGAAAGGATCCATACTAAGCAACGAATGTCTTGCCTTCGGATCTGTGATAGAAGGTGTACCCAACTGTCTCCTTTGGGTATCCTATGAAGACACATTTCTCCGATTTGGGATTGAGCTTATCAGGATGAAACTTTTTCACATAAGCATCGCAACCCCAAACTTTAAGAAACGACAACTTTGGTTTCTTGCCAAATCGCAGTTCATAAGGCGTCGTCTCATCGGATTTTGATGGTGCCCTATTTAACGTGAATGTAGCTGTCTCTAATGCATAACCCCAAAACGATAGTGGTAAATTGGTAAGAGACATCATAGATTGCACTATATCCAATAAAGTACGTTTATGACGTTCGGACACACCACTATGCTGTGGTGTTCCAGGTGGCGTGAGTAGTGAAATTATTTCACATTGTTTTAACCGAAGGCCAAACTCGTAACTAAAATACTCTTCTCCACGATCAAATTGTAGAAACTTTATTTTCTTGTTACGATGATTTTCGCTTCACTCTGAAATTATATGAACTTTTCAAATGTTTCAGACTTCTGTTCAATTAAGTAGATATACCCATATCTGCTCAAATCATCTGTGAAGGTCAGAAAATAATGATACCTGCTACGAGCCTCAATATTCGTCGGACCACATACATCTGTATGTATGATTTCCAACAAATCTGTTGCTCTCTCCATATTTCCCGAGAACGGCGTTTTAGTCATCTTGCCCATGAGGCACGGTTCGCAAGCATCAAGTGATTCCAAAATCCCATCAGTATGGAGTTTCTTCATGCGCTTTACACCAATATGACCTAAACGGCAGTGCCACAAATAAGTTGCACTATCATTATTAACTTTGCATCTTTTGGCTTCATTATTATGAATATGTGTATCACTACGATCGAGATCCAACAAACCATTTTCGTTGGTGTGTATGACCATACAAGGTTTTTATTCATGTAAACAGAACAACAATTGTTCTCTAACTGAAATGAATAACCGTATTGCAATAAACATGATCAAATCATATTCATGCTCAACGCAAACATCAAATAACACTTATTTAGTTTCAACACTAATCCCGAAAGTATAGGGAGTGTGCGATGATGATCATATCAATCTTGGAACTACTTCCAACACACATCGTCACCTCGCCTTTTACTAGTCTCTGTTTATTCTGCAACTCCCGTTTCGAGTTACTACTCTTAGCAACTGAACCAGTATCAATTACCGAGGGGTTGCTATAAACACTAGTAAAGTACACATCAATAATCTGTATATCAAATATACCTTTGTTCACTTTTACTAGTCACTGTTTATTCTGCAACTCCTGTTTCGAGTTACTACTCTTAGCAACTGAACCAGTATCAATTACCGAGGGGTTGCTATAAACACTAGTAAAGTACACATCAATAATCTGTATATCAAATATACCTTTGTTCACTTTGCCATCCTTCTTATCCACCAAATAGTTGGGGTAGTTCCGCTTCCAGTGACCAGTCCCTTTGCAGTAGAAGCACTTAGTCTCAGGCTTAGGTACAGACTTGGGCTTCTTCACTTGAGTAACAACTTGCTTGCCGTTCTTTTTGAAGTTCCCCTTCTTCCCTTTGCCTTTCTTGAAACTAGTGGTCTCGTCAACCATCAACACTTGATGTTTTTCTTGATTTCTACCTTCGTCGATTTCAGCATCACGAAGAGCTTGGGAATTACTTTCGTCATCCCTTACATACTATAGTTCATCACGAAGTTCTACTAACTTGGTGATGGTGACTAGAGAATTCTGTCAATCACTATTTTATCTGGAAGATAAACTCCCACTTGATTCAAGCGATTGTAGTACCCAGACAATCTGAGCACATGCTCACTAGTTGAGCGATTCTCCTCCATCTTTTAGCTATAGAACTTGTTGGAGACTTCATATCTCTCAACTCGGGTATTTGCTTGAAATATTAACTTCAACTCCTGGAACATCTTATATGGTCCATGACATTCAAAACGTCTTTGAAGTCTCGATTCTAAGCCGTTAAGCATGGTGCAGTAAACTATCAAGTAGTCATCATATTGAGCTAGCCAAACGTTCATAACGTCTGCATCTGCTCTTGCAATAGGTCTGTCACCTAGCGGTGCATCAAGGACATAATTTTTCTGTGCAGCAATGAGGACAATCCTCAGATCACGGATCCAATCCGCATCTTTGCTACTAACATCTTTCAACATAATTTTTCTCTAGGAACATATCAAAAATAAACACAGGTAAGCAACAACGCGAGCTATTGATCTACAACATAATTTGCAAAATACTATCAGGACTAAGTTCATGATAAATTTAAGTTCAATTAATCATATTACTTAAGAACTCCCACTTAGATAGACATCCCTCTAATCCTCTAAGTGATCACGTGATCCATATCAACTAAACCATGTCCGATCATCACGTGAGATGGAGTAGTTTCAATGGTGAACATCACTATGTTGATCATATCTACTATATGATTCACGCTCGACCTTTCGGTCTCCGTGTTCCGAGGCCATATCTGTTATATGCTAGGCTCGTCAAGTTTAACCTGGGTATTCCGCGTGTGCAACTGTTTTGCACCCGTTGTATTTGAACGTAGAGCCTATCACACCCGATCATCACGTGGTGTCTCAGCACGAAGAACTTTTGCAACGGTGCATACTCAGGGAGAACACTTATACTTTGATAATTTAGTGAAGGATCATCTTATAATGCTACCGTCAAACAAAGCAAGATAAGATGCATAAAGGATTAACATCACATGCAATCAATATAAGTGATATGATATGGCCATCATCATCTTGTGCTTGTGATCTCCATCTCCGAAGCACCGTGCTTGTGATCTCCATCTCCGAAGCACCGTCATGATCACCATCGTCACTGGCGCGACACCTTGATCTCCATCGTAGCATCGTTGTCGTCTCGCCAACTTATTGCTTTTACGACTATCGCTACCGCTTAGTGATAAAGTCAAACTATTACATGGCGATTGCATCTCATACAATAAAGCGACAACCATATGGCTCCTGCCAGTTGCCGATAACTCGGTTACAAAACATGATCATCTCATACAACACATTATATCACATCATGTCTTGACCATATCACATCACAACATGCCCTGCAAAAACAAGTTAGACGTCCTCTACTTTGTTGTTGCATATTTTACGTGGCTGCTACGGGCTTAGCAAGAACCGTTCTTACCTACGCATCAAAACCACAACGATAGTTTGTCAAGTTGGTGCTGTTTTAACCTTCGCAAGGACCGGGCGTAGCCACACTTGGTTAAACTAAACTGAGAGAGACAGACACCCGCCGGTCACCTTTAAGCAACGAGTGCTCGCAACGGTGAAACCAGTCTCGCGTAAGCGTACGCGTAATGTCGGTCCGGGCCGCTTCATCTCACAATACCGCTGAACCAAAGTATGACATGCTGGTAAGCAGTATGACCTATATCGCCCACAACTCACTTGTGTTCTACTCGTGCATAGCATCAACGCATAAAACCAGGCTCGGATGCCACTGTTGGGGAACGTAGTAATTTCAAAAAAATTCCTACGCACACGCAAGATCATGGTGATGCATAGCAACGAGAGGGGAGAGTGTTGTCCACGTACCCTCGTAGACCGACAGCGGAAGCGTTATCACAACGCGGTTGATGTAGTCGTACGTCTTCACGATCCAACCGATCAAGTACCGAACGTACGGCACCTCCGAGTTCTACACACGTTCAGCTCGATGACGTCCCTCGAACTCCGATCCAGCCGAGTGTTGAGGGAGAGTTTCGTCAGCACGACGGCGTGGTGACGATGATGATGTTCCACCGACGCAGGGCTTCGCCTAAGCTCCGCAACGGTATTATCGAGGTGTAATATGGTGGAGGGGGGCACGGCACACGGCTAAGAGATCTCAAGGATCAATTGTTGTGTCTCTGGGGTGCCCCCCTGCCCCCGTATATAAAGGAGCAAGGGGGAGGCAGCCGGCCAAGGGGAGAGGCGCGCCATAGGGGGGAGTCCTACTCCCACCGGGAGTAGGACTCCTCCTTTCCTTGTGGGAGTAGGAGAAGGGAAGGGGGAAGGAGAAAGAAGGAAGGGTGCGCCCCCCTTCCCTAGTCCAATTCGGACCAGACCATAGGGAGGGGTGCGGCCACCTTTTGAGGCCTTTCTCTCCTTTCCCGTATGGCCCATTAAGGCCCAATACGAATTCCCGTAACTCTCCGGTACTCCGAAAAATACCCGAATCACTCGGAACCTTTCCGAAGTCCGAATATAGTCATCCAATATATCGATTTTTACGTCTCGACCATTTCGAGACTCCTCGTCATATCCCCGATCTCATCCGGGACTCCGAACTCCTTCGGTACATCAAAACTCAATAAAACTGTCATCGTAACGTTAAGCGTGCGGACCCTACAGGTTCGAGAACTATGTAGACATGACCGAGACACATCTCCGGTCAATAACCAATAGCGGGACCTGGATGCCCATATTGGCTCCCACATATTCTACGAAGATCTTTATCGGTCAGACCGCCTAACAACATACGTTGTTCCCTTTGTCACCGGTATGTTACTTGCCCGAGATTTGATCATCGGTATCTCGATACCTAGTTCAATCTCGTTACCGGAAAGTCTCTTTACTCATTCCGTAACACATCATCCTGCAACTAACTCATTAGTCACAATGCTTGCAAGGCTTATAGTGATGTGCATTACCGAGTGGGCCCAGAGATACCTCTCCGACAATTGGAGTGAGAAATCCTAATCTCGAAATACACCAACCCAACAAGTACCTTTGGAGACACCTGTAGAGCACCTTTATAATCACCCATTTACGTTGTGACGTTTGGTAGCACACAAAGTGTTCCTCCGGTAAACGGGAGTTGCATAATCTCATAGTCATAGGAACATGTATAAGTCATGAAGAAAGCAATAACAACATACTAAACGATCGAGTGCTAAGCTAACTGAATGGGTCAAGTCAATCACGTCATTCTCCTAATGAGGTGATCTCGTTTAATCAAATGACAACTCATGTCTATGGCTAGGAAACATAACCATCTTTGATTAACGAGCTAGTCAAGTAGAGGCATACTAGTGACACTCTGTTTGTCTATGTATTCACACATGTATTATGTTTCCGGTTAATACAATTCTAGCATGAATAATAAACATTTATCATGATATAAGGAAACATATAATACTTTATTATTGCCTCTAGGGCATATTTCCTTCAAGCGCGTCCTCCTCACCACTCACGTCGAGCGAGGTCTTTCCCTTCCCCCGCATCCGTTCTTCCGATGTTTTCTGAACTTTTTCGGTGCTCAGATTCATCACGTCCCCCCCAACACAATCTCGTATCTTGCCTCTTTCCTCTCAATGTGCGAAAACTTTCTGGGGTGCCAGCCACACAGGGGTCTATTCAAACACATCTTTACTTGTCGTTCTTAGTCGGTGAAGAAGGCTAACCCCGATGATGAAAAGACACACATGATCCAGATGTGCGGGGGGTTAGGGATCCAAATGAGGGGTAGGAGTACTTTTCCGCCCATGACTTTTCCTGAGTCCGTTAGAGGATGGCGGTCGACCTGGTTCTACTGCAAACACATCCCGACTCCTGGTTAGTCGACCAGCCTTCCTCCCTTTACTCTGGAGAGACTCTGCACCCCTCGTTCTCTAATTGTAGTGAATGAGGAGAAGGGGGAGGTGCGAATGTTAGTCGACGCGGTCATAGCATTGGTTCAGGGTGGAGTGATATGTATGGATCTGTTGGAGGTATTCCTCAGTCGATGCATCCAGCCCTTGCAGGCCCATGACCACCCTATGTGTTTGTACTCGGGTCCAGAGGACACCGCTCGAATCCACCCGGAGGAGGTTGCCGAGGATACGGTGGCCCAATGGCTCAGGAGTATTACTGGCAACAAGGATAACCCCAGGGGGTCCAGGAGGATTCTGCCATTCGACGCCAACAATGCTCCAGAAGAGGTCATGCTCAATTTACCGAGTGTTTTTTCCTTTCGATCTGCGATTGTTCTTGAATCCGACTGATATTTGTAACTTGTGTCTTGCAGATTTTTACCAAGATGTACTCGATGCCGAACGGGGAGCAGCACCAGGAGGGAGTGGGGAGTGATGATGAAAGCGTCGACTAGCAATATGAAGATGACAGCGGGGAGGACAGCGAGGACTCTGGCAGCAGCGAGGAAGTTGACTCGTCGCCCGCTCTGAACGACACTCTAAGCAGTCGCAGGATCCCGCGGGAGGACGCGGCAAGGTAGTTTCGCCGAGTGCGAAAATTCCGAAGCGTACTGGGACCTCGATTCCAGAGCCATCGGAGCAGGCCACGAAGCAGGCCAAAGTTGTTCCACTGAAGCCCAGGAAGGCCCTGCCCAGGATCAAGGTGGTCGTGCATGTTGCTTAGCCGTAAGTGTTTCTTTTCTTTATCTTTCGTTTCCATTGTGGACTTCTTCTCTTGCTTGACCAAGTGAAATTTGGAAATTTTAGTGCGGCTACTTCTGCAACATCCATGGACGTCGACGAGGAGCGGGGTGACGCGGAGACCGCAGACGCGGCCACTTCTCGGGCGGGTATGGTTCCACAGCCATGCTTTTACTCTATCGACTGTTTTGGTGGATGACTAAAATTTTACCGTCGACTGTTTTGCAGTGCCGACAAACGTTATCCAGCTTCCAGATGACGATGATGATGAGGAGGAAGCACCTCAAAGGTACACCAGGAGAAGAGGCAGAGCTTCGAGCAGGAGGGTACCTGTCAGCAAAGCGCCTCGCTCGGCATCTGAGCCTGTGTTTCAACAACTTGATGATCCCATAAGGGCCACTGTCTCTTTTGCTGATCCTCTGTCGACTGAGTAGCCTTCGGCGTCGACTGCTCATACTTCTGGCCCGATCGCGCAACCTCAAGCCCCAACTCTACCGACTACGTCATCCAGTCCGTTTGTTTTGTACAATTCTCCGGAGAGCCAAGTGGGAGCTGCTAAGGAAGCTATAATCCAGGCGGGTCTGATGATGGACCGACTGAAAGTGGTGTATGAAACCAGCAAGGCCACCTACGATGCCAGCTCTGCTCTTCAAGCCAATGTCCGAGTAAGTGGGATTGTAAGTTGATTTTCGATTGGTATTCCTGCTCGATTCTTGCTCTGTCAGGATGTGCTATCTGAAAACTGCTGCTTTATTATTCGTAAGATGCCAATCTGCACCTTGCACCCGTACACCCAGTGGGTGTTTTCTGTAGCTGGGTAGCTCTTTCACCTGATTTAGACAGGCCGTGTCGAATGAGATCTTGGTCCATTGGGGGCACGCTGAGTGCACCCACTGGGTGTAGTACACGAGACCGCGGCCGACTGCGGGCAGTCGATGGTGGTCTGAGAACAAATGTTTTTTTTACTCCTTCCACTAGGGCTGGGCTGACCATGCCAAGTGGGAAATCGAACCAGTGGGGGCATGCTGAGTGCACCCACTGGGTGTAGTCCAGGGGACTGCTATTGAATGTTTGATTCGGGAGCAGTCTTAGAACTCTTTTTGTCGTAGTAATCTGACCTTGCGCTTTTTTCATCCGGAAGTAGTAGATCTTTTTACCACTTCCACTCGGGTTGGCCGAACCATGCCGAGTGGGAAATTGAACCAGTGGGGGCCCGCTAAGTGCACCCACTGGGTGTAGTCCACGAGGCTGCTATTGAATGTTTGATTTGGGAGCAGTCTTAGAACTCTTTGGCAATTTGATCTTGCACTTTATCGCTCGGAAGTAATTGGTTTTTGGTTTCTGTCAATTGACTTGTCTTTGTCGTTGACTGTAGAAATCTTGTGAGCTTGGAACTCAGTATGCTGCCTTGGAACAGGAGAAAATCCAACTCAAGCTCAACCTGGATCTAACCAAGGAGAACTTGAAGAAGGCTCAGGATGAAGCGAAAGTCATGGGAGGTAACGACTTTGTCGACTGCACGCCTTGTTATTTTTCCTTTCCCATCCTCTTCTGAGACGAGTGAGTGATCCCACTTGAACAGATGTGCGTAGTGCAAACCGTCAACTCCAAGCCCGACTGAGGAATGATATTTCTTTAGAAAAAATGGAGCAGGCTTTGGAGCAGAAGGATCTTGACCTTGCGGAGGCGCAGAAGACGGCGCGTGAGAAAACAGAACTGGCCGACAAGAAGCTGGCTTCAGTCGGCAAGTTAGAGGAGGAGAATGCCAAGCTGAAAACTACTGTTGACGAGGCAAACAAGGAAGCTGCACAGCTGATGGAGGAGAAGGTGGCCCTGGTCGACAAAGTGGATGTTCTCACTCGAAAGAGGGACGAACTGGAGGCTTATCTGGGAGGTCTTGCCAAGAAGATGTTCCTCATGCTCGAAGGTAGTTTACCTCGTCCGACTGGATTCGGAAACTTTTTCACCATGTTGCTGCCAATTTATTACTTTTCTTTGCGCGCAGAGTTCTGTCAGAATTTTGAGGAGGAAACCGGGTGGATCGAGACAGGACTGGACCCCATCAACTCCCCCGTCAAGGATGAAGCTGCCATGAACGTGCTACGACTGGAATCTCGTCTTGCTAGCGTCTTGGACTATGTGGCTCGACTGAAAGTTGCATTGTTGCGGATTGACAAGGAGCTGTGGCCAGAGGATGTGCTTCTGAAACACCTCGAGTCACTGATGACTCGATTCAATGGCATCCCTGACAGAGTGCAAGCATGGAAGAAGTTACTTGCTCGCTGCGGTGCTGATGTGGCTCTATCACTCGTCCGTGTTCATTTCAAGGACGTCAAGGAAGAGAAGCTGAAAGCTCTTCAGGTGGAAAACACCAAGAAGCTTCAGTTTCAATCTTTTATGGAGACTTTCATCGAGGTGGCCACTCGCATCGCAGACGGCATCGACTTGGATGCTTTCGTCGAGCCAGCTTGCCCTCCTCCTGCCGAGTGAAAAACTTGATAACTTAACTTTATTTACCTCGGAATGCCGACTAATTTTGTAATCGTTAAACTCTTTCGGGCGTTATGCCCGAGTACTTCTGTTTATGGTTGTGAACCTTGCTGGATTTATCCGAACTTGGTTGCCTTATTCGAATGCAGTTGCTTTACCTCCAATGTTCTTGGATTTTTTTGACTTAGGTGAATCTTGGATTGCAGCTAAGTCTCCGAGTGAGAGGATTGCTTTTCACTTGGAGTAGACGTTGTACTTGTGGCGTAGCTCAGAGTGCATCCAGACATTGTACTTGTGGCGCAGCTCAGAGTTCACCTCGTTCCTTCCGAGTGCGAAGATTGCTCTTCACTCGGTGTGTTTTTGAAACTTAGGCGAGTACGGGATCGCAGCTAAGTCCCTGATGGGAGGATTGCTCTCCACTCGGAGTGTTTTTTAAACTTAGGCGAGTAGGGGATCGCAGCTAAGCCCCCGAGTGGGAGGATTCACTACTGCAGGATGGTCCAAACGCAACACTACGATCAGAGACCCTACGACGAAACTGTGTGGGATGCCATAATCGCAAACGGTGGTGTAAAAGAACCATCAAAAAAGGTGCAAAACATTTGCGATGACGGATGCATCAAACACGGTTCATATTTTAGTTTCGTGTGCGATGCAGGGCGTACGGTTTAGTTCAATTAACTGTTTGCAAAGAGGAGGAACAAAAGAAACGGGCAGTCAGATGAAGGTGTGTGCGATATACAGCATACAGTTCACCAGGATGAACTATGTGTGATTAGGCAACACAATGGAAACGGATCAACTGAACAAGATGTGTGTGATACGCGGCAAACAGGTCCGTAATCAGAAATGTGTGCGAAGACCAATAATAACACAGACGATTGCTGCTAGTAAGCCGTGTAATTTGCTCTGTCTACAGAAGAATAACATGTGTCTATATATATATATATATATATATATATATATATATATATATATATATATATATATATATATATATATATATATATAGTAACACTATTCTAAGTGTGAGTGCAGAATAGCTTATTCTACACCCCAATAATGGTACATACAAAATATAATAACACACTATGTAAAATATAGTAATTTTCGTAAAAATGTAGTAAATTACAAACTTCGGTGATAAAAAAATATTTTCTGAATTACTACATTTTCTACATCGTTTTACTAAATTTTGTATATAGCGTTACTACGGGGAATAGAATAAGCTATACTACACTCACGCTTAGAATAGCGTTACACTATATATTTCTGAAATAAAAGTCCAATTACGTAAGTGACTATACAGATCATTCGCACACACCTCAACGCTTCCCAGTGAGCCTGCGCAGCGTACAGCTCGCACACTTCCCGGTGAGCCTGCGCATTTGAGGACAGCTTGCACGCCTCTCGGCCGGCCTGCGCACCGGATTGTGCTCGCACGCCTCCCGTTCAGTCAAGGTCAAGCTGCTGTCTGCACGGCACCTCCTACAGCCATTAAAACCATGACACGTGGCGTCACGTGAATGGTTAACAGAATGCACACGGTTTGAATTATACAAACGTTTAAGATATTAAAGTCGCAGCTATTTTTTCAAAATGCCTTTGTTGGCTGTCATTATTCGAGTGCGCCTTCTCTCAAAATGGACACGGAAAATACCAGAGCATGTCGGGTGCCATTCCTTGATAGCATGCCAAGTTTCATGAATTTCAGACGAGTTTTGGATTTACTAGAATTTAAAAATAAAGTATCTCAACATTTTGCCGGCAATCAACGGTTCCCTGGTGTTTGAAATTCATTCACATTTCTTGCATGTGACCTAAGCATGCACCCAAGGACACATATTTGATTTTTCAACCAATTTATATGCACTGGAGCATGTGCATGTAGTTCAAATTTGAATTATGCACATAAATGCATTGAATACTCAGTTAATGCATAAAAATGTCCAAACGAACGCCGAAAAATCACAAAAATTGACACAACACTCCTGTTGTTCTATGTTAACACGAGAAATTTTTTGAAAGCAATAAGAGGCAATGGATATCGTTTCGTCCCCAAAGGTGGGACGTTCCTTACCGAAACCATGATGCTTGTTGTGAGAAGCTCTGGTTTGTGAGTAGCATATACCCAAAACTGCCCGAAATGGGAAAAAATTACCACGACATGTCGATGCCGCTCCATGATAGCATGCCAAGTTTCATAAATTTCAAGCGAGTTTTGGATTTACTAGAAATTTAAAATAAAGTATCTCAATGTTTTGCCGGCAATCAACGGTGCCCTGGTGTTTGAAATTCATTCCCATCTCTTGCATGGGACCTAAGCATGCACCCAAGGACATAGATTTGATTTTTCAACCAATTTATATGCACTGGAGCATGTGCATGTAGTTCAAATTTGAATTTATGCACATAAATGCATTGAAACCTCAGTTAATGCATCAAAATGTCCAAACGAACCCCAAAAAATCACAAAATTGACACAACACTCCTGTTGTTCTATGTTAACACGAGAATTTTTTTAAAGCAATAAGAGGCAATGTATATCATTTCGTCCCCAAATGTGGGATGTTCCCTATTGAAACCATCATGCTTGTTGTGAGAAGCTCTGGTTTGTGAGAAGCATATACCCAAACCTGCCCCAAATGGGACAAAATATTTACCACAACATGTTGATGCCGATCCATGATAGCATGCCAAGTTTCATGAATTTCAGACGAGTTATGGATTTACTAGAATTTAAAAACCAGGTATCTCAATGTTTGCGGCCGAGTGACGGTGGCACGGTGTTTGACATTCATTCCCATTTCTTGCATGGGACCTAAGCATGCAACCAAGGACACAGATTTGAATTTTCAACCAATTTATATGCATTAGAGCATATGCATGTAGTTCAAATTTGAATTATGCACATGAATGCATTGAAAACTAAATTAATGCATAAAAATGTCCAAACGAACCCCGAAAAATCCCAAAAAAATGACACAACACTCCTGTTGTTCTACTTTGACACTAGGAAAAAAATTAAAATCGGGAAGAGGCAATGGATATCGTTTCATCCAGAAATGTGAAACGTTCCCTACCGAAACCATCAGACTTGTTGTGAGAAGCTCTGGTTTGGGAGAAGCATATCCCCAAACAAGCCCCAAATGGGACAAAAATTTACCACGTCATGTTGATGCCGCTCCATGGTAGCATGCCAAGTTTCATGAATTTCAGATGAGTTTTGGATTTACTAGAATTTTAAAATAAAGTATCTCAACGTTTTGCCGGCAATCAACGGTGCCCTGGTGTTTGAAATTCATTCCCATTTCTTGCATGGACCTAAGCATGCACCCAAGGACACAGATTTGATTTTTCAACAAGTTTATATGCACTGGAGCATGTGCATGTAGTTTAAATTTGAATTATGCACATAAATGCATTGAAAACTCAGTTAATGCATAAAAATGTCCAAACGAACGCTGAAAAATCACAAAAATTGACACAACACTCCTGTTGTTCTATGTTGATATGAGAAAAAATTTGAAAGCAATAAGAGCCAATTGATATCGTTTCGTCCCCAAAGGTGGGACGTTCCTTACCGAAACCATCATGCTTGTTGTGAGAAGCTCTGGTTTGTGAGTAGCATATACCCGAAATTGCCCCAAATGGGGAAAAAATTACCACGACATGTCGATGCCGCTCCATGATAGCATGCCAAGTTTCATGAATTTCAAACGAGTTTTGAATTTACTAGAAATTAAAAATAAAGTATCTCAATGTTTTGCCGGCAATCAACGGTGCCCTGGTGTTTGAAATTCATTCCCATCTCTTGCATGGGACCTAAGCATGCACCCAAGGACATAGATTTGATTTTTCAACCAATTTATATGCACTGGAGCATGTGCATGTAGTTCAAATTTGAATTTATGCTCATAAATGCATTGAAACCTCAGTTAATGCATCAAAATGTCCAAACGAACCCCAAAAAATCACAAAATTGACACAACACTCCTGTTGTTCTATGTTAACACGAGAATTTTTTTAAAGCAATAAGAGGCAATGTATATCATTTCGTCCCCAAATGTGGGATGTTCCCTATTGAAACCATCATGCTTGTTGTGAGAAGCTCTGGTTTGTGAGAAGCATATACCCAAACCTGCCCCAAATGGGACAAAATATTTACCACAACATGTTGATGCCGATCCATGATAGCATGCCAAGTTTCATGAATTTCAGACGAGTTATGGATTTACTAGAATTTAAAAACCAGGCATCTCAATGTTTGCGGTCGAGTGACGGTGGCACGGTGTTTGACATTCATTCCCATTTCTTGCATGGGACCTAAGCATGCAACTAAGGACACAGATTTGAATTTTCAACCAATTTATATGCATTAGAGCATATGCATGTAGTTCAAATTTGAACTATGCACATGAATGCATTGAAAACTAAATTAATGCATAAAAATGTCCAAACGAACCCCAAAAAATCCCAAAAAATTTACACAACACTCCTGTTGTTCTACTTTGACACTAGGAAAAAAATTAAAATCGGGAAGAGGCAATGGATATCGTTTCATCCAGAAATGTGAAACGTTCCCTACCGAAACCATCAGGCTTGTTGTGAGAAGCTCTGGTTTGGGAGAAGCATATCCCCAAACCAGCCCCAAATGGGAAAAAAATTTACCACGGCATGTTGATGCCGCTCCATGGTAGCATGCCAAGTTTCATGAATTTCAGATGAGTTTTGGATTTACTAGAATTTTAAAATAAAGTATCTCAACGTTTTGCCGGCAATCAACGGTGCCCTGGTGTTTGAAATTCATTCCCATTTCTTGCATGGACCTAAGCATGCACCCAAGGACACAGATTTGATTTTTCAACCAGTTTATATGCACTGGAGCATGTGCATGTAGTTCAAATTTGAATTATGCACATAAATGCATTGAAAACTCAGTTAATGCATAAAAATGTCCAAACGAACGCTGAAAAATCACAAAAATTGACACAACACTCCTGTTGTTCTATGTTGACACGAGAAAAAATTTGAAAGCAATAAGAGCCAATTGATATCGTTTCGTCCCCAAAGGTGGGACGTTCCCTACCGAAACCATCATGCTTGTTGTGAGAAGCTCTGGTTTGTGAGAAGCATATACCCGAAGCTGCCCCAAATGGGACAAAATTTTTACCACGGCATGTTGATGCCGCTCCATGATAGCATGCCAAGTTTCATGAATTTCAGACAAGTTTTGGATTTACTAGAATTTAAAAACCAGGTATCTCAATGTTTGCGGCCGAGTGATGGTGGCAGGGTGCTTGACATTCATTCCCATTTCTTGCATGGGACCTAAGCATGCAACCAAGAACATAGATTTGAATTTTCAACCAATTTATATGCAGTAGAGCATGTGCATGTAGTTCAAATTTGAATTATGCACATAAATGCATTGAAAACTCAATTAATGCATAATAATGTCCAAACAAACCCCGAAAAATCCCAAAAATTAACACAACACTCCTGTTGTTCTATGTTGACACTAGGAAAATATTTGAAATCGAGAAGAGCATGCCAAGTTTCATGAATTTCAGACGAATTTTGGCTTTACTGGAATTACAAAATCAAGTACGTCGAAGTTTGCTGGAGAGCGACGGTGCCGTGGTGTTCGAATTTCATCCCCATTTCTTGCATGGGACATAAGCATAAACCCATGGAAATATATATGATTTTACAACCCATGTTGGTGCACCAGAGCATGTGCATGTAGTTTAATTTTGAATTGTGCACCTGAAATGGCTAGAAAAGCAATTTAATGTATAAAAATGTTCAAACGAACCCTGAATAATTCCAATTCTTTTAAGACACACATATAGTTGCATGTTCACTGCAGAGAAAAGGTCTAGCAATTCAGACACCGTCCATTGCCGTTGTGACCCCATTATGTAATTCAAATCAAGATGAAAAATCAAGTAGATCGCACACAGTTTATTATCACCAACCGTGTGAGATGCAGCACAAAATATCCTAGAGCACCGTTGGTGTATAGTATGCCTATGGCTTATGTGAGAAGGTGCGTCGGCTACAGTCCATAGTCGGCGTCTCAAGCACACTAGCTCGCTCCCCAAATATCATTTCACTGTTTAGTTGTCGCCGGTGAAAGATGGGCACGTGGACCCGCGTCGTGAGGGCAACTTCAGTGGCCCACTCCAGCGAGAGCGCGACCGCAGCCGCCATGCGCGTGCTAACAAGGTGCATGAGCACGGCCGCAATCTGAGACCAGGCGGCCAAGGCAACCCAAACGGCCGTTGTTGCTTCTCAGGTGGCGGCAACAACATCCGCCTCGGGATAGCAACTGGGGAGAGCGGCACAGCAGCTGTCCGTTCCGCAGTGGCGGCCTTAGCCCTGATGGAGGCCGCCCACGACCATGTCGAGGCCACCCTTGCCCAGCTCATGGCAGTCACCGCACAAATCGAACGAAGCTTCTCTGAAAACAGTCGGCAACCCACGGCCGAAGAGTTGGCAATCGCTGAGAGCGTTCGAGCAGCCGTTTGTTCCTCCGCCGCATACCTTGCGACGATGGAGCCCGTCCAAGCCCAGATCGCGGCCGCCCACGCCCAGCTCGTGGCGGCCTTTTTCAAAGAGATGGCGGACGTGGATGGCGAGATGCTTGCCGAGTATGGTGTGATGGATGCCATGGAGCCCCTTCCCTAGGAGACCGTCGGGCGCGAGCTGGACATGGAGGCGGCGGCGGAGATCGACGAGCACCAGCTGAAGTAGTACTCTTTGTTTTGTTTAATTAAGAGCGCCGGTCTTTAATTTGTTAGAGTAATGTTTAGGTCAGCTAGATCTGTTTAATTGCTGAACTTGCTCGATCAAGAAGTGTGGGTGTGCTGCAGTCTCCTTTGTGTACCCAAATTATGCAATGACGTGGATGACCACTGTAACCATGGAAATTCGAAGCAAAATTTTTGACCTTCAAACTCATCACACACGGGTTAAGCTATCTGAACCGTTTGTGATGTTCACATATCGTACACAGTTCTGAATAAGGGACCGTGTCTGATGACACTTTGCGCGCTAGTTTTTTCGCTGAAGCGATTCCAAATTTTCGGCTTCCGCGGAAATATCTACCTCCCCGCCCCCTCCCCCTTACCAAAAGCCACATTTCCCCTGTTTCCGCCTTCCTTTCCAAGTTGAAACCTTCACTCCTTGCTTGCAGCGCTGCCTCCTCACCGGCCACCCTCCTTCACGCTGCTCGGCCTCATATATCCAGGCAGGTAATCCACACCCGACCCCATCCTCCTCCTCCTTCCACATCCCACATGCCCCGACCGCCGGCGCGAGCGCGACACCTTCCACCCAAATCACCGACCCTCCACCAAATAAGCGCCGCCTTAAGCCATGGTGCACGCGGTATAGCCAGGATCTCAAGGAGCATTTGGGAGCGGAGAAACAAATCGCGGCCGCACGCACAGATGAGGTCGCGATGGCTGCCATTCGTGCCGACCCCCAGATCTTGGAGGAGCACCTTGCCATTTGCTAGCTACGCCGGTTAAGCATGCTCGGTTTACCCGCTGCGTGTGCTACTCCCGCCTTTCCTTCACAAATTCTAGTGAATTGTGCTATCTAATTTACCATGCAATATGTTGCTCTAGTGTATATGTTCTATATGTCTTGCAGTGTGCTGCTCACTTATTAAATATTTTGTTAATTAGTTGTCGTCTTCAGTTAACTGTTTGGTTCAATTCTTCAGGCTGCAATTTTGTATTGTCTTCCATGTGAGAAATAAATCGAATTTATCTTTACAAAATATATGAGAAACCAATACAATTGCTATATTTCCAAGTTGTTAAGCATGCTTGGTTTAGTTAATTGTCTGATATTCTATGAGGAGTATGTTATATTGTGCAATGTGGTGCTCAGTTAATGTGTGGTTCATTTGTTTTGGTGTTTAGTTAACTGCTTGGTTCAATTCTACAATGCGATGTCCAATTGTCGTGGGTAGAATTTTGTATTGTTGTGCATGTGAGGAATAGATCAAATTTGGCTACACTTAATACATGAGAAACATATACAAGTGCTACATTTCCTAGTTGTTAATCATGCTTGATTTGGATAAATGAGTTTTCCATGTGGCTTGAATTAATCTGATGAATCTGCAATGTGCTTATTTTTCATCAACATATTTTACTAATAGCATGCGAACCCTTACTTAACCTGATGACTAACTACCTTATATGTGTTGCAGGGAAACAATGGGAAGCACTGAGGTTTATAATCGAGGTTAGCACGTGCATGGTCCGTTGTCTAATAGCACATTATTGTGCAATTGCAGGAACCATTCTAATATTTAGGTTTTTAACAATTTGGTCTTGCACATGTAGGTCCTGCTGTCAGAGGTTTTGACCCACTGTTCGACCCTTTTTGCATATGGGGAAATGAGTTGTCCATGAATATCAATCAAATCAAGAAACTCAGAAAGATTGTTAGGATAAAGAAATTAGCGACAAAAAACAACAAGATCTTTGTCTGCACAATGAAGAAGACATCAGTTCACTACAAGATAGTACTAACTATTATACCTTGCCTTTTTTATTTCTTTGCCCCATTTCCAATATAGAGAAGATATTTGTGCACATCCTTGTTTTCAGGCCTTTCCAAAGCAGTTCACTGATGATTACCTCTCAAACCACCTCTATGGTCAGGAGGCGAGGAAGGTTTTAATACAACACCCACAGTTCAATATTGAAGTGTTCCTGAAGAGGACGATGGACGGACGGTCAATCATCCACACGCACTGGCCTAAAGTTGAAAAGACCTTCAACATGAATGAAGGCTCAATATTTGCCTTCCGGTTCAGCAGTTTTCCAGATGAGATGCATCTGTCTATATACCGTCTATGATGCTAATTTCGAAAGGTTCTACATTTTGCATGTGAAACTTGGTGCTGGTGCAGTTGTGTAATGGGGTAGCTGAGTGCTGAAGCTATATCATGTTGTACTCTAATGTATTTCAATTATGAAATTCTACTTCCTTAATATGGAAATGAAATATATTATGTTCTTAATATGAATGTTAATTAGATTAATAAATGGATTATTAATAATATGGCAATTAGCCTGCTAATTGGGTTATGCTATTGCAAACGGTTATTGAAAAAATACCGTGGGCGATGACCTCAGGCAACGCACATAGTTTCTAGGAATAAACCGTGTTGGATCAATGAACAATCACACACGACTTTCTCTTGAAAACTGTTTGCATTAGGCCACCTTGCGCAAACGTTTACCACATAAAAACTGTGTGTGATGGACAGCCTTTGCCACACAGTTTCTTCTACGGACCGTCTGTGATGCATTCAATAACGCAAACGATAAAATTGTTAATATCGTGTGCAATGGCAATGCTATCACAAACGATTTAACGGGAAAAATTGTGTGTGATGTACCAGTGAACGGAAACGTTTTCCTTGGAGCGACTGTGTGGGATGTACATACGAACAGAAACGTTTAGTGGGGACTGACTAGGTGGAATGTACTTGCGACTCGAAACAATTTCGCCTGTATAATTGTATTTTTTAGCTCTACTGTACGTATTTCCGTATTTGAGCGCTCGCCGGTCGCACACGACCTCATTTTGCTGAGCGTGTGTGCCAGGAGGGCATATCCCGGACGGTTTCTGGGTCGTGTGGGAAGGACCCCCCCTATCGCGAACACTCACTAGGTGACGGTTCCAAATACCGTCGTGGAAAGGGGTTAAAAACCGTTTGTATAGCACCGACGCGTACTAGTGATTGCTCTCCACTCGGAGTGTTTTTGAAACGTAGGCGAGTACGGGATCGCGGCTAAGCCCCCGAGTGAGAGAGTTGCTCTTCACTCGGAGAATGTTTTAACTTAGGGGAGTACGGGGTCGCAGATAAGCCTCCGAGTGAGAGGGTTGCTCTTCAGTCGGAGAATGTTTTAACTTAGGCGAATCTGGTTCGCAGCTAAGCCCCTGAGTGAGAGGGTTGCTCTTCACTCGGAGAATGTTTTTTGAAACTCGGGCGAGTACGGGATCATAGCTAAGCCCCTGAGTGGGAGGATTGCTCTCCACTCGGAGTGTTTTGAAACTTAGGCGAGTACGGGATCGCAACTAAGCCCTCGAGTGAGACGATTGCTCTCCACTCTGAGTGTTTTTGAAACTTAGGCGAGTACGGGATCGCAACTAAGCCCCCGAGTGGGAGGATTACTCTCCACTCGGAGTGTTTTTGAGTTAGGCGAGTACGGGGTCGCAGCGAAGCCTCCGAGTGAGAGGGTTGCTCTTCACTCGGAGAATGTTTTAACTTAGGCAAATCTGGTTTGCAGCTAAGCCCTTGAGTGAGAGGGTTGCTCTTCACTCGGAGTATGTTTTAACTTAGGCGAGTACAGTTCGCAGCTAAGCCCCCGAGTGAGAGGGTTGCTCTTCACTCGGAGAATGTTTTAGCTTAGGCGAATCAGGTTCGTAGCTGATCTCCAACGTATCTATAATTTTTTATTGCTCCATGCTATATTATCTTCTGTTTTGGACATTATTGGGCTTTATTATTCACTTTTATATTATTTTTGGGACTAACCTATTAACCGGAGGCCCATCCCAGAATTGCTGTTTTTTGCCTATTTCAGAGTTTCGCAGAAAAAGAATATCAAACGGAGTCCAAACGGAATGAAACCTTCGGGAACGTGATTTTCGGAACGAACATGATCCAGGAGACTTGGACCCTACGTCAAGCAACCAACAGGGAAGCCACGAGGTAGGGGGCGCGCCTACCCCCCCCCCCCCAGGGCGCACCCTCCACCCTCGTGGGCCCCCTGTTGCTCCACCGACGTACTCCTTCCTCCTATATATACCTACGTACCCCCAAACGATCAGAACAGGAGCCAAAAACCTAATTCCACCGCCCCAACCTTCTGTACCCACGAGATCCCATCTTGGGGCCTGTTCCGGAGCTCCGCCGGAGGGGGCATCCATCACGGAGGGCTTCTACATCAACACCATAGCCTCTCCGATGAAGTGTGAGTAGTTTACCTCAGACCTTCGGGTCCATAGTTAGTAGCTAGATGGCTTCTTCTCTCTTTTTGGATCTCAATACAATGTTCTCCCCCTCTCTCGTGGAGATCTATTCGATGTAATCTTCTTTTTGCGGTGTGTTTGTTGAGACCGATGAATTGTGGGTTTATGATCAAGTTTATCTATGAACAATATTTGAATCTTCTCTGAATTCTTTTATGTATGATTGGTTATGTTTGCAAGTCTCTTCGAATTATCAGTTTGGTTTGGCCTACTAGATTGAGCTTTCTTGCAATGGGAGAAGTGCTTAGCTTTGGGTTCAATCTTGCGGTGTCCTTTCCCAGTGAGAGTAGGGGCAGCAAGGCACGTATTGTATTGTTGCCATCGAGGATAACAAGATGGGGTTTTTATCATATTGCTTGAGTTTATCCCTCTACATCATGTCATCTTGCTTAATGCGTTACTCTGTTCTTATGAACTTAATACTCTAGATGCATGCTGGATAGCGGTCAATGAGTGGAGTAATAGTAGTAGATGCAGGCAGGAGTCGGTCTACTTGTCTCGGACGTGATGCCTATATACATGATCATACCTAGATATTCTCATAACTATAATCAATTCTGTCAATTGCTCAACAGTAATTTGTTCACCCACCGCAAAGTACTTATGTTCTTGAGAGAAGCCACTAGTGAAACCTATGGCCCCCGGGTCTATCTTCATCATATTAATCTTCCAACACTTAGTTATTTCCTTTGCTTTTACTTTACTTTGCATCTTTATCACAAAAATATCAAAAATATTATCCTATCATATCTATCAGATCTCACTCTCGCAAGTGGCCGTGAAGGGATTGACAACCCCTTATCGCGTTGGTTGCAAGGATTTATTTGTTTTATGTAGGTGCAAGGGACTCGCGCGTAGCCTCCTACTAGAGATACCTTGGTTCTCAAAAACTGAGGGAAATACTTACGCTACTTTGCTGCATCACCCTTTCCTCTTCAAGGGAAAACCAACGCAGTGCTCAATAGGTAGCAAGAAGGATTTCTAGCGCCGTTGCCGGGGAGGTCTACGCAAAAGTCAACATACCAAGTACCCATCACAAACCCTTATCTCCCGCATTACATTATTTGCCATTTGCCTCTCGTTTTCCTCTCCCCCACTTCACCTTTGCCGTTTTATTCGCCTTTTCTTCGCCTTCTTCCCGTATGTCCTTTTTTTTGTGTTTCCATGTGCCTTCTATTTGCTTGCATCTTTGCTTGCTAAAAATCTATTGATATGGATCCACTTAAAGTGTTCTACTTGGATCATCTTCGATCCTTATGCGCTCGTGCTGAAACCCCAACTAGCCTAGTTGATGGGAAATCTTGATGAGCATGCTCATTTTGTGCGTCACCGTTTGTCTGAAAAAGGGAAACTCTTATGGGGTCAAATAAACAAATTGCTGTGTTATGCTTGGAATCTTTGTGAAATTCATGATTTTACTTGTTGCTCTAAGAACCCTAAAAACACCTTCCCTACCTATGTGAGTTTAATGAAAATGAAATCTTATCTTCTTATGCAAATGGTGTTTATAGTTACTATGATATCGAACAAATTTATGAATTTGTTGCTTTTAAGGGTGCTTATGAAGTTGCTTCTTTGATTGAAAAGTATGATATTACTCTCTACGAATCTGAAAATTTTGACATACTTAAATATTGCTATGAAAACTATGCTCATAATGTCTATGTCAAAGAATTTATGGAGAGAATGACCGTTGCTTTGGAAGAAAATAATGAATCTATGGATGTGAATTTTGTTGGTAGGAATACTTTTGGTAACAACGCGTATAGAGGAAACTTTAATCCTAGGCCTTATCCTAGTAATTCCTCTAATAATTATGGTAATTCTTACAACAACTCTTATGGAAATTTTAATAAGATGCCCTCTGAATTTGAGACTAGTGTTAAAGAGTTTATGAATTCACAAAAGAATTTCAATGCTTTGCTTGAAGAGAAATTGCTTAAAGTTGATGAATTGGCTAGGAACGTTGATAGAATTTCTCTTGATGTTGATTCTTTAAAGCTTAGATCTATTCCTCCTAAGCATGATATCAATGAGTCTCTCAAAGCCATGAGAATTTCCATTGATGAGTGCAAAGAAAGAACCGCTAGGATGCGTGCTAAGAAATATTGCTTTATGAAAGCGTGTTCTTCAAATTTCTATGAAAATAAAGATGAAGATCTAAAAGTTATTGATGTGTCCCCTATTAAATCTTTGTTTTGCAATTTGAATCTTGATAATGATGGGACTGAATATGATCCACCTTTACCTAGAAGGCGTTCCAAAAATTCGGAGTTTTCAGATCTTGATGCTAAAATTGATAAAAGTGGGATTGAAGAAATCAAAACCCTAGATGTTAAACCCACTATTTTGGATTTCAAGGAATTTAATTATGAAAATTGCTCTTTGATAGATTGTATTTCCTTGTTGCAATCCGTGCTAAATTCTCCTCATGCTTATAGTCAAAATAAAGCTTTTACCAAACATATTGTTGATGATTTGATGCAATCTTATGAAGAAAAACTTGAGTTGGAAGTTTCTATCCCTAGAAAACTTTATGATGAGTGGGAACCTACTATTAAAATTAAGATTAAAGATCATGAGTTCTATGCTTTATGTGATTTGGGTGCTAGTGTTTCCACTATTCCCAAAACTTTGTGCGATTTGCTAGATTTCCGTGATTTTGATGATTGCTCTCTGAACTTGCACCTTGCGGATTCCACTATTAAGAAACCTATGGGAATAATTAATGATGTTCTTATTGTTGCAAATAGGAACTATGTGCCCATAGATTTTATCGTTCTTGACATAGATTGCAATCCTTCATGTCCTATTATTCTTGGTAGACCTTTCCTTAGAACGATTGGTGCAATTATTGATATGAAGGAAGGGAATATTAGATTCCAATTTCCATTAAAGAAAGGCATGGAACACTTCCCTAGGAAGAAAATAAAGTTACCATATGAATCTATCATGAGAGCTACTTATGGATTGCCTATCAAAGATGGCAATACCTAGATCTATCCTTGCTTTTATGCCTAGCTAGGGGCGTTAAACGATAGCGCTTGTTGGGAGGCAACCCAATTTTATTTTTAGTTTTTTTTCCTTTTTGCTTCTATTTAAGAATAAATCTTTGATCTAGCCTCTGGTTAGATGTGTTTTTATTTTTTAATTAGTGTTTGTGCCAAGTTAAACCTATAGGATCTTCTTGGAAGATAGTTATTTGATCTTGCAGAAATTTCCAGAAACTTTCTGTTCACAAAACTAATTGTTAAAAATCACCAGAGCGTGATAAAATACTGATTCCAATTGCTTCTAATAAATAAACAAATTGCCTAGGTCGTCCTATTTTGTCTGATTTTTTGGAGGTCCAGAAGTTTGCGTTAGTTACAGATTACTATATACTGTTCTGTTTTTGACAGATTCTTTTTTTCGTGTGTTGTTTGCTTATTTTGATGAATCTATGGCTAGTAAAATAGTTTATAAACCATAGAGAAGTTGTAATACAGTAGGTTTAACACCAATATAAATAAAGAATGAGTTCATTACAGTACCTTGAAGTGGTCTTTTGTTTTCTTTTGCTAACGGAGCTCATGAGATTTTCTGTTGAGTTTTGTGTTGTGAATTTTTCAAGTTTTTGGCGAAAGATTTGATGGATCATGGAACAAGGAGTGGCAAGAGCCTAAGCTTGGGGATGCCCATGGCACCCCCAAGATAATCTAAGGACACCAAAAAGCCAAAGCTTGGGGATGCCCCGGAAGGCATCCCCTATTTCGTCTACTTCCATCGGTAACTTTACTTGGAGCTATATTTTTATTCACCATATGATATGTGTTTTGTTTGGAGCGCCTTGTATGATTTGAGTCTTTGCTTGTTAGTTTGCCACAATCATCCTTTCTGTACACACCTTTTGAGAGAGACACACATGATTCAGAAATTATTAGAATACTCTATGTGCTTCACTTATATATTTTGAGTTATATAGTTTTGCTCTAGTACTTCACTTATATCTTTTAGAGCACGGTGGTGGATTTGTTTTATAGAAACTATTAATCTCTCATGCTTCACTTAGATTATTTTGAGAGTCTTAAATAGCATGGTAATTTTCCTAAATAATCCTAATATGCTAGGTATTCAAGATGATTGTGTTGAATACTAAGAGAAGTCTAATGCTTGATGATTGTTTTGAGATATGGAGGTAATAATATCAAAGTCGTGCTAGTTGAGTAGATGTGAATTTGAGAAATACTTGTGTTAAAGTTTGCAAGTCCCGAAGCATGCACGTATGGTAAACGTTATGTAACAAATTTGAAACATGAGGTGTTCTTTGATTGTCCTCCTTATGAGTGGCGGTCGGGGACGAGCGATGGTCTTTTCCTACCAATCTATCCCCCTAGGAGCGTGCGCGTAGTGCTTGGTTTTTGATGACTTGTAGATTTTTGCAATAAGTATGTGAGTTCTTTATGACTAATGTTGAGTCCATGGATTATACACACTCTCACCCTTCCACCATTGCTAGCCTCTTTGGTACCGTGCATTGCCCTTTCTCACATTGAGAGTTGGTGCAAACTTCGCCGGTACATCCAAACCCCGTGATATGATACGCTCTTTCACACATAAACCTCCTTATATCTTCCTCAAAACAGCCACCATACCTACCTATTATGGCATTTCCATAGCCATTCCGAGATATATTGCCATGCAGCTTTCCACCATTCCGTTTATCACGACACATTCATCATTGTCATATTGCTTAGCATGATCATGTAGTTGACATAGTATTTGTGGCAAAGCCACCGTTCATAATTCTTTCATACATGTCACTCTTGGTTCATTGCATATCCCGGTACACCGCCGGAGGCATTCAAATAGAGTCATACTTTGTTCTAGTATCGAGTTGTAACCATTGAGTTGTAAATAAATAGGAGTGTGATGATCATCATTTTCTAGAGCATTGTCCCAAGTAGGAATAAAAAAAGTGAGAAAGGCCATTAAAAAATAGAGAAGGCCCAAAAAAAATGAGAGAAAAAGAGAGAAGGGACAATGTTACTATCCTTTGCCACACTTGTGCTTCAAAGTAGCACCATAATCTTCATGATAGAGAGTCTCTTGTTTTGTCACTTTCATATACTAGTGGGAATTTTTCATTATAGAACTTGGCTTGCATATTCCAACAATGGGCCTCCTCAAGTGCCCTAGGTCTTCGTGAGCAAGCAAGTTGGATGCACACCCACTTCGTTTCTTTTGTTGAGCTTTCATACATTTATAGCTCTAGTGCATCCGTTGCATGGCAATCCCTACTCCTTGCATTAACATCAATCGATGGGCATCTCCATAGCCCATTGATTAGCCTCGTTGATGTGAGACTTTCTCCTTTTTTGTCTTCTCCACATAACCCCCATCATCATATTCTATTCCACCCATAGTGCTATGTCCATGCCTCGCGCTCATATATTGCGTGAAAGTTTATAAGTTTGAGATTACTAAAGTATGAAACAATTGCTTGGCTTGTCATCGGGGTTGTGCATGATGAGAGCATTCTTGTGTGACGAAAATGGAGCAGGACTAAACTATATGATTTTGTAGGGATGAACTTTCTTTGGCCATGTTATTTTGAGAGGACATAATTGCTTAGTTAGTATGCTTGAAGTATTATTACTTTTATGTCATTATGAACTTTTATCTTGAATCTTTCGGATCTGAATATTCATACCACAATTAAGAAGAATTACATTGAAACTATGCCAAGTAGCACTCCGCATCAAAAATTCTGTTTTCATCATTTACCTACTCGAGGACGAGCAGGAATTAAGCTTGGGGATGATTGATACGGCTCCAACGTATCTATAATTTTCTATTGCTCCATGCTATATTATCTTCTGTTTTGAACATTATTGGGCTTTATTATTCACTTTTATATTATTTTTGGGACTAACCTATTAACCGGAGGCCCGGCCCAGAATTGCTGTTTTTTGCCTATTTCAGAGTTTCGCAGAAAAAGAATATCAAACGGAGTCCAAATGGAATGAAACCTTTGGGAACGTGATTTTCGGAACGAACATGATCTAGGAGACTTGGACCCTACGTCAAGCAACCAACAGGGAAGCCACGAGGTAGGGGGGCGCGCCTACCCCCCCCCCCCAGGGCGCACCCTCCACCCTCGTGGGCCCCATGTTGCTCCACCGACGTACTCCTTCCTCCTATATATACCTACGTACCCCCAAACGATCAGAACAGGAGCCAAAAACCTAATTCCACCGCCCCAACCTTCTGTACCCACGAGATCCCATCTTGGGGCCTGTTCCGGAGCTCCGCCGGAGGGGGCATCCATCACGGAGGGCTTCTACATCAACACCATAGCCTCTCCGATGAAGTGTGAGTAGTTTACCTCAGACCTTCGGGTCCATAGTTAGTAGCTAGATGGCTTCTTCTCTCTTTTTGGATCTCAATACAATGTTCTCCCCCTCTCTCGTGGAGATCTATTCGATGTAATCTTCTTTTTGCGGTGTGTTTGTTGAGACCGATGAATTGTGGGTTTATGATCAAGTTCATCTATGAACAATATTTGAATCTTCTCTGAATTCTTTTATGTATGATTGGTTATCTTTGCAAGTCTCTTCGAATTATCAGTTTGGTTTGGCCTACTAGATTGATCTTTCTTGCAATGGGAGAAGTGCTTAGCTTTGGGTTCAATCTTGCGGTGTCATTTTCCAGTGACAGTAGGGGCAGCAAGGCATGTATTGTATTGTTGCCATCGAGGATAACAAGATGGGGTTTTTATCATATTGCATGAATTTATCCCTCTACATCATGTCTTCTTGCTTAAGGCGTTACTCTGTTTTTATGAACTTAATACTCTGGATGCATGCTGGATAGCGGTCGATGAGTGGAGTAATAGTAGTAGATGCAGGCAGGAGTCGGTCTACTTGTCTCGGACGTGATGCCTATATACATGATCATACCTAGATATCTATCTATCTATCTATACCTACCTATACTAATTCTTAGAATTCTCTGTTGAATTTTTGTGAAAAAAACGCTCCAAGGGAGTTAGCGTACATCATGAGAAAAAAGGGAGTTAGCGTACATCATGAGAAAAAAAGGAGTTAGCATACATGCCAAAAACTGACTAGATTAATAGGCCCACCATCCCGTGATTTCACGCCTCTTTCATAACCGAAAATCTCTCTCAAGTAAAAAAAACATACCTCTCCATAACAGATATCTCTCTTAAACAGACAAATCTCTCCTTCGTTGCCTTGTCTAAAATAATTCCCTCTCCGCCGCCGACCTCCGCCCCTTCCTCAAGCTCAACGAACTGACGAATCCACTGCTGATCTTAACTTCTACTATCTGGCGTTCTATGCTGGCTCCCACGCCGATCTTCAGAAACGGGTGTCTGCTCCTATTGGGCCTCCTGCCCCCTACGCCGATGATACTCTGATGTGTTCATCGACCACATGTCCCAACGACTCTTCCGAGCATGGAATCCGGATCTCTCCTCACCAGCGGCGGCAATGTCTTTCCTCTTACCTAGGTTCTTTATGAAAGAGCGCATACACTTGAACTCCCAGGTCTCTTCTTCTACACACCTGGGTATGCTCTCTGTCCCTTTCTACTACAGTTTTAATTTCCTGGATAGCAACAAAAATTGGTTCTCTTGGTAAGTTATTTACACACACTGGTTGCAGATCAGCTTGAAATATTCACCATCGATTGTCTACTCTGAAATTATTATTTTATATCAATATGAAAGTTGCATCTATACTTCTTTCCGTTAGCCAATCGGTTCTTCCTCTGGTATTTCAATGTGCTCTCAGGTTGTACGTGGGTCAACTGATATAATATGAATTTAGTGATTGACTTTTCTGTTGCCATTATATTTATTTTTGTCCCCTGTTGAACTATCCATACTACTCAGTTAACATTGTTTTATATTAGTCAGGCAAGGTTATGTACCACCTGCACTCAAATATTTTCTACTTATTTCTGCTATCGAAGATCTTCTAAAGGATGGAGTGGTCAAGAATGTAGAACTAGCCATGATTTTTGCTGCTTCAATAGATAGATAAGTGGCAAGGTTATGACTGGAATAATATGTAATCCCTCTTCAACAATAAATTTTTCTTACTCTTTCTATTATGTACATGGATCACAATTAGTCATCTATGTTAATATTACTACGGTTTGGTTTATATTAATTGAAAAGTTCAATACTTCCAAGGCTTAATTTGTAGCACATCCATAAATTGTGTATCTTTCCTGGTTTCATGGGACATTCAATCCATATTTTAGTACAAATAAGCTAGACATATAGACATCATCATCTCTATCAGTACATGTGGTAACTGAGAGAATATGCTACAATATATATAGTTTGACTCGACTGAGCGAAGATTGTAATGCGGGTGCTCTCCTCTCTCGAGATATGTATTATGTATCAATGATTCTCTGTTGCACATCTTAAAGAAGGTGTGATGTAATGTGCTGCCACAGATATGGGCACCATAATGAGCGTTATTAGTGGTGGTTTGCTGATTCTTGAGGTTAACTGAATACCTCATTTTCTATGTACATGTGAAGTTGTTCGAATTTATTCATAACACTACATCGCCCTCAATGAGTCCAGTACAGTATTAGTATGAATTGTCATTCTTCCCACCCAGGAATTATTGGACTAGGGTGTTTGCCGCTCTCGACAATATATGCTTTTTTATTAGATGTCCACAAATCATGTTCATATGACCTACTTTTTTCCTACACACTGGTCTGCCGTACCTTCTATTAGAGTTGATAGATGTTATCAAATCTTGACGCGCCATGAGTTATGGTTTATTGTCTAAACTGCATGCAATTTTTTAGGTAGCTGTGTACAGTATAAATGTATTTTCCAAAATCAATTTAGTAAAGATTGGCTTTTGCAGTGAGCCAGTGAGGGTACAAAACATCCATGCCTTAGTATATCAAACAAAGCACTAGAACTTACTTTCAGTTGTTAATGTTCAGTTTTCTTTCCCGATATGCGGAAGTTGCAAAAAAAACTGATATTTTGGAAACTGACATATATAACTTTGGCATTGATTAGTTTTGCAATACAGTTGGAAAAAACATATACATATATCTCGGTTTGATTTTAATAGTTCAGACTTTTAGCAGATATTTGTCTAGATATAACAGAAGAATTGAGCATGATTTTTTCTCTCAAGAATTTTACCCGAAAGAACTAAATGGTTGAAAATACTATTCAAATTAACAACTCTCACGTTCACGTATGAGTTTCATTTCTAACAAGAGGTTATGCATATCATATATTCACCAGTTAGTACGGATGATTCTCCTGGTGCGTATAGGAGATAATAATAATTGTCTCCAAAAGGAGTGCATCCATTTCATTTTCTTATTTATAATTTATTAGTCTTTTGGTTTGGTTTTATGTTTCTGTTGTAGTAATACTTAGCAAGACATATAGTGGGATCGGTAGACTGATTGCTGTTGCATTTTGATAAACTATAAACCACCATAGCTCAATTTGCACATGTGATGTGAGAAGAGCCTACAGCAGCTGTTGGTGGTGCTGAACCTAGCTTCTTCCCAAGTTCTCAGGTCAAAATGACAGCATAAATGACTAAATATGAAATACTGCAGAGTTAGCATAATTTTTACATTATTCTGAAGAGTAGAATATCAGTTGCCTATCTTCTCCTAATTTGTGGTTACCAAGATTATCTTTCCACATTCTGTTTGTGAATACGTGAATATTGACTGGAATTTATTATGTGTACTTTTTAACGAGATAAATGTCGTTGAAGCGCTATTGTTCACCTCATGTGTTCTGAAACATTATTCTGTGAGATAAATGGTGTTGAAGTGTTATTGTTCACCTCATCAGTTGCAAAAAAGTTTTATTGTAATATTTTGTTTAATTTCTATTAACTTAAATTTCTAAGTGAAATCTACATTTTAATATACGAATGAATTTGTCTCTTAACTCCTAAAAATATACTCATTTGCTCCAAAGTAAAGGTTATTTGTGTAAAAAAAAGACTTACATGAATTAGCCATTTCTTTGGAGCAAGCAAATATAAAATTATCTAGGTTGTAGTCTCACTACTTAATTCTGAGGTTGCACATCCGCCTTCCTAAAATAGAAAGGACAAGACATACATTATAAATATTTCAGCCTATGGACTAGAAGATTGGATGACGAACTTTCATTGAGTTGTATAATCGTTGTAAACAAACATAATCCCAACTAATAGGTATGTATACAATTCCTGTTTTTCAAAATTTATATTTCTATATCGTTTCTTATTCTAATGCAAAATATCTAGCCCGTGCAAGTGCACGGGTTCACGACTAGTTCTCATAACTATGCTCAATTCTGTCAATTGCTCAACAGTAATTTGTTCACCCACCGTAAAATACTTATGCTCTTGAGAGAAGCCACTAGTGAAACCTATGGCCTCCAGGTCTATCTTCATCATATTAATCTTCCAACACTTAGTTATTCCCTTTACTTTTACTTTACTTTGCATCTTTATCACAAAAATATCAAAAATAATATCCTATCATATTTATCAGATCTCACTCTCGCAAGTGGCTGTGAAGGGATTGACAACCCCTTATCGCGTTGGTTGCGAGGATTTATTTGTTTTGTGTAGGTGCGAGGGACTCGCGCGTAGCCTCCTACTGGATTGATACCTTGGTTCTCAAAAACTGAGGTTAATACTTACGCTACTTTGCTGCATCACCCTTTCCTCTTCAAGGAAAAACCAACGCAGTGCTCAAGAGATAGCAGTAGCTAAGCCACCCACTAGGGGATTAGGAGACATATGTTTATGTGAAAACAATCATTAAGATACTGCGGAAATCATGTCGTTGATAATCAATTTGACAGGATTCTTATTACAACTCGACGATCCGAGTGCTCAGGTATAAAAAAGGCGGAGCAGATCCGCGTTCCAGGAGCGCGGCTCGTCTTTCTTCTTGGCCACATTGTAGAGGTGATATGCCCCGTTGTGGAGCACCTTGGTGACGATGAAAGGGCCTCCCAAGCGGGGGCGAGTTTATGAGGCCATTGCTGATCCACTCGGAGCACAAGGTCTCCTTCTTGAAATGCTCGACCTTTGACGTTTCGGGCGTGGAATCGATGAAGATCTTGCTGATAGATGGTCGACCGGATCAAGGCCATCTCTCTCTCTTCCTCCAGAAGATCAATAGCGTCTTGACGTGCTTGCTCTGCTTCGGCTTATGAGAAGAGTTCTACTCGGGGCGCATTGTGGAGCAAGTCACTCGGAAGCACAGCTTTAGCCCCATACACCATGAAGAAAGGAGTTCGACTAGTCGACCAGTTGGGGGTTGTCCTCAATCCACACAGAACGGACGGCAACTCAGTCACCCAAGTGCCTGCTGCATGCTTGAGGTCGCACATCAATCGGGGTTTCAACCCTTGGAGGATCAAACCATTTGCTCTTTCGGCTTGCCCATTCAACTGCGGGTGCGCAACGGATGGGTAGTCGACCCGAGTGCCTTGAGAAGTGCAGAAAGCTCTGAACTCATCGGAATTAAAGTTTGAGCCGTTGTCCATGATGATGTTGTGAGGAACTCCATATCTGAATATTAATTCTCTGATGAAACTGATGGATGTGCTTGAGTCGAGGTTCTTCATTGGTTTGGCTTAAATCCACTTAGTGAACTTGTCGACTGCTACGAGCAGATGGGTGAAGCCACTTCTGCCAATCCTCAGGGGCCCAATCATGTCCAGTCCCCAAACAGCAAATGGCGAGACGAGTGGAATAGTCTTCAAGGCTGATGCAGACTTGTGGGACATGTTCGAGTAAAACTGGCAACCTTCGCACTTCTCGACTATCTCCTTAGCTATTTCATTTGCTCGCGGCTAGTAGAATCCCGCTCGGTATGCTTTGGCCACGATGGTCCGAGAGGTCGCGTGGTGACCCCAGGTCCCCGAGTGGATCTCATTTAGGATCAGTCGACCTTCTTCTGGAGGGATACATCGTTGAGCTACTCCAGTAACACTCTCTCTGAAAAGTTGTCCACTTATTACCATGAAGGCTTTGGATCTACGGACGATCTGTCGAGCCTCATCCTCATCCTCTAGGAGCTCTTGTCTGAGCAAATATGCAATATATGGTACTGTCCAGTCGGGAGTGATCACTAGAACCTCCATGATCAAGTTGACTACTGCTGGTACTTCGACCTCAGTCGGATTGGTAGCACTTATTGGTTGTGGAGGCTCCTCTGTGATGGGATCTTCTTGTACTGATGGGGTATGGAATGAAGGGGAACGCAGCAGAAAACAAAAATTTTCCGACCTACGCACCAGCCCAGTACCACTATGGAGACTACATACATGGTTTGATCTTTTTCGTTACCGACTCGTAGCGCAGCGGGAAGTAGAGTCGATGACGATCGGCGGTGCAGATCCCCGCAGCTAGGATTTACAACCTCCCAACCGCGAGGATGTATACCCTCATCTGCTCCTCAGACAACCCTCCGGGAGGCGGTCGAACAGACCCCCCGGACGGTGTCACGGACAGCCCTTCGGGAGGACCTTCGAAACTCGAACGGTCACTCGGACAGCCCTTCGGGAGGACCTTCGAAACTCGAACGGTCACACGGACAGCCCTTCGGGAGGCACTCACGAACTAAGACCGAAGCTACGATCTCTCTACAGAGTTGCACACATACGGTGTCATCTATCCGGCAGGGCTTCGCCGTCCAGAACTAGTTCCTGCCGGAACCCAGACAGCCTTACGGCTCTACGAAACTCTTTTCGTGGGAGGCAGAGAAGAAGCCAGATAATGCATGGCATGTGTATGAGAGCAAAGGATGATCCTTTAGGCAGCCCCCTCCACCCCTATTTATAGGCCAAGCCCAAGGGTGGCTTCTCCAAGAAGCCAAGGGGGGAATACCAAAAAGGCCCTCAAGGTGGCTTCTCCAAGAAGCCAAGAAAAAAGCACTTTCACTATTCATGACGACATTTTTCAGCGTCCGTTCGAACTGAAAATATTTATGTGGGCTCAGAACATTTCCAGTACCCACTAAAATAATTTTCAACGCATTCCGAAACAATTTCGGTTTAGTGATTTTCATCTGCGAAAAGCAAACAAGAATGCGTTTTCACTATTCATGAAGACAATTTTTCGCGTCCACTAAATCCGAAAATATTTCTGTGGGTCTTAGAATAATTCCAGTACCCACTAAAATGATTTTGGATTCGTTCTGAAACAATTTCAGATTAGTGAATTTCATCTGCGAAAAACATCTGAAGTGGTTCCGGCAGCTCCGGAGCATATCCGGTTATTATCACGGAAAATTCCAGAAAGCTTCCAGAATGATTCTGGCATCCTCCAAGAATTATCAGGCATGTGCCGAAACCAATTTGACTTTATGGTATCCCCTGAAACAACCTTTCAGTTTCACCGGAACTCATCCGGTGACCTCTCTCTGCGGAACTTTTCCGGTGTCCGAAACTTTTCTGGTGATTTTCTCTCAGTCCCTGTCTAGTATTCAGCAGATAGATGACCCTTAAGCGTGTGACCCTATAGGTTCGGTGAAGTATAGACATGACCCGGAACCCCTTCCGATCAATGATCAACATCGGAGCCGTGGACACCCATATTGACCCCCTATACCCACACGAATAAATATTCGAGTGAACCTCCAGTTGCCGTGTGCTATTCCTGTTGCTTCACGATATATCACAAACACCTGAGGTGAGATTTATTGCATCCCCGTGGGCCAACACTTTGTCCACTATGCAAGTTACCTCGTTACCGGTTTTGTTCTCTTTTCTCATTTCGTGTTCCGGCATCCCCGTGATCAAATCACAAAGTGTCTGGCCAGACGATGATGGACACCGTAACACCGAGAGGGCCCGAGTATATCTCTCCATCGTCGGAGGAGCAAATCCCAATCTCGAGCTATCAAGTTACTTAACATACTTTCCCATGAACCCATAAGCCGCTGTAATAGCCATCCAGTTACGGATGACGTTTAACAAACCCCAAAGTTCATGAAGCAAGCATGAAGAAACTCGATACTCTCATGGTCTAAGGAATTATGTAGACATTAACTATCTCTGTGTTATAAACCATTAACTTGTGACGAATGTATCTCATAGCATAACATCAATTCGGGTCGATTCAACACAAATGTCCTTCCTGACATTGTGCCCTCAAAGTTGCTTGGCATAGACATGCCCATGATTGGGAAAACATAATCATCATGCAACACTTGAGCTAGTCTTAGAGGCACGACTAGGAATACATTTTACCGTTTATTATTCCACACGTGCATATGGGTTCTCCCCAGAGCCTTTATGGATATACGGGCTCGGGAACCAAAGCAGTTATAGCATGGAACATAAACATAATTATGAACAGGGAGATAATCAATAACATTTATTATTGCCTCTAGGGCATATCTCCTACAGACTCCCACTTGCACTAGAGACAATAATCTAGCTTATGCTAATGCACTTCACACCTATGGCACACCGGTGTAAATATGCTTCGCTTGTGGTATAGCCTGATGTCCAACGGATCTGACGACTTCAGCTCCATGTGTATCTTTGCATGTCCTCGCGTTTTCACGTTTTCACAAAATTCATATTTTGTGTGGACTTGGCTTTGTATGTATGTGAATCACAGGTCGAACCTGGATTCCTCAGACTGAGTTATGGAGCAACTATCTGCAGTAGTGTCCCATTGTCAAAAGCCATCTTGGAACCATACTAAGTTCATGAATGAACTATATGATTCAACATCTTCTATGTCGCTTCTAAAGCGTCAACATACTTAGCCCTTGTTATAGAATTCGCCACAGTAACTAGTTTGAACAAATTCGAACTAACTGTGCCACCACATTTTGTGTTACACAAAACCCTTAATTTAAATCGAAAATCGCATGGAGAAAAGATGAAGACTGTATCGATGTAACATTTTACAACAAACTCTTCATGATCTTTGCTTGCGAGAAAACCATGTCATCAGTACTTACTCTAGTTTTCTGTGACATCTTTCACTGTTGTCCCATGATCAGTAACTTGATCACTTTGGTCCATACTCGCAACACCTTGGGAGTATCGAACATATCTGGTTGTTTTACATACCATGGAATACATGATTAATCCAAACACAAGAGTGTGTGGAATATCCATCATGTATTTTACTCATCAGTGTTTTGGGACACCGAGTCTCGCAAAAACTCTTTCCATGTGACTTCAGCAAGAATCACTCCTTGGCGTTTTAAATGCTAAAAGGTTTTAGCATCTTGTCAATATGTAGTCATTGCTTAGCCCCATTAGGTAAATCTATCTCCATAGATCATCATGTCTAATATTGAGGCTATTTAGCCTAAGCACTTCATCGAAAAACTATTTTCAAATGAAGTCCTAATTCGTGTCAAGAAATTTATTTCCAATTACCAATGTTGCAAGCACATAAGGTTTTTAGAAATATTCTTACGCTCCCACTTACTTTCTTGAATTACAAGCATCTTCGTTACCCATTGATGAAGTCAAACCCCTTTGACCATTTCATCAAAGCACGAAGATTCCAACTCCATTTTAATCTCTTCTGTCCATAGCTGGAACTCTGAAGTTTGCACCCTTACTAGCATCCTCTGGATAGACAAAATGCCTTGGACTGCAACACATGCAAGTCCTTGGTTTCATTTCCATCAGATGGAAATCCTATTGTCATCCATGTTTCATATCTCATGATTGAAATATGTATTAATTGCTAGTTCAACCCGAACCGACTTTAAGCATCGCTACGATGAAAACAACCTCATCGTAGTCAACTCTTAAACTTGTTATTTCAACAAGTCGAGCTTTATGGATAAAACATTTTTATCCGTATCAGTTTTAAGTTCCATAAATATTCGTTAGACTCTAAGTCTTCCGAAAGGTGTATCAAGGTTTTAATCTTGAATCACTTATATGGAAACTAACTCGGGTTGTATTGGCATTTAGCCAATTCTGGAGTCAGGGCCCATCAACGCTTCCTTGTGTATCGTAGGTATAATGTTGTCTAACAACAATATCTCGTTTGCGCACCTGAGAGGTTTGCACGAGCCTTGCCTACGTGGTTCAGCTGCAAGTTCGACCGAAGTTCATACATTTTATTGTAGAGACTTCCGTATCAGTCGCAGTAGGAAACTCTGGAATTACTTCCAAGGTCTCTTTCCTTTGATCTGATGACGTAGATACTGTTTATCTCGTCGAGTTGCACTATTCTCAAACTCACCTTTTTGAAAGAACCATTCTCTTTAAAAGCACACCGTTTCGCGGCAAAACTATTTGCCTCGGTATAGTGAGGGAGGAATACCCAACATTTTGGTATAGCCTACAAAGTAGCACTTGTCTGATTTGGAATAGGTTTGTAACCTTTTATACAAGCCCCATATTCCAAATGCTAAGAAAATATATAACTTGGTTGGGCGTACCATACCATGGCTTCATTTCAACAGACCCGATGTAGCTCTTTTCAGTGTAAAAGCCGCAGTCTCTAAAGCATCACTTTAAAGGGATAATGGCAAATTTATTTATGTCATCTTTGACCTTACCATGTCATAAATGGTTTGATTACATCTCCACGGACTTTCCACTTGCAGTGGTGTTCCGGGAGGTGCAAGTTATGAAACCCCTTTCACAACTCATCAGACATTCGCTAAACATGTAACTCAAATATTCCTTTGTGCAATCAAATTGTAGAAACATAATTTTCTTGTTACAATAACTTCTACTTCATTTTGAGAACCTTTCGAATGATTTCAAAAGATCCAGACTTACGTCTCATCAAGTAAATATCCATATATCTACTTGAGTCATTTCTGAAGATAAATAAATCCACCACTAACAACACTTATCGGACTACACACATCAAATGTATGATCACTAATAAGTTTGTTGTTCGTTCCTTATGGCACGTGAACGGTATTTTAGTCACTTCACTTTTCGGAGGAAAGTTGCAAGTGTCAGATGATTCAAAATCAAAAAGACTTCAAAATCCATCATAATGGAATTTTCCATGCGGGTTTCTCCAATGTGACCAAATGTAGTGCCACACTTGTGTGGTATTCTTTTAGTCTTGCGACATTTAGCGTCAGTGTTATGGATGTATCATATTACCATCAATATTCATAACATACGTCCCATCGATGATGGAAGTATGGCCCTTATGTTATTCATAATACTTAGCAACAATTGTTGTTTTTATGAACAACTCTTTTGCAACAAACATTGTGCAATGGGCTAGAGTGTATGAAACTCTAAAATGAATTATGAAAGTAAACCTAGAGGTATTGTATTATTATCAATATTCATAACATACATCTCATTCATAATGAAAGTATGGCCCTTGTGTTATTCATAACATCGAACATAAAAAGTTCTCTTATGAACAACCTTCTTGCAAGATACCTTATGCAATGGGATAGAGTTTGTAAAACTCGAAATGAATTATGAAAATAAATAAAGACGGCAATACACCGATGGAAGGTATAGTAACATTTACTATGTTCCCTGTGTATACCTTAACCTCATTTCTAGCTAGTCTTTCAGGCCATAGTAGTTCTTACATCGAGTTGCAACAGAATGCAATCGAGCGGGCATTTTTGTGATGAACTCACAATACCCAAGAATTAGTGATTAACATGTTTAACCATAATTCGCAAGAACTATATCTTTGACCAGCCTTCTATACATCAAAAACTTGTATGACATTCATACATGAGCTAGATATTCTAGTCTTCTTTCCTTTTGCCTTTATACTTCTAACAGTTTAACTTTTAGTATTTCTCCTACTCTCAGAAGAAGCACCCAACTTAAGAGTGGCATTAGCCCCGGACTTCCTAGGCGTGTAAGTCATACTAACACCCTTTGGACACTTCCTTTCTCTTTAAGTTGTTGTTTTATTCACCTTTCATTATATGACAGGCGTTCTTCTGGATCCCTTTCCCAACAGTCAAATGCATAGTAAACACTTTTACTAATACTTGCAAACAAACATTGCTTTGTTTGTATCTGAAAATAATTTTCAGTTCCATGAATATCATATAACTATCCCAACTTTCAAAGTTTGGGTTTCATGGAAGCAAACATATTCCACTTGACCGTAACAGAATTCTAGCTTTTGGATCGAAGGACGAGAGTCACATGATCCATAGCATTAGCGGGAGGATACGGAAAGCATGCGATAGGACAAAGTCCTTCTCGGCACTTTTGAGGACAATCCTCATATTACGTTACCAATCATAAAGTTTTAACCAGATATTTAACAGCTATTCAATTTTAATAGGGAAGGTGGAAATGCGAGCCATTATTCTACAACTATTATGCAAACCACACTTAGACAGTGTTCAAAATTAATTGCATTGAGAATTAAACATGTTAATTCAACAGTGCACTCCCACTCAAATCAGTATATCTCAAAATTGATTGTGAGTGATACAAGACCCACATTTCAATTGTTCGCCATTGGTGTAACAACACTGATGACGAAAAATCTCGACCGGTAGGCCAACTTGCCAATCACATCTCTATGTGACTCTTGTTCATCTTTCGATTCTTGTGTTCCGAGCTCATGACGGCCATGCCTGAACGTCAAGACAACCAAGTGATCTCGCTGCGAGGTCTCAACTCACCCGCCTCACACTTCTCTAATCGTTCGTACCCGTGTGACACGGCGCACCCCGAAAAGATAGGTGCCGTGACGGTGCTACACTTGGGAGAACACTAACTACTTGGTATTTTTGTGAGGGATCACCCTAATAAAAAGCGACTACCGCGCAATCAAGAAGGGTGCATCATAAGGGATAAACATCTCAGGCAATTCATAATAGCATGATATGGTATAGCCCTTTCTGACGGAGAAGTATTTCATTTCTTCGTCTTCGGCATTCGTGTTGGTGTTCACCTTCGCGAAGATTGCCACCACCTTGTCGATGCACCAGATAATATTGCTATCTCCATAGCGTATAAAATTAATGCATTACTTAAGGTTGACACGCAGGTCATTAAAGTGCAATCATATGGCTCCAGCCATCATGCCAAATCATGACACGCAGGTCATGTTAATCAAATTACATCATATAGTCATCTCATATATAATCGAATTAGTATGAGCACTACTATACCACATCTCATGCACATCCTGCAAAACCAAGTTAGAAGCCTCTAATCGGTTTATGCAAAATTTATTTTACGTGGCTTCTAAGGTTTTGACTTAAACCGCAGCGAGCAACGTTCATCATCAAGTATGATAGTTCATGTCGCTAGATTAACTTTGCAGGGTGTATGAAGCACGAGACAATAAAATCTCGAACCCCATACTAAACTTCGTCATACGCATGACCCCCATGCAGATCATATCTGCATTGCCCTGTCGTCTGCAAATTTCATCTTTCTTTTGACTACGGCAGAACCCAAAGAACTGATAGCACTTCCATGATCAATCAGGATCACAGATTGCCAGAACTTTGTCAAATTCCACCATGCTGTATCGAGATTGAGCAAACGCAAATTCTAGGGAAGAAACAAGAACATCGGGTAACAGATTTCATCTGTCACCCGCATAAATAATTTTCCGCAATAGATCTAATCTACTACCTAATTATATTATGCAATACCCATACATCTCTATGTATTCTAGATCGCAACCTGCATCTACGCATAGCACGGCTCATGATGCCACTGAAGGGGAACGCAGCAGAAAACAAAAATTTTCCGACCTACGCACCAGCCCAGTACCACTATGGAGACTGCATACATGGTTTGATCTTTTTCGTTACTGACTCGTAGCGCAGCGGGAAGTAGAGTCGATGACGATCAGCGGTGCAGATCCCCGCAGCTAGGATTTACAACCACCCAACCGCGAGGATGTATACCCTCATCTGCTCCTCAGACAACCCTCCGGGAGGCGGTCGAACAGCCCCCCCGGACGGTGTCGCGGACAGCCCTTCGGGAGGACCTTTGAAACTCGAACGGTCACTCGGACAGCCCTTCGGGAGGACCTTCGAAACTCGGAAGGTCACACGGACAGCCCTTCGGGAGGCACTCACGAACTAAGACCGAAGCTACGATATCTCTACAGAGTTGCACACATACGGTGTCATCTATCCGGCAGGGCTTCGCCGTCCAGAACTAGTTCCTGCCGGAACCAGACAGCCTTACGGCTCTACGAAACTCTTTTCGTGGGAGGGAGAGAAGAAGCCAGATAATGCATGGCATGTGTATGAGAGCAAAGGATGATCCTTTAGGCAGCCCCCTCCACCCCTATTTATAGGCCAAGCCCAAGGGTGGCTTCTCCAAGAAGCCAAGGGGGGAAATACCAAAAAGGCCCTCAAGGTGGCTTCTCCAAGAAGCCAAACAAAAAGCACTTTCACTATTCATGACGACATTTTTCAGCGTCCGTTCGAACTGAAAATATTTATGTGGGCTCAGAACATTTCCAGTACCCACTAAAATAATTTTCAACGCATTCCGAAACAATTTCGGTTTAGTGATTTTCATCTGCGAAAAGCAAACAAGAATGCGTTTTCACTATTCATGAAGACAATTTTTCGCGTCCACTAAATCCGAAAATATTTCTGTGGGTCTTAGAATAATTCCAGTACCCACTAAAATGATTTTGGATTCGTTCTGAAACAATTTCAGATTAGTGAATTTCATCTGCGAAAAACATCTGAAGTGGTTCCGGCAGCTCCGGAGCATATCCGGTTATTATCCCGGAAAATTCCAGAAAGCTTCCAGAATGATTCTGGCATCCTCCAAGAATTATCAGGCATGTGCCGAAACCAATTTGACTTTATGGTATCCCCTGAAACAACCTTTCAGTTTCACCGGAACTCATCCGGTGACCTCTCTCTGCGGAACTTTTCCGCTGTCCGAAACTTTTCCGGTGTCCGAAACTTTTTCGGTGATTTTCTCTCAGTCCCTGTCTAGTATTCAGCAGATAGATGACCCTTAAGCGTGTGACCCTATAGGTTCGGTGAAGTATAGACATGACCCGGAACCCCTTCCGATCAATGATCAACATCGGAGCCGTGGACACCCATATTGACCCCTATACCCACACGAATAAATATTCGAGTGAACCTCTAGTTGCCGTGTGCTATTCCTGTTGCTTCACGATATATCACAAACACCTGAGGTGAGATTTATTGCATCCCCGTGGGCCAACACTTTGTCCACTATGCAAGTTACCTCGTTACCGGTTTTGTTCTCTTTTCTCGTTTCATGTTCCAGCATCCCCGTGATCAAATCACAAAGTGTCTGGCCAGACGATGATGGACACCGTAACACCGAGAGGGCCCGAGTATATCTCTCCATCGTCGGAGGAGCAAATCCCAATCTCGAGCTATCAAGTTACATAACATACTTTCCCATGAACCCGTAAGCCGCTGTAATAGCCATCCAGTTACGGATGACGTTTAACAAACCCCAAAGTTCATGAAGCAAGCATGAAGAAACTCAATACTCTCATGGTCTAAGGAATTATGCAAACATTAACTATCTCTGTGTTATAAACCATTAACTTGTGACGAATGTATCTCATAGCATAACATCAATTCGGGTCGATTCAACACAAATGTCCTTCCTGACATTGTGCCCTCAAAGTTGCTTGGCATAGACATGCCCATGATTGGGAAAACATAATCATCATGCAACACTTGAGCTAGTCTTAGAGGCATGACTAGGAATACATTTTACCGTTTATTATTCCACACGTGCATATGGGTTCCCCCAGAGCCTTTATGGATATACGGGCTCGGGAACCAAAGCAGTTATAGCATGGAACATAAACATAATTATGAACAGGGAGATAATCAATAACATTTATTATTGCCTCTAGGGCATATCTCCTACAGACTCCCACTTGCACTAGAGACAATAATCTAGCTTATGCTAATGCAGTTCACACCTGTGGCACACCGGTGTAAATATGCTTCGCTTGTGGTATAGCCTGATGTCCAACGGATCTGACGACTTCAGCTCCGTGTGTATCTTTGCATGTCCTCGCGTTTTCACGTTTTCACAAAATTCATATTTTGTGTGGACTTGGCTTTGTATGTATGTGAATCACAGGTCGAACCTGGATTCCTCAGACTGAGTTATGGAGCAACTATCTGCAGTAGTGTCCCATTGTCAAAAGCCATCTTGGAACCATACTAAGTTCATGAATGAACTATATGATTCAACATCTTCTTTGTCGCTTCTAAAGTGTCAACATACTTAGCCCTTGTTATATAATTCGCCACAGTAACTAGTTTGAACAAATTCGAACTAACTGTGCCACCACATTGTGTGTTACACAAAACCCTTAATTTAAATCGAAAATCGCATGGAGAAAAGATGAAGACTGTATCGATGTAACATTTTACAACAAACTCTTCATGATCTGTGCTTGCGAGAAAACCATGTCATCAGTACTTACTCTAGTACTCTGTGACATCTTTCACTGTTGTCCCATGATCAGTAATTTGATCACTTTGGTATCCATACTCGCAACACCTTGGGAGTATCGGACATATCTGGTTGTTTTACATACCATGGAATACATGATTAATCCAAACACAAGAGTGTGTGGAATCTCCATCATGTATTTTACTCATCAGTGTTTTAGGACACCGAGTCTCGCAAAAACTCTTTCCATGTGACTTCAGCAAGAATCACTCCTTGGCGTTTTAAATGCTAAAAGGTTTTAGCATCTTGTCAATATGTATTCATTGCTTAGCCCCATTAGGTAAATCTATCTCCATAGATCATCATGTCTAATATTGAGGCTATTTAGCCTAAGCACTTCATCGAAAAACTATTTTCAAATGAAGTCCTAATTCGTTTTTAGAACAAACGCAATCCAGGAGACTTGGAGTGGACGTTATGATCAAGATTATCTATGAACAATATTTGATTCTTCTCTGAATTCTTATATGCATGATTTGATATCTTTGCAAGTCTCTTCGAATTATCTGTTTGGTTTGGCCTACTAGATTGATCTTTCTTGCAATGGGAGAAGTGCTTAGGTTTGGGTTCAATCTTTCTGTGTCCTTTCCCAGTGATAGCAGGGGCAGCAAGGCACGTATTGTATTGTTGCCATCGAGGATAAAAAGATGGGGTTTATATCATATTGCTTGAGTTTATCCCTCTACATCATGTCATCTTGCTTAATGTGTTACTCTGTTCTTATGAATTTAATACTCTAAATGCATGCTGGATAGCGGTCGATGCGTTGAATAATAGTAGTAGATGCAGAATCGTTTCGGTCTACTTGTCACGGACGTGATGCTTATATACATGATCATGCCTAGATATTCTCATAACTATGCGCTTTTCTATTAATTGATCGGCAGTAAATTGTTCACCCACCGTAATACATGCTATCTTGAGAGAAGCCACTAGTGAAACCTATGGCCCCGGGTCTAATTTCCATCATATTAATCTCTCTTCAACTAGCTATTTTTATCGTCGTTTATTTTGCAATCTTTACTTTTCAATCTATACAACAAAAATACCAAAAATATTTATCTTATTATCTCTATCAGATCTCACTTTTGCAAGTGGCCGTGAAGGGATTGACAACCCCTTTATCGCGTTGGTTGCAAGGTTCTTAATTGTTTGTGCAGGTACTTGGGATTTGCGTGTAGTCCGCTACTGGATTGATACCTTGGTTCTCAAAAACTGAGGGAAATACTTACGCTACTTTGCTGCATCACCCTTTCCTCTTCAAGGGAAAAGCAACGCATGCTCAAGAGGTAGCAAGAAGGATTTCTGACACCATTTCCGGGGAGATCTACACTCAAGTCAAGACATTCCAAGTACCCATCACAAACTCTTATTCCTCGCATTACATTATTTGCCATTTGCCTCTCGTTTTCCTCTCCCCCACTTCACCTTTGCTGTTTTATTGGCCCTTTTTCGTTCGTATCTATTTGCTTCTTGCGTGCCCATGTGTTAGATTGTTTGCTTCGCCGCCATGACTGAACCAAAAGAGGCTAAGGGTTTTCTTCTGAGTTTTAATACTTTCGATAGCCCCTCCGTCCTTACTTTGGATAGCATCATAAATAATGATGCTATGGAAAGACCTACCGGGATTAACAATGATAATTTGAATAACTTTGATGAGTGACCCCGGAATTTTTCGCTATTTGCTTGATGATACTTTAAACGATGCTTGGGATAGGCTATTAAGGATCCAAGCCAGCTATGTGCCCCAATATCAAATTAAGATATACTTAAAGAGTTTTTATGTTGGCCTACCATCTTCTTTCAAGCAAGTTTTGGATTCTATTTTTGAAGAAGATTTTCTTGAGGGGGCTGCCTTCGATACCTATGAAAAGATGAAAGCTATATTTGGGCACCCCATGAGTAAAAAGGTTGAATCCACCTCTCTTTTGTGTTTTTATCAAAATGAAAATTATTAAAGAGATGAAGGCTAGCTTAGATGCAAATTTTCGTAGTGTGCTTAATCTTTCTTCTACCATGAATGGCCACGTGCTTTCACAAAATAGAAAGATAAGTACTTTAGATAAGAAATTCTCTCTTTATCACCAAAAGGGAGAAGGGGATAATACCTAGATCTATTCTTGTTTTTATGCCTAGCTAGGGGCGTTAAACGATAACGCTTGTTGGGAGGCAACCCAATTTTTTTTGTTCTTTACTTTTTGTTCCTGTTTAGTAATAAATAATTCATCTAGCCTCTGGTTAGATGTGGTTTTGTGTTTTAATTAGTGTCTGTGCCAAGTAATACCTTTAGGATAGCCTACGGTGATCGTTAATTTGATCTTGCTGAAAAACAGAAACTTTTGCGCACACGAGATTTGTTTTCATAAATCACAGAAACGTGCTTTTCAGTTGATTCTTTTTGCATAAGAATAATAAACAAATTTATTATGAATTCCTAATTTCTCAGGATTTTTGGAGTTACATAAGTATTCGAAAGTTACAGATTGCTACAGACTGTTCTGTTTTTGACAGATTCTGTTTTGCGTGTGTTGTTTGCTTATTTTAATGAATCTATGGCCAGTATCAGTGGGTATGAACCATAGAGAAGTTGGAATACAGTAGGTTTAACACCAATATAAATAAAGAATGAGTTCATTACAGTACCTTAAAGTGGTGGTTTGTTTTCTTATGGAGGTCATGAGATTTTCTGTTGAGTTTTGTGTTGTGAAGTTTTCAAGTTTTTGGGTAAAGATTTGATGGATTTTGTAATAAGGAGTAGCAAGAGCCTAAGCTTGGGGATGCCCAAGGCACCCCAAAGTAAAATTTAAGGACAACCAAAAGCCTAAGCTTGGGGATGCCCCGGAAGGCATCCCCTCTTTCGTCTTCGTCTATCGGTAACTTTACTTGAGGCTATATTTTTATTCACCACATGATATGTGTTTTGCTTGGAGCGTCTTGTATGATTTGAGTCTTTGCATTTTAGTTTACCACAATCATCCTTGCTGTACACACCTTTTGGGAGAGACACACATGAATCGGAATTCATTAGAATACTCGATGTGCTTCACTTATATCTTTTGAGTTCGATAATTTTGTTCTAGTGCTTCACTTATATCTTTTAGAGCACGGTGGTGGTTTTATTTTATAGAAATTATTGATCTCTCATGCTTCACTTATATTATTTTTAGAGTCCTTTAGAACAGCATGGTAATTTGCTTTGGCTATAAAATTAGTCCTAATATGATAGGCATCCAAGATGGGTATAATAAAAATATTCATATAGAGTGCATTGAATACTATGTGAAGTTTGATTCTTGATGATCGTTTTGAGATATGAGGATAGTGATATTAGAGTCATGCTAGTAGAGTAGTTGTGAATTTGAGAAATACTTGTGTTGAGGTTTGCAAGTCCCGTAGCATGCACGTATGGTAACCGTTGTGTGACAAATTTGAAGCATGAGGTATTTCTTTTATTGTCTTCCTTTGTGTGGAGGTTGGGATCGCGCGATGGTTAACTCCTACCCACCCTTCCCCTAGGGGCATGCGTGTAGTACTTTGTTTTGATGACTTGTAGATTTTTGCAATAAGTATGTGAGTTCATTATGAATAATGTTGAGTCCATGGATTATACGCACTCTCACCCTTCCATCATTGCTAGCCTCTTCAGTACCGTGCATTGCCCTTTCTCACCTTGAGAGTTGGTGCAAACTTCGCCGGTGCATCCAAACCCCGTGATACGATATGCTCTATCACACATAAACCTCCTTATATCTTCCTCAAAACAGCCACCATACCTACCTATTATGGCATTTCCATAGCCATTCTGAGATATATTGCCATGCAACTTTCCACCATTTCATTTATTATGACACGCTTCATCATTGTCATATTGCCTTGCATGATCATGTAGTTGACATCGTATTTGTGGCAAAGCCACCATTCATAATTTTTCATACATGTCACTCGTGATTCATTGCCTATTCCGGTACACCGCCGGAGGCATCCATATAGTGTCATATTTTGTTCTAGTATCGAGTTGTAATCTTTGAGTTGCAATTAAATAAAAGTGTGATGATCATCATTATTAGAGCATTGTCCCAAAAAAGGCCAAAAAAAGAAGGGCCAAATAAAAAAAGAGAAACAAGAATAAATGGGACAATGCTACTATCCTTTTTCCACACTTGCGCTTCAAAGTAGCACCATGATCTTTATGATAGAGAATCTCTTATACTGTCACTTTCATATACTAGTGGGAATTTTTCATTATAGAACTTGGCTTGTATATTCCAACAATGGGCTACCTCAAATGCCCTAGGTCTTATGAGCAACCAAGTTGGATGCACACCCACTTAGTTTCTTTTGTTGAGCTTTCAACATTTATAGCTCTACTGCATCCGTTGCATGGCAATCCCTACTCCTTGCATTGACATCAATTGATGGCCATCTCCCTAGCCCGTTGATTAGCCGCGTCAATGTGAGACTTTCTCCTTTTTTTTGTCTTCTCCACATAACACCCATTATCATATTCTATTCCACCCATAGTGCTATGTCCATGGCTCACGCTCATGTATTGCGTGAAAGTTGAAAACGTTTGAGAATACTAAAGTATGAAACAATTGATGGGATGAAACCGGGGTTATGCATGATTTGGGTATTATGTGTGACGAAGATGGAGCATAGCCAAACTATATGATTTTGTAGGGATGAACTTTCTTTGGCCATGTTATTTTGAGAAGATATGATTACTTTGTTAGTATGCTTGAAGTATTATTATTCTTATGTCAATATTAAACTTTTGTCTTGAATCTTTCGGATCTGAACATTCATGCCACAATAAAGAGAACTACATTGAAAATTACGTTAGGTAGCATTCCACATCAAAAATTCTGTTTTTATCATTTACCTACTCGAGGACGAGTAGGAATTAAGCTTGGGGATGCTTGATACGTCACCAATGTATCTATAATTTTTTATAGTTCCATGCTATTATATTATTTGTTTTGGATGTTTAATGGGCTTTAATATGCACTTTCATATTATTTTTGGGACTAACCTATTAACCGAAGGCCCAGTGCAAATTGTTGTTTTTTTTGCCTATTTCAGTGTTTCGCGGAAAAGGAATATCAAACGGAATCCAAACGGAATGTAACCTTCACGAGGATCGTTTTTGGAACAAACGCAATCCAGGAGACTTCGAGTGGACGTCAAGGAAGCAACGAGGCGGCCACGAGGCAGGAGGGCGCGCCCCCCACCCTCGTGGGCCCCTCGTAGCTCCACCGACCTACTTCTTTCGCCTATATATACTCATATACCCTAAAAACATCCCGGAGCACCACGAAACCCTATTTCCACCGTCGCAACCTTCTGTACCCGTGAGATCCCATCTTGGGGCCTTTTCCGGTGCTCCACCAGAGGAGGAATCGATCACGGAGGCCTTCTACATCAACACCATAGCCTCTCCAATGATGTGTGAGTAGTTTACCACAGACCTTCAGGTCCATAGTTATTAGATAGATGGCTTCTTCTCTCTCTTTGGATCTCAATACAAAGTTCTCCTCGATCTTCTTGGAGATCTATTCGGTGTAATACTTTTTGCGGTGTGTTTGTCGAGATCCGATGAATTGTGGGTTTATGATCAAGATTATCTATGAACAATATTTGATTCTTCTCTGAATTCTTATATGCATGATTTGATATCTATGCAAGTCTCTTCGAATTATCCGTTTGGTTTGGCCTACTAGATTGAACTTTCTTGCAATGGGAGAAGTGCTTACCTTTGGGTTCAGTCTTGCGGTGTCCTTTCCCAGTGACAGCAGGGGCAGCAAGGCACCTATTGTATTGTTGACATCGAGGATAAAAAGATGGGGTTTATATCATATTGCTTGAGTTTATCACTCTACATCAGGTCATCTTGCTTAATGCGTTACTCTGTTCTTATGAACTTAATACTCTAGATGCATGCTGGATAGCGGTCGATGTGTGGAGTAATAGTAGTAGATGCAGAATTGTTTCGGTCTACTTGTCACGGACGTGATGTCTATATACATGATCATGCCTAGATATTCTCATAACTATGCGTTTTTTCATGAATTGCTCGGCAGTAATTTGTTCACCCACCGTAATACATGCTATCTTGAGAGAAGCCACTAGTGAAACCTATGGCCCGCGGGTCTAATTTCTATCATATTAATCTCCCGTCAACTAGCTATTTTTATCGTCGTTTATTTTGCAATCTTTACTTTTCAATCTATACAACAAAAATACCAAAAATATTTATCTTATTATATCTATCAGATCTTACTTTTGCAAGTGGCCGTGAAGGGATTGACAACCCCTTTATCACGTTGGTTGCAAGGTTCTTAATTGTTTGTGCAGGTACTAGGGATTTGCGTGTAGTGTCCTACTGGATTGATACCTTCGTTCTCAAAAACTGAGGGAAATAATTACGCTACTTTGCTGCATCACCCTTTCCTCTTCAAGGGAAAACCAATGCATGCTCAAGAGGTAGCAGCGGGGCTCCTGATATCCCACTCCTTCATCACTTGATTAACCACCAAATCTAAATCGCCGTAAACCATCAGGCGACAGACGCCTTCTGAGATGGCCATACGCAACCCGTACAGAAGTGCTTCGTACTCAGCTTCATTGTTGGAAGAATCAAAGTGAATCTGGAGTACGTAACTGAGTTTGTCGCCTCTTGGGGACACCAGAACCACTCCAGCACCAGAACCATTCAACATCTTAGATCCGTCGAAGAACATGTTCCAGTGTTCCAAGTGAACTTGAGTTGGTTGTTGTTGCTCAATCCACTCGGCCAAGAAATCCGCAATTGCTTGAGACTTGATTGCCTTTTTTGCTTCGAACTTGATATCTAGAGGAAGAAGTTCAATCACCCACTTGGCCACTCGACCGGTTGGATCTCGATTGTTCAAATTTCTAAAAATGGAGCGTCACTAACGACTGAAACCGAGTGGTCTGCGAAGTAATGTGCAACTTTCTTCATGCTCAGATAAATTCCATAGACAAGCTTCAGGGAATGCGGATACCTTTGCTTGGACAGAGTCAAAACTTCAGAAATGTAATACACCGGGCGTTGAACTTTATAGGCTTTGCCTTCTTCCTCCCGCTCGACCGTGAGCACTGTGCTGACAACCTGTCCAGTGGCTGCAATATATAACAACAGAGGCTCCTTACTAGCTGGGGCAGCAAGCACCGGCTGGGTGGAAAGCGATGTCTACTACGCAACCTTCTCCTTGTAGACGTTGTTGGGCCTCCAAGTGAAGAGGTTTGTAGGACAGTAGCAAATTTCCCTCAAGTGGATGACCGAAGGTTTATCAATCCTTGGGAGCTGTAGGATGAAGATGGTCTCTCTCAAACAACCCTGCAACCAAATAACAAAGAGTCTCTTGTGTCCCCAACACACCCAATACAATGTTAAATTGTATAGGTGCACTAGTTCGGCGAAGAGATGGTGATACAAGTGCAATATGGATGATAGATATAGGTTTTTGTAATCTGAAATTATAAAAACAGCAAGGTAACAAGTGGTAAAAGTGAGCGTAAACGGTATTGCAATACTAGGAAACAAGGCCTAGTGTTCATACTTTCACTAGTGCAAGTTCTCTCAACAATAATAACATAATAAAATCATATAACAATCCCTCAACATGCAACAAAGAGTCACTCCAAAGTCACTAGTAGCAGAGAACAAATGAAGAGATTATTGTAGGGTATGAAACCACCTCAAAGTTATCCTTTCTGATCAATCTATTCAAGAGTCCGTAGTAAAATAACACGAAGCTATTTTTTCCGTTCGATCTATCATAGAGTTCGTACTAGAATAACACCTTAAGAAACAAATCAACCAAAACCCTAATGTCACCTAGATACTCCAATGTCACCTCAAGTATCCGTGGGTATGATTATACGATATGCATCACTCAATCTCAGATTCATTTATTCAACCAACACAAAGAACTTCAAAGAGTACCCCAAAGTTTCAACCGGAGAGTCAAGACGAAAACGTGTGCCAACCCGTATGCATAAGTTCACAATGTTACGGAACCCGCAAGTTGATCACCAAAACATACATCAAGTAGATCACGTGAATATCCCATTGTCACCACAGATAAGCACATGCAAGACATACATCAAGTGTTCTCAAATCCTTAAAGACTCAATCCGATAAGATAACTTCAAAGGGAAAACTCAATCCATTACAAGAGAGTAGAGGGGGAGAAACATCATAAGATCCAACTATAATAGCAAAACTCGTGATACATCAATATCGTGCCAAATCAAGAAAACAAGAGAGAGAGAGAGAGAGAGAGAGAGAGAGAGAGAGAGAGAGAGATCAAACACATAGCTACTGGTACATACCCTCAGCCCCGAGGGAGAACTACTCCCTCCTCGTCATGGAGAGCGCCTGGATGATGAAGATGGCCACCGGAGAGGGATTCCCCCCTCCGGCAGGGTGCCAGAACGGGTCTAGATTGGTTTTTGGTGGCTACAGAGGCTTGCAGCGGCAGAACTACCGATCTAGGTTATTTTCTGGAGGTTTCTGTATATATAAGAGGTTTTGGCGTCGAGAACAAGTCAGGGGGGTCTTCGGGCTGTCCACTAGGTAGGGAGGCGCGCCCAGGCGGGGTGGGCACGCCCCCCACCCTCGTGGGCAGCCCGGGACTCTTCTGGCCCAACTCTTTTACTCCACGGCCTTCTTCTGGTCCAAAAATAAGCTCCATGAAATTTTAGGTCAATTGGACTCCGTTTGATTTTCCTTTTCTGCGATACTCAAAAACAAGGAAAAAAAAGGAAACTGGCACTGGGCTCTAGGTTAATAGGTTAGTCCCAAAAATCATATAAAATAGCATACAAATGCATATAAAACATCCTAGATGGATAATATAATAGCATGGAACAATCAAAAATTATAGATACGTTGGAGAGGTATCAAGCATCCCCAAGCTTAATTCCTGCTCGTCCTCGAGTAGGTAAATGATAAAAACAGAATTTTTGATGTGGAATGCTACCTAACATCTTTATCAATGTAATCTTCTTTATTGTGGCAAGAATATTCAGATCCATAAGATTCAAGACAAAAGTTTAATATTGACATAAAAGCAATAATACTTCAAGCATACTAACAAAGCAATCATGTCTTCTCAAAATAAGATGGCCAAAGAAAGTTCATCCCTACAAAATCATATAGTTTGGCTATGCTCCATCTTCGTCACACAAAATATCCAAATCATGCACAACCTCGGTTTCAGCCAAGCAATTGTTTCATACTTTAGCCTTTTCAAACTTTTTCAACTTTCGCGCAATACATGAGCGTGAGCCATGGACATAGCACTATGGGTGGAATAGAATATAGTGATGGGGGTTATGTGGGACAAAAAGGAGAAATTCTCACATTTACGCGGCTAATCAACGGGCTAGGGAGATGCCCATCAATTGATGTCAATGCAAGGAGTAGGGATTGCCATGCAACGGATGCACTAGAGCTATAAATGTATGAAAGCTCAACAAATGAAACTAAGTGGGTGTGCATCCAACTTACTTGCTCACGAAGACCTAGGGCATTTGAAGAAGCCCATTGTTGGAATATACAAGCCAAGTTCTATAATGAAAAATTCCCACTAGTATATGAGAGTGACAAAACAAGAGACTCTCTATCATAATGATCATGGTGCTACTTTGAAGCACACGTGTGAAAAAAAAGGATAGTAGCATTGTCCCTTTTTATTTCTTTTCTTTTTTTTCTTTTTCTTTTTTTGGGCCTTTCTCTTTTTTTGGCCTTTCTCTTTTTTTGGGGACAATGCTCTATGAATGATGATCATCACACTTCTATTTATTTACAACTCGATGATTACAACTCGATACTAGAACAAAATATGACTCTATATTAATGCCTCCAGCGGTGTACCGGGATAGGCAATGAATCAAGAGTGACATGTATGAAAAATTATGAATGGTGGCTTTGACACAAATACAATGTCAACTACATGATCATGCAAGGCAATATGACAATGATGAAGCGTGTCATAATAAATGAAACGGTAGAAAGTTGCATGGCAATATATCTCGGAATGGCTATGGAAATGCCATAATAGGTAGGTATGGTGGCTGTTTTGAGGAAGATATAAGGAGGTTTATGTGTGATAGAGCGTATCGTATTACGGGGTTTGGATGCACCGGCGAAGTTTGCACCAACTCTCAAGGTGAGAAAGGGCAATGCAAGGTACCGAAGAGGCTAGCAATAATGGAAGGGTGAGAGTGCGTATAATCCATGGACTCAACATTAGTCATAAAGAACTCACATACTTACTGCAAAAATCTACAAGTCATCAAAACAAAGTACTACACGCATGCCCCTAGGGGAAGGGTTGGTAGGAGTTAACCATCGCGCGATCCCGACCTCCACACAAAGGAAGGCAATCAAAGAAATACCTCATGCTTCAAATTTGTCACACAACGGTTACCATACGTGCATGCTACGGGACTTGCAAACTTCAACACAAGTATTTCTAAAATTCATAATTACCCTACTAGCATGACTCTAATATCACCATCTTCATATCTCAAAACAATCATCAAGTATCAAACTTCTCATAGTATTCAATGCACTCTATATGAAAGTTTTTATTATATCCCTCTTGGATGCCCATCATATTAGGACTAAATTCATAACCAAAGAAAATTACCATGCTGTTCTAAAAGACACTCAAAATAATATAAGTGAAGTATGAGGGTTCATCTATTTCTTCATAATAAAACCACGGCCATGCTCTAAGAAGATATAAGTGAAGCACTAGAGCAAACGACAAACTACTCCGAAAGATATAAGTGAAGATCAATGAGTAGTCGAATAATTATGCAACTATTTGAAGACTCTCTAACATTTAAGAATTTTGGATCTTGGTATTTTATTCAAACAGCAAGAAAAACAAAATAAAACAAAGTGACGCTCCAAGCAAAACACATATCATGTGGTGAATAAAAATATAGAGTAAAGTTGCCGATGAACGAAGACGAAAGAGGGGATGCCATCCGGGGCATCCCCAAGCTTAGGCTCTTGGTTGTCCTTGAATATTACCTTGGGGTGCCTTGGGCATCCCCAAGCTTAGGCTCTTGCCACTCCTTATTCCATAGTGCATTGAATCTTTACCCAAAACTTGAAAACTTCACAACACAAAACTCAACAAAAAATCTTATGAGCTCCGTTAGCATAAGAAAATAAATCACCACTTTAAGGTGCTGTAATGAAATCATTCTAAATTCATATTGGTGTAATATCTACTGAATTCCAACTTCTTTATGGTTCATACCCTCCGATACTACTCATAGATTCATCAAAATAAGCAAACAACACATAGAAAACAGAATCTGTCAAAAACAGAACAGTCTGTAGTAATCTGTATCAAACGTATACTTCTGGAACTCCAAAAATTCTACCAAATTAGGAAGTCCTAAGCAATTTGTTATTTAATCTTCTGCAAAAATAATCAACTGAAAAGCACGTTCCTGTGATTTATGAAAACTAATCTCGTGCGCGCAAAAGTTTCTGTTTTTCAGCAAGATCAAATTAACTATCACCGTAGGTTATCCCAAAGGTCTTACTTGGCACTTTATTGAAACAAAATCTATAAAACATGATTACTACAGTAGCATAATCATGTGAACACACAAAAACAGTAAAGGTAAATATTGGGTTGTCTCCCAACAAGCGCTTTTCTTTATTGCCTTTTTAGCTAGGCATGATGATGACAATGATGATCACATAAAAGATAAGAATTGAAAACTAACGGGAGCATCATAAAGCATATGACTAGCACATTTAAGCCTAACCCACTTCCTATGAATAGGGATTTTGTGAGAAAACAACTTATGGGAACAAGAATCAACTTTCATAGGAAGGCAGAACAAGTGCAACTTCAAAAATTTCAACACATAGAGAGGAAACTTGAAATTATTGCAATATGTAAAAGCACATGTTCATCTCTCATAATAATTTTCAGTAGCATCATGAATGAATTCAACAATATAACTATCACATAAAGCATTCTTTTCATGATCACCAAGCATAGAAATTTTATTACTCTCCACAAAAGCAAATTTGTTCTCATGAATAGTAGTGGGAGCAAACTCAACAAAATAACTATCATGTGAAGCATAATCCAATTGAAAATTAAAATCATGGTGAAAAGTTTCATGGTTATTATTAATATTTATAGCATACGTGTCATCACAATAATCATCATAAATAGGAGGCATGCTTTCATCATAATAAATTTGCTCATCAAAACTTGGGGGACTAAACATATCATCTTCATCAAACATAGCATCCCCAAGCTTGTGGCTTTGCATGTCATTAGCATCGCGGGTATTCAAAGAATTCATACTAACAACATTGCAATCATGTTCATCATTCAAAGATTTAGTGCCAAACATTTTAATGCATTCATCCTCTAGCAATTGAGCACAATTATCGGAATCCTTATTTTCACGGAACGCATTAAAAAGATGAAGCATATGAGGCACCCTCAATTCCATTTTTTTGTAATTTTCTTTTATAGACTAAACTAGTGATAAAACAAGAAACTAAAAGATTCGATTGCAAGATCTAAAGATATACCTTCAAGCACTCACCTCCCCGGCAACGGAGCCAGAAAAGAGCTTGACGTCTACTACGCAACCCTCTCCTTGTAGACGTTGTTGGGCCTCCAAGTGCAGAGGTTTGTAGGATAGTAGCAAATTTCCCTCAAGTGGATGACCTAAGGTTTATCAATCTACGGGAGGTGTAGGATGAAGATGGTCTCTCTCAAACAACCCTGCAACCAAATAACAAAGAGTCTCTTGTGTCCCCAACACACCCAATACAATGGTAAATTGTATAGGTGCACTAGTTCGGCGAAGAGATGGTGATACAAGTGCAATATGGATGATAGATATAGCTTTTTGTAATCTGAAATTATAAAAACAGCAAGGTAACAAGTGGTAAAAGTGAGCGTAAACGGTAGTGCAATACTAGGAAACAAGGCCTAGGGTTCATACTTTCACTAGTGCAAGTTCTCTCAACAATAATAACATAATTAGATCATATAACAATCCCTCAACATGCAACAAAGAGTCACTCCAAAGTCACTAATAGCGGAGAACAAATGAAGATATTATTGCAGGGTACGAAACCACCTCAAAGTTATCGTTTCTGATCAATCTATTCAAGAGTCCGTAGTAAAATAACACGAAGCTATTCTTTCCGTTCGATCTATCATAGAGTTCATACTAGAATAACACCTTAAGACACAAATCAACCAAAACCCTAATGTCACCTAGATACTCCAATGTCACCTCAAGTATCCGTGGGTATGATTATACGATATGCATCACACAATCTCAGATTCATCTATTCAACCAACACAAAGAACTTCAAAGAGTGCCCCAAAGTTTCTACCGGAGAGTCAAGACGAAAATGTGTGCCAACCCCTTTGCATAAGTTCCCAATGTTACGGAACCCGCAGGTTGATCACCAAAAGATACATCAAGTAGATCACGTGAATATCCCATTGTCACCACTGATAAGCACATGCAAGACATACATCAAGTGTTCTCAAATCCTTAAAGATTCAATCTGATAAGATAACTTCAAAGGGAAAACTCAATCCATTACAAGAGAGTAGAGGGGGAGAAACATCATAAGATCCAACTATAATAGCATAGCTCGCGATACATCAAGATCGTGCCAAATCAAGAACATGAGAGAGAGAGAGAGAGATCAAACACATAGCTACTGGTACATACCCTCAGCCTCGAGGGTGAACTACTCCCTCCTCGTCATGGAGAGCGCCGGGATGATGAAGATAGCCACCGGAGAGGGATTCCCCCCTCCGGCAGTGTGCCGGAACGGGTCTAGATTGGTTTTCGGTGGCTATAGAGGCTTGTGGCAGCGAAACTCCCGATCTAGGTTATTTTCTGGAGATTTCTGTATATATAAGAGGTTTTGGCGTCGAGAACAAGTCAGGGGGGTCTCTGGGCTGTCCACGAGGTAGGGAGGCGCACCCGGGGGGTGGGCGCGCCCCCCACCCTTGTGGGCAGCGCGGGACTCTTCTGGCCCAACTCTTTTACTCCATGGCCTTCTTCTGGTCCAAAAATAAGCTGCGTAAAATTTCAGGTCAATTGGACTCCGTTTGATTTTCCTTTTCTGCGATACTCAAAAACAAGGAAAAAACAGAAACTGGCACTGGGCTCGAGGTTAATAGGTTAGTCCCAAAAGTCATATAAAATAGCATATAAATGCATATAAAACATCCTAGATGGATAATATAATAGCATGGAACAATCAAATATTATAGATACGTTGGAGACGTATCAGAAAGCAGGGCTTTGAGCTCTACAAACACTGCTTCAGCTTCAGGAGTCCACTCGAATGTATCAGACTTTTTCATCAGTCCGTAGAGAGGCAATGCCTTTTCACTGAGACCAGAAATGAATCGACTCAATCCAGACAAACAACCTGTAAGCTTCTGAACATCATGCACATGCACGGGGCGTTTCTTTCGAAGAATTGCTCCAATCTTTTTTGGATTTGCGTCGATCCCCGTTCGAAAATGAGAAAACCGAGCAACTTTCCTCATGGGACTCTGAATGTGCACTTGGATGGGTTAAGCTTGATGTCATATCTTCTTACGTTGGTGAACGGTTCAGCGAGGTCAGTCAGCAGGTCAGAACTCTTGCGTGACTTGACCACGATATCGTCCATGTATGCTTCCATGTTCCGACTGATTTGAGTGAGAAGGCACTTCTGGATCATGTGCTTGAACGTGGCACTAGCATTCTTGAGACCAAAAGGCATGGTAACATAAGAAAAACACCCGAATGGGGTGATGAAGGCCTTTTTTATTTCATTGGGCCCGTACAGACGGATCTGATGGTACCCGGAATATGCATCCAAAAAGGACAAACGCTCACACCCCGCAGTCGAGTCGACAATCTGATCGATGCGGGGGAGAGGAAACTGATCTTTCGGGCAGGCCCGATTGATATGCTTGAAATCGATACACATACGAAGTGAATCATCTTTCTTGGGGACCATGACGATGTTTGCGAGCCACTCGGAGTGGTATATTTCGCGGATGAACTCAGCTGACAGCAGCCGAGACACCTCTTCTCCGATTGCTTTCCACTTCTCCATGACGGACCGACGGAGATGTTCCTTGACAGGTTTTGCTTTTGGGTCGACACGCAAATGGTGCTTAGCCAGTCCCCTGGGTACACCCGGCATGTCAGATGGTTTTCATGCAAAGATGTCCCAGTTCTCACGGAGGAACTGGATGAGCGCTTCTTCCTATTTGTTGTCGAGTGTTGTTGAGATGTGGGTCGGAGCAGCATTGGGGTCTTCTGGGTGAATATGGACAGGCTTTGTCTCACCGGCCGACTGAAATGCGGACTCTGAGGCAGGCTTCTTAGCTCGCAACAAATCACTCGGATCTGCATTTTTCTTGTATTCCTCCATTTCTACCGCTACCATCTGCTCATCAGCAATTTTTGAGCCTTTCTGAAGGCACTCCTCAGCTTTCTGCCTATTCCCTGTAACCGTGATCACAGCTCTGCGCCCAGGCATCTTCAAATTGAGATACACATAACATGGTCGAGCCATGAAACGGGCATATTCGGGCCTGCCCAGAATAGCATGATAGGCACTGTGGAAATCCACCACCTCAAACATCAACTTCTCCTTGCGGTAATTCTTGGTATCACCGAACACCACGTAAAGAGCAATCGGCCCAAGTGACTTTGCCTTCTTTCCGGAGATGACACTGTGGAACTGCATGTTGCTCTCACTGAGTTTGGACATTGGAATGCCCATCCCTTGGAGGGTCTCAGCATACAAAATGTTCAAACCACTGCCACCATCCATAAGGACCTTAGTCAGTCGGGTGCCTCCAACGACTGGACCGACAATTAGAGCTTGTCGCCCGGGGGTAGCAATGTGCGATGGGTGATCAAATTGGTCGAATGTAATGGGAGTCTTCGACCACTTCAAGTACGTCATAGTTGCCGGAGCAACCATGTTCACTTCTCTGTTGATAACTTCCAGTCGAATTTTGCTCTCGGCATTAGCAAAAATCACCAAAGTAGCGTTAACATTGGGGTAATCATCATCCTCTTCTTTCTCCTCATCCTTTTCAGAGTCCTTTTCCATGGGCTGGCCCTCTCAGAACTGCTGAATCAGGAGCCACACTGTCGAGTGGTATGCTTGGGTAGAATCAGGTTACCCTCTTCATCCTTTTTTGTGTGTATGTGACACGGAAAATCTAGGACGTCGTTGCCTGACTGATCTTTCGCCTTTTTAGGCACCCGCGGCCTTTTAGGTTTGCCCTTAAACTTTCCTTGATTTAAAACTGCGGCCTCGGCGGGACCTGCCGCCTCTGCTTTACTTTTTTGTTTCCGACTGGTGTTTCCACCTCTAGTGTCTTGATCGACTGGTTTCCCTTTACCACTACGGAGTTGGTCTTCCTTTTCACCGTTTGCATACCGAGTGGTTATTTCCATCATTCGGCCCAGAGACATGTCTCCGGATCGACCATACTTCAGGATGAGCTCTCTGTATCGAACGCCCCCTTTGAAGACGCAAACTGCTTGGTGTTCTGACACATTCTCAACCACGTGGTGAAGGGTAGTCCACCTCTGGATGAAATCTCTCAAAGTTTCATTCGGCTTCTGAACGCAGTGTTGCAGCTCAGACAGCCCAGCAGGTCGTTTGCAGGTGCCCTCGGATGTCTTGACAAACTGTCAGGCTAAATATTCCCAGCAGAAAATACTTCCAGGGGCCAACGAATTCAACCAGGCTCTGGCCGAGCCCTGAAGCATCAGGGGGAGGTGCTTCATGGCCACATCTTCGTTGCCTCCACCAATCTGTACTGCCACTCAGTAATCCTCTAGCCAAGTGTTTGGCTTCGACTCACCAGTAAACTTGCTGACACCAGCGGCCAATCTGAAGTTGGGTGGGATCTCAGCAGCTCGGATAGCCCTACTGAAACACTCGGGCCCCAAAACAAATGCTCTGTTGCCAGTCGGACGATCTCTGTCTTGACCTTCTTTGTGTGCTCTGCCTCTGTCAACCAAACCTTGTACAAGAACTGACCTAGCATCGAACCCAGGCTCTCTTGGGTTGACTGGAACCCTCCGCTCGTCACCATACGGGCGCCTGTCGTCATACCGCCGGGGCGCGTACGACCCGCCCCTCGGAGGAGGCGTAGGAACTCGACGGTGGTCATCACGAGGGCCAAACTGCCCATGGCCCTGACCAAGGTACTGATCTTGGCGAAAACCACGATCTTCATGCTGCGGAGGCGATCTCGGGCTATGTGCTGACTAAACTGTGTGTGCAACCACAGACCTGCTATGGATTCTGTTGCGCGACTGAGAAACAGCCGAATTCTGTTCACCTGCTGCCCGGAGCAGCGCTCCGATCTGCAGCAAACCTCTACCAGCTTCTGAACGAGACGGCTGAATTGACTCTGTTATGCGTGCTGCTGCTGCGAGATTTTGGATCGGAATATGATATATGATGTCTACTATGCAACTTTCTTCTTGTAGACGTTGTTGGGCCTCCAAGTGCAGAGGTTTGTAGGACAGTAGCAAATTTCCCTCAAGTGGATGACCTAAGGTTTATCGATCCGTGGGAGGCGTAGGATGAAGATGGTCTCTCTCAAACAACCCTGCAACCAAATAACAAAGAGTCTCTTGTGTCCCCAACACACCCAATACAATGGTAAATTGTATAGGTGCACTAGTTCGGCGAAGAGATGGTGATACAAGTGCAATATGGATGGTAGATATAGGTTTTTGTAATCTACAAATATAAAAACAGCAAGGTAACTAATGATAAAAGTGAGCACAAACAGTATTGCAATGCTAGGAAACAAGGCCTAGGGTTCATAGTTTCACTAGTGCAAGTTCTCTCAACAATAATAACATAGCTGGATCATATAACTATCCCTCAACATGCAACAAAGAGTCACTCCAAAGTCACTAATAGCGGAGAACAAACGAAGAGATTATGGTAGGGTACGAAACCACCTCAAAGTTATTCTTTCCGATCAATCCATTGGGCTATTCCTATAAGTGTCACATACAGCCCTAGAGTTCGTAATAAAATAACACCTTAAGACACACATGAACCAAAACTCGAATGTCACGTAGATACTCCAATGTCACCTCAAGTATCTGTGGGTATGATTATACGATATGCATCACACAATCTCAGATTCATCTATTCAACCAACACATAGAACCTCAAAGAGTGCCCCAAAGTTTCTACCGGAGAGTCAAGATGAAAACGTGTGCCAACCCCTTTGCATAGGTTCATGGGCGGAACCCGCAAGTTGATCACCAAAACGTACATCAAGTGAATCACGTGATATCCCATTGTCACCACAGATACGCACGGCAAGACATACATCAAGTGTTCTCAAATCCTTAAAGACTCAATCCGATAAGATAACTTCAAAGGGAAAACTCAATCCATTACAAGAGAGTAGAAGGGGAGAAACATCATAAGATCCAACCACTACTGGGAAAAGGGCTATAGATAATATGGACACTAATGGCGCACCACACATGTGGTGCGCCACTACTATATACTAATGGCGCACCATGTGTTGGTACGCCATTAGTGTCCAATACTAATGGCGCTCCACATCCACGGTGCGCCACTACTAACAATTTTTTTTATTTTTTTTTTCAAAACTAGTAATGGCGCACCAGGGGATAGTGCGCCATTACTAGTTTAACTAGTAATGGTGCACCACACCCTCGGTGCGCCACTACTAACAAATTTTTTTATTTTTTTTTCAAGACTAGTAATGGCGCACCAGGGGACAGTGTGCCATTACTAGTTTTAACTAGTAATGGCGCACCACACCCTCGGTGCGCCACTACTAACAAATTTTTTTATTTTTTTCAAAGTTAGTAATGGCGCACCGTGGGTGCGGTGCGCCATTACTAGTTAAACTAGTAATGGCGCACCACACCCTTTTTTTTTAACTGAAAAGGCGGTCCACGGGGGGGTGCATTCGGTGGAATTTTTGGGCAAAGTTAGTAATGGCGCACCGTGGGTGTGGTGCGCCATTACACCACACCCACGGTGCACCATTACTAACTTTGCCCAAAAATTCCACCGAATGCACCCCTGGACCGCCTTTTCAGTTTAAAAAAAATAAAAGAAAATGATGGAAATGTCAAAAAAATAAAATAAAATAAGTTTCCCATGTGATATGTGGTCTAGTTGTTGGGAAAATTTACAAATATGAATTTTGACTTTATTTGCAAAATCTCTCTGGAATTTGTAAAATGGGCATAACTTTTGCATACGAACTCGGATTAAAAAGTTTTATATATGAAAAATCATCTACTCGAAAAGTTACATCCGAATTGAACCGGGGGAACCCCGTACAACATCTTCAAAATCCCCAAAAACCTAATAGAACGAAAGATCTAGAGGGGGAAAATGAAAAAAAAATCAAACTTACTAGTGGCGCACCATTTGCTAGGTGCGCCACTAGTAACAGAAAAAAATTGGTTTCAAAAAAAAATTTGGATTTTCTTCAAAATATGATACGTAATATGACCGGGAAGTTTGAAATATTTTTTCAAAATTTCATCACACTCATGAACATGAACAAAGTCCTAGACATCAACAAGGTTTAATAGGATTAATATTATAGATATATCAACAAGTGCCTGTGAAGTGAGCTGGTGCTGGGGTTGGATAGAACTCTGAAGTTCAGCGTGCTTGGGCTAGAGTAGTGTGTGGATGGGTGACCTTTCGGGATGTTCGACCACGGAGTGCGATTTGACTTGAGATTAAGCATATTGACCCGAGATTAAGCCATAGTGACCCGAGATTAAGAAAAAAACGAAAAAATATTTGAAAAAAATATTTCTGAAAAAAAATGTTAGTAATGGCGCACTTCTATGTGGTGCGCCATTACTATCTGACTTAGTAATGGCGCACCGTGTGATGTACTAATGGCGCACTGCCTGGTGCGCCATTAGTATACCAGATACTAATGGCGCACCTGTGTTGCGCCATTAGTAAAAAATTCTAATGGCGTGATGCTAGTGGCGCACCTGTAGTGCGCCATTAGTAGGCAAAACAGGTGCGCCACTAGCAGGCCTTTTCCTAGTAGTGAACTATAATAGCAAAGCTCGCGATACATCAAGATCGTGCCAAATCAAGAACACGAGAGAGAGAGATCAAACACATAGCTACTGGTACATACCCTCAGCCCCGAGGGTGAACTACTCCCTCCTCGTCATGGAGAGCACCGGGATGATGAAGATGGCCTCCGGTGAGGGTTCCCCCCCTCCGGCAGGGTGCTGGAACAGGGTCCCGGTTGGTTTTTGGTGGCTACAGAGGCTTGCGGCGGCGGAACTCCCGATCTATTCTGCTCCCCGAAGGTTTTAGGGTATATTGGTATATATATAGGTGAAAGAAATACGTCAGGGGAGCCACGAGGGGCCCACGAGGGTGGAGGGCGCGCCCCCCTGCCTCGTGCCTTCCTCGTTGGTCCCCTGACGTGCACTACAAGTCTCCCGGATTGCTTTCTTTCCAAAAATAACTTTCCCGAAGGTTTCATTCCGTTTGGACTCCGTTTGATATTCCTTTTCTTCGAAACACTGAAACAAGGGAAAAAAACAGAAACTGGCACTGGGCTCTGGGTCAATAGGTTAGTCCCAAAAGTAATATAAAAGTGCATAGTAAAGCCCATTAAACATCCAAGATGGATAATATAATAGCATGAATACTTCATAAATTATAGATACGTTGGAGACGTATCAATATACCTAAGGTTGAATCGGAAACAGTTGTCGTGCACGTCGACTGGATTCAGGGATCTGTCGACGAGCGCGTTCGTCGAGTGCCTGCTGGAGATTTTCCAAACGCGTACGCTCACCCAAGGTGGCCAAGCGCGCAGCCTCCAAGGCCCGAGCCTTGGAGGTCTCCCCAATGATTGGGGTCTGGAGCGCCTGGACGTTGCGGTGATGCACCTCCTCCCTCTGCTCCGCAGTGAGGGATTCGGGAATGTACTCGTCGTGATCACGTGACGGGCCACCGCTTCCGCCGCCGCTGCCGCGACGGAATCCGCGCGGACTGCGCTGGGAGGTGGCCATGAGGACTTCTGCTGCTGGGTCATTGCTCTCGCTGCTCTCACACTTGAAAAGTGAATCCGAGTGACCAGCCGGTAGGTCGAACAAACCATATAAGGATTCGTCGGGCTCGATTGCTGTGACTTGATGGGTGGTCAACGGGCGAGCCACCGCATGCTTCACCCATCGCTGGAGCCGTGAACAACCAGATCGCTTGCGTGGGCGAACAGCGGGGAGCGAGGATGCCACGGGAGCCGGCCGATAAGGGGTCGACGGCTGCCGCAGGAGGACGCCTCAAGCACTCGCGCGAAAGTGCGTCGCCCCGCGGACGGAGAGAGCCTCGACGTCGAGGGGGGCTTCTTGGAGCCAGGCGGAGTCATCGGCGATGAAGATGAGTGCTCCGAGGTGGACCTCGTGGCCCATGGACAAACCACCGCCGAAAACCATGTTTGTAGAGATCGGAAACATGCAACCTCACCGAAAGTCGCTAAGACACCTGCCCCACTGTGGGCACCAACTGTCGTGGGAACGGATCTGGCAGTAAGAGTATAGGGTACGTATGAGGAGGCAAGGCCCTAGCTACGGCAAGGTTGTACACACGAGTTTACGAGTTCAGGCCCCTATCGGAGGAGGTAAAAGCCCTACGTCTCGGTGCTGCTGAGGCTTGTCGACTGGATGTGTTGAAGTTACAGGGGGTGTGAACCCTTGTGCTAGAGGAGGAGAGTGGCTTATATAGAGTGCGCCAAGTCCCTCCAGCCCTCGGTTACACAGGGTTCAATGCGAGTTAAGACAGGGGCGTTACTGGTAATGCGAGTTAAGATAGGGACTTTATGACTACGGAGTGAATGCCTGACCGTTGCCATCCTGGGGTGGCTTTAGATCTTCTGTACTCCGTGTGATTCTTCACATGGTCGAGTGATGCTAGTGTGGTCGAGTGGAATTGGGGTATCCAAGTAGAATCTTCTGTCGAGTGATTGCACTTCAAGGTGATTTCAGTCGGTACCTTCTGTTGGACTTTGAATGCCTTTGACTCTAGGGTAGTGTCCTTGGGTAGGGTGTCTAGGTCAGGCCTAAGACCCTACCCTTGGTACATGTCATCGTCAGAGGGTTAATTTTTCCCATGATCCACTCAGTCAGTGGCTCATGGACAGAGAATCCCCCGATACAAGTGAAATGCTCAAATCCATACTTTGCAACATACCCCTGCTGCCAAGGTTTCGGACCACGCATGATCTCTCGAATCCTCCCAGCACTGAAGCGACTCCTGATGCCCACTTCACCATGTAATACTTCATCCAGGGATCCAACTCCTCCCCTAATAATCAAAAGAAACAAGCAAATTTAACCATATACAAAGCAACATGAGCAAAAGGCAGAGCAAACAACGGAGATAAGTCAGCCACAACACATGTACGATAACTAACTGCAACATGGCATTCAATGTCACATGAAAAAACTGTTGAACAAAATTATAACAAAAATGGCAGCATTACAAAGCCCTACACAACAGGAATCAGCTTATTTGCCATCTGCCATGGCAGATGGCAAAGGACCGGAAAGCTGACGGCAAACCTCTTTGCCGTCAGCCACTGACGGCAAAGCTGTTCGGGACAGTAACCTACGGTAAACAGCTTCTTTGTCGTCTGCTTTCTCATAGTGGACGGCAAAGACGCTTTGCCATCGGTGGTAGATGGCAAAGATCGTGGACGGCAAAGAACAGACGTCAGCCACGTTAGGTGGCTAACGGGAGGCTTCGTCGTCTGCCAGCCAACGACAAAAATGCCCTCCCCTTTGTCGTCTTCCTTGTGACGTCAGCAGACGCGTCACTCCACCTAGCTCTTTGCCGTCTGCCACAGACGGCAAACCTCTGCAACCTTTGCTATCTGCCACAGACGGCAAAGTGACCAAATGGGTCAGCTCCCAGGTTGCACAGGCTGCTGCCACATGGCCTCTTTGCCATCTGTAACGGACGGCAAAGACCCCTTTGTCGTCGGTAGCAGACGACAAAGTGCCTGTATTGTTACTATTTTTTTCTATTTTCTCTTATATCCCTGCATTTTCAAAAGACATATATGATATATATATATATATATATATATATATATATATAGTTTCAACCTCAAACATAGTCCATGTATCCAACATACAGCAGTCCATCAATGCAACAGAACACATAGGGTATTAAAAGGTCCAATACATACATAGTTTCATGGAGTTCATCCATATATACATATATAGTTTCACATTGTTCATCAATACAAATGAAAACAAAAACTAAACACTAGCAGTCCATCAATGTTGCTTCCATGAAGTGAATCAAACCAGCAAAAATGGGAGTAAGAAAGTTAGAAGAAAAGTAGACTAGAAGAAGAACAAGAAGAAGAAGAAGAAGAAGAAGAGGAAGAAGAAGAAGAAAGAAGAAGAATAAGAATAAGGAGTAGAAGATGGAGAAAAGGAAAGAAGAGAAAAAGGACGAATAAGAAGATATTTTCTTCTTCTTCTGCAAAAATGGGAGTAAGAAAAAGGAGAAGAAGATGGAGAAAAAGGAAGAAGAGAAAAAGGTAGAATACGAAGATATGTTCTTCTACTTCTTCTTCTTTTCTCATCTTTCTTCTTCTCTTCTATCTTTTTATCCTTTTCCTTCTCATTCTCATTCTTCTTCTTTTATTCTTTCTTTTTCTTCTCTTTCTTCTTCTATTCTTTCTTTTTCTCCTCTTCCTTGTTTTTCTTCTTCTTATTCCTTATTTATGTCATTTTAGAGTTAACTTAGGTAATTATGCCATTTTTTAGCTAACTAAGCTTATTATGTCAATTTGGAGGAAAATAAGGTAAGTATAGGTCATTTTTGTGCTAACCTAGGTGATGATGCCATTGTTTAGCCAACTTAGGTAAGTATAGCTCATTTTTATCTAACTTGGGTAAATATGTCATTTTGGAGGAAAATAAGCTAAGTATATGACATTTGTGAGAGAACCAAGGTTATTATGCCATTCTTGAGGATAATAAGCTAATTATGTCATAAATGAACAAAATAAGCTAATTATATCATTTTGGAGGATAATTAGCTAAGTACGTCTTTTTTGGGGAAAATAAGCTAAGTATGTGGCATAATAGGGCTAACAAGCATGTACGAAGCTAAGTATGCATTTCTTAAGCAAAACACTAGAGAAAACTTACCGTCATCACAATAAATGCGATCAAAATCGCAACTAAGGTAACAATTGATCCAACGGTATAATGATACCAAGCCTCATTATCAATTGCATATTTTCTAATCTTACTAATCTTCAAGCGCATTTCATCCATCTTGATCCTCCAATTTCATCTTCTCTTCTTCAATTCTTTTCATTTTTTCCTTCAAATACTTGTTTTCTTTTTCAACTAAATTTAACTTCACGACAAGAGGGTCGGTTGAAATTTCCGGTTTAGATACCTCCTAGATAAAATATCTCTATGTCAACTTGATGGGCATAATTGTCATAAATGTGAAATGCAACAAATAGTTATAAAAGAGAATATACCACATCCGAATCATAAACCGGACGAGGGCCGACGGGGACGGATATCAAGACCATGGCACTATGTAAAACAAACAATCACACAAGTAAGAAAATTATACAAGTAACTATATAAATCATACAATCATAAAAGTAACTATATAAATGAAGTAGAACATAAAAAATTGAATACCTCACATGAACTAACAATATATATATATATATATATATGTATATAATACAAACTGAATACCTGACATGAACTAATAATAATCTTGATCGTCTATATATGCTTCGGATCAATAAATGCATCATCATCATCACTATCATGAATGACGTGCTCATCTGGTTCAGCAGCATCAACATGTGGAAGGCCACCTTTATGTAATCGGTCAAGTATTGACAGGTCAGCCTCAGCAGTAACCTCTTCTTGTTCCGGCTCAGGGGTGAAGTCGGATTCACTGCCAGTGTCTACTTCAATGTTCTGGGTGAAGTAGAGCATTTCTTGAACCATTTTTTGGAAAGACGTGTTTCTTGGAAGAATTCACCTTCATATGTGTCTGGGTTAATGTGAGGTTCATAATCCTCTTCATTGGGGGGGTGTTCTAACACGTGGCGGCACTTCATAAACGACATCCCAACCATTCAAATTTGGATCAGTTTGGCAGGCCCATGGTAGATAGAAAACTTGGGTCACCTGTTGAGCCGTAATATAGACATCGGGAACATCTAAATGGGTGCTTTGTTTGATTTCGACTAGCCCTATATGTTCATGAGTCCTTCTAGTCTCCTTCGGCTGGAACCAATAACATTTGAAGACTATGACATTCGGAGGGTTTTCATCAAAGATAGAAGTTCATAAATTGCTTCAACTCTCCCATAATACTCGGTACCTCCATCGCCGATAGCAGAGACACAACAATTCGTAGACTTACGGTCGGCCATAGATAGCTCTTTGCCGAAGGTACAAAAGCGATACCCGTTGATGTCGTATTTGTCAAATGAACGGACCTTATAGTCAAAACCATTAGCGACTTGTCTCAATTGGGCGTCCATAGACTCTGAATTAGCCTACAAGTTTAATACGAAAGGATTGTTCCATTAGCCGCAAATCAGACGAAGAAATGAGAATGGTCTAATGGAAATTACCGTTCGTTTGAACCAACAGATGAATCCGGCAAAGCCGCCTCCTTGCTTTGCCAGAAGATCATACTCTTTGATGGATTCCTACTCGATCTCCACTCCATCTGAGAATTTGGCAACATATCGACTGTATCAAATATCCGGGAATAAGAGCAGTTCAAAGGAATTATAAGTTGCGAAACAATGTACCGCAAGAACTTACTCGATGTACGGCCGCCCTTCTGTTAGGTTGTTGAAGACATACAATGAAATGGTCCGCCATTCTTCGACATCCAACGATATTGGTTTCAAAGCACCGGCTGGTGTGAGATTCCCTTTGAATAGGCTGAGGTTGGATCCACCTTTTTTAGGGTCGCCAGCATTGTACCGAGGCTTCGGATTATGCAAATGACGATTTTTGGCTTCATAGTGTGCTGTCACGAAGTTTGCCGCCTCCTTAGTAATGAATGCCTCGGCCATCGATGCTTCAATTCTACGTTTATTTTTACATTTTTCTCGGAGCGTCTTCTGCATCCTCTCAGTTGCATAGCACCAACGATTTTGCACGCCCCCCCCCAATCTTGCCTCGGTCGGGAGATGCAAAATCAAGTGTTGCATTGGATTAAAGAAGCCTGGCGGAAAGATCTTATCTAACTTGCAGATCAACTCCGGCACCAACTCTTCCATTTCTTCTAGCACGGCAGGCGATAGTTCTTTTGCACAAAGAACACGGAAGAAATAGCTCAGCTCTGCCAATACTAGCCATTCATCCTCAGGGATAAAGCCATGCAACATCACCAGCATTACCCGCTCAATACATATGTGCCAATCATGACTCTCGAGACCAAATATTTTCAATTTTTCAAGACTCGCTCCCCTCTTTAGATTCGCTGCATACCCATCGGGGAACATCAATTGCATTTTCACCCACAAGATAATTTCCCTCATAGCTGGCCTTCCAAGATTGAACCATGCCTTTGGCTTCGTCCAATTCTGCTTTCCTTTTGATTCTTGCATGTTTTGTAACGGTCTATCACATAGCGCCTCTTGATCAACTCTAGCCTTAGTATTATCCTTTGACTTCCCCTCTATGCCAAACAATGTACCAAAAAGGGCCTCAACGATATTCTTTCAGTGTGCATCACGTCGATGTTGTGTGGGCAAAGGAGGTCTTTGAAGTAAGGCAGATCCCACAAGCATGTGTTGTGAGTCCAGGCGTGTTCCGAATTATACCCCTTCAAATACCCTGGATGTTCTGGATTTGGCTCGAGAGTGTGTAACTGATCCAGGGTCTCTTAGCCTGTCAATGCAGGTGGTGCAGAGTTTTTGACAACTCTACCTTTGATGAAGTTCTTCTTGTCTTTCTTGAACTTATGGCGAGGATCCAGGAACTGTCTATGCAAGTCGAAGCGAGACATTACATGGCCTTTGGGTAGAAAGCGTCCAAATACTGTCATCATCGCGTCGTAGCATTCTCTGCCCAAGTTGAATTGAGCCTTCAGAGCCATTACTTGTGAGATGACATCCAGCTGACAAAGCTCAGTGTGCTCGTGGAGAGGACGTTTTGAAGACTCCAACATTTCATTGAAGGCCTTTGCAGATTCCTCCATCTCATCGTCCGGATCCCCAGCATTATCAACGTCTTGTACCATGTCTTCCATCACGGTACCATGCTCATCGGTGCGACGACGAACCACCTCAGCTCTGGCTCGTTGGGCAGACTCACCATGAAATGTCCACATCGTATCAGTACTAGGGAAAACCTTATACACAGAATATTACCAGCACCGCGGTCTAAAATAAGGCGCTGCTGCTATTTAGCAGCAGCGCGTGTGGAAAAACCGCGCTACTTCTATACAAGTAGCAGCAGCGCGCTAGGGACAAAATGCACTACCATTAAAAATGCCACGATTTTCCCACCCTATTAGGTATAGTAGTAGCGCCTGTATTGCAGGCACGCTACTGCTATTGAACATAGCAGTAGCAGTTTATCATATCCCGCGCTACTGCTAAGTTCAACTTTACCTTCCCCAACCGGCCGCCCCCACTCTCCCTCTCCACTCTCACTCCCCCGCACCCCCCGTCGTCCGCCGCCGCCGCCGTTCACCGACCACCGTCGTCGCCCGCCGCCGCCGACGCTGCTCCTCCTCCTCCACTAAGGTAATCCCTCCTCCTCTCTCCTTCCTGCTCCTCCTCCCTCCTCCCTACCGCGCCCCTCCCTCCACCTCCGGCCGCCCCCTCCTCCCTCCTCCCTCCTCCTCTGGCCGCCCCCTCCTCCTCCGGCCGCCCCCTCCTCCCTCCTCCCTCCTCCCTCCTCCCTCCTCCTCCGGCCGCCCCCTCCTCCCTCCTCCCTCCTCCCTCCTCCTCCGGCCGCCCCCTCCTCCCTCCTCCTCCGGCCGCCCCCTCCTCCCTCCTCCCTCCATCTCTCCTAAACCCTAAACTTTTTTTGTACTGTTCTTGAATAATGTAGTTTTTTACAGTTTTTTAGTAAGAAAATTAATTATTTTTATTTATAGTAAGTGCTTGGTTGAACTAATTGAATTAATAGAACTAGTTTATTTTAGTAAGAAAAATTATGTATATGAGATTTGATGATCTAATTAAAATTTAACTATAGAACTAGTTTATTTTTAGTAAGAAAATTAATAAAACTAGTTTATTTTTAGTAAGTGCTTAGTTTAACTAGTTGAATTAATAGAACTAGTTGAATTTATGTCATTATCACTTTGTCATCAAAGAATGCTACACTGGTACGCGTCGGTGCTATGCAAACGGTTTTTAACCCCTTTCCGCGACGGCATTTAGAACTGTCGCCTAGTGAGTGTGGGCGATAGGGGGGTCCTTCCCTCACGACCCAGAAACCGTCGGGGATATGCCCTCCTGGCACACACGCTCGGCAAAATGAGGTCGTGTGCGACCGGCGAGCGCTCAAATACGGAAATACGTACAGTAGAGCTAAAAAATACAATTATACAGGCAAAATTGTTTTCGGTCCCAAATACATCCCACATAGTCAGTCCCCGCTAAACGTTTCCGTTCGTATGTACATCCCACACAGTCGCTCCAAGGAAACCGTTTCCGTTCACAGGTACATCACACACAATTTTTTCCGTTAATCGTTTGCGTTATTGAATGTATCACACACGGTCCGTAGAAGAAACTGTGTGGCAAAGGTTGTCCATCACACACAGTTTTTATGTGGAAACGTTTGCGCAAGGTGGCCTAATGCAAACAGTTTTCAAAAGAAAGTCGTGTGTGATTGTTCATTGATACAACACGGTTTATTCCTAAAAACTGTGTGCATTGCCTGAGGTCATCGCCCACGGTATTTTTCCAATAACCGTTTGCAATAGCAAAACCCAATTAGCAGGCTAATTCACCATTAGTAGGCTAATTGCCCTATTATTAATAATCCATTTATTAATCTAATTGACATTCATATTAAGCACATAATATATTTCATTTCCATATTAAGGAAGCAGAATTTCATAATTGAAATACATCAGAGTACAACATGATATAGCTTCAGCACTCAACTACCCCGTTACACAACTGCACCAGCACCAAGTTCCACATGCAACATGTAGAACCTTTCGAAATTAGCATCATAGATGGAATATAGACAGATGCATCTCATCTGGAAAACTACTGAAGCGGAAGGCGAATATTGAGCCTTCATTCATGCTGAAGGTCTTTGCAACTTTAGGCCAGTGCCTGTGGATGATTGACTGTCCGTCCTTCGTCCTCTTCAGGAACACTTCAATATTGAACCGTGGGTGTTGTATGAAAACCTTCCTCGCCTCCTGACCATAGAGGTGGTTTGAGAGGTAATCATCAGTGAACTGCTTTGGAAAGGCCTGAAAACAAGGATGTGCATAAATATCTTCTCTATATTGGAAATGGGGCAAAGGAATAAAAAAAGCAAGGTATAATAGTTAGTATCATCTTGTAGTGAACTGATGTCTTCTTCATTGTGCAGACAAAGATCTTGTTGTTTTTTGTCGCTAATTTCTTTATCTTAAAAATCTTTCTGAGTTTCTTGATTTGATTGATATTCGTGGACAACTCATTTCCCCATATGCAAAAAGGGTCGAACAGTGGGTCAAAACCTCTGACAGCAGGACCTACATGTGGAAGACCAAATTGTTAAAAACCTAAATATTAGAATGGTTCCTACAATTGCACAATAATGTGCTATTAGACAACGGACCATGCACGTGCTAACCTCGATTGTAAACCTCCCTGCAACACATATAAGGTAGTTAGTCATCAGGTTAAGTAATGGTTTGCATGCTATCAGTAAAATATGTTGATAAAAAATAAGCACATTGCAGATTCATCAGATTAATTCAAGCCACATGGAAAACCCATTTATCCAAACCAAGCATGATTAAGAACTAGGAAATATAGCACTTGTATATGTTTCTCATGTATTATGTGCAGCCAAATTCGATTTATTCCTCACATGCACAACAATACAAAATTCTACCTACGACAATTGGACATCGCATTGCAGAATTGAACCAAACAGTTAACTAAACACCACAACAAATGAAACAAACATTAACTGAGCACCACATTGCAGAATATAACGTACCCCTAATAGAAGATCAGATTGTTAACCAAACAGTTAACTACAGCCAATTGTAGCAATTGTATTTGTTTCTCATGTATTTACTACAGCCAAATTCAATTTATTCGTCACATGGTATACAATAACAGAATGCACCCACAACTATTAAACATCGCATTGCAGAATTGAACCAAACAGTTAACTAAACACCACAACACAAATGAACCAAACGTTAACTGAGCACCACATTGCACAATGTATAACCAAACCAAGCATGCTTGACAACTTGGAAATATAGCAATTGTATTCGTTTCTCATGTATTTTGTAAAGATAAATTCGATTTATTTCTCACATTGAAGACAATACAAAATTGCAGCGTGAAGAATTGAACATCAGATTTGCAGAATTAAGCCAAACAGTTAACTGAAGATGACAACTAATTAACAAAACAGTTAATAAGTGAGCAACACACTGCACGACATATAGAACATATACACTAGAGCAATAGATTGCATGGTAAAATTAGATAGCACAATTCACTAGAATTTGGGAAGGAAAGGTAGGAGTAGCACACGCAGCGGGTAAACCGAGCATGCTTAACCGTCGTAGCCAGCAAATTTGCTTCTCCGCTGCCAAATGCTCCTTGAGATCCTGGCTATACTATGTGCACCATGGCTTAGGGCGGTGCTTATTTGGTGGAGGGGTCGGTGATTTGGGTGGAAGGTGTCGCGCTTGCGCCGGCAGTCGGGGCATGTGGAATGTGGAAGGAGGAGGAGGATGGGGGTCGGGTGTGGATTACCTGCCTGGATAGACGTGGCCGAGCAGCGTGAAGGAGGGTTGCCAACGAGGAGGCGGCGCTGCAAGCAAGGAGTGAAGGTTTCAACTTAGAAAGGAAGGCGAAAACAAGGGAAACGTGGCTTTTGGTAAGGAGGAGGGGGCGGGGAGGTAGATATTTCCGCGGAAGCCGAAAATTTGGAATCACTTCAGCGAAAAACTGGCGCGCAAAGTGTCATCAGACACGGTCCCTTATTCAGAACTGTGTACGATATGTGAACATCACAAACGATTCAGATAGCTTAACCCGTGTGTGATGAGTTTGAACATCAAAAATTTTGGTTCGAATTTCCATAGGCGTACTATACACCGACGGTGCTCCAGGATATTTTGTGTTGCATCTCACACGGTTGGTGATAATAAACTATTTGCGATCTACTTTATTTTTCATCTTGATTTGAATTACATAATGGGGTCACAGCGGCAATGGACGGTGTTTGAATTGCTAGACCTTTTATCTGGAGTGAACATGCAACTATATGTGTGTCGTAAAACAATTGGAATTATTCAGGGTTTGTTTGAACATTCTATACATTAAATTGGTTTCTAGCCATTTCAGGTGCAGAATTAAAAATTAAACTACATGCACATGCTCCGGTGCACCAACATGGGTTGTAAAATCATATATGTGTCCATGGGTTTATGCTTATGTCACATGCAAGAAATGGGGATGAAATTCGAACACCACGGCATCGTGGCTCTCCGGCAAATGCCGACGTACTTGCTTTTGGAATTCTAGTAAATTCAAAATTCGTCCGAAATTCATGAAACTTGGCATGCTATCATGGAGCGGCATCAACATGCCATGGTAAAAAATTTGTCCCATTTGGGGCAGGTTTGGGTATAAGCTTCTCATAAACCAGAGCTTCTCACAACAAGTGTGATGGTTTCGGTAGGGAACGTTTCACCTTTCTAGATGAAACGATATATGTTGCCTCTTCTCGATTTCAAATTTTTCCTAGTGTCAATATAGAACAACAGAAGTGTCGTGTCAATTTTTGGGATTTTTCGAGGTTCGCTTGGACATTTTTGTACATTAACTGAGTTTTCTATGCATTCATGTGCAGAATTCAAATTTGAACAACATGCACATGCTCTAATGCATATAAATTTGTTGAAAATTCAAATCTGTTTGCTTGGTTGCCTGCTTAGGTCCCATGCAAGAAATGGGACTGAATGTCAAACACCCTGCCACCGTCACTCGGCCGCAAACATTGAGATACCTGGTTTTTAAATTCTAGTAAATCCAAAACTTGTCTGAAATTCATGAAACTTGGCATCCTATCATGGAGCGGCATCAACATGCCGTGGTAAAATTTTTGTCCCATTTGGGGCATGTTTGGGTATATGCTTCTCACAGACCAGAGCTTCTCACAACAAGCATGATGGTTTCGGTAGGGAACATCCCACCTTTGGGGACGAAACGATATCCATTGCGTCTTATTGCTTTCAAAAAATTTCTCGTGTCAACATAGAACAACAGGAGTGTTGTGTCAATTTTTGTGATTTTTCGGGGTTCGTTTGGGCATTTTTATGCATTAACTGAGTTTTTAATGCATTTATGTGCATAATTCAAATTTGAACTACATGCACATGCTCCAGTGCATATAAATTGGTTGCAAAATCAAATCTGTGTCCTTCGGTGTATGCTTAGGTCCCATGCAAGAAATGGGAATGAATTTCAAACACCAGGGCACCGTTGATTGCCGGCAAAACATTGAGATGCCTGGTTTTTAAATTCTAGTAAATCCAAAACTTGTCTGAAATTCATGAAACTTGGCATGCTATCATGGAGTGGCATCAACATGTTGTGGTAAAAAAAATCCCATTTGGGGTAGGTTTGGGTATATGCTTCTCACAAACCAGAGCTTCTCACAACAAGCATGATGGTTTCGGTAGGGAATGTCCCACCTTTGGGGACGAAACGATATCCATTGCCTCTTATTGCTTTCAAAAAAAATTCTCGTGTCAACATAGAACAACAGGAGTGTTGTGTCAATTTTTGTGATTTTTCGGGGTTCGTTTGGACATTTTTATGCATTAACTGAGTTTTCAATGCATTTATGTGCATAATTCAAATTTGAACTACATGCACATGCTCGAGTGCATATAAATTGGTTGAAAAATCAAATATGTGTCCTTGGGTGCATGCTTAGGTCCCATGTTAGAAATGGGAATGAATTTCAAACACCAGGGCACCGTTGATTGTCGGCAAAACGTTGAGATACTTTATTTTAAATTCTAGTAAATCCAAAACTCGTCTGAAATTCATGAAACTTGGCATGCAATCATGGAATGGCACCCGACATGCTGTGGTATTTTTCGTGTCCATTTTGAGAGAAGGCGCACTCGAATAATGACGGCCAACAAAGGCATTTTGAAAAAATAGTTGCCACTTTAATATCTCAAACGTTTGTATAATTCAAACCGTGTGCATTCTGTTAACCATTCACGTGATGCCACGTGTCTTGGTTTTAATGGTTGTAGGAGGTGCCGTGCGGACAGCTGCTTGACCTTGACAGAACGGGAGGCGTGCGAGCGCAGTCTGGTGCGCAGGCTGACCGAGAGGCGTGCAAGCTATCCTCGAATTCGCAGGCTCACCGGGAAGCGTGCGAGCTGTACGCTGCGCAGGCTCACTGGGAAGCGAGCCCTTGGACTTCCATGGCCGCCCGCCTTCCTCTCCGTGCGCGTGCCCCCCTCAGCGGCATGTGACGCCGCCATCGAACGCTACCTCTCAGCGCCACCTACTGTTGTCCTCCCGCGCCCCGCCCGTCGACCCCGGGACGACATGATGCAAAGTGAGAGCAGGATTTGTGCATCTCTTCAACACAAACGGTTCTTTTGGATGACCCGTGTGCAACCACTTACAAACAATTTGGTGCGATTTGCATCAGTCATATTGGGTATATTGCCATTTGTCAAACTGGAAAGATTAACATTGGTTGATCTAGTAACATTGCCATTTGTCAACCTTGTAACACTGCGATTTGTCAAAATATGAAGCTAAAAATCACTAGCAGTATCTAATTTTTGCAACTAAAATTCAGTAATTAAGCATAGATTTCATTCATAGATTAAGCAGTCGTTCTTAATTTATACAAACAGTTCAACTCGACAGCTGAACCGACCAAACTTTTCCCCAATTGTTGCCAACCACGTACTGACATAGCTAGTTCAACTATATATACTAGCTAATTTTAAGTACGTTGTACAGTTCCACCACGTCTATAGTCAGATGAACTGAACAAAATAGCCCCTAAATACTACTACTACTACGGAGGGGCTTTGTACTACTTTCGGCTGCCTCTCCTCTGCCGAGCGCGCACAATAAGAGGTGGAGGAGGAGGAGCCTACCGATGAGCTGGGCAACCGCAATACGATGCCTGCCGCTGTTGCAGCTTCAGCGAGGCTCACCTCGAACGCCCTGTTCCGCTCCAGACGACCCCTCTCGAAGCGGTGGTTCTTCTTGTAGATCTCCTGATTCCTCGCCTCTGAGGCGGCGTGTGCCGCGGTCACGGCGGCGGTAAGGCTCTTTGCGTGCTCGACGAGTCGCTCCTCCTCCTCCCGCAGGAACTCGATGTAGCGCGCAAGGTCGCTGACTCACATGCGGGCATCCACCTTTGCCTCCCGCCTTCGAGCGGCGGTGGCGGAGCGGGTGATGACCCCGGTAGTCAACGATGGGCTGGCGGCCACGGCGGCCGACAATGGGGTGGCGGCCACGACCACCACCTCCCGCCTTCGGGCCGCAATGGCGGAGCGGGTGATGGCCACGGTGGCCGGCAGTGGGGTGGCAACCACGACGGCCACCTCCCACCTTCGGGGCGTGGCGGCGGAGCGTGTGATGGCCCTCGCTTTTGACGGTGGTGTGGCGGCAACGGCGGCCGGAAGCAGCTGCCGACGGGAAGCGGCGGCGGAGCGTGTGGTTGGTGTTACGCGCACACCCAATAGGGACGCCACGCGCACTACACTACGTCGGGGACGTCGCCGCCGCGGCGGTGTAGCCGCCCAGCTGGAGCTATCCTCTAATGACGGCGGAGTGGCTGACCGACGACGACGGACCGGTGCCATTGGTGATTGTGGGAGAAGCAGACGAGATAAGCTACAGGGAGGGAGGGGAAAATGCAAGGCAGGACTCGCCGGCCGTGAGGGTTTTTATAGCAGGCTGGTAAGCATTGGGATTTTGGGGGATTTCACCGAGTCAGGCGGGAAGCTTGCGCGGGAACCTGCGAGGTTGCGCGGGAACGGGCTCACCGACGATTAATTGGCGCCACCGTTTGGCCAAAAGAACACCCCCGCGCGCTGCGCAAGCTTGCACTGTAAGCCGCCTGCGGTAGCGGGGTGACAAGACGTGCGAGAGGAGGATGAAAGGCCACGTACACACACGGTTAATAACAAAACGTTTGCGATTTAATTACCTACTATACCCCCATCCTGGTTTATAAGTATGATTTAACTATAAAATACGAATGCATGTCGCCAAAGATTATATAGTTGGATTCGTATTTGAACATAGTTTCCAATTATATAATTTTTATAACATGCATTAACATTTTGTGGATTCAATTTGAGGGCAAAGTATGTCATGGAATATAAAGGGGACTATAGGCTAGACGGAGGTGGTAGCACACGGCCGCTCTCTTCGCAGTGACGCAACTGTCGGCCAGCTTGTAGGAGACCATTTCCAACGTGTTCAACTGCTCTATGCGTGTGGTTGCTAGCGGTTCAGGCGGCCGCGGCGCGCTCTGCTCGCGTGCCGCCGCGCGCGCTCTGCTCTCGCGTCCCTCCGGGTGCTCTGCCCTTGTCCCTCCATGTGCGCTGCCAGTGTTTGGGGCCGCCGCACGATCACGCACGTTCGTGTGCATGCGGTTGCGCCGGGCGCGGCGCGACGATGCAGTTACCCGCTGCAAAAACTGCCATGCGGACGTGCAGAGAATCCAGGCCGCCCGGGCCCCGTTTATTCCTGCGGCCATTTACCTTATATCTCTCGCGTCACTCGACACAATAAGCACACCCACGATGACACATACAGAGAAGACATCCAGCGCTTCCAACGGCGCTCCCCGTGGCTCCAATGGCGCTCCCAGCGGCCGACGACGACAACGGCGGGCAGTTCACCACGCATCATGTAGTGGACACCCACGTGAGGGGGAAGGCCCTCTCAGTGGTGTATACAAACAGTTCGGTCTCGGTGGAGAGCTCCATCCAAACTATGGAGCAGTTCCTTGCCGAGGACAAGTATCGAGTGGTTGGCTTCAACCTCGAGTACACCATGGGTCGTGCCGGGCACGATGAGAAGGTTGCCGTCGCCCAGTTGTGCATGCGACATGACGTCCTCGTCTACCACTACCACCTTGCCACAAGGCCTTGCAAGCGTTTCTCCAGATTTATCAACAGCTCCGACTACAGTTTCGCTACTATGGACACCACCAACGATCTAAAAGCGCTCAAGGTTTCGGGCTTGAAATGCCCGAATCTTGTCAACATCCAGCACCACTACAAGGTCTAGGGGAGCGGCAACAACAAACTGAACTCCCTGGTTGACCTGGCCTCGGCCATCATCGATCCCTACTACGCGAAGATGAAGGAAGAGAGCAAGAAGGACAAGAACGCTTGGCACAGTGTTTGGCATGAGTGACTGGATTAAGAACACGTCAAGTACACGGCCAAGGACGCGTACACAAGCTACGAGATGTACAGGCGGATCGTTGACATGAGGAACTGTCTTCTTCTTGCCCTAGACGAGGGATCGAGCCACATAGCAGTGGCGGGAGCGTCACAAGAAGTAGATGACTAGACGATCGTTTCTCCTACTTTAGAATGCATGCAATTGTTGATTGAGGTGTGTGCGAATGATCTGTATAGTCACTTATGTAATTGGATGTTTATTTCAGTTATATATATATATATACATATATATATATATATATATATATATATATATATGTGTGTGTGTGTGTGTGTATATATATATACATACATATATATACATACATGTTATTCTACTGTAGACAGAGCAAATCACACGCCTTATTAGCAGCAATCGTCTGTGTTATTATTGGTCTTCGCACACATTTCTGATTACGGACCTATTTGCCGCGTATCACACACATCTTGTTCAGTTGAACCGTTTCCATTGTGTTGCCTAATCACACACAGTTCATCCTAGTGAACCGTATATTGTATATCGCACACACCTTCATCTGGCTGCCCGTTTCTTTTGTTCCTCCTCATCCCAAACAGTTAATTGAACTAAACCGTATGTCATGCATCGCACACGCAACTAAAATCCGAACCGTGTTTGATGCATCCGTCATCGCAGACGTTTTGCACCTTTTTTGACGGGTTTTTTACACCACCGTTTCTGATTATGGCATCGCACATAGTTTCGTCGAAGGGTCTCTGATCGTAGTGTCGCGTTTGGACCATCCTGCAGTAGTGCTATATGAGATTTGATGATCTAATTAAAACTTTACACGGTGGAATATGCAGGCTTTGTAGAGTCGTGTCTCCTTGGAGTGATCGTCATCCGAGCTACCTCTACTTCCTCTACACCTGAGTTGGTGAGCTAAAAGTCCACCTCCTCCTCCACTCCTCAGTGTTGAATAAAGTAAAACTAGGGTATTTAGTTATGCTTCTTAACCAAATGAAGTGTTCGGGTTATAAGATATATTCAAAAAAAATGTCAATATTGAACCATTGAAATGCAATGAGCACCAGTTTATGCTCATGTGCGAAGTGTTGACTCATTTCCTAGTGGCCTATGTTTTGCCGGAGTGTTGATTCATTTCCGTTCTGGCAAATTTTAGGCACTCGATATGTCCTATTTTAGCAAAGGTCATGCCGGATTTTTCCATGAATTTAAGCATGACTTGTGCTAGAATATGTAGGAAATATTGACTTCCCCGGATTTGCTAGTAAGAGAATCAAACGACATTTGTAGTTGACTTTAAGTCTGTCGGGGCTCCATACATGACAGTCAAAAAATCAGTGAGGGAGAGTCTCCACCATATATGAGAGAAGAAGAATGCCAACTGTTGTCGTGGGGGTCGCTTCTCCTTCTTCTCTTTGTGCTAGACCTTTGTTATGCACTAGGGGAAGAAGGGGTTGCGACCATCATCGACGGTCGAAAAATCGGTGTGGGAGTGTCTGCCATATATGAGAGAAGGGGAATGCCGACTGTTGTCGTGGGGGTCGCTTCTCCTTCTTTTCCTTGTGCTAGATATTTGTAACGCACTAGGGAAAGGAGGAGTAGCGACCATCACCGGCGGTCGCAGTATCAGAGAGGGAGTGCCCACCATATACGTGAGATGAGAATTTAGGAAGGAAGACTCGACAGACCTAAAGTCAACCCGTTGCATATTGAGTAATAGTGATTTGTGTGTTGAGTTTCCTGCTTGTTGCCTTCGATCGATTTTCAATTAATATTTCAACTATGAACATAGGAAATGTCTGACGACGAAAAGGATTTTGGTATGTGCAAATACTGCGAAGACGAGCGCGGCCTGTGCGACAGAAATTTCCTAGTTGATGGTAGGCGCTTCAGCATCAAGCTGGATGAGACCTTTGAAGTGGATATAGTAAGTCAAAATGACAAGTCTTTTTTTTAATTAAGCATGACTTCTTCTTCTGCTTCAACTTATAATTTTAATTTTTTATTATTCTACTAGCGTATCGCCTGCCATGCAAGAATTTTTGTCTTGGATAAGATTGGTTTCAGTACTATGGAAATTATGGAGGTTAAGAGAGTTCACTTGAGGGTCGAGCATGGTTATACTTTTACCGCAAAATTATACAATGCAGACACCTACACCTATTTTGAATGCAAAAATTGGAGAGCACTATGCAAGGCTTATGCATTTGAGTCTGATATGCTTATCACCTTTGATATTCGTCCGGAAGATGATATTGAAGATTATATCGACATCTGGGTCGATGTGCAGACGCCTCCAGTTCTACCATTATGTGAGTTTCTCAACCATATTTATGTCTTGGATATTGTTTATTCAAAAATAGTTGACAGCTTATTTCCATTCAAGCAAACCTGTTCGGCGCTTGGTAGACATGACCTACTACTATCCCGGGGTTGAACTAAACTGCAAGGAGATAAGTCATTATGTTTCATGGCATGAGGATCTTGATACTGTCAAGATAAATTATTTTCCTGGACTTGAAAATCTTAGTACTCAAAACGTGCGACCAATAGTGTTCGTATTGAACTACGGTCACATCTATTTAGGAAAGATGGTAAGATTTTTACTATTTGTCCTCAGTGCATCTTTTGCATACATTATTTTTTAAGCTAAACTTCATTGCTAAGTATGTTACTATGATGTTCTTCAACAGGGACTCCCGATGATAGGTATGCCTCATTGGATCGAGACTAAAGGTCGCATGTCCATGGTTAGCTTACGGCCAAGACATCCTACATTGCACTTTAGTGCATTCAAGATTTCTAAAAGGGAGCAAGTATTAATAGTCAAACACTGGAACAAAATTGTGAAGGATCGCAGAGAAGTACTAGGGGGCAGCAATCAGAAGCGCAGCCCACAATTAGGAGACAGGTTCATCTGCATGCTCCAATATGATGAAGCAGGAGTGCTACACATGTTTTATGCTATTTTACATGAGAGAGAGCAGCAGGAGTGATTAGCTAGCTAGAATGAGTTTGAAGATGATGATGTGCTATACTATGACTATGATGATTAAATAGCTAGCGTTGGTGGTAATGACTATGATGATGATTAAATAGTTTGTGTTGGCGGATTAGATTCAAGTGGAGGCAACATGTGGTGCACATCGGAAGTACCCGCTGCTGCCTCCACATGAACATAATCCACCTTCATTTCACACATTGTTATGGACATAATGATATAACAACCTCATAATTGGTACTGTACCAAAATTTGTATAACGGCATATAAATACACTAAAAATAAAAAAATTGAAAAACGGTATACTAGTAGCGCTGGACCGAAAACATGCTACTACTAGTTAGATTAGCAGTTGCGCTGGAAACAACACACGCTGCGGCTATGTTTCTTAGTAGTAGCGTGTGTTGTACGCGTTATTGCTAAGGAATAGCTATAGCGCCTTACTAGTAGCACGGTGACACGCGCTACTAGTAGGCTTTAAACCCGCGCTACTACTAGGCTTTTCCCCAGTAGTGTATAACCGGGCGTAAAACCACTCTTCTGCAGGTGTTTCCCATTTCATCCTCTGTCCTCTTTTCCCAATTGTCGCACCGGACAAAGAGGCACCAGGTTTTCCTCTAGCCATTTGCAAATGCGGCTTTCACAAACCCCTTGGTTTTTGTTAACCATTTATTGGTCATCTCTTTCTGACTAGTGTGACCGGTGTACGTCCACACACGATCACTCATCTTGGCTTGCCTAGCTACTGGACACACAAGAAACACATATATAGTTCACCATGTATATATTCATCAGTTAATCTAGTTTGTCAATTTTTTTACGTCCATGCAACCTACACTCTAATAGGTAAAGATAGGTCCTAATCCCATCCGAGTATGTGTAGATTGGGTTCGTTTTTCCATGCTCTGCTCCGGATCCGATGCAAAATTTCGGCAGCACCTCCCCGCTGTTCTCCTGATACACGTCTCTGCAATAAACAGAGAGGATGTTTACCCGGAGAACAACACGGAGGCACTGACGAAATTTATGCGTCGGATCCTGAGCAGAGCATATGGGAAAACGAACCCAATCTACACATACTTGGGCTGTCCATGGATAAAGTTGGACAATTCGAAAGAATCATGGTTATAAATATGCAAATGCATGCATATTTATAATTGTAACCTTTTCGAACGGGAGGCACATACTGGTCACGCATACTGATGATTGAAGACACCTATAGCTAGCAAGTTTCATCGGCACGAACACCGGAACAGTGCAAATAAATAAAGGGGGAGGAGGAGATGTCATTTGTGCTCACCCGCGAACGAAGGGGCGGAGCTCATCGAACACCAGACCCTCGCAGCGACGAAACAACTGCACATTGAAATCCAAAGATGAGTAACATAGCATTATTGTTTTGCCAAACCTAACTAAATATTTACAACAGGATGCCACCGCCAAGTTGTAAAAAAATGATTCGCACTGCTCGTTCATCGACCCTCGACCCCTCGACCCTCGACCCCTCGACCCCTCGGCGACCATCGACCCTCAACCCCTCGGAGATCCTCGACCATCGACCCCTCGACCCCTCGGCGATCCTTGACCCCTCAGCGACCATCGACCCCTCGACCCTCGACCTTCTTTTCTTTCTTTTTCTACTTTTTCTACTTCTATTTTCATCATCTTCTTCTTCCTCCTCTTCTTCTTCTTCTTCTTCTTCTTCTTCTTCTTCCTCTTCTTCTTTTACTTCTTATTTTTTTCATCTTTCTTGTTTATTCATAAAAACAGAAGAAAAAAATAAACTAAACTAAATCTAAATCTAAACCTAAACCTAAACTAAACTAAATCTAAAAAAACAGAAAAAAAAAGAGCACAAGAACTCACCTAGCTAGCTCCGGCGAGGTCGGCCCGTGGAGGGGGGTGGAGGAAGGCCGCGGGGAGGGGCGGCGCAGCGCGGTGCGGCTCCGGCGGCAGGGCGGCGCGGCGCGGCCTCCGCGATGGGGCGGGGCAGGGCGGCCGTCGCGTCCTTGGTCCGCTGGGCGGGGCGAGCGGGTGGGCCGGCGGCGGGGTGGGCTCAGGGGGGCGGGCTGGCCAGCGGCACCTCGGGCTCTAGGTTGGCGCAGGCCGGCGGCGGATCGGGCTACGGGGGCGGCGCGCGGGTGAGGTGGGGGGAGAGAGAGAGGGAGAGAGAGGGGGGTGGGGCGGGGCTGACAGTTTTAGTTAGCTAGTGGGGTGGGCCGGGGGGCGGCCGTTAGCTAGGTCATTTTTTTGCTGTCTGGCGGACGGCAAAGGTCTAGAAGGCATACGACAAAGAGCTGGCGGACGGCATCAGCCAATTCTGTGCCGTCTGCGTTTTGAAAGCGGATGGCAAAGACCCTCTTTGCCGTCGGCTAGCGGACGGCAAAGAACAGGCTGATGGCAAATTCCCTAATTCCAGTAGTGCTACTGCTTTAACATATTATATTATCAACTGCAACATTGGATGCAATAACACATATATATTAAACAGAAACAACACATTTGCAAATATTCCACGATATCATATCTCCATTTTGTTGGACACTTGGACAACTGATATATGGTAGTAGAGGGAACTGATTAGGGGTAACCTGCTGGCCGACCGGCGATTCCTAGGAGGCAGCCCGCCAGAGTCCACCGCGCCAACATTGCTGCCAAGGAAGCCCCTATCCCGAAATATTTCCGATCGAGGTTGTCAGTTTCTGCTTACCAGTACACACGAATTAATTCTTGCTGCTTCCCAATGCATACTCAGTGAGAGTAAAAATCTTGGCTGGTTCACATGATGTAAAAAAGGTGTATTTGCTCGTGATTTTAGCTTGTTCGGTTCAGATCTTGCGATGGACTCCAGCAAAAGATGCAGGAGCCTGACTCACATTTCGAGGGAAAACAAATTAACCCTTTATTGTGGGGAAGAAGAAAGAAACTTTGGGGCGCCCACCTGTCAGTGCTGGTGGAGGAAGGCCAGCGCCGCCGCCGCTTGCATCGAGCTCGCCGCGGCCGCCTCGTCTGCCATCCAGATGAGTTTCCGTCCGCCGCCTGTAAGTCGCGGCCGTCCTGATCCCTTCGAAGCCTTCTCTCTCGACCAACTCTGTGGGCATCATTGCGGTGGTGGTGGCTCCCCTCCTGGGTTTTGTGGGCAACGGAGGGTGTTGCGACGGGTAGCTCGGACGCGCTTTCTCTCTCGGAGGGCGGCGTCCTGATCTAGATCTGGGGATCTGACGCCGTCGCGTTTCTTATGGCGGCCTCGTGGAGGCACGGGTGAGTTGCCGAGTGAAAACTCCGTGCCTTGGCGCCGATGACAGCGACACCTGTGTGGGTGCCGTGTTCTTCTTGAAGATGTCGTTGTGGTTCTTCTCTCCGTGTCAGGGCTCCGGGTGAAAATCCTTGTCCGTGTGGACTCGGCAGCGGCGACGCTCTGCGCCGTTCTCCCTCTTGGGGGTGTTGTCGTGGAGTTTAGGTGTGCTATGTCGTAGCGTGGGGTGTGTATAGTTCTCCCGGGGCTCTTGCGTTGTCGCGTGCGTTCTGTGTCTGACAATTGTCTCAAGATTGGCTTTGTAAGAGGGCTACCTCATCATTTTGTAGCATCCGGCCCATGTACTTATTCGGTGTTGCTTTATATATAAAGCAGGGTGAAAGCCTGTTTCGAGGAGATCCCTTCGAAGCCCGCATGCCTAGGCCGTCCCTGGCGATGTTGCACGAAGAGACTTCTCCGTAGCTCGTCGTCATACCGTCCATGGCACCAACGCGGCGTTGTGGCGATGTCGGCCGCGAGAAGAAACGGATAACGGGAGGAGGGAAATGGGATAGGAATGTTGTAGTGGGAGGACAGAAGGGCTTGAGATGTTGTATTTTTGCTTCTTCTTTTTAGAAGAAAAAAATCAAGAATTTTTCTTTTCGGGGATTGGATTAAGATTGTTAAATCAAATTGAATAATGTTATTATTTGAACCAAGTGCCCGGAGTTAAAACTTCGAAATGACTAAAATCTGACGTCATATTTTCAGGCATGGCAAATTTGACGTTTTATGACAATTTATATTAACGTGGTGATGGCAAAATTAGGTAGCAAACACGGTAATTTTCTGATAAAAATAAACTGTGACGGATTTGCTATGCTCTTCAACTAAACTTGCCATCCTCGGATAATATAACTTGCCTTGAAAAACGTTTGATTTGTCATTCGTAAAAATCTCACCCTAGATTTGTAGTGTCCTAAAACTTCTTGCCAAGTTAAGGGTCACTTTTTGTTAGAAACTTTTGAACTATTATTCAACTATCATGGTGGTATAAACAACACAAAAATAATAAAAATGTACTATGATCATCTCTTACTTCTCTTAACGAATGATAACACACATGTAAGATGTTTGAATGATTCAGAGTTCAGAATATTCAGATTTGCAGTAGGTGTCTATTTCAATGCTCCAGTGCTAGAAAAATATTGGACAAATTGATAATAATTTAATGAGCTTATATTCATGATTTTCGTGCACCCAAATTTCATTTTATAGCTCATGTTCTATAGAGATATTGTCTCTAATTTTCACAGCAACGTTCGGGGGTATCGTCTAGTTAATATAAATGTGTGATCAAATTAAAGGTCACTTTGGTCCTTTTTTAGAAACTTCTGAATAATTCATCAATTATCATGTCAGTACAAAGAACACTAGAAGTAACAAACAACCATATTCAGATCTGTAGGCCAATTTTTTTAAAACTTATATTGTTTTGATGTCTAGTTTTTTTCATACACCTTGTACATTTTTTTTGTATACATCAGAAAAAAATTTATATACGTGTAAACATTTTGGAAACACATGATTAACATTTCTTTAAACCTATATTATTTGATGTGTAATTTTTTTCATACACATTGTACGTTTTTTGTATACATCAGAAACATTTTTTACATATATTTTCAACATTTTGGAAATAAATGATTAACATTTTTTAAAAAAACATATTTATTTTACGTCTACATTTTCTTCAACATTGTATATTTTTTATACAGCAGAAAAATTATGTATATGTTAGTTAAACATTCACGAAATACACGATTAATATTTTCGAAACTTATATTTTTTTAGTCTACTTTTCCATACACATTGTACATTTTTTTTATATGTCCCAAACATTTTTATATAAACGTCTAACATTTTCCAAGTACTTGATTAACATTTTTGAAAACTTATATTATTTATGTCTATACTTTTTTCATACACATTGTACATTTTTCTATAGCTTTTTTGCATACATCAAAAACATTTTTATACACATCTAACATTTTATATGGATGATTAACATTTTTCAAAAATTTATAAAGTATTTTTGTAACATATATATATTGAATATTCGGAAGTATGAACAAAAGTAAAAAAAAACAAAAACAAAAACAAAAAATGTGAAAAAAATAGTGAATAAAGAGGGCTAGGATACAATCAGCAGCACATGCTCATTAATGAATGTGCAATCTAGTGGCCACGGATGATGGAAAATGAGGTAGTAGAACATAAATTAGTTGAACAAGCTAATGTCAACAATCGACATTCAGTTCAGGTGGCAGGGAGGGAGCATTAGAGAGCGGATTAACTTGGGGCTTACTAATACGGATACTAAAGATGAGGCTAGCAAAGTGACACGAAAAGTTTGCATTGAAATGTCATTCCCATGACCATGTTAAGGTGATGCCGGAGTTTGCAACATTTGGTTCACCTTTACGGATGACACGGCTCGTGATGCACGCGACCAATGGCAACAATAGGACGATAGGCAATGTCTACGATTGGCGACATGTCGAAGAATTGATGGGTGTGAGTAATTTAAAATTTTCTCACTGATGGTAAAGTAGACTTGTGACAGTATACGTAGATTAAATGGCAGAATTCGTCGTCCGCGATATACTAATCGAGCTTTGTTTGGTCTGAATGGACTCTTCTTGTCGATGCAATCCCGGTGGCGCAAAGGTTAAGCTAACGTGGGCCAACAAAGCCCAGGTTAAATTGACGATGGGCATGTCCATCGTGGCCACAACGTACGAAACATACCAAAGGACAACAAAAAATAGAGAAACAATCCTCCACTAGTACAATGCCCGTGCGTTGCTACGGGCCTTTGAGGCCTCCTTTGGTTTGGAGAAATTTTATAGGAATTCTATAGGATAAGAATTCTATAGGATAGGATTTTTATAGAAAAAATATATTTAAAGTCCTTTGGTTTGTAGGAATAGAATCGTATTCCTATGGACAAAATCTTCCTATCCTTCACATTTCATATGAAAATAATATTAACCTAGACTCAATGGGAAAGATCCAATGATATGAATGAAAGGACATCTCTTTTCCTATTACTATTCATATGATTTGAGATACATGACATCTCATTTACTATAACTTTTATATTCCTATTATTATTCCAACCCTATGAATCAAAAGGGGCCTTAGCCTTTTTTTTCTGCTTGCATATCCAATATTCTTGTATAAAGCTCAGAAAATTTTTGGCCCCTTCCAACGACATTGCCTCGGGACCCTTGTACAATATGATTCTTTTTGAACATCAACATAATCCCTCTCCATCTCTGATATGTACTCTGCAAAAATAAACATACATAGAAATAAACCTTTTGTATTATTATGTGCAACATATGTACAAGGAAGAACAATTATTTCTATGCATCTCATTGTGTAAAACTCGATAAGATTTACCTAGCTGACCGTGCCATTTTTATTCATCGCAAATCTTCAGTAACCTATTAAATCATATTTACCTAGCTGACTCTTGCATGCGCAATTTATTTTTTTCGCAAATCATATTTATTAGGAGCTTATTAATGATATACATCAGTAAACTATGCACTATTTAGCTGACTAAAGGATAACCTCAGTCCTCAGTATACAACAATCTCATTCTACACATCTGTATGTATTGTTCAAGTGTTCACAATAACACTGAATTTATATATTGCAAAAAATTCAGCGGTGATATGCACATCTTAGAGAAAAACTTTAAAATAATGTCAGGATAAATTCTTGGACACAAGTACATGGGAGTACAGAACTCAGAACATGTAAGATTGTAACTTATCCCAGTCCCAAGTAAGAGGGTCAGGATACCACATATCCGACAATGCTTTCCTCCAATGTCTTGAGCTTCCTTGCACACAGCTCAGACCTGCACAACAAATATTTGTAAGATGGTGATAATGCAACCTGGCTACCTGAGACTCAAGTAATTTTTTGTATGCGCCGAGGATAATAAACAATGAAAAACATTACACTGTTCTCTAAAATTGGTTAGGACCAAAAAAGGAAGTCAAGGCCAACTACACTATCATCTCGCAAGTATTGGCACCATCTTGCTTGCTCTTGGTCATTTCACCAAAGGATAGAAAATACTCCCTCCATCCCAAAATAAGTGACTCAACTTTGTACTAACTTTGCACTAAAGCTAGTACAAAGTTGAGTCACTTACTTTGAGACGGAGGGATTAGTAATCAATTTGCAGACTAATAATTCTCACACAACAGTATAGTAAGATTGCTTCTTTCCATCTCCAGCTCAGCGACAAGCACTGTAACAATAAGCATATTTATGCAACGATAAAAATAGCAAGCAGTTGTCGTCTTGCAGCCCTTCTCGTCGGGGTGGGTTAGGGGGCTTGTAATGTGTCCTAGCCTCCGCCGAGCCAGCTGCATCATCCTACCAAGGAGCCGCCGCGCCTGGCAGAGAAAGGCCCCCCAACGCCATGGAAGGGGACACTTCAGTTCTCTTTATTTCCAGTTTATAGTACTGGTCCTGCAAGTCACATCAGGTCAATCTATTTTAGAAAGAAACCAAATATTGTTACTCGGAGAAAGACATTAGTGTAGCTTTGATAGCAATGGCAACATACCATGATTCCACCAGGGTCAACGGCTGATAATTATGTGATTGTTGTATTGTCTAGCGATGACCCTGTGAGCCGGTGCTTATCTCAATTTGATGGGATCTTGCAGTAGATCTGAGATATTGTGAAATTTGTCAACACAGATGCTGGATTATTGAAAATTAGTTGCACAGATAGATCATTGTGCTGTGTGTACCTTCCTAGAATAGCTGCCGCTTCAGAAATAGTTGGATTTATGTACCATCGAGTTGCCAGACAGGACTTGAAGGCTAAGTTTCCTGTACAAAAAATTTAACAGGTAATTTTATTTTCTTATCTAAATTGTGCAGGATGGATATAAGATGACGATAAGTACTTATTAAATTCATGTACTGGCATGCCAGCAAATAGAACTATAATGGGTTCTTGAGCAGACCACCGTTGTAGCTTTGTCTGCATCAAGGGAATCTGCTAATTTTCCCCAAAACGTCACAACGGCGGGTATTCTGGAAAGATATATCATTGTTTCAGTGGAGAGATAAGAACACAGAATGAAAAATGATAAAAGTTGGCGCACGTTTGTGATGTGATTTTCTCATATCTGGTCAATCGATCCGCCGCTCGGCGCAAATATTCTTGTGATGCTGGTAACTAATCCAACATTCACAAGTTCAGTAAATTGTAAGTTGTAAGAAATGGAAAATTATACAATAAAAACAATTCTTAAGAGTTGCTGACCTGACAACAAAACAATTTGTTTAATGCGGCTTTGATACTGTGTACATTGTAGGTGGTATATCCATACTTGGGAAAGTTTGGTGGCTGAGGCACAATTGGTTCCACGGTAGTTTTTTTGGCAAACACTACTCTCCATGGACGATCTACAGTTTTGTATCTTTCCCTAGCATATTGAACCTGGTAAGCGCCAAGCTTGTAAATTGTTGTTCCTTCAGAGATCCTGTTCTTGAAGAGCTGTACTTGGAATTGTGCCTTCCATTGTTCCGCCCTAGAAAGGAAGTAAATATGTGTATGGTAAACAGGTCACTGCCTTGAGGACCCCAATCTTCTCATATCCTTGTAATGCGGACGGTAAGGATGCCTCTACTGGAATATTTTGTAACGTCTCAGCAGCATTTCATCCATCTATGAATTTTCAAAATAAATATATGTATAAGAAAACCTGCTCAGCAGAGCAACAAAATTACTGTGATTTAACAGAGACTATTGAACTCATGGCAAAAAATATATAAATCTAAACGCATGCATCTCCAATATATATGTTTCTTTCTTTCCAAAGAAAGTGACCACCCCAGCCGGCACAATCCAGTGCAATTTTTTTGCTGAAACTGGAAAAATGGAGATGTATTACTTGTCAGCTTACATACACAACGAATCTACAATTTAATTACTTGGTCCACAAAAAAGCCACATCTTGGTAAGCCATTGGAGCTTGGCAAATAAAAGAGGCATTCATCAGAACAGACTGATTCAAACACAAAATCAGCATATCTACATTGTAGCTATTTTATCATTCCAAGTAACAAAGTAGCTTCCTTGATAAATGCATGAAAACTAAAAACGGGACTGGTGATAGTCATCTTGGTTTAAATTAAATTAGAAATAGCTGCATGAAAGTATCTTTTGGTTGGCTCAGACAGGGAAAATATTAATAGTCCAAAAAATTGTAAGAAAGATGCGGTTAACTTTAACTGGTCCAAGACAACTGACATAAAGAAGGGCCATCATGATGCAGGCTCGGTAATCTACTGCCTCAATCCGTTGTAAGGGTAAATTAATTTGTAAGAGATAGTACCATTATTAGTTTTAGTGGTCTTATTATTATGTTGCTAGATATCTGAAATGGCAAAAATTGGCTTCGCTACTCAACACTCACTCGTTCATGCAATTGTGGCTGAATTTAATATGTCAGTGATTCCAATTCTTTTACATAATGGTTCAGAAACTTGTTAAATCTCCCAAAAAAGACCAAAGAACAATGAAGAAAAAATGGGCTACAGTCATTAGAAAGTCACAACAAGTGATCCGGGTGAACAACCCTTTATATTGGACATGTATTCGGACCTGCTAATTGCTCTCATGAAATTTGGTAAGTGCATAAAAAGCAAAATTAATAGTACTAACTTTATAAAATCTAGCTTACATATTCTGTACAATAAGTGTGTGATTTCTTGATCTTTTGTGTTTCTTATCACACTAACTTCATAATAATTAGGTAATGTTGAGAAGAACTTTCTGCATTAGTCGTATCAAATACTCGTTATAGTAGAAAACATCGAAACATTATGAATTATGATTGATCACATATATAATTCAAAGAACATGGTAGATATCATGCACGAACTAAAATTAATGAATAGAGGAAGCACTGAGACGGAGCTAGACGTGGCTAGCATGTTTGTGCCGCTGGAACTCACCACACGTAGTACTTCAACATCATCTCTTCACCGCCCCTCCATAGTTTTGTCCCTTCAGGCAGCTGGCGCTCTTGGGAGAAAGAAAACTCCCGTGAAGACAATCACCATGTGGCTGCTCATGTGTGTCCAGCGAGCGTGCAACAGGCCAGCGCCTCCATATGTCTCCATTGAATCGGGACCTGCATGTCCTGCCATGCCATGGCCCGGAGGCAACCATCAGGCTGTTGTTGATGTTGTACAGACAGACAGAGTCCGAGGAGCAGAGCACGTTGGAACTGTGCTGTAGGCCGTGTTGTGAAAGTCCACGGCGTCCATGCCAGTCCCTGTCGGTAGCGGTTTGTGTTTGACGAAGAACACAATAAAGCATAAAAGCTAACAAGCAAAGGGAAAAATTCACATTCTATTAAGAGAACCTCTTTATCATTAAAAATATTAGAAGGAAGATTCAAACATCAAAGTCGCGTTTTTACGAAATAAAGCTCGTCGTGCCCGAACTTGTACCTCCACTTGCCGAAGCTGATGACCCAGAGCCCTTGCATCAGAGAACCTGTGAACTACTACATCAGAGAACCTGGTAATTATTTTCTTAAATACAATAATTGTATCGAAACAATCTCTCAGGCGGTAGATACATTAGAGAACAAGTTTTTTCATGTTTTGTCAGGGCATGCTAGCATCAGCTCATGCACTTCCTAGCAATAGGTCGCTTGAATTGACTATGGTGTTAGTAGTGAGCGTACATGGTGGGTCATGCATGTGCTACCATGGTGTGCTGAACTACTGATATCTTGCGATTGTGCTGAATCATTTTATTATTTTCTTTGACAGGGTGGATGCATGCTAGTGTGCAAATGGTTTCGCATCCAAAAATTCATAAAAACACATGTTACATTCTGAAGGGAAAATGCATCTTACATGGTATAGTCACCATTTACTGCCTAATCAGCTGAGTGCCTGAGTTATCGATAATCTCGCATAACAATGGTGTTTCAATCATTTTAAGGGGCATCAACTGTATTAGTAAATGTAGGAGTTTGATCTGATTCTAATATAGATGCAGATATGCAGAAGCTCATACAATCTCGTGTAAATTTTGTTTTGTGAATCGAATGAGCGCCCTACTAAATTATAGTAATATACCTTTTTTAGGGGGGATACAGTAATATATCTTAATGTGATTATACTTGTAAAAAAGTATACCAAAAGCAGGTCGGTTGAGTAATGATTAAGTTGCAAATACCATGTTGAGAAGTGAAATTGAGAAACCATACGTGCAAATAAACAGGAGTAAATATGTACTGTCATTGAATTTTAGTAAACTAACCATTTGCACTTGTGGTGACTGGTGGGTCATTGACTAAAAAAAGGGTAACAGGACTCCCTTAGGGCAGCGAAAGTGTGTCAATGGCTCTGATGGCCTTAGGAATAAATGGTGGAAAATGATAGCAAATTTAGTTCGTCTAACGCCTAAGCTTCACAGATAACAAACTGTTCAAGTAGCAATCTTGCTATCTGACGGCATATAACTGCCATTCATAATCCACGAAGAATTTCTGAAATTTAGATTATTCTGAATATTTTTAGTTACCCAAGAGACATTCAGCAGGTTACAGAGGGCATGCATACTATCTAATCTAAGGACATATATATGTTATGTAAATTCTGAAATTGCCTAAAAATACTATGCAAAATAAGAGCTTCATCCCTACCTCAATCAGATTTCATGTTTGGCTTAATTCGGAACAGTCAACACCCTTTTCTGAAGTGGATCCAGCGGGGCATCAAGCCTTACCTCTGTTTGGAGCTCGTCAAACAGGTGGCTTTGTTCCATGACATGGACGAGATGATCCTGTACATCATCTGCGCCCCTGATATTCTGCAGCATGAGAAAGTGATCAAGAGGGTGACCCGGTGCAGCGTATGGTGTTCATCTTGCAAGGGAAACCGAGGAGCATGCAGCCGCTGACCAAGAGCATGGTGCCAACGTGCGTGCTGGGTGCCGGGAACTTACTCGGTAACGAGCTGCTGTTGTGGTGCCTGCATCGGCCGTTCGTGGGACGACTTCGTCCATGGGGTTCAGCGGCGGCGGCGGCCCCGGGGATCCGCCACGGCAGCGGTGTGCGGAGTGCGGCGACTCCACACAAGCACGAGCTGCTTGGAGACCTGACCTGCCCTGAGGTTCCGCGATGGCGCCGTCGGCGGCGGCGGCGGAGGCGGGGAACCCTAGACAAAAGATTGAGGAAGGTCGGCGGCGGCGATCCCGTACCTCGTCGGCGACGAGATATGACGTGACCCTTACGTCCGCGGCGGCGATCCTGTACGTCTGCGCCAGCGAGATCGCACGAGATCCGACAGCGTCTTCTCGAGATCACAAGACGGCGGCGCGGTCTCCTTGAGGGCATCTACAATGGTAGACGCTTGCAAAGACGCTAACAGTGAAAAGAATAAATATTACCGAATTAAAAAAAGTGCCTAAGCGCCCTACGTTACAACGGCAGGCGCTAACTACATGCATTAAATTGAACTACCCGGGCGCTTCGCGTGGGAAGAAAAACAAGGAAGCGCCCGGCGCATGGCCTTGCGTCGATGCTACACAGAACGCTGGGATTTCAGTGATAACTGCCCAAACAACCAGGAATCTGATCCTGGCGCCCATGCTAAGCATCGGGCGTTGTACATGCCCTGGGGGGATCGATAAGACTGTTTTTTTTTCGGGGTGTTTTTTTTTCGACTCTGTGCGTGGGCTGGGAGGGGAAAAAAGCCTATGAAAAAAAACTGGACGAAAATGATGGGACGAAAAATAAAGACTACCAACTCAGACATTAGGAGTAGAGATTTAAGGTACAGAAAAGCAGCCCAAAAAGTGAAACCATGCAGCTCAAACAGATAGATGAAGCCCAAAACAAAAAGAACCCAACAGGGTTTTCTTTTCTTTGTCTTTTTTACATCGGTTTTTCTTCGTTTCTTTATTTGTTTTCATTTTTTTCCTTTACGTTTTATTTGTTTTGCTTCATTTGTTTGTTTCTTTCTCATTTTCAACGTTTTTTCTTAGTTTCTTTTTTATTTGTTTTCTTTCCTTTCCTTTTTATTCGTTTTACTTCGGTTTGTTTGTTTCTTTCTCATTTTTCAACGGTTCTCTTTGTTTTCTCTCAGGTTTCACCAGTTTTCTATACAAATTTTGGTATACATCTAATACATTTTTAATACATATTTAACATTCTTATATGCTTGATTGACATTTTTAAATAATACATTAACACTTTGTAAATACACGGTCAACAATTTTTAATACACATTTAAAATTTTTCCAAATGCTTGATTGTCATTTCTTGAATACATGGTGAACATATTTTCTATAAACATTTAATAATTTTCCAAATGCTTAATTGTCATTTTTTGAATACATGGTGAACATTTTTTCTATACACATTTAATATTTTTCTAAATGCTTGACTAACATTTTTTTAATACATGGTCAATATTTTTTCTATACACATTTGACATTTTTTAAATACAAGTTTAACATTTTTTAATACTTTTTGTATACACATGTAACATTTTTTTAAATACAAGATTAACAATTTTTATAATACGTGGTCAACATTTTTTCTATACACATTTGACATTTTTTAAATACAAGTTTAATATTTTTTAATACTTTTTGTATACACATTTAACATCTTTTAATACAAGATTAACAATTTTTATAATACGTGGTCAACATTTTTTCTATGCACATTTAACTTATTTTAAAATGCTTGATTAACATTTGTATTCAAGTACAAGATTAACATTTTCTAATACATGGCGAACTTTTTTCTGTACACATTTTACATTTGTTCAACACAAGATTCATTCTTTAATACATGGTAAATATTTTCACTATACTCATTTAACTTTTTCAATTGCTTGATTAACATTGTTCAAATACCTGTTTAATATTATTTTTCAAATGTTTGATTAACGTTTTCTTTCGAATTATTGATTAACATTTTTAAAATACATGATCAACCTTTTTCACACACATTGTATATTTTTTGTATACATGGTCAACATTTTTATGTACACATTTAAATCTTTCAAATGCATGTTTAACATTTTTTAAATATTATGTGAAGTATATTTTTGTAATATATATGTTTAGAATATTTGGAAGTGTAAACAAAAATAAAATAAATAAATCAAAAAACAAAAACGAAAATGAAAAAAAAGAAGGTTGTGGCTTCCAGCACAGCTGGGCTAGTCCCCTTACGCGAGGCTTCCCCACGCGCAACCGGGTCATCTACAAAAAACCAAACTAATAGCACGAATCTTAGAACTTTCGATTTAATGGGAAAAAAACTTAGACGTGACATAGCTAATTCTCATCTAGAGAGAAGTTAGCAAATCCAAAGAAAAAGGCATCCTGCAAGATGAATTTATTCAGCATAATCCGGAAGAACATGTTTAACTGGAATGCATCCGGCATTCCACATAAATTTTGCAACAACGTCTATGGACAACCCATCTCCTTATATATATAATTATATATGAACTGAAGAAAATTTCGAGATTACAGTTTTTTTCTTCTTATGTACGTCCAAAACAAAACGACAGAGAAAAGAAGACAAGGATTCCTGATTTCCTATTCTATACTGCTGGGCTACACGCATACTGTGATAAGTTTAGACATGAAGGAAGAATTACTACTCTACTAAGAAGATTCCTCCGAAGAAGGCAAGGCATCCACCCTGAAAAGCTCGCGCGTTCCCGAGAAGAATGTCCCGTCCTTCTCCTCTCAGAGTGAAAATTGCTGCGAGCTCCGTGGCCAAATGGCAGGCAATAACGAGCACGTACGCCACCTGCCTGCCGGTGCACGTACCACGGCCGGGCTCGCCTATGTTTCAGCGCCGGCCGGCACGCGTGCGCCGCGACGGCCACCTTTTGAGGCCGCCGCTGCCGTTCTTCGATGGTCACCACGTATGACGTGTCAGAATCTCGAGGACTGGAGGCACCGGCGGCAGTCCCGGGGCGGCGCGACGAGCAGCTCCTCGGCCTCGATCACCGCGCCGCCCGCGGGCGGTGTCCTGCGTTGCCGGCAGCATGCCTTATTAGCGGTGGCCTGCAGGCTGCTGCCGTCGTGGTGGTGGTGGTGGTGGTGGTGGAGGCGGATGGAGAAGAGGGAGTTGACGGGGCGGTGGTCGGAGAAGCGCGACTCGCCGCGCTCGTACCACGCCTGCTCCACGCCCTCGCCGCGCCACAGGATGCGGTCGCACCTGCAATACCACCACCCAATAAATTAATCATCAACGACATGGTCGAAGCCTCCAAGGAATTAGCAGACTTGTTTAGCTAGTAGCAGTAGATTAATTAGCCATAGGTCATGGCGGCGAGTGGCCATTGGACTATAATTAACTACTACGTGCAGTGCATGCACAAAGCTTGCATCTGCTGCTACACCGCTACTGCTAGGTAGGTAGATTCCCTATGCTCGTGGCCATGGAGACTAGCTTGGCGCGACAAGGACTGGTCACCATGGAGTCTACGCTACCCTAGCTAGCCTCACTAATTAATTCTGATCTGAGCTAATCGCAGAGCATGTGCCTAAGCTCAAATTATGCAGATGCAGTGTGCAGCGACTGCTCCGCCATGATCTTCTCATGTCTCTCATGCCATGTGAGACCTCTGAATCTCTGATTGATTACTTCCTAACCGAACTGACGCTCGCACGATCCTTGTGTCAGATGCAATTTTTAGGGCTGTCAAATGTCTAATTACGGAGTAACAATTACGTACCATGCCGGCGTGCGCTTCTTCTTCTCCCGCGACGGCCTCCCGGCGGCGGAGGAGCTCAGTGCGGCCATGGCGTAGGTGTCGGACTCGGCAAGGTACTTGTACGTGGGCGGGAACCGGATCTCCCCCTCCTCCCACCCGCCGCCGAACACGCGCCCGGCCCTCTGCTCCGCGCGCAGCTGGTCGCGCTCCAGCAGCGCCCGCCACTCGTTCCGCTCCAGCAGCCCCCGCGTCTCGACGTCGCCGCCGCCGCCGCCGCCCGTCGACGACAGCCGGTAGTTCAGATCGCCGAGCCATATCACCTTGCTGCATGCCGTTCCACAACGCCGCGGTCAGAGGCAGAGTCCAGTTCAGAAGATCAGATAAGGATGTGGGTTTTGATGTCGTACGTACTCGTGCTCCAAGATGGTCTCCGGCGACGACGGTGCCGACGCCGGCAGCCTGGAGAACCGGTGTACCCGCGGGAACCTCGTCCGCTTGAGGATCTCCGCGACGTCGCTGTTCCGGCGCACCTCGTCGCCGTCCTTCTCGCCGGACGCCAGGTGCGTGCACACGAAGCACAGGCTCGTGGACGCCGCCGCCGAGCTGCCACCTTGCAGCGTCAGGCTGATCGAGATGGACCCCTATCACATATTCACAATCATTTCAGCAACAACTTAATGTTTGAATTTAAACTCCAGGATATTAATCTTGCAAAATTTCACGATGGTACGATATGCAATGAATTTACAATATTTATTTGATAGAAATTCACCTTGTTTCCCATGTACCCCATGATGCCCCTGCCAACACACGAGACCCTGAGGCCGGTGACACGTGGCATGACATCCGCCCGGACCCACACGCAGAGGAAGATGCCCACCATCTGCTTGCTCGCTGCCAGGCGGTACCCGTGCCTCGCCCTTTCTTGCAACATCGTCACAAACTCGCTCGTCTCCTCCTCGCTGCTCGACTCCGGGTTTGACGTGGAAGGCTCGCTATCCTCCTCCTCTTCCTCCTCAAGCTCTGACACTGTATCGTCCATCACCGGTATATCCGTGAAGCCGACCTTGGCCTTTTGACTACATTCAGGGTGCGCCTCCTCGGCAGCCGTGCACCGGTGACCGTGGTGATAATTGTTGCTTCTCTCCAAGGAGGAAGGGTTCAAGGCTTGGCCAATAAGGTCGAGCCACTTGGAAGCGGGGACCCTGTCCTCCGCCCCGAGAACATTCCCAGCGTTCAGCGGCACTATTTCCTGAAAGCTGTGACATGACAAATAAACTTAATCAAACTTCGAAATCACTCCTATATACTCCATCATTATGTCACCATTTCACACAACATCATGACTTTGTTTATGGTGATCGAGGCGGTAAATTAAGCTGTCAACTTCTCCTCCTCTCATGGTACTATACTACATCAATTTGGGATTTGAGGAGTGATGGGATAACTAATCATGATTAGGTGCATAAGTCCAACACTGAAACCCATGACAAATATGTATAGGTAAACTACTCACTCCTATGCAAGTAAGGTAAGGTACACGACGTCCTGTCATGATTCTGGCCGGCATATGGGTTCGCACTCTGCACTGAAATCCACACAAAGTTCACCCATACAAATTCCTATGAGTGAGTGCATTCACTCAGCAGCATCCCTTTGAGTGAGTAGCAATTTTAACTAGACACTTTCCAAGTAACCCAATGTGTACGTGCATCATTACACTATATTAATTCCATTGGTCATACCTGAAGATTATGTTCTCCTATGAAACTAGAGAGAGAGAGAGAAGCGAGTTCAACGCACCACCAGAAAACAGTAGATCGACACGGGTAGTATGCACATACATACCCGAGGACGTAGATGTGGGGAGGCGAGGAAGAGGCATGTTGGTCGAGGAGCCAGTCGGAGAGGTCGAGCCCTTGGTGCGGCGCTCTCCCGCCCACGTTCCACGTCCCCACTAGCACTCTGTATCACACAAGCACATAAATACAGTTAATTATCATACGGTATAAACCATGCATAAATGAATCAACATGGTTTAATCAATCGTTCACTTAGCGCAATCCCATCGCCTCAACTCAACCCCATCTGCTTAGTTGATATTCCGACTTTCTCTAAATATGCTACTACCAGTACTAGTAGTGTGTATTTTCTCTGAAATCAATACTAGAAAAAAGATGCCCAGACTTTCAGAGAACAGCCTCTATTTTGTTCGTTTGCTTCACTAGGTATGTAGCCTGCTCCATATGCACATGATGCACGCAGATTTATATGCGTTGACAATCGACATGATAAGATATTTTCTTTTTGAACCGCAGAGACATTGACGCATGAAGATCAGGGTTTGTGTGTGAGTCACTGACCTGAGCTCCTTGGGAGGCTGCCACGACGAGCTCGGCCCATGCCGTAGGGGAGGCACCAGATTCTCGCGCCCCTCCTCCACCAACCACCCTGCTTCACCTACGCATGCACAAACAAAAATTCAGACCAACAAGATATTCAGACCACGTTCGTTCATTCGGCGCCATTACTAAACTGTTCCATCTCGTGTGATGAAACAGTGTGTCTCTTTTGATGGTTTTATCTGGGGACAAAGATGTACAGAGCTGTTTGTTGTTGTTCTTGTTGCAGCTAACAGCACCGGCAGTCGCTGTGACAGTAAAAGTTTGTTACGTGGTCCGTACCTGACAGATCTCGCCGGCTGCCGTCCCTGTCCGAGCAGCTCTTGCGCCTCCTCTGCTCCTGCCCTCTGATGCCAAATCTGTCACCTGGTCGATTAAACCACACGCAGAAATCATTTGCTGTGGTTAGTTAACCGTTGGAGAATTATCCTGTTGGAGGTATCTTAGATGGAACTGGAAGAACAGTAATAGAAATGGTTGTTTCTTTGATCGATCATGGTGACTTACTGGCGCAGTCTGAATGGAACGACGGCTCTGCGTTGGTCTTGAGGCTCAGCCATCTCCTCACCGCCGTCCTCGTCCTCCTCGGCCACGACGACGACTGAGCAATCAAACACACAAGCGAAAAATCAGCCTCTGTGTATGTAAGCTTATCATAGAACTATAACTCACTCTGCTTTGTAAAGAAAGGAAGAAACACATGGTTCTGAATCCAGATTGATCGGAAACCATACTAACCTTTGGGATTCTTGCATTGTCCGTCGTCATGATTCGATCCGCCGACCAATCTCCTGGATGCTCTGTCCGCGTCAATCTGTAAAGAGATGATATGTGATGAGGGAGAGGGACTGACTACTCAGGTCGGAATCGAATCGAATACAACAGCTCTGATTCCTGGCTCTTTAACTAGGTGTAAAGAATGTCGCAAAAGCGTTAAATCTCAACCAGCACCAGTACTGACTAAAAATCTATTAAAAATGTAGCCATGTAGGGGAGAGAGGGAGGGAGGTGCTAATAAACTACTGGTGCTCAACTAAACTAGTCCAGTAATACAGCTTAGCAGCTGCTCTGCTGGAGCTGGGAGAGGAAGAGTAAAGTAAACGAGAACTCAAGCAGAGCAGAGCAGACCGGGGAAGAAGAATAAAGCAAAACCAACCAAGTGGAGGGACGGTGCCAATCTCATACGTACTGCGTAATAAATCTATCATGTTTGGCCGATCTGGTTGAGAAATCATCAGGCAAGCAGGCAGACGGAGCACATGCGTCGACGGCCGGTTCAAGGCACCGGCCGGCACGCATTGACCCCAAAATCCATCCAAAATCCAAATGGTGGCGGAAGCAAAGATGCAAGAACTGGAAAGACACCCATTTTCTCCGCCTTAATCTCTACCCTCCACAGCATACTCAATCCTAATTCGTAAGAGCATCTCATGGCCGTGGCAATGAAGAAAGCATGAGGAAATACTATGCGCTCTGTGGCGCGGTGCGGGGAAGAAGAAAGCTGCAAACTGTTCATGAAAGCACAGCAGAGGTAGGCAAGAATTAATGGAGGATCGAGCGGAACTTCAGGGCTTCCAGGAGCGGTTACCTTGACTTGATCGAGCAATCTGCAGCGGGAGGGGAAGGAAGGGAATGGAGTTGACGTGCCGCGAGAGCGCTCGAGAGAGAGGGAGAGAGAGGGGAGAGGTGAGAGAGGTGGGCGGTTTGCTGGGATATTATAACGGAGCGGCAGGGAGGAAGGAGGAAGAAGAGGTGTGGGAGGTGGGGGAAGAAGCGTGGGAGTGGGGGTGCTCCCTGCTGCCTTTATAGGTGCGCACTGCCATGTGGGCCATGGGTTGAAAAACGCTGGTCGCCACCCCTGTCTCTCTGCCTGTGGGCCCACACCACCAAGGTACTACTACGCAGTGTGGTACTATGTAGCCTTTGTTGGTTGCATTTCCAAAATTGATTCCTATATTCTGGCGTCGCTGGTTTTCCTTGTAAATAACAAAGACAAATTTTCAGTTGTAAAAAGAAAGACAAATTTTCATTTTCTTTCCGCCGACAAAATAATGTTTTCGTCGCGCTAATCACTCCCCGAGGAAATACAATCTCTGGATCATTCAGTTGGTTTTCAACTGTACATAATCGATAATCCGACCATAATGAACTCACAAAAGAAAAATCTCACTATAATGCATCTACTTATGCTAGTCAGTCCGAGAGGAAGTACAACCTCTGGGAAATTCCTTATTTTGATGTTACTTGCCTAATCGACCGTATCTTTGCTCCTTTCCCCTCCATGTGGCAAGGTTTTGTAATGCACTGAATACCACAGCACAACATTCCCATATACGAAAAACAGAAGAAAATGACACTTTTGCCACTTTCATGTGGTGTTTGTTGTTTCAACTGTACATAAAAACTGTATCCAAGTAATGCCTGATAATGCTTCAAATTCACTCCTTCATTTCCTTCCTACTATATCTCTTGTTGTCTGTCAATACTGTATTATCGTTACGCCCGTCTCTTCCGTCGTCTTGGTTACGAGCATGCGGCCAGGATTGAGTTGGTGCCATGGATGCCGGGGCAGCGGCCTTGGTGGTGGGAACCACGGTGCTCGGGGGCGGAGCACTTGTCTGAGACGATGACTGGTGACTAGGGCCGTGTGTGCAGCGTGGTGGCCAGTGTGTGACGTCCGATGTGGTGGCGCGGTCGACCGTGTCGTAGTTCAGTGACGGTGAGTGTTGACCGGGCTGAAAACCTGTTCTAACTTGACAGTTCGGTGACGGCGGCGTTCTAGCGTCGTCCCCTTCTTGAAGGCGTCGTCGCGGATACTCATGGTTCACCGTGATGCTAACCCTGATTCTCGGATTGGACGGTGGCGGCGCTTCGGTGGCGCACCCTTCTTGGAGGTGCCGCCTTGAAGCCCGTGCTTCGTCATTCTCGGCTTTGTCTCTTTGCAGTGTCTATAGTTGAGAACCATCTTGGCGACTCCATAGTGATGCCTATTGTTCATCTGTTATTGACTTGAAGTTGTTTGGGGCAGTGAGGCTATTCTCAGTGTCTATCTATCCTACATTGGGTGTGTTTGGTGCCGTGACGTTCGTTTGTATCGGTTGGCTTGGTGATAGTTGCTTTATATATAAAGCGGGGAAACCTCCTTTTTTAACACAGCACAATCAGAATCGCTCACATACACTCACCCCCATAAACACACGCATGCACACCCTACCCCTATGAGCACCTCTGAGTGACTGATCCGGCATAGTCTCTTGAGATTTTATAAAGGCGCCACAGGCGCCACGCAGTCGACGGGAACGTCTCCTCTCACTAAACGAATATCGCCGGAAGCCTGAAATAAATCAAAAAATAATGTGAACACCAATGTCAAGTCTAGAACTTGAACCCTGGTGGATTAGGGTTACAATTATCCTCCTAACCATTCAACCACAGATTGGTTCGCAGGAAACCCTTTTTGATATTATCGTTATGCAAGTAGCAAAAATGGGCGAAGCCTGGTTCGAAAGAAAAATGTACACAAGGATAAGTGTTACAGGAGGTTCCCACAAAAAAGAAAAGTTCGGAAAATTGTAGTGCTTGCTGGTAGCATATTTGTCACTGGCATGCATGGCCGGTGTTGACAAGTTACAGCCACTGAGCTCTTGACACCGAACAAAACCAAAAGGCTGCCCTTGCTTAAATTTTTGGAGGTCGGCGGTGCGTAGCTTCTTGTTGACTCCCTTTACCGACGCTTTTCAGCTTCTGTTCTGACACCAGCACCGAGAGCTGGGCCCTACGCGTACGTACAGCACGCAGTAGCTCAATTCAGCAAGTCAGCAGTCTTGGGCGCGTCACTTACAAAGAAGAAGAAAAGGAAAAAACTTTGCTTGGTAGCAATCGTTTAGCGACAGCTAATCGCCTGGCCGCATAAGTATATACGTATATGTCGCTTGGTGCGGCAAGCACACCGGTGCAAGTTGCAAGCAAAACAAACAAGCAAAAATGTTATCCTCCGGTACGTACACTCACTTTTGTACTAGCTAGGAGTACCACTTTTGTTGTCGAGCGGTCTTGTACGTAACGTACGCGTTCAATGCATGCGATGGGAGGAGTACTACTCCTATCCTGCAAGGGTCAACGGTGAGAACATCTTCTGGCTCGGTCCCTGCCGGCGGGCCCCACATGAGTGTTGCTCCTCCGGTTCCGGTTTGACACGCCAGCCAGCTAGCTAGGAGTAGCTGTGTACAGCCAACTCACTCGGTCGCCGGGTGAAGGCGGCCGGCCGGCGGTGCCTCCTCCGGTTCCGGTTCCGGCCAATGGACTGCTCGTGATGTCCCCCGTACGCACGTGCGCTTGCTACAGCTGCGCATACGGGTACGTCCTAGGCTGTATATGTACGTGATGGCATGCACGCGTCGTACGTCGTAGGCGTGCATATACGGCGTTGACCGGTCATTCGCAACTCCGGCACACGTTACAGAATCTACAGCTAGGCGCCCAAACTCGCTTCAGGCCAACTTCACCGCACGTTACAGAATATACGGTTTGACCGGTTTTCGTCCGTTTGGGATGGTAATGAGGTCATCCATGTCCGCTTGCGGCCGTTGGGTTGTCGATGCGCTCGACGCGCGGCTGCATCCCAAATCATGTCCGGGATGGACATGATTAAAAAAACGCAAAAACTAAAATAAAATGCCAAAAAATAAACACAAACATAAAAACATAAAGCATAATTAATCATCACGGTCACAAAACGCCCAGTTCCACAGTTCACATAATTAACATAGACATAATTAACATAAAAAGACAAAAAAAATCCGCCGCCCGCGCGCTCCTGCTCGTCGATGCCGTGCCCGTCGATGTCATGGCCGTCGCCGTCTTCTCAGTGGCCGCCGTTGTCGTCGTCGTCGCTGACGAATTCGACATAGTCCGGTGGGACGGCGGTGCGTGGTACACGGGGGCGGGCTGGAAGGCGGGAGGTGCCTGCACCACCTCCTCCCGTGGCAGCGCCTCCCGCTCCGGTGACCGCGGCCGCGTGGGGCACCAGTTCACGCCCCCCACGGCGTCGGCCATCTCCGGGGCCGTGCACGACCAGCTCCACTGCTGGCCAACCAGGCCCGGGTGGAACGCGGCCACGAGCTCCTCCTCCATCACCTCCTCCGCCCTCACCATCTCCAGCTCGGGGATGGCGACGTCGCCGGTCGCAGAGAGGGCCATCATCTCCTCGAGGTCCTTCCATTGGCGCTCATCGTGCGTGTTCATGGAGTCTTCCATGACACATTGCATGAGCCGGGCCTCCTCCTCCGCTGTCATGTGAGGAGGTGACGGTGGCGACGGAGATGGTGAAGGCGATGGCGTGGGCGTGAGGACGCGCACCTGCGTACGCCCGCGCACCTGGGGAGCAGGCGCTCCGCGCTCTCGACGTGGCCGCCGCGCGCTCTCGACGTGGCCGCCGCGGCCCCGACGAGGTGCCGCCGAAGAAAGAGGAGTGCCGCACGTCGTGCTCGTCCCTTAACCACCTGTCCTAGAGCCCGGAGTCGGGGGCGTACCTGGAGTCGTAGTAGAGGTCGTCCGGCAGGAGGCGGTGGCGGCGCTCGATCTCCTCGCGGCGCGCACGGCCGCTCGTCGGGACCGGCGGGATCGGGACCCGGTCGGCGGGGAGATGCCAGTTATTGGGAAGGCGTGGAGCGACGTCCTCGTCTCCCAATAACGCCGGCATACATCCACGTTGATGTATTGCCGATCGCGCTCGCCGCCGGCTGTAGGGCCGATGGGGCAGGCGCGGGGGCCCGACGCGATGGTGATGCTGGCTCCTCTTTCACGGAGCCGCGGCGGCGGCCCGAGGACGAGCCAGCCTCGCGGTCGTGCTTCCCTTTGCGGCCGGTATTCCAGAACCCCATGGCTGCGAGGTGGCCGGCCGGCGAGATCGAGGACGGGGAGAGGGCTAGGTTTTGGGGCGTGTCGGGTTTCGAGGAGGCAACACGGGCTGGAGTAGGGAGTGTGGACAACGACCGGTCCACGGCTTCGCATTTAAGAAGGACGGCGACCGTTCGCTGGGCGGATGACAGGTGGGGCCGACCGCGCGTGCGCATTAATGTCGGGCGGTGGGAGGTAGGTGGTCGCCTGCCACGCGGCCCCGAAACGGACGAGCGACGCGTCCGTTTGCTGTCCGCCGTGACCCAAACCCGGCGCATGTTTGCGCTCGAAATGGGTCGGCCCGGACAAAAAACAAACCAGATGAGTCCAGGCCGTCGCGCGCTGGGCCGTCTGGTTTGTCCCTTTTGCCTCAAACGAACGGGGCTGGACGGGATGGGGTCGTGCGCTGGAGTTGGCCTCATACGCTTGGGCGGCTGCTCATCACGGACCGATCACGATTTTCTGATATGTCCAGATGCAACTAGTGAAATTTGAGGCGTGTCCGATCACTACCGGCGGATACGACCAAACGTGTCCACAGACGTTTAAAGGTCATATTTGACATATCTAGCTGTAGATGCTCTTAGTGGAGAAAGAGAGGGCCCTAGCTAATGTCATTTTCTAGCTGCAGTCCAGCGCCCTTCATGGCTTTGCCTCTCGATCGCATGGGACTGCATATTTTTGCTTCCCTTTCCGTCGATCGTTGCAGCCCAATAATGAACTCTTTTCAATACGATTTGACGTTGATTATGTTGATCCATGTAGACACTGAAGTTAATTATTACTGGCGCATATCGGTCACCAACTAGCTAGTAGGAACTAACAGTCAACTAATTTCGTCGGCTAATCGCCTACATCTCAATGTAGTACGTAAATAGCACCACTAGCCGAACGCACTTATATTATGGGATAGAGAGAGTAAATAATAATTAAAATTGTGAAATACAAGGTATTACTACCTTTGTTTCTAAATAAACTGCAATATATAGATGTATGTAAACATATTTTAGAGTGTGGATTCATTCATTTTACATAATATGTAGTTACATATAGGTTTCTAAAAAGACTTATACTTTATTTGAGAACGGGGGGAGTATTTGTCACGAGCATGCATGGCCGGAGTTGACAACTTAGAACCACTGATAGAAAAGAAAAACTCACAACCACTAAGCTCTTGACACCGAACCAAACCAAAACACTCCCGCTGATTATTTTTTTGGAGGTGTGGTGATCAAGGTCGGCGGTGCGTGTGCATAGCTTACCGACGCTTTTGAGTTATTTTATGGCACCGGGAGTGAGGGCGGAGGGCCCTACGCGTACGCACGTACAGCCGTTGCTACTCCGCTAGTGGAATTTCTCGCGTGCGTGCACACGTAGGCATGCAGGGTTGACTGGTCAGCCGCTCTCACCGCGTTACAGGATATGAGTTGGCATGCATGCATGCTGACTCGGCTAACTGGCTCCCGGTACGTCCACCACCGTGGTAGACATAGTACATACAATGTCAGAAAGGGATCGGTACTAACTGGGAGTTGAACTAAACTGACAAAAGTAATTAGCCTGCTTGCAGGTTAAAAAGAGCTTGATTAGCTTGCTCTAGCAATGGTTTGGCGACAGCTAATCGCGTGTGTGCAATAAGTAAATATCAAGTGGCGAGGTCACTTGGTGCGGCCGGCATGCAGATAGTAGCAGCGACGTTCCCCGGGATATATGTTAGTCCATCCGTTCCTAAATACGGATTATATGTTTTTTTGAGTTTTTAATACATACTACATATAGACCTAAATGAATAAGTCTACACTCTAAAATATGTCTTATATTTAGAAACGGAGGGAGTGAGGAAATCGATTGATTAAAAGTCACTCATTTTAAGAAACAACATAGGGTTGCATGGTTCAGAGGGTGGTTGTATCCTAGCCCACCAGAAATGCAGATTATTCTCTCAATGGGAGGCAAAGTTTTCGTTGATAACGAGGCACATGTGTGATGACTTTGTCAATCTTAAGACCCATCGGCTCAATCTTTCAAAGTTATTTATAAGGATAAAGTTTTTATACAAGTGAGTGTATATGCGTGTACATAAGGGTCAGCATTTTCTCAAGAAAGTAAGTGAAAGGATTTCATAAATAACTATATGATGTGCGGGTTACTTTAGTCAAACCAGGGTTAGACGAAACTAGGCGCATCGGTGCAAGTTGTTGCATGTAAAACAAAAAAAGAATGTTATCCTCTGGTAATCATCTGTGATGTTTCCCCCCATGTCACTAGCTTTTACCGTTGTTGTCGTACCTAGGCGTTCGTGCGGACATATCAAGTGGTGCGGCCGGCATGCACCAGATAGTAGCAGCGACGTGCCTCGTGATATATGTTACTCCATCCGTTCTTAAATACGGAGTATATACCTTTTAGAGATTTCGATACAGACTACATATTGAGTGAAATGAATAAATCTACACTCTAAAATATGCTCTCTCTATATATTTAGTCTGTAAAAAGACTTATATTTAGAAACGAGGGGGAGTAATAGTAGTAACTAACGGTGGAGGAAATCACTCTATCAGAAGTCACCCATTTTAAGAAACAACATAGGGTTGCATGGTTAAGAGGCTAGTTGTATCCTAGCCCACCTGGGATCAAATCCTAGGTTTGACATCTGTATGTCTTACAAATTCTGATTATTCTTTCAGGGGGAGGTAACATTTTTGCTGATAGCGAGGCACATGTGCGATGATTGTCAAGCTTAAGACTCATCGGCTCAACCTTTTAAAGATGCTCATAAGGATAAAGCTTTCATATGAGTGAGTGTATATGCGTGTACCTAAGGGTCTGCATATATCTCAAGAAAGTAAGTGAAAGGATTTCATAAATAAATATATAATGTGCGTGTTACTTTAGTCAAACCAGGGTTAGACGAAACTAGGCGCATCGGTGCAAGTTGTTGCATGTAAAACAAAAAATGTATGTTATCCTCTGGTAATCATCTGTGATGCTTTCCCCCATTTCACTAGCTTTTACCTTTTGTTAATGTACCTAGGCGTTCCTGCGTGCGTGTGGGCCCAGCTTGAGCCGTTGGCCACATTCTTTCCTGTCACTTGAAACATATAAAAAACGGTGAGCTTCGATATGGATGAAATTCAAATCGTCAAACATTTGCCTTTCAAACGTCGTGGCGTCTGTCGGGGCCCGGCCGTACGGCCAGCTTAAGTATGTAGGCCAGAATTCCGACTTTGACACGCTCCTCTGTGTCCATGGGTACATTTCCTTCATTTTTGCACCAGAAAGTGACCTCACCACTAATAATTACCGCATCAAGTGAGATACCGGTGAGGTCACTTGATGCGGTAACTATTAGTGATAAGGTCACTTGATACGGTAACTATTAGTAGAGACGCGCATCTTCGCTCGTGCGCCGCCGGAGGCTCTGCAATGGCTAGGATCCTATTTTCTTGCCAGACATGGCTGCAGCTAGCGCGGGTCCGATCTTTATCCGTGTATACGGCACGACGCCCATTCTCACAATTGTTAAAAGAGTTACGGCATGCATGCATGCATGCTAACTCGGCTGGCTCCCGGTACGTCCACCACCGTGGTAGACATACATACAATGCCAGAAAGGGGTCGGCACTAACTGCGAGTTGAGCTAAACTGACAAAAGTAATTAGCTTGCTTGCAGGTAAAAAAGCTTAATTAGCTTGCCGCGCAATGGTTTGGCGACAACTAATCACGTGGGTGCAATAAGTAAATATCAAGTGGCGAGGTCACTTGATGCGGCCGGCATGCACCAGATAGTAGCAGCGACGTTCTTTTTTCATGGTAAAAGATGTCTCATTCATATCATAAAGATCAAAATACGAGTCACGTAAAGACCGACATGATAAAACGAAAAAGACAACCACAACAACAGCCACCGTTCCCTGTGATATATGTTACTCCATCCGTTCATAAATATGGAGTATATGTCTTTTGTAGAGATTTCAATACAAACTACATATTTAAATATGTCTATAGACATCAATATGTAGTCAGTATTGAAATCTGTAAAAGGCTTATACTTAGGAATGGGGGAGTAATAGTAACTAACTGTGGAGGAAATCGATCGATTAAAAGTCACTCATTTTGAACAACATTGGATTGCATGGTTAAGAGGGTGGTTGTATCCTACCCCACCAAGGATCAAACCCTAGGTTTGACGTCTGTATGTCTCACAAAGGCAGCTTATTCTTTCAATGGGAGGCAATGTTTTCATCCATAGGGAGGCACATGTGCGATGACTTTGTCAATCTTAAGACCCATCGGATGAATCTTTTAAAGATGCTCATAAGGATAAAATTTTCATACGAGTAAGGGTCTGCATATTTCTCAAGAAAGTAAGTGAAAGGATCTCATCGGTACAAGTTGTTGCATGTAAAACAAAAAATGTATGTTATCCTCTGGTAATCATCTGTGATGCTTTCCCCCATGTCACCTTTGTTAACGTACCCAGGCGTTCGTGCGTGCGTGTGGGCCCAGCCTGAGCCGTTGGCCGCATTCTTCCCTGCCCCTCAAACATCTTTAAAAAGGTGGGCTTGGATATGGATGGAATTCAAATCGTCACATATTTGTCCTTCAAGCAGCCTGGCGTTTGGCCGGGGCCGGCCATACGGCCAGCTTACGTACGTCGGCCAGGATTCCGGGTTTGACACGCTCCTCTGTGTCCATGCATGGGTTCATTTCTATCGGATTGATGTACGCTCACGTACATCTCGTTCATTTGCATCAGAAACCAGTATGATGTTTCGCCGAAATGCATGCAGTCCTTTCTATAGAAGGATGTGGGTGAAGGCCGCCGGCCGGCGGTGCCTCCTCTTGTATTTGTGTGTGGGTCAAGCTCGAGTTGCAAGTTAGCGTTCACTAATTACTAATGCCCCCATGCCCATGGCCATGCAATTTTTTCCTTTTCTTTTGCAGTTGCTGGCACCAGCAACAGCACAGACATGAACCGGGTGAACCAGCAGTTGTTGATGTGACCAATTACTCCCTCTGTAAACGAACAAATATAAGACGTTTTGGGTCATTAAAGTAGTAATCTAAAACATCCTATAATAGTTTACAAAGGAATACATAATTACAATTAGCTTACGCCCAATGTAATGGGTTGATTAGAAGATATCGGTGAGGCCACTTGATGCGGTAACTGTTAGTAGAGACGTGCATCTTCGCTCGTGCGCCGCCGGAGGCTCTGCAATGGCTAGGATCCCATTTTCTGGCCAGACATGGCTGCAGCTAGCGCGGATCCGATCTTTATCCATGTATACGGCACGACGCCTATCCGTATCTCACTAACTATAAAACCGACAAATCTTAGTATATGTTAAGAAGCATATTGTTGTAGTAGTTAAAGTTATCCTTACTACACTGTAACATACTTCCTCCGTTCCAAAATAAATGACCCAACTTTATAAACTTTGTACTAAAATTAGTACAAAGTTGAGTCATCTATTTGAAACGGAGGGAGTAATTTTTTTGCGAAGAACTGTAACATATTTCTATCATCTCTCTTTGGGTGACGTCCTGTGCATGCTACGTACGTACGCACGTACCACATCTCACAAGGATTCACTGGATCGTGAAACAACGTCAAAGCAGATCGACCTGGACGATTTGTAAGTTACCCGCACCACTCAGTTACAATCATCCCTGGATAATATACAATAATCGCACTACGCTGATGTATGTCTAACTCCCACAAAGAAATGTAAGCTTAATAATCTATACATATGTGCTACTTTCAGTATTGCAGTGCAGTGTATGGTTCAAAGGTGACGGGCCATCATGGATGGTGGGCTAGTAGCCAGAGTAAGAGAGAATGAGAGATGTACACACTACAACTTCATATCTCCCTAGTAAAATTGGTTATCTTTTGCTCATCATTTGATGCTTTTTGTGTCACCTTTCATGGCACTCTTAAAGTAGTTTTTCTATGGACCACAAGTTTACATTAGTTAAGGGCATGAACAATGGTGGCATATGAATTAAGATGCCCCATGAGAAAAAGTAGATTGAGGAAACTACATTGATTTTTTCTCCCCAACACAAACTACCACTAGCAGGCCTAATCAAGAAAGAGTAGATGCATCTCTACTCTTCACTTCAGCTTTTTCAGCTTTTACACCGGACCACACTTTTTGTCCCCAAGCACCCGCCTCTTGCAGAGGATCCCGCTTCCCTATCCGAACTTACATACCTTGACATTCGATCCTACATGGCACACGGGGCATCAACATGATGCTATGTAATTGCCATGCCCTAATACGTGTAAGAGAGTAGCTAGCCTTCTTGAAAGAAAAACACTGCTTACGCATATAGGCATATTCTTGTATCTAACTGTGCCTGCTCCATTAATAATGGTCCCGTGCAAAGAAATTTGTGTTTTCATGCTATCTACGAATGTATTATTTTCTTTCTTTCTTTGGTGGGAGAGTCCCGGCCTCATGGCACATATGTACATGGATGCAGTAAGTTGTGAAGTCTTTTGGTATTTCGACCAGTTGTAACTTGTACTTTTTCACTCAGTTGCATTTCGATAGGTAAGTGCAGGTTACATTACGGTGAACGGAGGTTAAACTTTTCCGAAATGATTAGAACTTACACAAATCTGAGTTGATTTGGACTTAACATGCACCACAAGCAAAATCTTTGATGTTGAGTATCAAAAATACCAGGTGAAGACCCAAGAATGGTCGGCAACCTGTTTGCTGAGTGTTGCACTCAGTGAAAATGGCTCGGCTTACACCATGTTGGTAATGCAGTTTAAGCCCAGTGTCTTTTGTCGGGCACCTGACAAAGCTTTGCTGCGTTGAATATAGGGGGTGCTTGGCAATATAAAGGGCCCTGAATGCGGCGTTAACGGAGGTTCCATGTGGTACCTCTGTTTGCCGAGTGTCTGCTGCAGGCGCTCGGCAAACATGGCAGATGCCAGGTTGTGACGTGTCCCAGATATAAGCCGAGTGTCTTGCCATGCCTACTCGGCATAGATGTTCGTCGATTGTCGGTACTTGGCACAACTCTATCCCCGGATGCTACCACATGTCCATGCTATAAGCCGAGTTCCTCATAGCTGGTAATGGGCATAGCTCTTTGTCGAGTGTCGGCGGTTGGCGAACAACTATCCCTAGTTGTTTCCACGAGCTCATGCTACAAGCCGAGTTCCTCACACACAATACTCGGCATAGCTGTTCATTGAGTGTTGGCACACAACAAATAACTATGGTGTGCAGTGCCATATGCCCCAAAGTTCCAAGGTTGTGCCACATGGCACATTTTCCTAGTGTAACACTCGACAAACACCTCTTTGCCAAGTGTAACACTTAAATTCGGCAAAGTGCCAAGTAGCCTTTTTGTTTGGTCACACACACACATGCACGAACGCACGCTCCATCCGTTCAAAAATATAAGGTGCTAGGTTCCATGTCGTGCATTGTAGGGGTGGAATTTTTTTCTTTGCACCGGCCACCTCCGCAGCTGTCTTCGCCGCCGCCTCCCGCCGCCTCCGGTGGCGGTCCTTCAGGGCAAGGTTCACCACCTTGCAAGGATCCACCGCCAGGCTGGGCAGCCCAACCGATTCCACGGAGGCATCATCCGTGACCATGGTGGTGGACTGGCTTGTCGGCGACAACATCAACGACGATAGAGGTGGACGACGAGCAAGGGAAGAGGTGGGCGGCTGCGCAGAGGCGGGAAATGGAGAACGAAGGCACGAGGAGTCGGGTCGAAGTGGAGGACTAGTCAATTTTGAGAGGATCTGGGATGGATCCGGCTTGTCAAAGACGACGTGGCAAGCGAATCCGTGCGTCCCCATTTCCACCCCAAATATTGGCCTGGTATGGATAGTACATGTCAGTCCAGACGTTTGGGCCAAGACTTACAGGGATTGGTTGGGTGACATTTTTGTGTCTGAACAATGACTGGACAGCCCACCCAGACGTTGTGGGCAGATTTGAGGGCTCCGGTTTTAGGTGCTCTAAGAGCTCACTGGTCATCCACAACTGGCCCCGAGGTGTTCAAAGAAAAAGGGGGGGGGGGGGGGGGGGGGTCTGACTTCGTCCCCAAAATGAAAAAAGTTCCACTCCAGTGTTTATGCCTTACCTCCCACATTTCAGCTTGCTTAATGAATATGTATGCATGGATCTACATACACTACGGTTAATTACTACTCCGTTCATCCTGGTACATACTACATAGAATGTGTCCATGCTTTTAGATTGACACATATTTGGTTAGCCAAATTGGCAACCTAGCAAGAAGCATGTGCACGCGCTTGCACACCCGGACGGAAAGAGTACTCGCAGATATCTATCACCAAAAGACCAATTCAACCAAGGGAAGCAATCGGTGGTCGATAGCTCATCCTCGATCGCGCGCTACATAACTAAATTAGTGCTACCGGCAAGGTAGCAACTGTACTTGCATTCCACTACTAATTACATTAGCCCAAGTGACATAGACGTCAATGTTTATGTTAACTATACACTCAGATGACCGCCCCTTTGATACAATACTAATGTGCACTCTTATCATTTATTCGCAAATTATATAACCTTTTACATATATATACTCGGTTGCCTCTTTCGGTAACACGGCGCATGGTATATACCAATCAAAAAGTGATGGATCATAATGGCGTCTTACTAATCAAAGCAGGGCGGGGCACAATAAACTTTGATATCTTGAGAGTAAAATTTGTTATCTCTCTTGATCATCATTTGACGCTTTCTTGAGTCAATTTTGCATTACTTTTTTGTCTTCTTTCCCAAGGATACGACTTGAATTAGTTTCCTTTTGCCTGATCACTTGTACATTAGTTAACGTATGGGAGCAAGCTCATGATGCATGGGAGCGTCAATGGCAATAACGTAACCTCACCTCAGAATTAACATATTGCCACTAGCACTATGTAGAGGCATCATGCATGCATGAGGTATATTCTTCGTTAGTTAGTTCGTGCATAGAACTGCGCCGGATCGATTAACCTAACTAATATCTTCTTCTAGCAAAGAGCGTGCCACATGCATGCAAATCAAGCTTCATTTGTGCTCTCCTACCAAATAAATCTGCTGGCCTCCACTCCACAATGCTTCTGTCTTGGAGCTACTTACGTTGGTTAAAGGCCTGCCAACATACAAGCAGAACAAAAGAAATACATTTTTTTCGATAGAAATGCACACAAAAGGTCAGCCTAATAGGATCATCCGGCGGACTGGACTCACTTTGGAAGATGATTAATTAATATTTTTGACAGAAAATATGATTAATTATTTAATTTCAAGTTGTGTGGAAAATATAAGTAGTCAATTTTTTTAGTTGTTCAAACGGTATCTTTGGTTTCAAAAAATAAAAAGCTAGTGGATAGAAATACAGTACTAATCACGGAGACCATGTATCATGTGACTATGTGAGAAATATCACATCAACTGTACAGTGATTTTGTATGAAACAGTTGAGTCACCACATGAGTTTCTCTTGCAAAAAATCAATACATTGTTCAAGCCGGCAAAGCTCTACTACTAAATAACTTGCACACTAATACATTGGACTCCACATTGCTTAACAAACTAATCTGTGGAAGTACAATGTATTCTTCCTATGGTGTCGTTGTCAGTGGGCCGACCACACATCCACCGATCTCAGCACCTTAATTTTCAACTCACATAACCACCGAAAAGAGAGGAAAAAAATAACCTAGCAGATCAAGTCGCACATGAATGTAAACATCGGCCCAAGCAAATAGACAATCAACCCATGATGACCAATCCCCTTTAGTCTGCTCGACGATTCGTTGCAGATTAAGAAATAGATTTGCCTCTGACACGCGTCAAACACCGTGCTTACTAGACGGATTAGGCGAGTAATGAACAAATTAGTGAGCTTCTAACCAAATCACTAGCTAGCTAGGAGCTAAGCTATCTGCTGGTGAGGGGTCATGAATGTAGATACACATGCTAATTACTTCCAAATTCCAATTAGAAAGTCCTTGGTAGTTTGCTAACTACTATACTACTTTGATTCCTGATGATAACTATTTATATCATAATATGTACCATAGCTCATGATAGGGATTAATGTGCGCGAGTTGTACGTGCAGCTGTCAGTCCAATTGTAACACAAATCTGCAGAGAAAGGGATGTTTTGAGGCAGACATGGTGAAGTGCAACTGGTTGTGTTTGCACATGAATGATTAGTTGTCAAGTGATGGCATAGAAAGGCAGCCAGTGATGCGTCAAAACCCACCATGAATCATGTATTTTTCTGGTGTGGTGTTGATGGATGGCTTCCTTCTTCCAATGATCCTCTCAAGTGACATGTTGAGGGGAGAAAAGAGAACTTTACAGGGAAAGCTAATCAAGCTGATATAAACAAACCAAAGTGAACTTGCTATAAGAGCAGTTGTTTAGTTATAAATGTGTGGAACATAAGAACCTAATGCGTAAATGGTGTGCAAATCAAGTGGAAAACATACATAGCTATCACCACTATGAAACTTTGGCACTCCACCATTATAAACAAAAACTGATGCGAAATATGAAAATATTTGAATAGCGGTGTTTGACCCCACCCCCCCCCCCCCCCCCCCCCCCCAGTGCTATGTCAGCATCTAGCAGTTGGAAAAGCCTCGTGAAAATCATAGCACCATGACTAGACCGGTAAAGAGAATATGTGTGGTTTTCGACAATGGTGATTCAACTTCAAGACATGGAACATTCCGTTTTGACAATCGTATGACGGTATCAGCTGAATCACCCAAATGGCGGCATGGCTAGATATTTTCCTGAGTTGGAATTTCATGTCCGTGGTTTCTCAATTAAACTGACACCGCAGGCACTAAAATCACGAGGTTTCTCAAACGATACCGGTAGAGGTTTTTTACGATACATCATACTACCTCTAAGACTGAGTAGTATAGAATAATCTTAGCCGTTGACTAGTTGGGTAGTTTCGTCATTTTCTCTCTTTAATTTCTAAGATCCCTCGCGGTTGCCGTCGCTGTTCTGTGGTGCCCATCCAACAATCGATCAGACTTCAGAGCTCGCATCATCTATGCTGGCCTTAATGGCATTGACGAAGGAGCTGCCGTCGTTCAGGACGCCGGGCTCCTAATGGAAGTCCAACCGGGCATCTCGAAGCAACCAGCAGGCCACGCAGCCACCGCTACAGCGTCGTAATGTCATGGCTGCTTCGACGTAGGCGTGTGGACTCCTCACCCTGTCGACGCTGCCGTAGTACCGATGTTTCATGTCCGTGTGATTCGTGATGTCGCTGACGCTTCCCAGCGATGGTGCATGTCTGAGTGTACCTCCTTGCCGGAGTACCCTATACGTCCTGCCGCCCGCTGAGGCAAGTGAAGGGTGAGATGATAGTACTTAGACATGTATGCAATGAGCTGCCGCTTCCCATGTCGATGGTTCAGCAGCCACCTGCTTGTGTAGGTATACGGACGCGTGATCGTCGGAAAACAATGGGCTGATCACGTATGTACTGATGCGTCTTGACATTATCAATCAATCTGGGAGACTAGCTTCGCTACTATTGTAGTTTGTTCTCATCTCCGTCGGATCTGGCCTAGTCTCGGAATTTTATAGATCACGTCGGGTCAGAGTAGGAGAAGCAAACACCCGACATCTCAATGGATGTAGAGCTTGGGTATTTGTTTTGTGTCTTCCAATTTTATCCTTTGAACAAAAAAGTACTGCTGATTTTGTCTAGTAGTATTGGTAGATCTAATCCATCGAATAACTGAAAATAGACGACTCATATTATTTTGATGCACAATAAAAGGTATCCCCCTAATTCACAAAGGAAAATGGTTAATGGATAAATACTCTTCGAATAAGGCTCACAGAATTTTGAACAAAAAGAAAAGATTCTCAATAATAGTGATTTGGAATGACCTCCGTAAATTCATTTCAAATTACAAAGAAGAAATACTACTAGGAGAGTCCAAGCTTTTGGGAGGTGCATGCGTTTTGGTGGTTGGCTTCCAGGAAACAAGCAACAGTCGATGAACCATTGATCGTGATGCAATGCCTTTTCATATGTTGATCAACTTTTGTGACGGCGATGTCCTGCAGCGATCACTGCTTTTGAGTAAGTAAACGCAACAGAAAGGAAAGAAACAAACTTAGCTTGCTTGCTCAAGGCATACACACATGACGACGATTGGTCGATTGATGGTCATTGGTTCGACGGCCTTGTTTAATGTCGGAGTACATTAGCTGGTTTGTTAATTACTCAGTGCGCGTGGGCGGTGATATTTTAGAAAACTATGTCTGCTGGTCCTGTCTCTAAGCGCCGGTCCCTGCAAAACATTCTCTAATTACTTCTCCGCAGACAAAGGTACCTTGTTGAATGCTCATTTTCCTGGAACTAGAGCCAAATATATATCTCGAGTTCTTTTTTCGTTTACTGTAGGAAAACATGCGGGGTTTCCACGAAACACACACTCTTACTTTTAACGGGGCAAGGAAGGAACACTTTAGATCCAGTCGACACAAACACTGCATAATGTGATGTGAATAAGTGTCACGTGAGTGAGAGGAGTCTAGCTGGTGCAGCCAGCAGCGCATGACCAGGGAAATCAATCTGCATCTCTTTTAATCTGGCAGGATCTTATCTCCAGATATGTTGTTTCCGAGTTCGCTAGGATTCAGTCCTCTGCTCATAGTCTGAGAGATTGTGCAAACAAAAAAGAAACAATTATCCGCCGGTACCGAATGCAACACGACGCACACATGGTACGTCTCAAGTATTCCTTCCGATATAGCCCCACACAATGAGCTGGAGGACCAAAAGCGATGTGTTGACAGGGTGTTGTGTAGATAACAAAAGCGCATTGGCAAAATATCAGGCCGAAGGTTGAAGCTACCAACAGTGTATTATATAATTATATGATGTTTTTTTCCTCTGTGTTTGTTTGTGTTATGAAAGATGAGCATGTGAATTTAGCGAAAATGTTCGCCTGGTCTTTTAGAGTCATTATGCTCCCACGTGCAATAGCAACCCTCGCTCGGAACTTGACAATAATGTGCTTGAGCAGCCTCCTGGTATAGGAAATTTAAAAAGCTTATATAATGCTTGATGACAAAATCGTGTATGAAGGGCCTGTTTGGCCGGAATCCATTGTGCTTGAGGACTCCGTTTTTAGATGCTTCTTCAAGTTCTGTTAGGATTTGTGTCCTACGTAGGAAGATGAGATGGCGGCGACTTCTTGAAGACGGAATAAGATTCTCCCCGTCTAGTCTCCGGCCCAATGGTGTGTCTAACATCATCGGAGGGCGTGTGGAGGCGTGTCTCCGGCGGATCTCGTGGGATTCGGTCTGTGGTTGTCTTTGGTGGATCCACTCGCATCCGGTCTTTATTCATCTTTGTTCATATGTTTTCAGGTTGGATCCTTCCGATCTAAACTTCTCTTCATCAACGGCGGTTGTTGTACTAGTTTGTTGGTTCTATGATGCCTTAGCACGATGACTTTCCGACTGTCTACTACAACAAATTGTGTCCGGTTCCGGCGAGGGAGGGACGATAACGGCGGTGCGCCTTTGGCTCGGTTCAGTGCTTCCAATCGTCGTAAGGTGGTCTACGAATCTGAATATAATTATTATTATTTCGGTATTTGATGTATTGCTATGATTGAAGATGAATAGATAATTTTTTCCAAAAAAAGGGTCTGTTCGGCAATAGGCTAGCTCCCCCAAATCATTAAATCAGCACTCTGCTCGCTGGGTCACGCTCCCGCTGTGATTCCCCGATCAATGAAACATGTTTGGCAGCCGAACTCCGGTTCCCTCAGCTTACTGGGTTTTTTCATGTCAAAAAGTTGGCCCAAGAAAAATTATAGAGCGGAAAACGTACGACCGACAGAGATACATATCACATGAACCAGTATGTTTTACTTATAGGTGGCAGGTTGTTGTAACTTGTACAAACTCCTTCATTTCAAGGATCTGTGGAACTCGGTTTTAGCTGCTCCAAAAAATTGAACTGCATCCTGCTCCACTCCGTTCTCCAGACTCTGTGGAGTTAGAGCGTTTGGCACCCTTCCAGGAGCAGAGTTATGGAGAGAGAATCCAAACAGGTTCAAAGTAAATCATAAACCTATCTTAAAATTTTACTTGGACATCCAATCTGAGAAAAATAAGAAGAATGCCCAAAACCAGCATAAAAATATACACTTCCACCTGAAAGTTGCAACTCAATAGTTCAACGCTCTCTTCTAAAGTTGCTAAAGTCATTTGTATTATTGACTCAGGGAATGCTAATATTTGGACTCTGTGTTGGGAAAGCTTAGTCGCATGTTGTTTCTTTGCACTCTTAGTTGACATGCAACTTACGTGTCCATCGAAAATTTAACATTAACTTTCAAGATATAGAATTAAATGGTTAATAGAAACAATAGTAGGGTTGCCATATCTGCGGTAACAAGGACGCATATGGAGGGGGCACGCCATAACATTTTGGAGAATGCAGAGGCAATACACAAACTCATAATTGACAAAACAAAAGCCTCCAAAGTTTCCCCACGGTCCGCTCGGGCGACTCGGGTGGCGACTAGGGTTACCCATGTGCCGCCTCCTTTTCTCCTCGCCTTCCTCGTTGCCGGCACCAGAGGTGGTTGTCGGGCGAGCTCGGGCGAACGCCGATGACGGTGGCCGTGAGGCTTTCGTTGCTCCGCCTCGTGCAGAGGACCCCGGGATCCTGGCGGCGGCCCTTGCTGGTGCAGTGATGGGGCCCATATGGCTGGCGTCCACCGCGAGGGGCTCTGGTCGGCGTCTACGTCCTCGCGTGATCCTGGTGGCGGCCGCGACATGGAGCCTTCCCATCCCATCAGATATGAGGTTTGTGCTCGCCCCTTTGACTCTTCCTCCCTTGCAGGTTCCGGCTGAACGTGGCATTGCGCCTCCAGATCTGGAGCTCGGTGGGTGCCCGGTTGGTTGTTCGAGACCATGTGAAACCCTGCTCGGCAGGTCCAGCCTGGCAACAATGACGCCCTAGGGCACCATTCTTCCTCCATGGTGGCATGGCTGAGATCCCCAACATCCATCCCGACCCACTACCTGGAAGAAAGTCCAAATTCCTTGTAGATTGGGTGACGTCAACGCGTTGCATGCCGTGTCCTCCTTGGAGGTGTTCCCTTGGGTACGTTTTGTGATCCAGATGAGGGAAGCCGAGGGTGTGAGCTTTGGGTAGTTCCAGTCCTCGGGGCGGTTGGGGTTTGGCATGCGGTTTCCCTGACCTTCTCATGGGTGGCGTTCCCCGACATCGTGTGCGGCTCTGTCTGGCGGTAGGACGTCTTCGATCGGGCGGAAAGGATAGGGTTCCCCTTCCTAGCAGCTGCCGTGCGTCATTGCCCGGTGCTCTCGATCCTTCTCTTCAGCGGTCGACGAACCTGCCTGAATGCCCCACTCTCGTCTCGATGGCCTGCTGCCCCGTCCTCTGCAGCTGCGCTTTCCAGGCTATCATTGAGAAGGTCATGCCGGCTCTGCTATGGGATCAGCAACAACGTCGCGTCAGTGGCTTGTTCCAATGATAGCAGTGGTCGTTCGGTGGTTTATGAACCTCGATGTAATTTTTCTTATGTTTGAGATGCTTCATGCTTCCGGTGAATTTTTTTATAATATATTTCATTTTTTGTAAAAAAGAAAAAGAAAAATACAAGCATTCGATCCTTGAAGTGTTAGGAAAAAGTATAGTACGTGTTTGTTACGTACTCCCTCTATTCCACAATTTAGCGCGCCCATCCTTTTCGAGATTTCATTTTGACCATAAATTAGACCAATAATACATAAATCAAGTTACTGAAAAATTATACCATTGAAAACTTCTTTTGAATACGAATTCAATGATATCATTTTTATGACACATAAGCCGCATTTTATTGGTTAAATTTATGGTTAAATTTAAATCTCAAAAAGCATGCGCGCACTATAGAGGGAGTACTTCGCTATTTGGATATTATTTCTCACAAGCATGGCCCGGGGTTGACAGCTTAGAAACACTGAAAATAAAGTAAAACTTGGAGCCACTGAGCTCTTGACACCGAACCAAATACAAAAGCCTCCTTGCTTAACTTTTAGGAGGTGTGGAGAAGGTCGGCAGTGCCTAGTTTGTTGTTGAATCCCTTTGCCGACGCTTATGAGTTTCTTTTCTGGCACCAGCACCGACAGCGGGGCCCTACCCGTACGTGCAGCGGTTGCTCCGGTCGTGAACTATACGCATGCACACCCGGCCCACTCAACATGCACACGTAGGCACCCAGGGTCTGGTTAGCAACTCTTCACGCGTGACAGAAAAATTAGTTGGCACGTGCTGACTCGGCTTCCAGTACGTCCACCGTGGAATGCCAAGAGCAAATGGGGTCGGTATTGACAGTTGAGCTGAACTGACTATCTAGTTTGCTTGCCAGAAATAAAAAAGAAGCATAATTAGCTTGCCAGTGGCAATGGTTTGGCGACAGCCAATCGCGTGGTGCAATAAGTAAATATCATGTGTGAGGTCACTTGCTGCGGCATGCACCCTCTGTTTTTATTTACTTTGTATATTAGCTTTGACCTAAGTTGAACTCTAAATTTTTTTGACCAAGTTTATTCCAAAACAAACTAAACTTTCACAATAAAAAGTACATATATGATATGAAAATATATTGAATGATGATTCTAATGGTACTATGAATGTTATTTTTTATACATAAACTTGGTCAAATTTAGACAGTTTGACTCGAGACAAATCTAATATGGGAAGTAAATAAAAACTGAGGGCGTACTAGCTAGCAGCGACGAGCTCCTCCGTGATACAGCATAGTACGTACCAGTCACATATTGCCGTCCCATACTACAATACTCCCTGCATGGCAATACGTTTTCATCTAGTACGATTTAATAAACTGGGAGTAAGTACTACAATATATAATATATATATTATTCTCAGATAAAGTATATGTGCCTGCTGCCTCCGTCGGTCATACTTACGGCGGAGGATATCGATCAAGAGGGACGGATAATCATATTCTTATGTGATGTGCGTGTCACTGCTATAGTCAAGCCAGCAGGGTTCGATGAAACTGGCTAGACACACACTGGTGCAAGTTGCATGTATAAGACAAAAAAAGGTGTGTGTTGTCCTATGGTAATCATCTGTGACGCTTTCGTCCATGTCACTCAGACCACTTTTAATAAGTTTTAATTTAACGTGCCTACGTACGTGTTCGTGCCTGTGGGGCCAGCTTCAGCCGTTCCGCGTTCTTCCCAGTCCATTCCTGATCGTCTCTCAGTATTTGCTCTCCGGTTGAGCATCGATATGGATGGATTTCAAATCGTCAAACGTTTTGGTGTTTGGCCGGGCCAGCGTACGTCGGCATAGGCACACGTAGGCGTAGGCATGCTTGCATGCGACGTTGGCCGGACATTGGCTCAAAGAAGAGTTTTGCTACATCTACGGACCAATTTTACGAAATTATTATTACAGCGGAATGAGATGTCAACAAAATAATTGGGGAGGAAGGGGGTCCACCCTGAGATTCAGGTGGCGGATTAGTGTGAGAATGGCCGGGGAGAGAGTCCGCAAGTAAATTCCATAGGTGTTATCCGTAAGTGTAGAATTATTGCGCAAAGAAAGGGCGTGTGAGCTCTAATGTTTTAAATAGCCGGCTATAGCTCCGCTATAGCCCGCTATATAGCCTTTTCAGCAGGGTGCTGCTAAATGGTCCGATGTACAAATAGCCCGCTATAGCTGATTTTAAGGTCCGTCGCTATTTGACAATAGCCCGCTATTTAAAACATTGGTGAGCTCCGTCGGTCATCTAAATCTTGTGGAGTTCCCGTCCAGCATTCGGCTTGCATCTCATGTAGTAATGCTTTTCATTATGCTTTCCTCTCCGTTGAACGGTTCGTTGCACCACTTGCAACGTCTTATGTTTAGGAACAAAGGGTGTACTAAATTGCTATTAGTGTTGCTCCACATAGGAAATGTGGTTGATTACTGGGTACATTTCGGTCACTAGCTAGGAACCACCAATTGGCGTTCGACAACTAATTGCCTCCGTTGCAAAGTAAATAGTACGTACTAGTATGTATATATTCTTACTCACGTGGTGAGGTCACCTTTTCTTGTATTGGTGGTTGAGATCACTTGGCGCGGGCAGCGGTAGTGCCGATCTCTAGTTTGTACTCGTGCGCCGCCAGAGCTTTTGCAATGGTTAGGATGCCATTTTTTTGCTCAACGCAAATCCGAGCTTTATCCGTGTACGGCACGACGCTTCTGACTAATTGTTCTTTTCCACGCCCTTGCTCTATCCGTGCCTTAGAAACAATAAAACCGCCTAATCCTATATATATATTATTAAGAAGGATATTGGCATATTGCTGTAATGAAAGTTATCTTACCTGCAATGTAACATGTTTCTATTGTCGTCTTATGCATGCTTTGTAACTACCACTTGTTTTCTGGATTCACTAGATCATGAAATGACGTCAAACAAGATCAACCTCGACGATTTATATGTTACCCACGCCGCTCAGATATGACCGGTCCGAGATGATACCATAGTAGTACCACACTAATATAAACATCTAATCCAACAAAGAAATGTACACTTAATAATCTATATGTATCTGCTGCTTTTTGGTATTGCGGCGCAGGATATCATCAAAAGGTGATGGAATCATCGTGGTTGCACTAGTAGAAAACATGGCTTAGGTCACAGGGCAATTTTCACATTAGCCCCGGTTCAGTCACGAACCGGGACTAATGTGAGCATTGGTCCCGGTTCGTGCGGCCAGGGGCCTGCCGGGCCTCGTGGGGGCATTGGTCCCGGTTCATCCGGACCCTTTGGTCCCGGTTGGTGGGACAAACCGGGACCAATCACTAGTAGGAAAAGGGGCTTTTACCCCGGTTCATAAGGGCCTTTAGTCCCGGTTCAGGAACCGGGACTAAAGGGTCGTTACTAATGCCCTAGCCCTTTAGTCCCGGTTTTTACACGAACCGGGACTAAAGGCCGTCCACGTGGCCGGTGCGGGGAGCCCAGGCAGGAGGGCCTTTGGTCCCGGTTGGTGCCACCAACCGAGACCAATAGGCATCCACGCGTCAGCACCTGGCAGGAGCTGAGGTTTTTGTTTTTTTTGAAAGGGGGGGTTAATTTAGGTTGTTATTAGGTAGCTATTAGAGAGAAGTGTCCTCTATTATATCTCCGTGCTTGGTTTACCAATGCTACGTACTGCTATGCCTAAACATGGCTTAGATTGAAGTGAAGGCAACATGTGGTGCATGTCGAAAGTAATACTAATCCGGACTTGATCAAGTTTGGATTGTACTACTTTCGACACGCACCACATGCATGTTGCCTTCACTTCAATCCAATCCATGTTCATTTCACCCGCTGATATATAATAACTCTTCATGCACGCATCATGCATCATCATATATATAATAACAAGTCCTACTAATCATCATCATACAACTTCTACTCGTTATTAATAACAAGTCATACGATCGATCATCATCCTCACAGTCATCGAACCAACCCTATTTAATTGTTCTTAGCACATGATCATCAGTATTAGGTAGGACCGAAATACCCTCTTTAAGGTAAAATAGCATAAAACAATATAGACCCTGACTCTCCATTATGGAGAATGGAGATCATCCTGTCTCCAATTCTTGCGCCTCGCTTCCTTTTGCTTCCAAGAAGCTCCTTGCGACTGTCCATACATTTTTTTCATTCTTTGATTTGCATGTCTCCACTTCTTTTAGAAATCCGGTATGGACAGTTGAGATTCGTAGGATGACCTGGTTGTATATTCAAAACATCAAGCCTACCATTCTGATACATCAAATGAGGCACACAATCCTCTGGGATTATCTGTTGAAAAACATAGTAATAACTTCATAGTTAGCAATGATAATACACTAGTTTTAGAACTATGCAAAATATGCACGGATGTCGTAATAGTAAGAAATCTTACCAGGGTATCTCCATAGTAGTTACCGTAGTTCACCACGTGCACTAGTGGCACGTATGGAGGACCATAATGATGAGGAGTTTGATTGTAGATATTGTAATTCTCAATATCAGTACAAAATCCGACCAGTGAGTTTTCTCCTTATAAGTTAACTCAGAGCCATCGGTGTAGTAGGTTCTGTCTACCATGTTCCGCACATTGTTTGAACAATCAAAATAAGCTGTCAATGAAAATAAGCTGTCAACTATTTTGAAATGAACAATATAAATTAGCTAATAACTATGTTTGAGAAACTCACATAGCGGTAGAATTGGAGGCGTATCAACAAGGACCCAAATATCCATATTGTCTTGCTCGATGTCAGGATCACCAAGATCCATGGTGACAAGCATACCCTCATCAAAACCATACATCTTGCAAAATGCTTCCCAATTTTTGCAACCAAAATGGGTTACGCTCTCAGAATTATACAGCTTTACTTCAAAATCTACATCATGATGGGTCCTTAGGTGAATTTTCTTTGTTTCCATACTTTCATGGTCTTCAAAACCCATCCTCTCCAAGACGTAGCGTCTTGCATGGCATGGGATAAGCTAGCCGAATTGTAAAAGATGAAAAGTACACGTTGAAATAGTTGAAGTCGTGCTTAATTACGAAAAAATAACACTTGTCGTCGTTGCGTACCGTTTCAACATCGAACGTCTCCTCTACCTTAATACTGAAGCGCCGATCTTCGTCCAGGTGAGGCCTGTCGCACTGACCTCGGTCGTCGTGGCACCAGTCGCACTCCCCCGGGAGACTTTCGTCGTCCGAGTACGACATTTCCTATGTTCATATATAATTCAAATATTAAACATCTACAATTAAATATATGTACTAAAAAACCTAAGTTAGATCATTATTATTCATCACGGGTTGACTATCGGTTTGTCGAGTCTTTTCTTGAAAACTCTCAGCTCACGTGGTGTATACATTCGACCGTTGGTGATGGTCGCTCCTCCCTTTGTCCCCGTGTGCATTACACCAAAATGTCTAGCTAGCACACGGGAACAAAGGAGAAGCGACCCCCACGACAACAGTCGGGATTCTTCGTCCTCTCATATATATATGGTTGAACTCTCCCTCACTGATTCCTCTCTGACATTTGCGACCGTCGGTGATGGTAGCTCCTCCTTTCGTTCTCGAGTGCATTACACCAAATTGTCTAGCACACGGGAATGAAGGAGAAGCTACCCCCACGACAACACAGTCGGGATTCTTCGTCCTCTCATATATGGTGGAGACTCGACAGACTTACAGTCAACCCGAAATATCGTTTAATTATCTTTCTAAAAGAGGATTTGGCTGGTCTCACCTCGATGTCGGAGGGGGCGGTGACGGGGACGACGGCGGGGATGATGGAGGGGCCGGGGGGGCTCCTAGATTTCTGCGAAAACAAAAACCCTATAAGCTATCAACTAATCATAGTGCTCTCCAATTTTAGCATTCAAAGTAGGATCGGAGTAGTTTTCCAATTTGAGCATTCAATAAGCAAAATCAAATCACAAAATAAAGTAGTATTCAAATTAGGATGCATTCAATTATAAGCAAAACTACATCATCTTCATGCGTCCGTACATCGCCGAATATTATCACTAATACACCTCGAATACTATCATACATATAGCATCGCTAGTACAGCTAGAACAGTAGCGCCCGACGGACATCGGCGCGGGCGGTGGACACCCAAAGGGACGGAACCATCACAAGATCATAGCTCCAGTGAGATCCCTGAAGAACCTGCCAGGTACTGTCGAACCTGCCCTCCAACGCAACTATGTAGCGACGGGCGTGCTGGTCCTCCTCACTGACACGGTGACGTACCTCCTCCGCGGTGTCCGGAAGCCTCGGCACCGTCACTGGCCCACGCGAGCGCCACCAAACAAGGATCGGGTCAACGACGGGCTGGTTCCTCACCAACCTACGCCCACCGGAAGGTAGCACCTCCCAAAACCAGCCCGGCGGAGCCCAGTCCCGGACATGGCCCCTCTGATCAAGCCGGCCTCCTCCGCCGAGTCGACGACGAGGATGCGGGATAGGCATCGTCGACGTCGATGCGGGATTAATTGCTTTAACTAAAAAAACAAACTAGTTCTATTAATTTCCTTACTATAAATAGAATAAAGTAGTACTAACTAAAAATAAACTAGCTAGTTTAACTAGTTCTATTATTTTTCTAACTAATTCTATTAAACACTTTCTAGGTAGTACTTACTAAAAGTTATCGGGGAGGGGGGGTACATATATCGACAACGACATACCCGATAAAAAATAAGAAGAGGAAGAAGACGCAAAAAAAGAGGAGAAGAAGAAAGGAATAGAGGAGGAGATCGAAGAAAAAAAAAAGAAAAAAAGAGGAGAAGAAGAAGGAATAGAGGAGAAGAAGAAAAAATAGAATAATATTCCTTCTTCTTCTACTCTTTTTTTCTTCTTTTTCATCTTCTTATTTATTTCTCCTCTACTTCCTCTCCTCTTCTTCTCTTCTTCTCTTCTTCTTCTCCTTCTTATTTTCCTTTTTTCTCTCCTTCTTTTTCTTCTAAATATGAACATACATAAATGACTTTGATCATACACAATTTCTATCAACAAAATTACAACAGAAAAAATCATGAAAATTCTATGAAAAAATTGATATATTCTTTGCATATGAACATACAAACATTTGCATATTCAATAATAATATCACCAAAAAAATCTAAACTACACATCTAAATTAATACATCTAAATTACAACAACTAAATTATCTAATTAACTACACATCCAAATTAATACAACTAAATTACAAATCTAACTACACATCCAAATTAATACTACACATACAAATCTAATTACAACAACTAAATCTAACTACACATCCAAATTAATACTACACATACAAATCTAATTACATCCAAATTAATACTACACATACAAATCTAATTACAACAATCTAATTACAAATCTAACTACACATCCATTACAGGGAGGAGGAGGTGGGGATCGGGGCGGCGCTCACAGGGTGGCGGAGGGCGACGACGACCGCGGCGGGCCGGGGGCGGAGGGCGGCGACGGTGACGTACGGGGCGACGGCTCGGGGGCGCGCGGCGGATGCCGACGGCGACGGCGGCGGGGGGCGGAGGACGACGGCGACGGGCGATGGCGTGGGCTCGGGGGCACGGGCGATGGCGACGACGACGGGGCAGCCTGGCGGCGTAGATTGAGCTCGCGGCGTCGTCGGGCCGGGGGACACTGGCGATGGAAATCAGCAAATTTCCAAAGTGTTACTTATATAGCAAAGGCTTTGGTCCCGGTTGGTGGCTCCAACCGGAACCAATACCCACCCTTTGGTCCCGGTTGGTGCCACCAACCGGGACTAAAGACCTCTTTTCACCAGCGCAAAGGGCGGGAAGCAGAGGCCTTTGGTCCCGGTTGGTGGCACCAACCGGTACTAAAGGGGGGGCATTGGTCCCGGTTGGTGCCACCAACCGGGACCAAAGGCCTTGCGCTGCCCGCGGCCAAAAGTTTAGTCCCACCTCGCTAGTTGAGAGGGGCTCGGAGTGGTTTCTAAGCGCCACTGCGGCTGCCCTCTCGAGCTCCTCTCAAATGCAGGCTTATGGGCCTAATGTCACACTGTGCTGTCTGTTGGCCTATTGGGCCTTCTGCGGGCCTGAATCCTGGCCCAGGTTGGGTTTCTAGTCGTATTCAGGCCGTGGTGGCCCAATAGGTGGCAGTTTTTTAAATTTTTTGCATTATTTATTTTCTTTTGTTTTTTTCTTTATTTGTTAATTCTTTTTGCTTTTAGGTCAACAAAATTATAAACTGTCTGTTAGTGCCATTAGTTTTAGAAAACATATAAACTTTCTATTAGTGCCATTAGTTCTTTATGAAAATTCTTTTTGCTGTATTTAGTTTTTTTATTTTCTTTTTTGCTATATTTATTTTGTTTTATTTCTACTTACAACAAAAAAACTTATTTATTTTATTTTATTTTGTTTCTAATTACTTATTTATTTTACTTTATGATAATTCTTTCTGCTATTAAAGTTTCTATCAAAAAAAGTTCTTTATGAAAATTCTTTTTGCTTTTAATGATTAAAAATAAAAAAGAGGCGCAATGCGCTTTGATTTGCTTCAAGCCTTTCGGAATAGTGTAGACTGCACTGCACATAGCTCGATGCAGTCTACCTTATTCCTCAAGGCTTGAAGCTAAGCAACGTGAGCATTGCGCCTCTTCTTCATCGTCTCTGCACTCAGGGCTTATAAACCGCTCCTAGTGCCTCTCAGCTAGCGAGGTGGGACTAAAAAACTGCTTAGCTAGTAAGAAACTCTAGTACCGGTTCGTGCCACGAACAGGTACTAAAGGTGCTCGTGGGGCCATAGCCTCATTAGTACCGGTTCGTGGCACCAACAGGGACCAAAGGGTGGAATTGGTCCCGGTTCGTGCCACCAACCGGGACCAATGGCATTGCACAGCGGCGTGGTGGTGAGTTTAGTCCCACCTCGCTAGCTAAGAGAGAGCCGCACCTGTTTATAAGGTGCGGTGCGCCTGAGCTGTCGAGCTCCTCTCTAAAGCAGGCTTACGGGCCTAACCTCTCTGCACTCAGGTCTTATAAAGCATTTCAAATGAACTCTGAAAAGGTTGAAAGTTGGCATGATATCATCATTTCATCCACATAGCATGTGCAAGAAAGATGAGAGGGTTACGGCAAAAACTGGATGCACTTCGTGTACAAAACGGACAATCTCTTTCAAAGTATCAGGATTTCATCCGGAAACTCGTCTGTTACAAAGGGATTTCATTTTTTGAAACTTATTTGAACTCCTGACTTTTTGTGTGTTCAAAATGCACCATTCAAAGCCACATCATCATTTGTCAATCCTTTCTGACTTCATTTGTTATTTTTCATGCATTTACTAATTATTTTGAGCTATAAGACCCTAAAATTGAAAAGCATTTCAAATGAACTCTGAAAAGGTTGAAAGTTGGCATGATATCATCAATTCATCCACATAGCATGTGCAAGAAAGTTGAGAGGGTTACGGCAAAAACTGGATGCACTTCGTGTACAAAACGGACAATCTCTTTCAAAGTATCAGGATTTCATCCGGAAACTCGTCTGTTACAAAGGGATTTCATTTTTTGAAACTTATTTGAACTCCTGACTTTTTGTGTGTTCAAAATGCACCATTCAAAGCCACATCATCATTTTTAATCCTTTCTGACTTCATTTGTTATTTTTCATGCATTTACTAATTATTTTGAGCTATAAGACCCTAAAATTGAAAAGCATTTCAAATGAACTCTGAAAAGGTTGAAAGTTGGCATGATATCATCATTTCATCCACATAGCATGTGCAAGAAAGTTGAGAGGGTTACGGCAAAAACTGGATGCACTTCGTGTACAAAACGGACAATCTCTTTCAAAGTATCAGGATTTCATCCGGAAACTCGTCTGTTACAAAGGGATTTCATTTTTTAAAACTTATTTGAACTCCTGACTTTTTGTGTGTTCAAAATGCACCATTCAAAGCCACATCATCATTTGTCAATCCTTTCTGACTTCATTTGTTATTTTTCATGCATTTACTAATTATTTTGAGCTATAAGACCCTAAAACTGAAAATCATTTCAAATGAACTCTGAAAAGGTTGAAAGTTGGCATGATATCATCATTTCATCCACATAGCATGTGCAAGAAAGTTGAGAGGGTTACGGCAAAAACTGGATGCACTTCGTGTACAAAACGAACAATCTCTTTCAAAGTATCAGGATTTCATCCGGAAACTCGTCTGTTACAAAGGGATTTCATTTTTTGAAACTTATTTGAACTCCCGACTTTTTGTGTGTTCAAAATGCACCATTCAAAGCCACATCATCATTTGTCAATCCTTTCCGACTTCATTTGTTATTTTTCATGCATTTACTAATTATTTTGAGCTATAAGACCCTAAAATTGAAAAGCATTTCAAATGAACTCTGAAAAGGTTGAAAGTTGGCATGATATCATCATTTCATCCACATAGCATGTGCAAGAAAGTTGAGAGGGTTACGGCAAAAACTGGATGCACTTCGTGTACAAAACGGACAATCTCTTTCAAAGTATCAGGATTTCATCCGGAAACTCGTCTGTTACAAAGGGATTTCATTTTTTAAAACTTATTTGAACTCCTGACTTTTTGTGTGTTCAAAATGCACCATTCAAAGCCACATCATCATTTGTCAATCCTTTCTGACTTCATTTGTTATTTTTCATGCATTTACTAATTATTTTGAGCTATAAGACCCTAAAATTGAAAAGCATTTCAAATGAACTCTGAAAAGGTTGAAAGTTGGCATGATATCATCATTTCATCCACATAGCATGTGCAGAAAGTTGAGAGGGTTACGGCAAAAACTGGATGCACTTCGTGTACAAAACGGACAATCTCTTTCAAAGTATCAGGATTTCATCTGGAAACTCGTCTGTTACAAAGGGATTTCATTTTTTAAAACTTATTTGAACTCCTGACTTTTTGTGTGTTCAAAATGCACCATTCAAAGCCACATCATCATTTGTCAATCCTTTTTGACTTCATTTGTTATTTTTCATGCATTTACTAATTATTTTGAGCTATAAGACCCTAAAATTGAAAAGCATTTCAAATAAACTCTGAAAAGGTTGAAAGTTGGCATGATATCATCATTTCATCCACATAGCATGTGCAAGAAAGTTGAGAGGGTTACGGCATAAACTGGATGCACTTCGTGTACAAAACGGACAATCTCTTCGAGATGCATTTTTTTTATTTTACTGCTGCTATTTTTATTTATTTTACTGCTGCTATTTTTACTTAATTTATTAAGGTTTATTTATTGTAGTTACTATAGTTTATTTTATTAAGGTTTATTTAGTTTTATTTATTTTATTAAGGTTTATTTATTTTATAAATATAAAAAAATGAAAATAGATGCGCTTATAGAGAAAATTCAACCTAAATTCATAATAAATTTCTATGAAATTTACTGTGAATTTAGGTCAAATTCCCTGTATAAGGGCATCTATTTTCACTTTAAAAGGCAGAGAGGGACGGGCTTATAAACTGGTGTGAGCCCCCTTCGGTTGGCGAGGTGGGACTAAACACTGGCCGCAACTAGGACCAGCCCTTTAGTCCCGGTTTGTGGTATGAACCGGGACTAAAGGGTGGTGGGCCAGGAGCGTGGCCCATTGGTCCCGGTTTGTACCACCAACCGGGACCAAAGGGTCCATACGAACCGGGACCAATGCCCACGAGGCCCCGGACGGCCCCCTGGGCTCACGAACCGGGACCAATGCTCACATTAGTCCCGGTTCGTGACTGAACCGGGGCTAATGTGAAAACTGCCCTGTGACCTTTGCCCCGTTTTCTACTAGTGAATCGGCCACGCTCCTGGCCCACCACCCTTTAGTCCTGGTTCATACCACAAACCGGGACTAAAGGGATGGTCCTAGTTGCGGCCAGTGTTTAGTTCCACCTCGCCAACCGAAGGGTGCTCACACTAGTTTATAAGCCCGTCCCTCTATGCCTTGTTGAGCTTCTCTTAAAGTGAAAATAGATGCCCTTATACAGGGAATTTCACCTAAATTCACAGTAAATTGAAATTTACTGTGAATTTAGGTTTAATTTTCTCTTTAAGCGCATCTATGTTCATTTTTTTATATTTATAAAATAAATAAACCTTAATAAAATAAATAAAACTAAATAAACCTTAATAAAATAAACTATAGTAACTACAATAAATAAACCTTAATAAATAAAGTAAAAATAGCAGCAGTAAAATAAATAAAAATAGCAGCAGTAAAATGAATAAAATAATTAAAGTAAAATACATAAGTAATTAGAAATAAAATAAATAAGTTTTTTGTTGTAAGTAGAAACAAAACAAAAAAATAAAGCAAAAGAGAAAAAAAACACGAGCCATCAACTCCATAACCGCCATATCTGGGATAGAGAAGGGCGATCCCTTGGAGTGGGATTCACATACAGTTTCCCGTAACATCTACCATTCGAGCCTAGCAGGTGGAACTCGGATCTGTCAACAGTGTCAAAGCGGCAAATAGCAGGCGGAGGAGAAGCCACCGATGTCATGTGTAGATCCCTTCTAGGTCTTGCGGATCGTGCTATTACAGCAATTTGGTTGGTTGATCCCCCAAAAAAAGGAATTTGGTTGGTTTTCTTGAAGCCCTAGCTTGTTGTGCCGTCCTATTCTCTCAATGCAATTTAGCAAATGCTACTACAGTACAGTAAAGGGCACAAAGAAAAAGCACGCAGTGAAGGAAAATACCTCCATATCAAAGCTGCTACTTATCTTGTTGGTTATCAGGATGTGGATATGTAGAATTTTCTCTAGCCACGGCAACAGACATGCATTCATCGAGGGGGTTCACTACAGAACAAAATAAATGCTGACGTTAGTTGTTGAGGGTATGTTTGACATCCCTGAGAGACTAGATAATGAAAAGATGAATCGTCAAACATGGATGAACAAAGACGCTACCAAGTGGATGAATCTGATGGCCTGTCCTCCCTTGAAGATCATGCGTCCTCCCTTGAAGGCGCCACCAGGGCCATGGACGCCTCATACACCGCCGCCGACGTGTTGTAGTGATGAGGTATCGTGCAGGATCTGGCACAGGATCACCTTCAGGCAAGATGAATAGGTCTTCAGGGGCACGACGGCCGGCCACAGCAGGCCCCTGCCATGGACGGCGCCGCCCGAGCCACAGCCGCTCGCCAGCTCGCCTCTAGAGCAGTCCAAGCTTATCCGCGAGCTCGTCCACTAGTGCCCGTCGCCGCCACGACGTCCTGCAGGCTAGAGAACGGCGGTTCGCCGTTCTTATCCACGGCCGCCGTTGGAACCGACTCCGGCCGCCTATATAAGGAGCCCCCGAGTCCGTCCAGTCCCTTAGGCGACCTCAAGCCACCCCACCTAGCACCCCCATAGCAGGCAATCGACCAGGGAGGGTCTTCTTCCCCATCTCCGGCCAGTACAGCCGCCGCCACCCTCCGGTCCATTCAGTCACAACCAGAGCCCCCCCGTCCGTATAGCACCACCATCCTCCTCCCCTCGACCGTGCGGAGCCGCCCAAACCCTCAGCTGCGTCGGGGAACCACCGTAGGCCAAAGCCCCAAACCTCCCGAAGCTGTCGTCCTCCGCGGAGCTCGCCGCCGGCGACTCCCTCCATCCCCGCCACCTCCTCGACCACCGGGAGGACCGCCCCGGCCTGGCGGATCCATCCCCGCCCTCAGGACCCCGCGAGGAGCCACCGTTCGCCGGCGTTGATCGCTGGAGCCCCGCCTCTGTTCGGCCAGAGGAGGAAGGAGGCGGGGGCGACTGGTCAAACCTGACCAGTGGGCCCAAGGGACCCACTGTCAGTGACCCACGAGCCGGTCCACGCGGGTTAAGTGGAGGATCTGACACAGGATCACCTTCAAGCAAGATGAATAGGTCTTCAGGGGCACGACGACAGCGGCGGCGCCATGGCCGGGACTGGTGACGACGGCGGCGGCGAGCGACGGGAGGGTGGCGGCGGCTGCGTGCGAGTGGGAGGCCGGAGGATCACGACTCATTGTGCTCGACATATCACTACAAGAAACCTGTTAATCCATGACGGATTTCTAATGACATTTTTGGAAACTCTCATCGATGACCTGGTAAAACCCCACAAGCCCGGTGAAAGCCCGCTAAAGCCCGTCTAACCGTTCCCGTATAAAAACTTAACCCTAAATTCCTGCTCGGCCCCTGCATCGTGTCCCACAGCACGTCGCCACCCCTCGTCCCTCGCACAACTCGTAAACCTTAATAAAATAAAATAAAATAAACTATTGTAACTACAATAAATAAACCTTAATAAATTAAGTAAAAATAGCAGCAGTAAAATAAATAAAAATAGCAGCAGTAAAATAAATAAAAATAAAATAATTAAAGTAAAATACATAAGTAATTAGAAATAAAATAAATAAGTTTTTTGTTGTAAGTAGAAACAAAACAAAACAAATAAAGCAAAAGAGAAAAAAAAACAGAGGAAAAAAATTATGCCACCTACTGGGCCACCACGGCCTGAATACGACTAGAAACCCATCCATGGGCCAGGATTCAGGCCCGCAGAAGGCCCAGTAGGCCCACAGGAAAATAGTGACAGAATAGGCCCGTAAGCCTGCATTTGGGAGGAGCTCGAAGTGGTCAGCGCAGCTGCGCTTATAAACCACTGTCGAAGCCTCTCGGCTAGCGAGGTGGGACTAAACAACCCACCGCACCGCGCCAGTTCCAGCACAAGGCCTTTGGTCCCGGTTGGTGCCACCAACCGGGACTAAAGGGGGCATTGGTCCCGGTTCGTGGCACCAACCGGGACCAAAGGCCTTTAGTCCCGGTTGGTGCCACCAACCGGGACCAATGAGTTCCCTATATATACCCCATCGCCACAGCAGAGCACTCCAGAGTGCTCTGTTTTTTCTGGCCGGCGAGGGGAGGGCATTTGGGTGCTCTAGCTCACCTCCTATGCACATGAGGTGTTCGATGAAATGTCTGAGCCACACTAGTTAATCTTTGTCCTCTCAAAACTCGACCTCCGAGCTCCATTTTCCCCGAGATTTGTCTAGGTTTAGCGGTCCGTCACGTCCTGTCCCCGTCTTCACCGCCGTCGATCGCCCGCGCCGATCTCGTCGCCAGCACCACCGTGGTGAGCCTCTTGTTCTTATCTTCTTTCTGAAAGGAAAAAAAATTCTTACTTTAGATAGTTACTTGTCTAATTTTGTTACTTTTATTATTCCTTCTTATTACATAGTTCGATGGTTTTGGTATCCGCCCCCGTCGGCCCTCGTCCTGTCTATGATTCGGATGTGGTATATATTATCTTTTTATAACTATTTGGTTCATTTATTGTTTATGACAAATATACCGACCAACGTGACATAGATTTTATTTATCTAGGAGGTGGTTGAACCGGAAATTCTAACCGACCCTATTGTCGAGAGGTTAAATTTAGTTGAAGAAGAAAACAATTACTTGAAGGAAAAAATAAAAAAAATTGAGGAGGAGAAGATGATATTGGAGTTGCATGTTGCGGATGTCGTCGATGATCACAAGATCAAGATGGATGCAATGCGCTTGAAGATTAGAAAGATTAGAAAATATGCCATTCATACCGAGGCTTGGTATCATTATGCCGTTGGATCAATTGTTACCTTGGTTGCGATTATGATCGCATTTGTTTTCGCATTGAAATGTTTTACATAGTTTCAATGTATGGTTTAATTAATTAGATGCTCTGGAGAGCTATATATATGTTGTTAGATGAGAACTATGTATGTACTTTGGTTCTAATGTGATGATGAACTTCTATTAATTTGGTCACTTAATTATCTATTCATGATGTTCCGTAATGGTTTTTGACACACTTAATTATATATAATGCACGCAGATGAACCGGCAATGGATGTGCGGTGACAGACACACCTCCGAGTACATTAAGGGCTTGCATGATTTTCTCGAAGTGGCTGAGGCAAACAAGCAGAATGGTTTTATGTGTTGTCCATGCCCTATATGTGGGAATACGAAGTCTTACTCTGACCGGAAAATCCTTCACACCCACCTGCTTTACAAGGGTTTCATGCCACACTATAATTTTTGGACGAGGCACGGAGAAATAGGGGTTATGATGGAAGACGGCGAAGAAGAAGAGGACGATGACAACTATGTGCCCCCTGAATACGGTGATGCTGCAACGGGGGAAGCTGCTGAAGATCAAGAGAACCAGACAATGTGCCCAATGATGTTGCAAGGGGGGAAGCTGCTGAAGATCAAGAGGAACCAGTGCCCGATGATGATGATCTCCGCCGGGTCATAGTCGATGCAAGGACGCAATGCGAAAGTCAAAAGGAGAAGCTGAAGTTCGATCGCATGTTAGAGGATCACAAAAAAGGGTTGTACCCCAATTGCGAAGATGGCAACACAAAGCTCGGTACCGTACTGGAATTGCTGCAGTGGAAGGCAGAGAATGCTGTGCCTGACAAAGTATTTGAGAAGCTATTGAAAATATTGAAGAAGAAGCTTCCAAAGGATAACGAATTGCCCGACAGTACATACGCAGCAAAGAAGGTCGTATGCCCTCTAGGATTGGAGGTGCAGAAGATACATGCATGCCCTAATGACTGCATCCTCTACCGCGGTGCGTACAAGGATCTGAACGCATGCCCGGTATGCGGTGCATTGCGGTATAAGATCAGACGAGATGACCCTGGTGATGTTGACGGCGAGCCCCCTAGGAAGAGGGTTCCTGCGAAGGTGATGCGGTATGCTCCAATAATACCACGGTTGAAACGTCTGTTCAGAAACGAAGAGCATGCCAAGTTGATGCGATGGCACAGTGAGGACCGTAAGAAAGACGGAAAGTTGAGAGCACCCGCTGACGGGTCGCAGTGGAGAAAAATCGAGAGAAAGTACTGGGCTGAGTTTGCAGCTGACCCAAGGAACGTATGGTTTGGTTTAAGCGCGGATGGCATTAATCCTTTCGGGGAGCAGAGCAGCAATCACAGCACCTGGCCCGTGACTCTATGTATGTATAACCTTCCTCCTTGGATGTGCATGAAGCGGAAGTTCATTATGATGCCAGTTCTCATCCAAGGCCCTAAGCAACCCGGCAACGACATTGATGTGTACCTAAGGCCATTAGTTGAAGAACTTTTACAGCTGTGGAATGGAAACGGTGTACGTACATGGGATGAGCATAAACAGGAGGAATTTAACCTGCACGCGTTGCTGTTTGTAACCATCAACGATTGGCCCGCTCTCAGTAACCTTTCAGGACAGACAAACAAGGGATACCATGCATGCACGCACTGTTTAGATGACACTGAAAGTATATACCTGGACAAAAGCAGGAAAAATGTGTACCTGGGCCATCGTCGATTTCTTCCGACCAACCATCAATGTCGAAAGAAAGGCAAGCATTTCAAAGGCGAGGCAGATCACCGGAAGAAGCCCGCCATGCGTACTGGTGATCACGTACTTGCTATGGTCAATGATTTACACGTAATCTTTGGAAAGGGTCCCGGCGGACTAGCTGTTCCGAATGACGTTGAGGGACACACACCCATGTGGAAGAAGAAATCTATATTTTGGGACCTACCCTACTGGAAAGAGCTAGAGGTCCGCTCTTCAATCGACGTGATGCACGTGACGAAGAACCTTTGCGTGAACCTGCTAGGCTTCTTGGGCGTGTATGGGAAGACAAAAGATACACCTGAGGCACGGGAGGACCTGCAACGTTTGCACGAAAAAGACGGCATGCCTCCGAAGCAGTATGAAGGTCCTGCCAGCTACGCTCTTACGAAAGAAGAGAAAGAAATCTTCTTTGAATGCCTGCTCAGTATGAAGGTCCCGACTGGCTTCTCGTCGAATATAAAGGGAATAATAAATATGCCGGAGAAAACGTCCGATTAGCCATTGTGAAGCTATGTGCGTTCCTCAATGCAGTCTCTCAGAAGGTGATCGATCCAGAAATCATACCAAGGCTAAGGAGTGATGTGGCGCAATGTCTTGTCAGTTTCGAGCTGGTGTTCCCACCATCCTTCTTCAATATCATGACGCACGTCCTAGTTTATCTAGTCGACGAGATTGTCATTCTGGGGCCCGTATTTCTACACAATGTGTTCCCCTTTGAGAGGTTCATGGGAGTCCTAAAGAAATATGTCCGTAACCGCGCTAGGCCAGAAGGAAGCATCTCCATGGGCCATCAAACAGAGGATGTCATTGGGTTTTGTGTTGACTTCATTCCTGGCCTTAAGAAGATAGGTCTCCCTAAATCGCGGTATGAGGGGAGACTGACTGGAAAAGGCACGCTTGGAGGGGGGACTCAATAATATGCAGGGACGGATATTCTTGGTCTCAAGCACGCTACACAGTTCTACAAACCTCTACCTTGGTGACCCCGTATGTCGATGAACACAAGAACAGTCTGCGCTCCAAACACCCGGAGCAGTGTGACGACTGGATTACATGTGAACACATCAGGACTTTCAGCAGTTGGTTGGAAACACGTCTCAGAGGTGACACCACTGTTTGTGATGAGTTGTACTCGTTGTGCAGGGGACCATCTTCGACTGTATTGACTTACAAAGGATACGAGATAAATGGGAATACATTTTACACAATCGCCCAAGATCAAAAGAGCACCAACCAAAACAGCGGTGTCCGCTTTGATGCAGCAACCGAGAGGGGAAATGACACATATTATGGTTACATAATGGACATATGGGAACTTGACTACGGACATGATTTTAAGGTCCCTTTGTTTAAGTGCAAATGGGTCAATCTGTCAGGAGGCGGGGTACAGGTAGACCCACAGTACGGAATGACAACAATGGATCTGAACAATCTTGGGTACACTGACGAACCGTTCGTCCTAGCCAATGATGTGGCACAGGTTATCTATGTGAAGGACATGTCTACCAGACTGAGGAAAAGAAAAGATAAGGAAGCGAATACAACATACGATGAGCCAAAGCGCCACATAGTTCTTTCAGGAAAAAGGGACATTGTGGGAGTGGAGGGCAAGACAGACATGTCTGAAGATTATGAAAAGTTTCATGAAATTCCTCCCTTCAAAGTCAAGGCTGACCCAAGCATCCTGATAAACGATGAAGATTATCCATGGTTACGGCGCAATAAGCAAATGACACAAGCGAAGAAAAAGTGAAGACTTTCTCCCGCAACTATTATGATGATACCATGCCAACTTTGTAATAGACGAGTATGATACCATTGTCCGTTTTGTACAAGAAGTGCATCTAGTTTTTTCCGTAACCCTCTCAACTTTCTTGCACATGCTATGTGGATGAAATGATGATACCATGCCAACTTTCAACATTTTCAGAGTTCATTTGAAATGCTTTTCAATTTTAGGGTCTTATAGCTCAAAATAATTAGTAAATGCATGAAAAATAACAGGCCAAAAATTAAAAATTATGCCACCTACTGGGCCACCACGGCCTGAATACGATTAGAAACCCATCCATGGGCCAGGATTCAGGCCCGCAGAAGGCCCAGTAGGCCCACGGGCATGTACAGAGAGGTTAGGCCCGTAAGCCTGCTTTAGAGAGGAGCTCGACAGCTCAGGCGCACCGCACCTTATAAACAGGTGCGGCTCTCTCTTAGCTAGCGAGGTGGGACTAAACTCACCACCACGCCGCTGTGCAAGGCCATTGGTCCCGGTTGGTGGCACGAACCGGGACCAATTCCACCCTTTGGTCCCTGTTGGTGCCACGAACCGGTACTAATGAGGCTGTGGCCCCACGAGCACCTTTAGTACCTGTTCGTGGCACAAACCGGTACTAGAGTTTCTTACTAAGAAGTTTTTTAGTCCCACCTCGCTAGCTGAGAGGCACTAGGAGCGGTTTATAAGCCCTGAGTGCAGAGACGATGAAGAAGAGGCGCAATGCTCACGTTGCTTAGCTTCAAGCCTTGAGGAATAAGGTAGACTGCATCGAGCTATGTGCAGTGCAGTCTACACTATTCCGAAAGGCTTGAAGCAAATCAACGCGCATTGCACCTCTTTTTTATTTTTAATCATTAAAAGCAAAAAGAATTTTCATAAAGAACTTTTTTTGATAGAAACTTTAATAGCAAAAAGAATTATCATAAAGTAAAATAAATAAGTAATTAGAAACAAAATAAAATAAAATAAATACGTTTTTTGTTGTAAGTAGAAATAAAACAAAATAAATATAGCAAAAAAGAAAACAAAAAAACTAAATACAGCAAAAAGAATTTTCATAAAGAACTAATGGCACTAATAGAAAGTTTATATTTTTTCTAAAACTAATGGCACTAACAGACAGTTTATAATTTTGCTGACCTAAAAGCAAAAAGAATTAAAAAATAAAGCAAAAAACAAAAGAAAATAAATAATGCAAAAAACAGAACCAAAAAACTGGAAAAAAATTTAAAAAACTGCCACCTATTGGGCCACCACGGCCTGAATACGACTAGAAACCCAACCTGGGCCAGGATTCAGGCCCGCAGAAGGCCCAATAGGCCCACAGACAGCACAGTGTGACATTAGGCCCGTAAGCCTGCATTTGAGAGGAGCTCGAGAGGGCAGCCGCAGTGGGGCTTATAAACAACTCCGAGCCCCTCTCAACTAGCGAGGTGGGACTAAACTTTTGGCCGTGGGCAGCGCAAGGCCTTTGGTCCCGGTTGGTGGCACCAACCAGGACCAATGCCCCCCTTTAGTCCCGTTTGGTGCCACCAACCGGGACCAAAGGCCGCCGCTTCCCGCCCTTTGCACTGCTGAAAAGGGACCTTTGGTCCCGGTTGGTGCCACCAACCGGGACCAAAGGTGTGCCTATATAAGCCAACACTTGGGAAATTTTCAGATCCCTCGCCAGTTGCCCCCGACGCCGCCAGGCTGCCCGTGCTCGCCGTCGCCGCCCGCTCCTCGTCGCCGTCGCCCCGCGCCCTTGCCTCGACGGGTCGCCGCCCGGTGCTCGTCGCCGTCGCCCTGCCCCCACGCGCCGCCCCGCCTCGTGCTCCCTTGCTCGCGCGCGCCGCCTCGGCGCCCCGAGCCCCCTGCCCGGCCCGCGCGTGCTCGCCGGCGCCCTCGCCGCTCCCGCCCCGTCCCGCCCCCGCGCGCCGGCGCCCTCGCCGCCCCCGCCGTCGCCATCGTCCTAGTCGCCCCCGCTGTGAGAGCCGCCGCCCCGGCTCTGTTTTTTTATTAGTTTAATTGTTTTTTGATCATATATATATAATGTATATGTGTATGTATGTGGCTATATGTTTTTGTTCATATGTGGCTATATGTTTTTTTTATTTTTATTAGTTTAATTTTTTTGTTCATATGTGATGTATATGTGTATGTGGCTATAATGTATATGTGAACAAAATTTTTTTTGTATGTATGTAGATGTTCAAAATGTATGAATATATATGTCAAAAATGTTTTTTTGTTCATATAGAGAAAGTTTTTATATATGACAATGGATATATATTCGATATATATGAGAAATGATGATCCATGGAAAAGTTTTATATATGCAAAAGTTACAATTTTAGAAAAGTTTTATATATCTAGCAAGGAAGGGAAGAAGAAGAAAAAGAAGGATAGGAAAGAAGAAAATAAGAAGAGGAAAGAAAGAAGAAGAGGAGAGGAAGAAGAGGAGAAATAAATAAGAAGAGGAAAAAAGAAGAAAAAGAAGAGGAGAAGAAGAAAGGAATAGAGGAGAAGAAGAAAAAATGGAAATATTCCATTTTTTCTTCTTCTCCTCTTTTCCTTTCTTCTTCTCCTCTTTTTTTTTCTTCTTTTTTTTCTTCAATCCTCTCCTCTATTCCTTTCTTCTTCTCCTCTTTTTATTTCTTCTTCGTTTTCTTATGTTTTATCGGGTCTGTCGTCGTCGATATATACCCCTCCCGATAACTTCAACACGAGGGGGGGTCGATATACCCCCTCCCTGATAACATTATTTTCCCGTGTATATATGTCGTCGTTGTCGATATAACCCCCTTCTGATAACTTCAACACGTGGGGGGGGGGGTCGATATACCCCCTCCCCGATAACATTATTTTCCCGTGTATGTATGTCGTCGTTGTCGATATTACCCCCTCCCGATAACTTCAACACGAGGGGGGGGGGGTCGATATACCCCCTCCTCGATAACATTATTTTTCCGTGTATGTATGTCGTCGTTGTCGATATAACCCCCTCCCGATAACTTCAACACGTGGGGGGGGGGGTCGATATACCCCCTCCCCGATAACATTATTTTCCCGTGTATGTATGTCGTCGTTGTCGATATATATAACTCCCTCCCAGATAACTTCGACATGATGGACGGTCGATATGTATACCCCCTCTCGACCGTGATAACTTATACAACGGGAGCACCCCCCGGCCCTCTCGCTCGACCAAAACTCTCGAGGACACCCAAACCCTAGAAAAAAACGATGTCGGTCTCCTACCCCCTCCCGCCGCGCCCCTACCCTTGAAGCGTTGCCTAGGCCACCCCAAACCCGGAATAAGCTAGGTCTACGTTTGCACTAATATATCCACCTGCTGTCATGTTTGTGTAATAATTGCCATGTTGTAATATTTGCAGAAACAATGGAGCACGGACGAGATGAGCAAGCAGAAGAGGTGTTGGGGGACATAATCTTAGCCGAGGTGATATCTTGTCGTATCTTAACGACAATGATGGTCTGGAAGAACAGGGTGAAGAAGCAGGCTACGGTGATCGAAGAGTGGAGGAGGAAAGACATGATTATGATGGCTCCGGTGACCCAATGCTGGTGCAAGAAGGAGCCCGTGGTGACGGCTCGGGTGACCGAACAGAGTCCGGCCAGGTAAATATATTAGTTAAGCCTGTGCTGACTAGCTAATTGATGCATTCATTGTTTTGGTATGTACACATATTAATTAACACTTGTCTTTCTTCTTTTTTCTAGCCCTCTGGATCGAGCACAACTTCGGTAAAGAGACGAGGCCCGAAGAGAAAGTTGCGCTCGGATGAAAGGTTTGAGATCACAGCAATCGCGCGCGACGGCCAACCGATTGAACCCCTCCGGACAAAGGATGCTTTTGCTGCTCAGTGCGGGGATCTAGTTAGGGACAAGATCCCGATCAGCATCCACCAATGGTATAAGCCTAAGAAGGAAGACCCTGAGGTGTCTTATGTCAATGATATCCAGAAAGATGATCTTTGGACTGAGCTGAAGGCAAATTTCACCCTACCGCCAGAGGAGGATCCGGAGAAGCCAGTAATAGAGCAATTAATCAAGTCTCATGCTCTTAAGAAGATGGCAGACCTATTCAGGAGGTGGAAGAATGAGCTGAAAACGTTTGTCGACAAAGAAGAGACACCAGAATTTGTCGGCCGGTATGAGAAGATCAGAGATCAATGGCCCGCATTTGTGGCCCACAAGATATCGGAAAAGAGTAAGAAGATGTCAGCGACAAACAAGAAGAATGCTGCGAAGAAGAAGCTTCACCATCGCACGGGGTCAGGTGGCTACCTCAAAGCCCGGCCTAAGTGGGCCAAGTCTGAGAGGGATCTGCTTGATAAAGGGATCGAACCAGAGACAATGAACTGGCCAGACCGTTGCCGGACTTGGTTCTTCGGGGCTGGCGGAACCTTGGACCCTGTATCAGGGAGGTGTCGTTGGACGGACGAGCAACTTGCAATACCCGTCAAGAAGCTTAAGCACTATATCGATGCAACGCAGCAAGGGACGTTCGTTCCAGACAGAGAGAACGACGAGCTCACAATGGCCCTCGGGAATCTTGAGCACCCTGGACGGACACGAGGCACGCCAGGCTCCGTTCCGTGGAAGGCTGGTTTTCCGGACGCGGGCGGTTACAAAACCCAGGAGAGGAGAAAAAAGTGGAGCAGATCCAAATTCAGAAGCTGCACGAAAGGGTTCAAGCGCTAGAGGAACGAGACGGCAATCGAGATGCCGAAACTGCCCCCGAAGCTACACCGCCATCTCAGCAGAGAAGCAGCGTGGCTTCCACCGAGCTGCTTCAGCTGGAGCATGCGGCTCCTGCTAGCTACCCCGTGGATGCTATCACGGAGTCTCAACATTGCCACCTTATGGCGGAATGGCAGAACTCCAAAGTCAAGGCGGCTGTTGGCTCTGTTTTACCTACTGAACCCGGCGCAACCTACCACTGCCGGCCGATTCCAGAAGGATATGCTAGGGTGATGGTGGATGAAATAACGAAGGGATTTGAGGACCTCCAGCTTGACCACCCTACCGGTGAAGGGGAGACTCGGCTGGGTTTAGCTCTGAAGACTCCGTGCCTATGGCGGAAGGAGCTCATCAAGCTTCCGAACTGGACGGCTCCGGCGAGTAAGGGCACTCCGCCTCCTCCTCCTCCTCCTCCTCCGCCTCCTCCTCCGGCGAGTGATCAGGGCACTCAGCCTCCTTCTCCGGCACGTGGCGGCACTCCGCCTCCTTCTCCCCAGCGCCGGCGCGCCAGAGCAGCCAGCCTCCTCCTTCTCCGCCTCGTCAGCAAGGGCGGAAGAGACCCGCCGCCGCTGCGGCTGCTCCGGCGCGTCGTAGTCCTTCTCCTCTGCCTCGTAAGCAAGGAAAGAAGACAGCCGCAACCGCTCCGTCTGCTCTGCCGGCGTCTAGCAGTACAGCTGCCAGAGGCGGGAGGCAATACAGATTCGGTCCTTCTCTGAAGACTCCAGAGAAGTTACCATACGAGAGGACCGAGGAGGAGAACGCGAAGATCGTGCGAGCCGAAGTGAAGAACTTCTTTGAAGGGGTGAAAGCAAAGAAACATCCACCTCCGGAGGAGAAGGTAGATCCGGTGAAAGCAAAGCGCACTCTGGCTGCCCTGACAAAACCACCAAAGTCTCCGCCGAGAGGCAACTATGAGCGCGTTCTTGCAAAGACATATGCCGAAGCGGAGCGGTCGGGAAGTACTGTCAGTGATAAAAGGATGAAAGAACGACGAGCTGGGAAAAAAATTGCCCAGCTCGGCGAACAAGCGAATCAATCGTGCCCCCCGCTCAAGGTGTCAAAAGACATCGTCGCTATGATCCGAGTATGGCGCCCGGTTATAGCAATCTTGGAGATTACCTGCCCGACGATGTACATTATGAAATCATGGAGGTGGACGAACACAAATACCATTACGGGAAGCCTCTCGTCAAAGATGAAAGATCTCTAAGCACGATGATGCGAAGACTACATGATTGGTACATGAAAACCTGCAGAGAGTCTGATGGGATGGATACTTTGACGCTGAGAGTTAAACCGGAGCATGACCTCGTTGGAATTGATCTGCTGAGTGTTCCATTTGAGGATTTCTTCCAGTTTTAAATCAAAAGGCCCTCGATAAAACAACGATCACTTGCTACTGTCTGTAAGTAGTACTACTTCTGTCATTAAGTCTCTCTATATAGGTCAGCTCTTTCATTGCATGTATTATACTTATCCTCACTATATTATGCAGATTGAAGATCGCCGAATTGAAGAAAAAACAAATCGGTGATATTGAGTTCATTAACGCAAATCTCATAGATGCGTATACGGTTGAAAAACATCCCAAAGAAGCCGAGGCCAACTTGCTACAATCGTTGGTATTAAATCAAAACAAAGATATAATACTCTTTCCTTACAACTTCAAGTGAGTGTTACTGTCTTGTGCATATTCGGTTTCCCTTATTAGTCCAGGTTATGGTAATGTAATTGATGACTTATGCATGCATGCGCAGCTTCCACTATATTCTCCTAGAGATTAAGCTTGAGCAGGGAGTAGTAACCGTCTTAGACTCGAGACGAAAAGATCCCCAGGACTATGCGAACATGACTCAAATGCTTAAGAAGTAAGTTAAATCGATCAGTATCCACCATATCAGCAACTTTGTTCATTTCCTGATATCAAGTAATTGTTTTCTTTGTCTGGCAGGGTTTGGAGAAAATTCACCTCAAAAGCTCCGGGACTGCCGAAGAAGCTGCAATTTAATCACCCGAAAGTAAGTACTATAGTAGCATGTTCCGCGCATATCCTAGTGATTCAAGCGCTAGTTTCATCAATACCATTTAGCATGCTTGCTTATCAGTTTGATTGACCTGTATTTCTTGTAAAGTGGTTGTGGCAGGAACCCGGGAATAGTTACTGTGGATACTACGTTTGCGAGTCCATCCACTACACGACCTGTGAGCGGGGCTACACTGAAGAACAATATGAAGTGCGTAAGCAATAATATTCACAATTTTATTTTATTACCATCATTTGTGTTGAGTTTCATTTATTCATATATATATATGTATTGACCCCCTTCTTCAAATTAGATGTTTCGGAAGCGGGATGAACTCCTAGCAGAAGATCGTATGCGAGGAATTCAAGAGGAATTGGCGGCATTCTTCCTTGACCACGTGATCGCTGAAAACGGAGAATACTATGTGGACCCTGTGTTCCTACAATTTAATTAGGAGATTGTATTGTAAGAGATAATTATTGTATATATGTAGCCGGTAGTGTCGGATAGATATATGAGAACTTGTTGTTCGACCAATATCTCGGAGAAGGAGAGGTGGTCGATATCACTTCTCTCTGTATGCATATGTTCATGACGATCTTCTGTTTCCTTCATTTGATTACTAGTTAGCGTGTCTACTCCTCTCCATACGTATATAGTACGTAGCGTCGACCAAGCACGGAGATAAGAGAGGACACTTCTCTCTATTAATTAGCTAGCGAACACAATATATGAAACACATAAATTAACCCCCCAAAACCCCTAAACCACCCCCTTTCAAAAAAAAAACAAAAACCTCAGCTCCTGCCAGCTGCTGACGCGTGGATGCCTATTGGTCCAGGTTGGTGACACCAACCGGGACAAAAGGCCCTGCCTATTGGTCCCGGTTGATGGCACCAACCGGGACCAAAGGCCCTCCTGCCTGGGCTCCCCGCACCGGCCACGTGGACGGCCTTTAGTTCCGGTTCGTGTAAGAACCGGGACTAAAGGGTTAGGGCATTAGTAACGACCCTTTAGTCAGGCCCTTATGAACCGGGGTAAAAGCCCCTTTTCCTACTAGTGTTGGTTACTAACCAGAGTAAGCAACCAACAAAATATGATCATATCTCCCAAGTAAAAATGATTAACTTTTGCTCATCATTTGACGCTTTCCTTATAACCTTTCTCAGCACTCTCACATTAGGTGTTTCGATGGAACCACACTTTTACATTAGTTTATACATGGGTGAGTGTCAACAATGTAGTAGCGATACTAGCAAAAGGTAAAACACCACTTACGTACGTACGTAAGGTATTCTTGTAAGTAAGTGTGGCAGTATTCCTCCTCCATTAACAATCGCATCCCGAAGTGTGTTCATGACATCCACGATTGTATTATTTTCCTTTGTGTTAGTTAGTAGGAGAGTCATGGGCCCATGGCACATTTACTAGTATGGAGTAAGTTGTGCAGTTTTGTGCTTTTTCAGCCAGTTAACTCAGTACCTTTTCATTCGGTTGCACTTTCGTAGGTAAGTACAAGTTACATTTTTCAGTGCACTGAAGTTGCACCTTTCTAAATTAACTGACACTTGAAAAATCTCACTCGACTCACACTTAACATATACATTAGACTAATTTTTTATCTAAGTGCTAGAGGAATGTTTTCATATCCTAGTGTATGCACGCGCATTCTTGTGTGCCTACACAGTTTGGACCCCTGCTTATTGAAGGAAGAAATCACACAAATATTGGTAGACACCAGAACTCTTGCTTCGCATGTGTGTACTATCCTCGTAGAAGCCGAACGAGAGTATCTTTTCTTACTTCGCATGTGTGCACTATCCTCGCAGAAGCCGAACGAGAGTATATGTACTATGTCTACATTCTCTAAAATTCCTAGAAAGAGAGACCCCTCGTTGTTACAGGATGTGCGGCACTCAGGCATGTGTGGGTCCAGAGAGGAATGTGTTTACCATATGGGCCCATGTTCAGCAACAACACATGGCAATGCACCCCTCCATCACCCTAAGTGTGGAGCAGGACATGTCATAGAGCTTGTCAACGGTCGATCGATACCATGTATTCTACATGTAAACATGGTACAAGTGCAGCTCACCCGCACCCCCACCCCACCCCCACCACCCGGGTAATTCTCATAAAATGGAAAACAGAAGGCTGAAGGCGGGAAACAGGAAAAGTTGGTTGTCATAGGATGAATTCTGGCAAAAAAAAAAAACCAGCCCATCACATACCAAAAACCATACAATGTAAACAATAATGAAAAATTTCTGATAAAGAGACTCTACATAGAAAAGACGCGCAACCACTTCTATTTGTCCCAAAGAAAAATAGAAAATATTTTACAGCTGTCAATAAGAGACATTGTGTATCATCAACTGTCAATAAGAGACATTGTATGATGGGCCACATACCGTTAAATGTTTCCTTTAGAAGACAACTGACTGGGGACAAATGGACAGACTGGTTAAACCTTGTTGAAAGGTTGATGATGGTTAACCTTTCACACGAACCAGACACATTCCGTTGGAAGTTGACTACTTCTGGTGCCTTCACAGTCAAATCCATGTATACAGACCTCATCAATGATGGACAACCTTTTCACCACAAGTATATATGGAAAATGAAAGTCCCACTAAAAATAAAAATCTTCATGTGGTACTTGGATCGCAAGGTCATCATGACAAAAGATAATCTGAAAAAAAAAGATTTGCAAGGATGCACTAAGTGTTGCTTTTGTGGAATGAGGAGTCGATCCAGCATCTATTCCTTCAATGCCCACTTGCCAAGCTACTATGGAGAACAGTCCATATAGCTTTCAACCTACCTCCACCTACGAGTAGTACGAATATGTTTGGTAACTGGTTAGTGGGGGTGCACCCCAAGTTTAAGTCTTAGACCCGTGTGGGAATTTGTGCTTTACTTTGGGCCATTTGGAACACTCGTAATGATTGTATTTTTAACAGAACGAAAGCTCCAAACTTTTTGCAGGTTATCTTCAAGGCTACCAGCTAGATCCATACGTGGTCATTACTTCGCAAGGAGGAGGATCGGGTGCCCACGGTCTTTGGGTGCAACCGATGGGAGATGGTCTCTCGGGATTTGTTCAACCGATTTGGTTGGCGGCCTACTAGTAGGATTTGTGATGCATGAGGCTCATTTTCCTACGATATTTTACTTTTTAATTTACCCTTCGGGCTGTCATGTGCGACAATTTATTGGTTGAAATTTATTATGGTAGGATGATGAACTTTGATATGATAAATAAAAGGTTGTGTGCATCACTCGATGCAGAGGCCGAGGGATGTCCCCTCTTTTCGAAAAAGAAAAAAAAAAGAAAAAGTGTATCATCAGCAACGACATGTGTCTATGGTGGATAGGCGTAAGTGGGCAAACATAACAAAAAACGGAAAAAGAAGACACAATCCAACATGTCATATATTTATGAAAGTACATTTTTTGGAAAAGGATTTATGAAAGTACATGGGAGCTGAGCTAAACTAACTAACAATCCAACGCGGCATATACATACATATAAAGTGACATATGTGAAATTACTTGGAAGTGAGCTAAACTAACTAACTGGAGTTAGGTTGATGCAATGCTTTGGTACAACACTATCATCTGGGCTGTATAAGTAAATATCACGTGTGAGGTCACTGATTGTGGTGCGAGTAGCAACGACATGTGCATGCTTTATATTTTTGCTGCTAATGCGGTGACATAATTAATTCGTGGAAAGGCGATTGACATTGAGGATTTATATGTTACTGTAACGCTTAGATGGCCGGCTTGATACAATACTATCATTTTTTGTACACAATACCTGCTGCTACTTTCGGTGATATGGCGCAGGATATCGCTCGATGGGTCCAAAGTGACGGATGATGATATACAATGTGTGTTTTAATTGATATAATGAAAGCAGGGGTTATACGACACTAGCACATCTTGGAAGTTAAAAATGATGTTTATCTATGGGTAATGGTTTGAGACGCTTTTGTCTGAGTCACTTTACAACACTTTTACATTACTTAACGCCCGTACACCCTCATCATGCATGCATGCGAGCTAGCATCAGTACTACTATCCGGCAAGTCAACACCGTCAACATTTATATTGCCACGTTCTGGAAAATGGGAGAAGCATCATCCAGCATGCATGGGAAGTATATTCTGATCAAGTGGGGGCTTCATCAGTTAATTACTATGTATTGCGGTGTTAAGGGTTTTCTTCTTCTTAAGAAATAAGTAAGAGTAGGGCACTATATAAAATTCTGCATGCATGAAGAATATTAATAATCAAGCAATCACACAGTACAGAATGAGTTACTGTGCGAGATAGAGGATGAACAAAGGAAGCGTTCAGAACATACTTGCGCACAAGTGGTGGCGCTGCCTACTGGCTTTATATTTGATTGTGTGTCGATGAATAATGTTTCGACGACCTTACAATCCAGATGTAGTTGTGATAAATTGTAGAGAGAGGGGTGGTGTCTGAAGAGATCTCGTTATCGATGATGGTGGCACAATGATTTTACGTAGGTTCAGGGATTCAGGCCTCCAGATGTGTGTTAGCCCTCCGTCGTCCTACCTACATATCTTTATAGTATCCTTATAAAGGTTTACAGTTATGTCCTTTTACCACTTGTCCTTCTAGCAGGGCTCTGCCCAACCCTTACAAAGGTAGACGAAAGCAGATAGTTTAGTACCTATCTTCATGGATACAATATGAGGTAGGGGTTTGGGTTGGGAAGGGGGGGGGGGGGGGGGGGGGGGAGGGGTTATCGCGTGGTTTGAAAAAAAAAATCGGTGGGAGAGGATGTAGTGATGGGAGGGTTGGAAGCGATTAAAGCAAAACCAACAAACTTCCTCTACCTCAAGTAACATCGACGTAAACTATGTTTATGTTAACCGTACACTCACATGACTGTCCCTAAATTCTAAATCCTAAACCCTAAAAAGCATTTGACGCTTTTTGCGTCGCCTTGATGTTACTTTTTATTCTTACCCAGAAGTTGCATTATTTTTCTTTTTCCTGGTCACTTCTACATTAGTTAACATAGGGGAGTTGGTATATTCTTCGTTCATTACTTCATGCATAGACTTTCCCTGGTGATTAACCTAACTAGCAGTGTCTCCTTCTTGTAGCTTCCTTATGTTAATGCAAAGAGCCGTGTGCCACATGTGTGCAGATTGTGTTTCATTTGTGCTCTCCTCTTGAACGATGCATCCACAATGTTTATGTCTTTCTTAATGAAGGGTAATATTAATATTAAGATGATATTAGTTACACCCGGCCTCTAGAATGATGTATTGTTACATCGTTCGAGCTACAAAAGCTCTACTAAATAACTCACACATTAACACTTTGGACTCCACGGTGCTTAACAAACTAGAATAATGGCAGTGCAACATACTCTTCCTGGCGTGTCGCTGTCAGTGGGCCGCCCATGAGCCGACAGATCTTACCACCTTAATCTTCTACTCAGATGGTCACCGAAAAGGAGAGAAATAAACAACCAAGCAGATCAAATTGGCACATGAACACAAACGCCAGGCCAAGCAAATTGACAATCAACCCATGATGACCAATCCCCTTTAATCTGCTCGATGATTCGATGTAGATTAAGAAATAGATTTCCCCGTGACACGCGTCAAACACCGCGCTTACTAGACGGATTAGGTAACTAATGAATGAATTATTGATCTTCTAACAAAATCACTAGCTAGGTAGCTATGAGCTAAGCTATCTTCTGGTGAGGGGTCACACACTATAGACACACATGCATACTAATTATTTCCAAATTCCGATCAGCAAGTTCTTGTTAGTTCGCTAGCTACTACACTACTGTGATCCTGATGTTAAAATTTTATATCACAAGATGTACTATAGATAATGGTACGTTAATGTCTGCAAGGCGTATGTGCACCTGTCAGTCTAATTGTGACACAAATCTGCAGAGACAAGGATGTTTTCAGGTAGACATGATGCAATGCAATTTGTTGTGTTTGCACATGAGTGATTAGTTGTCAACTAATGGCACAGAAAACCAGTGATGTATCAAAACGCACCATGAATCATGTCTTTTTCTGGTGTGGTGTTGACGGATGGTTTCCTTCTTCCAATGATCATCTCAAGTGACATGTTGAGTGCAGAAAGAGAACTTTACATGGAAAGCTAACCAAAGCTTATAAACAAACCAAGTACTTGCTATAAAAGTAGTGGTTTAGTTATAAATGTGTGGAACATAAGAACCTCAATGCACGCGGGTGCGCAAATCAAGTGGAAAGCATACATAGCTACCACCACTATGACACATTGACAATCCACCATTATAAGGACAAACTGATGTGAAGTATGGAAATATTTGAATAGCAGTGTTTAGCCTTCAATTCAGTGCTATGTCAACTTCTAGCACTTGGAAAACTTCATTAAAATCATGACCCCGGCTAGCTGGACCACTATAAACGGTAACAAGAAAAATGTATGGTTTTAGACATGGAACATGACCTCACACAATAGTATCATGGTATCAGATGAATCACGCAAAGGACTCTATCACTGGATATGTTCCTGAGCAACCATTCCATGCCACTGTTTTCAAATTAAACCAGCACTACATGCACTAAAATCATGAGCTCTTTCGGATGCTTCCGGTGCATTCGTGGTGGTGGTTGGACTCTAATTAAGAAACCAGCAACAGTTGACGAACAGACCATTGATCGTGATGCAATGCCTTTAGTTCACATGTTGATCAACTTTTGCGATGCCGATGTCCCGCAGCGATCAGTGCCTTTGAGTAAGTAAACGCGGCAGAAAGGAAAGAAAAAAAATTAGCTTGCTTGCTCAAGGCATACACACATGAGGATGATTGTCCGGTGGATGGTCATTGGTTCGACGGCATATGTAGGAGCACATTAGGTGGTTTCTTAATTACTCAGTGCGCGTGGGCGGTGCTATTTGGGCAAAGCATTCTCTAATTACTACTTCTGATACGAGACCTAACTCTGCCTCCGCAGACAAAGGGGTCTAATTGAATGTTCAGTTTCCTAGAACTACAGCCAAATATCTGGAGTTTTTTCTCTGTAGGAAAACATGTAGGTTTTCTACGGAACACACACTTATTTTGTTTTGTTTTGTGTGGTACTACAGATCTCATTCGACACAAACACTGTAGAATGTGATGAAAATAAGTGTCACGTGACGTGATTGAGGGGGGTCTAGCTGGTGCAGCCAGCAGCACATGACCAGGGAAATCAATCTGCATCTTTTTAATCTGGCAGCATCTTATCTCCAGGTATGTTGCTTCCCAGTTCGTTAGGATTCAAGTACTGTGCTCATAGTCTCAGATCGTACAAGCAATAAAGAAACAATTATCCCACGGCAACGAATGCAACACGATGCACACATGATACGGCTCAAGTGTTCCTTCTGATATAGCACCCCACAATGTGCTGGAGGATCAAAAGCCATGCGTTGACAGGGTGTTGTGTGGATAATAAAAGTGCATGGCAAAATATCAGGCTGCATGGCTAAATATCAATCTGAAGGTTCAAGCTACCAAAAGTGTATATTATATGCTTTTTTTTTTTTTTGCTTTCTCTGTGGTCGTTTGTGTTCTAAATGATGAGCACGTAAATTTAGCAAAGATGTTCACCTAGTCTTTTGGAGTCACTATGCTCCCATGTGCCATAGAAATCCTCGCTCAGAACCTGACAATAATGTTCTTGAGCGGTCATCTGGTAATAAGAAAATAAAAAATGCTTATATAAAAAATGCCTGATGACATAAATCGTGTATGATGTAAACCATAAACCTATCTTAGAATTTCACGTTAAAAATCCACTCTGAAACCAACATAAAAAATATATAATTTCACATGAAAGATGCAACTCAATAGTTTGACGCTCTCTTTTAAAGGGAGGGGATTTAAAGCACGCATGTACGAGGCATGCCTCCCCCTTTTTCATCTTGCTTTCGATTTCAATATTTCATATCTTTTGAACCGAAAGTCCAAAATTAAAGTATCATTTCCATATTTGTGTTTCTGGTGGCTATGCCTTTCAAATGTGATCCATTTTGGATACGTTCTGATGAGTTTTTAAAACTCATTTAAGTTTTAACTTATAAAGCTTGGTACGTGCTACCGACAAAATCCTAAGTTTTAAGTTTCAAATCTGAAACTTTGGTATAAGCAACCGACAAAATCGTACATTTCAGAAACTAAAACGTAAAACTTGTTGTGCCATCATGTGGGATCCACTACTTTGTGGATTGTGAGGCAATCGTGAGGCTGACACGGCTGGGTAGGTGCATGCCCCTACGATTTTCTGTCTTCTAAAGTTGCTAAAGTCACTTATATTATTGACTTAGGGGATGCTAGTATTTGGACTTTGTGTGGGAGAGCTTAGTAGACATGTTGTTCTTTGCACTCTTAGTTGACATGTAAGGAAGTGGGATGCCCTTTGATAGTGGTTGTGATTTCCTACTTGTTCTAGGTGAGGAGGGATCACAGGGCAGCAGGCGACTTCTTCTCTTCGTCTTCTCGGTGGCGGATTTCCTTTCGACTGACCCTACAAAGCTATCTCCCGCGGGTCTACTAGTGGTGATGGGTGCTAAGTTCTTGGTGTTGGCTTCTCGTACGTAGCTCACTTTTGGTTCTTCTTTTGTTGTTCCTCGTTCCTTCTTGTGTTCTACTTTTGTTGTTCCTTGTTTCTTCTTCATTTCTAGGGTTTCAAACATTTCTTTTACGAACCTTCAATTATTTCAGTCACACTTTGAAACGTAAAGACGCATTCTTTTGATTCAAACATTTTTAATTATTTCACTCGCTTTTTCTATTGTTTCAAAAGATTTAAATGTAATTCATAAATACTCACACATTTCGGTCACATCTTAATTAACTTCAGATACGTCCCATATACATTTCACATGAATTTCGTTTACTTCAGTACAGTCGATTTTACTGTTATTTCTGAATCCACCTGAAAATAATTAAAGTTGTGTGAAACCATGTGACATATTTTTGAAATTGATTGAAGTATAAATTAAATACTTGAAATTTAGGAGCTTACTTGCAAAACATATTTGTAGTTTTTTAGGAGACAATGGGCGACACAGAAATAATTCCAAAAATATGAATAAAATGATTTATTTTGAAATATCACTAAAATAACGAAAGAAAATGAATAAATAATCACATTTTTTGAAATAAAAAAATTGGTACCTGCATGACATGTTTCTGAAATTGATTTGCAATATTATTGAAACAACAAAATCTAAAATATATCCAAAGAATGGCCTGGTTCTTAAGGTCTAATCATCAGAATTTTTTAATGTATACACACCACAGGTTAGCGTAAGGGAACATCCTAGGCAGTTTGCGTAAGGAGAGGCGACTAAAGCGGCGGTTTCGTTTCTTCCGGCAAGCCCTTCTCTCTCTCTCTCCCCTCATGTGGCCTTGGGATGCCGGAGGTGGAGGGGGGACGGCTCACCGGATGGATCTATGTACAGGTAGCATAGCTAGGTGTTTAGGTCTCTGGGTGGGCTCCACGGTGTCATTCTTGGTTCGTCTGGGAGGTGATGGTGCCGGAAACAACCGTGACTAGGTTGTGCATTTGGTGGTGCATCGTTTCTTCAGCTTCGTCGACGTGGGCGGTTGTTGGTCAGTTGCTTTTGTGTGCTTTGGATCGATCCTTCGATCTGATCACACTTGGTCTTCGGTGCGGTTGATGCTACTCGCGAATAAATAGCCATGGGCTTCTTCTCCGGCATCGTGCCCTCTTTGGATGTGGCGATGGCGAAGCTCGTTGGCTTCTATGGTGTGTCGTCTTTTTGGGGCGACTTCAGTTCTATCTCCCTATTGTCCGCCGGCGAGGGAGATGTTGGAGTGTTGCCAATGATGCATGTGTACCGCCTCCTCGCCGACGCGCTGGTCCGTTTGGACCTTAGCTTGAAGACTTCCTGCTTGCAAATGGTCCGTTCGTAGATTCCAATGTCAAGCCAGCTCTAGGACGGAGCGGCGGCGGTGGGGGAGCGCCCTCAGCTCGTAGCGGCGTGTGTGTTTGGTCGACTCCCCAGGGACTTGAATGTAATTTTTTTTGGAGTTTGTTATATCACTGGTAATACTTTATGGATCTGGGGCGCTTCCCGCAAAAAAAAAAAGAAATTTTAATGTATATAACTAGCACAAAACAGACTTTTTGGTTAAAGAGATACTCCTCCATTCCAAAATTGTCCTAAATCAAATTTATTTAGGTTTGAGTTTGACCAAGTCTATACAAAAATATACCAACATCTACCACACCAAAATATTAATGGATCCACTTATATGCACTGTGGTTAATTACTACTTGCTACCAATCAGTGGTTGACAGCTAATGTCTCCTTGACCGTGCGCTACATAAGTAAATTAGTACTCCCTCCGTAAAGAAATATAAGAGCGTTTAGATCATTACGCTCTTACATTTCTTTATCGAAAGAGTTTATGCTACTTATTGAGGTCACTTGGTGCGGCAGCAAGTAGCAACGGATGTAGCACAAAGCACTTCCGCAAGAGTAAATTAACAATACTATTTAACTACTGATGATAACTCTAGCTCAAGTGACATCGACGTCAACGATGTTTATGTTGCCTCTTTGCAAGGTATATATCAATCAGATAGCGACGGGTCGTAATGGCGCTTACTAATCAAAGCAGGGCAGGGCACTAAACTTCGATATCTCAAGAGTAAAATTTGATATCTCTCTTGATCATCATTACTTGTCGCTTTTAGAGTCACTTTTATGTTACCTTCTATTTTTATTTCCCCAGCACACAACTTGCATTAGTTTTCGTTTGCCTGATCACATGTACATTAGTTAACGTAGGGGAGCTCATGATGCATGGGAGGGTCAATAGCAATAACGTAATCTCGCCTCAGAATTAACATATTCCCACTAGTACTATGTAGAGGCATTAAGCATGCATGTGGTATATTCTTCGTTGGTTAGTTCGTGCATAAAACTGCCCCTAATTAACCTAACTAATGTCTCCTTCTAGCTTCCTTATGTTAATGCAAAGAGTTGCAGGCCACATGCATGCAGATCGAGCTTCATGTGTGCTCTCCTCTCGAACGATGTTCGGTCGCACAAGTCAAATATTATGCTGGCATCCAGAAAGTTTTTATCATTTTTGGACTAAGAAGAATGTATTAATATCAAGATGATATTAATTATACATGTCCCACAACAATGCATTGTACATCACTCATTCGAGCTAGAAAAGCTCTACTTCATTAACTCGCACATTAACACTTTGGACTCCACATTGCTTAGCAAACTAATCTGATGGCCGTACAACATAATCTTCCTCGTCTGTCACTATCATTGGTCCAACCACGAGTCGAGCAATCTTACCGCCTTAATTTTTAACTCACATGATCAACGAAAAGGAGGGAAATAAACAAGCAAGCAGATCAAATCGGCGCATGAACACAAACGTTAGACCAAGCAAATAGACAATCAACCCATGATGGCCAATCCCCTTTAATCTGCCTGATGATTCGTTGTAGATTAAAAAATAGATTTGCCTGTGACACGCGTCAAACACCATGCTTATCAGACAGATTGGGTGACTAATGAATGAATTAGTGATCTTCTAACCAAATCACTAGCTAGCTAGGTAGCTAGCTAAGCTATCTTCTGGTGAGGGGTCATACAATGTAGACACACATGCATGCTAATTACTTCCAAATTCCAATCAGCAAGTTCTTGTTAGTTTGCTAACTACTATATTACTTTGTTCATGATGATAACTATTTATATCATTACATGTACCATAGCTAGCTAATGAGAGGATTGATGTGCACAAGGCATACGTGCACCTGTCAGTCTAATTGTGACACAAATCTGTAGAGATAAGGATGTTTTGAGGCAGACATGATGTGATGCAACTTGTTGTGTTTGCACATGAGTGAGTAGTTGTCAACTGATGGCACAGAAAGGCAGCTAGTGATGCATCAAAACCCACCATGAATAAAGTCTTTTTCTGCTGTGGTGTTGATGGATGGCTTCCTTCTTCCAATGATCATCTCAAGTGACATGTTGAGTGGAGAGAGAGAGCTTTACATGGAAAGCTAACCAAAGCTAATAAACAAACCAAAGTACTTGCTATAATAGTAGTGGTTTAGTTATATATGTGTGGAACATAAGAACCTCAGTCCATGCGGGCATGCGTAAATGGTGCGCAAATCAAGTGGAAAACATACATAGCTACCACCACTATGACACATTGACAATCCATCACCATTATAAGGACAAACTGATGTGAGATATGGAAATATTTGAATAGGGGTGTTTGACATTCAGTGCTATGTCAGCTTCTAGCACTTGGAAAAGTTCATGAAAATCATAGCACTGCTGGTAACAAGAAAATGTGTAGTTTTCAACAATGGAAATGCAACTTCAAGACATGGAACATAACGTTCTGAGTTTCACGTACGGCATCACCTAAATCACCCAAAGGGATGTATCACTAGATATGTTCCTGGGCAAATATTTCATGCTAGTGTTTCTCAAATTAAACTGGCATCACAAGATTCTCAAATCACCGTAAACTCATTTAATGAATCACACAGCAGAAATACTAAGGAAGTCCAAGCTTTTGGGAGGTGCATGGGTGGTGGTGGTTGGCTTCCAAGAAACCAGCAACAGTTAATGAACTGATCATTGATTGCGATGCAATGCCTTTTGTTAATTATAAGTGGGTTCACATGTTGAGATGAACTTTTGTGATGGCTACGTCCTGGAGCGATCAGTGCTTTTGTGATGGCGATGACCTGCGGCGATTAGTGCTAGCTTTAAGCAAGTAAACGCGGCAAAAAGGAAAGAAAGAAACTGAGCTTGCTTGATCAAGGCATACATGCATGCATGACGATTAATGGCTGATGGTCATTGGATTGACGGCCATGTGTAGTACAGACAGTACGTAGTTGGTTTTTACTTGTACAGTGCCACTGCCCTTGTTTGTTAGTGCTGGTACGCGAACACATTTGCTAATGATGATCTCTTCGATACGAGGCGCTGCCTCCTGGGCAGACAAAGGCGTGCCGTGCAGCATTGTGGAATGTTCAGGCTTGTGGAACTGAAGCCAAATACTTGGGAGTTTCTGGTTCTTGGAGGAAAACATCTGCTAAGTAATTACGCCAGTACGTATCTAGTGTTCTGAAAGTATAGAGTATGTCTGACAGTGTTTTATTACTGTAAACTCCTTGGTACTAACAGGTTAAGAAAGAACCTGGAACTGCAGGGCAATACGTCCAAGCAAGTGTGACGTGAGTACGTCAGTGAGGGGTCTCTCTAGCTGGTGCAGCCAGCGGCGGATGAGCAGGGGAACCCGATCTGCAAGTATATCTTGTTAATCTGGTAGGATCTTATCTCCTCGAAATAGGCTTTCGTCTCGCTTTTTATAGATAAAGCAACGAACCATACAACCCGCATCCATGTCTGAACTAATAACGATGCTGGGGCAACAGCACAATCATGCCCAATTTTACATTAGTCTATTAAAGTAGTTTCTCTATGGATCACAATTTTACATTAGTTAATACGTGCAAGTAGTAACTAGCATTATTAACAAAAATATAACACCGCTGATGCATATTAGTGTATTCTTGTACCCCATGTGTGACTGATCCATTAACAATGGTCTCGTCGTTTGTGCAAAGAAGTATGTGTTTTCATGATATATACAAATGTATTATTTTCTTTCTTTGTTTGGTAGGAGTCCTAGACTCATAGCACATATGTACATGCATGCAATAAGTTGTGTAGTCTTGTGGTTTTTCGACCAGATGTAATTTGTAATTTTTCACTTAGTTGCATTTCCATAGGTAAGTACAAATTAAATTTTTGGTGAACTGAAGGTGCACTTTCTGAATCTGTTGACACTTGCAAAAAGCTGAGTCGATTCACTTGAAATGATGTATGTTGGACTAACTATTTTTTGTCTAAATGATAGAGAAATTTCTTCATCTCCGAGTGTATATATGTGCATTCCCATGGACGTGGATAAACAGAGCCGGAGCTCTTATGAGCTCGGGTGAACAGTAAAATCCAAAACAATGAAAAAAATTCAAAAAATTCTGAAATTTTTGTGTGCCAGCATTTGACAAATGTTTTAAGTGCTTGCAAAATCTCATCGTAAAAGAACATTCCTGTAAGTCATGGCAAAAAAATGATGCTCCGAAAAAAGCTATTTTTGCAGTGCTGCTTTTTTTTGCCGTGAATGTTATTTAATAATGACACTTTGCAAGCACTGAAAACATTTGTCAAATGTCGGCACAAAATAATTTCAGAATTTTTTGATTGTTTTGTCAGTTTTTTTGGATTTTACTGTTCACAAGAGCTCGAGCTTCCCATTGTGTTTTTATGCCTATGTAGGTTGAACCCTGCTTACTGAACGAAGAAATCACTGAAACATTGCTACACACCATAACTTTGGCTTAATCGCTGAAACATTGCATTCTCTAAACTCCCTAGAGAGGGAAACCCCTCGTTGTTCTAGGGTGTGAGGCACGTATGGGACCAGCCTATCAGCCAATGCGAGAAATCTAATGTGCTTATTGTATGGGTCCACATTCCGCAACATAATCCAATCGTGACATATACATACGTACACATATATAAAAGTACCTGGGTTTGGCAACTGCTAATGGTCCTGGTTGCATAAGTAAATACCATGTGTGAGGTCACTGGTTGCAGCACCAGCAGCAGCGACTTGCGCATGCTTTACATTTCCGCTGCTAATGCGGTGATTAATTATGTAGACGAAGCGCGATCAACCTTGCTGAATTACTTTTGCGGAAGAAGATTTATATTCTTATCGTACCACTCAGATAGCCGTCCCTGATACAATACTATCGTTTTTGTTATACAATACATGTTGCCTCTTTCGGTGCTACGGCGCAAGATATTGCTCAATCGATCTAAAGTGACTGATCATATAAAATGTGTGTGTTCATTAATATAGTGAAAGCAGGCGTTGTACGACACAAGACACTGATACATCTTGGATGTTAAAAAGATGTTTATTTGTTGGTAATGATTTGAGACGCTATCATCTCAATCACGTTACAACGCTTCTACAGTACTTAGCGCCCGTACACACTCATCATGCATGCATGCGAGCTAGCTTTCTAACACTACTATCCGGCCAGTCAATGCTAACAACGTCAACATTAATATTGAAACATTCTGGAGAACAGGAGAATTATCATCCACCATGTATAGGAGGTATATTGTTATAAAGTATGTGCTCCATTAGTTAATTAATATTCTGGTAATCAATTAAGGGTTTACTTTTTCAAAGAAATAAGTAAGAGTAGAGCACTATATAAAATTCTGCATGTACGAAGAATATGAATAATCTAGCAATCAAACACTAGGGGGCGAGTCAACGTGCGAGATAGAGGAGGAAAATGGGAGGTGATCGAAATCGTACTTGCTCACCGGTGGTGGCGCTACCCACTAGCTTTAAATAGTTGTATTTGCATGTTGATGAATAATGTTTCGTGGATCTTACACTCGAGATGTAGTTGTAAAAAATTGTAGAGAGAGGGCTAGTGTCTAAAGGGATCTTGTTAGCGATGAAGGTGACACAACGATTTTATCCTGGTCCCACACATTGTGCATTGTGGGGGGTGGGGGTTATAGAGCAGTACGAATAGTCAAGAAAACACAAAATAGAGGAAGGAGTCAACACATAGGGTATAAAGGAGGAAGAAAGGTAGGTGGTCGGAATCGTAGGTGTGCAGCAGTGGTGATGATGCCAACTGGCTTTCATATAGCTATGTTGTATGTCGATGAATAGGGGTTTCATCGATCTTACAACTGGATGTAGTCATAGAAATGTTTCTGAGAGGGGTGTCATCCGAAGTGATCTCATCGACAATAAATGTGATATATGGTGACTTTACTATGTTCAAGCCTCAATATATGTAGCTCTACGTCATGTCCGCCTCTTAATAATCAATTAGCTAGATAATTACAGTGGGGTTGTCCTATCATATTGGTTAGGTTACACGTATGTGCTACCGCCTTTTGTATTTCCAGCAAGGCTCCGCCCAGCCCTTAAAAGGTAGAAGAAGGCCGGTAGTTTAGTAGCCATCCTGGGAGGATACAATATGATCAGATGACCCCACAATTAATATAAGAGGAACATATCTCCTATAACCTTTGAATCCCCGAAAGAGCTCCATCCATTTTTTTTTAAAATGGAGGAGGGCCCGGCCTCTGCATCTGGACGATGCATGCAGCCACTTTATTAATTATTCACACAAGATCTTATAAAGTCATACAATAGTAAGACTGAAGCCACAGTCTAGGCAACAAAATGTCGCTACTCCTATCTAATTGATGAAGGGATGTTGATAGTCTGGGCCTAATACCAAACAGACCTCGCAGCGAAACCTAACATCTAAGACCTGAGGTCCCAACCAGGACGCCTGCTGGGTATGGGGCACCCACCAGTCCGGCGCACTCCTCAACCAGGACGCCTGCCGGGTATGAGGCCGCCGCAGCCACCTGCCACGAATCCATCCGCAGTGTTGTACTGTTGCATCTACCTTGCCCGGTCTAGCTGCCGTCGACGCCACCACGACGCCAGACAACGCCACCATCCTGCACGAGTCCATCTCCGCGCATCGGGCGCCGAGTCTCCACTGCGCCACGCCGCCGAGATCCGCCGCCATAAATGGGCAAGATGAAACACCGCTCTTCCTCTTGTCCCCTCCAGCCAGCACTTGCTCCAAAACGATGCCCCCAGGAGGGAGAAAGACACCGAAAGCGCCGTCATCGTCCGATCCGGTAGACCCAGGTCTAGGGTTTCCCCCGAACATCCGGATCAGGTTGACGTGACCGGCAACGACGATGCCTCGAGAAGGGAATGACGTTCGAGACGCCGCCATCGTCCGCCAAGACCGCAGTCAGGCGCGATTTTCACCGGAAGCCACGTCGTCCTGATCTCTCTCGGCTTGTTGGAACCGAGCGGAGCCTCGCCACGAAGACGTATTCCGCCGTCGGTACTCCGGCGGAGATCTGTCATCTCCTCACCGGTCCCTCCACGCGCCGCCGGTCGGCGCAAGGCCACCCCGCGGAGGATCCGATCGAGGGTTGGATCCGCAGCCACCGCCATCACCATCTCCGCACAGATCAGCCAACCCCGCCGGATGGGGCGCTGCCACCGCCACCGTCCATCTCAGGGCCGCCGCTCCGCCGGCCATGGAACTGCGGCCACTGCCGCGCTGCATAGGGTCGCCGCCCTAGGTGCCGCCCTCGGACTCCCATGAGAGGTGCCGCCCCTGCCGCCTCAGATGGGATCCTACAGCCTCCGCCCGCCCAGCGCCCAGGTGCCTTCGGCGCCGGGCCCGCCGCCACCGCGGCCCACGCCAGCGGCAGCGGCGGCAGGAGGAGGCGCGAGGGGTGGCCTGTGGCGCTAGGGTTGAGGGGCCCCTGGCGTCGCCCAGGGAAGGGGAGGCGACGCAAGGAAAGAGCTCCATCCATATCCCTTACAAATGTTTACTTGGATGCAATGGGGCGCATGACTCAGTGACTCGGGCCAGTGATATGGTCCAGGTGCACGTGTATGTCACCCTCCTTCCACTGGTACCTTTACTCACTGATAAGCCTTCAACCAATAGCTGAAATGAGGTTATTCACTTTCTTCCCTTCAGGAGTAGCAATGGTAAGTATCACCCAATTGTCCTCTCCCTCCAGCCTTCTCTTAGCTAAATGAGTTAGGTACATCGCCCATCTTACCCGTCTTAGGTTGGCGCTGAGAAGAGATCTTGAGATAGGAGAGAGTGAATGTCTATGCTGCTAGGAGTGTCAGGTGGCGAAGGGGCCGGGACCTAGCTGATACTCCTACTTGCTAATTTCAGGTACGGATATAAAAGTTGCCAAATAAAAACCGGACCTAAGGCGGTTCTTGAGGAACTCGCTTATCGTGGGTTGAGATGAGTGCTTCCGTCCTTATCCCTTATATGAATGTCTACTTAGGCATAGAAGCCCCCGAACAACTTAGGCTGCAGATATATGGTCCAAGTTATTCCGTATGGTACTGTATGCTTACAAACCGACACTGTACCCAAACGAATTTATTATTCGGCAAACATTTTAGCTGTCATCATGCGATACCACGCACTTGGTCGCCCGGGGAGAATATCTAGTGATACCAACACCATGTTACCATGCTCCTAATTTCCAAAATGTCAAATTTGAATGTCTTAGAAGAACGAATTATTTTCTGGATGTTCACAAGACTAGTGATACAGTTTTTTTGTAAAGGAGGGTTACCCGGCCTCTGCATTTGAGTGATGCATGCAGCTATATTATTGAACAAAAGCTCTCCGATCTGGTACAAGCTTGCAAAGGAGCGAGAGTAAAATGAAGAAAAAATGTGCACAATCGGCGAAAAACAGGTAAAGATGAGTAAACACCAAGTCTATTATTGCACCGCCATCCAAATCGGTTGTAACTATCCCATACTACCGTCTCCCACCGGTTGCACCCAAAAGCCATAAACTCCTTGGCGACCGCAGGACTGAGTAACGACCATGTAATAAGAGTTTGTCTATTAAATATCATGTCATTTCTGCAGTTCCATATAGCCCAAACTAATGTGCATACTCCTATGCGAATATGTCCTGCAGTACTTGGCTCAACTCCATTTAGCCCAAATAATGTGTTAATACTATTCGGAGGGCTGACATTAAAGGCTACATGAATCATACGCCATAAAAGCTTGGCGAGAGGACATTTAAGAAAGAGGTGATGTATAGTTTCGTCTTGATCACAATGAATTTACAAAGAGGTGTAAAGCTGTTAAGAAATTCAAATAGAGATTTGAATATTTTATGGGTTGTACACATGATTCTTGCGAACCTTCACGTAAAAATCTGGATTTCTTTCACACAGTTATTTTTCTTTCTTTTAAAGTGACAGCATGGCGGGAGCATGAGAGCATCTCCAGCAGTTCGCCCCCCCCCCCCCCCCCCCCCGGGCTTTGAAATAGCGCCGCCTGAGGGCCAACCGGCGCAAAAATTGGCGTGGGGTGGGGGAGGGGGGCTCCCAGCCGAGCCCCCAAGGTCGCCCCCAGCCGCCGATTTCGGCCCATATTCGGCGTGCTTCGGCACTAACTAATTTCTATCACATAGTTCATCACAGAAATCAATACAAATTCAACACTAACTAATTTTTATCACATAGTTCATCACAGAAATTAATACAAATCAAATATTTCAACAAATAAAGCTCATAATTTGAACACAAATAAAAACTCATATTTCATCGCTCGTCGAGCTAGGCGTTGCCCTTGAGCCTCCATAGGTGCTCCACCAGATCGTGCTGCAGTTCTTGATGCACATATTCAGGAAGGCGGCCCAGGTTGCCGGTAACTGGTGATCAACTTGGGCAAGAGGACCCTGCATGTAATATGGTTCAGTGTCAAACACTGGCTCTTCCTGCTCGCTCTCGATGATCATGTTGTGCAAGATGACACAGCAAGTCATGACTTCCCACATTTGATCTTTCAATCAGGTCAGAGCGGGGTACTGAACAACAGCAAATCGAGATTGGAGCACATTAAATGCCCGCTCGTCATCCTTCCTGCAAGCCTCCTGACACTTCGCAAAGTAGGAGTTCTTGCTTCCTGGTATAGGGTTTGGGATAGTCTTCACAAATGTAGACCATCTCGGATAGATGCCATCTGCTAGGTAGTATCCTTTGTCGTAGTGGCACCCATTGACCTCGAAGTTCACCGGATGAGCATGAACTTCAACAAGCTTGGCAAAGACATTCGAGCACTACAGTACGTTGATGTCATCGTGAGTTCCTGGCATACCAAAGAAGGAGTGCCAAATCTAGAGGTCCTGTGTGGCCACTGCCTCAAGTACCACACTGCAAGCTCCTTTGACGCCTTTGTACATCCCCTGCCAAGCAAATGGATAGTTTTTCCATGCCCAGTGCATGCAGTTGATGCTTCCAAGCATCCCAGAAAATCCTCTTGCTGCATTCTGTGCTAGGATCCGAGCAGTGTCTTCAGCATTGGGTGATCGCAAGTATTGTGGTCCAAACACTGCCACCACTGCCCTGCAGAACTAGTACAAATATTCAATGGTGATGGACTCGGCCATGCGTCCATAATCTTCCAGTATATCACCAGGAGCTCCGTATGCAAGCATCCTCATAGCTGTCGTGCACTTCTGGAGTGAGGTGTATCCAAGTGTGCCGGTGCAATCCTTCTTGCACTTGAAGTAGCTGTCGAACTCCCGGATAGAATTCATAATCCTGAGGAAGAGCTTTCTACTCATCTGATAACGGCGCCAAAATACTTTCTTGCCGTGCAGTGGAGCGTCGGCGTAGAGCAAGCAGTGGCCCTCCAGTCGATGCCTCTGCTTTGCCTTCTGCCGGCCCGGCGCCGAGCCACCTCGTCGCGGCTTTGCATTGCTCGCGAACAGGCTGGCCAGGGCGGCGAGGACCATGATGTGCTCTTCGTCCTGGGCATCGGCATCGGCTTCCTCCTCCAGCAGCGCCGCAAACGCCTCCTCGTCGTCCAAGTCCGTCACCGAGCAGACAAAACACCGAACACCTGGCGGGCGTGGTAGGCGCGCAGCCGCCGATATCCCCGTCTGCATGGCCGGAGCGCAGGAAAGCTCGCCCAGGAGTGGGGTGGAGGTGGGCAGGTAGGCGGCGCCGGGATCGGCACGATAGCAGAATGGGTAGTGCGCGCGGGGGGGGGGGGGGGGGGGGGGGCGAATCTGGACGTGCAAACAGCATTTTTTGCCCGATAGTGGTGGCCCATGCGTCGCTTTTCCTTCCGCCAGAGCCCCCAAGCGCCCCCAGTATGCTGGGTTCGGCCTGGGATCGCCGGGCCGAAAAATAGGCCGAACCGGCGGAATTCGACGTCCTGGAAGGGCGACCGGAGGGTTTTTTCAGTGCCGGCGGGAAAAAGTCGTCTAGGAGGGTCTGTTGGAGGCGCGAGTGGAAATGCTCTTAGTGTTAGTATCGCTCGTAGTTTCCCGGGTTGGCCGGTGGACCTTGACACGCTCCGGCCGGTCAGCTGTGCAGCGAAGTCGGGCTAGCTAACTGCACCTGCAGAAACTGTTGTCGATGAACATGCATGCATGCATGTCTACGGGATGCGTACGTAGAAAAACGACGGGGTTCGTACCCACGCTCATTCGCGGACGTACGTGTTCGTCTTTCCATCTCTTTTGAACCAAGCAAACTATGTAGACGACACGTAGGTACGGTACGGTATGGTTCGCCAAAAAATGTATGTAAGCTAGCTTATCTTCTAAGAAGAACATGAGAATTTTAATTTGTGAGTGAAGGCGGCCGGCGGCGCCTCCTCCGCTCGTTAATTTGACAATATATGGTTTATTCTTTTTCTGTTCTTGTCGAACTCCACAGTCCACTTAAACGAGTTAACATATCACGTTATTGTATCAAGTTGGCTGGCACCAGCGCCGGCAGGGGATAGAGTTCCAGCAGAGAGGAAAAAAGAAGCAGGAAGAAGAGACCAGCAGGTTGACACTCACATGCACACGACACGTAGGCATGCGATGCATGCATGCATGGCTCATCCGCAACTCCAACGCGCAAACAGAGGGATCTTGCCTGGCCGCTTCTGCTTGGTCAACTTGCAATTCCGTTTTATTTATTTTTTGAAAGATCCAGTGTTATTGGCATTCATTGATAATAGCAGAGGCCTTCAACCAAGCCTTGCTGGCAAAGCAAGCATGAAGGATTCTATAGGTGCCGACATCTCTTTGCGCACGGGTGCTAAAAGCTTGTTATTTCGGCGACGGATCGATCTTATCTGCAACGGCACCCCTTTCCGCGTCGTTCACCTTCAAGAGCATCCTTCATGGGAGGGATTTATTGAACGAGGGGCTTGTATGGCGCATTGGAGATGGAAGTTCTGTGAATATCCATCACGCCAACTGGATTCCAAGGGTGGGAAGCATGCGGCCGCTAGGTCAGCTTTACATCCCGGGCATTACCAAGGTGGCGGACCTGCTTGAGCAAGATGGACGGGACTGGGATATGGCTAAGCTACATGCAATGTTTTCCGTAGAGGATGCATAGGATATCAGGCAAATAGCCATTGGGGGTCCAGGAACGGATGACTTTCATGCTTGGAATTTCACTAAGAACGGAGAGTTCACCGTCAAGTCTGTGTATCACTTGAGAATGGCCATGAGCAGATCAGGGACCGGACAGCCGGGACCCTCGAGCGCGGTGGCGCAGCACAGGGGATATATGGCGCTATGAGACACAAATGCGCCAGCCAAGGCAAAGATCCATATGTCGAGGATGATTAGGAATGGGCTTGCGGTGGGAGCTGAACTTCACCGACGTCGCATCAAACCCGGTGTTTTTTGTGTTGTGTGTGGTCGGGAAGAGACGCTGCTGCACCGTTTCTGGTCATGCAAACATTCTGCGCTGTTCTGGCAGCTTCTTCACTCGGAAAAGGGGGTTAAGGTGGCGATCCCACCTTGTCAGATCGACTCCCAGGGTGCATTAGCTAGCTGGTTACTTGGGTGGTTTGCCGATGCTGACAACGAGGAGCGGGCTGCCAGGTTCAAGCTACATACGGTCTATGGTTGGCAAGAAATGAAGCGTGGGATGGAAAGTTGATAGCTGCTCCACATGAAATTATGGGCGCAGTAGTGTCATACATGAATGAGTGGAAGGCAGTTCATGCTAAAGAAAGGCGACCGATAGCGGCGCCGGTCAAGGAGAAGTGGAGGCCACCCGAAGAGGGCTGGCTTAAGGTCAACTCGGATGGGGCGGTGCAGAGAGGAGGTGACAAGGGTGGAGCGGGAGCGGTCATCCGAGATCATGGGGGTGCGTTTCGTGCTGGGCTTTGTCATGTTTATCACGGCATTGTAGATCCGGAAGCACTGGAAATCTTGGCTTGCAAACGGGGACTTCAGGTGGCAAAGGAGATCAACGCCGACAAGGTCCACGTCGAGCTCGATTCGCTAGGTGTTGTCCACAGGCTGCAAAGTCCGCACAAGGATCGTGCCAATGCTGGGCCGTGGATACAGGAGATTAAGTCCATCCTTGCATCTTTCTCTGAGTTTAGAGTGTCTTGGGTTCGTCGTTCAGCTAGTGTTGCCGCGCATAAGCTAGCTAGAGTCGGTGTAGGTGATGATTTGTGCAAGGTGTGGTTGGGAGATACCTCAGATTGTGTGCTAGATGTAATCTCGAACGAAATTCTGAATGCTTTTGATTAAATAAAGCGGCAACATCGACTTAGAAAAAAGCAGAGAGCAACAGAAAACAATAAGGTGGTGAAGGTCCTAGGACCCAAAAGATCCGAAGATCAAAGAAAAAGAAAAACATCAGCCCTAATAGCTGCAGCACAACACTTACTCCACCGTTTATGGTCTGTTGGGAAACTCGTTTCTAAGGGCTCACATACTTAACGGAGTCATTCGAGGGTTTCAAACATTTCTTTTACCAATCATCAATTATTTCATTCACACCTTGAAAGGCAAACTTTCGATTCAAACATTTTCAATTAATTATTGCACCCATTTTTTATTTTTTTTCAACAGGTTTAAATATAATTCATACAGAAATTACGGTCACATTTCAATTTTCTCCGCAGGCATTCCATTTCCATGTACATTTCACATAAATTCATTTATTTAAACTGATTTCATTGTTTATTTCTGAATAGGACTGAAATAATTAAATTTCACGAAATCACTATGAAATATCTTTAAATTGATTGAAACATGACTTAATAGTTAAAAATTATAAGCTTCTTATAAAATTTTAAGAGATTTTATGGTACATTTTACTACTGTCAGAGGGGAGTAGTATAGGATCAGATCAGCCGTTGATTGCATGGGCTTTTTGGGTATTGTGATTACCAAATTTTAATTTCATTTTTACTTACTCAAGGGTAATTTGGCCCAGTTATAATCACTCAGGTGTCCCGTTTATCTCTTTCGCCTCACGTCCTCTCTTCCGCCGCCAGCGCCGCCAGCGGCGGCAACCTTTCCCTCTTGGCGTTCCACCCTGCAGAGACAACTTACCCTGCCCACATCGTCCCGTTTCCCCTTCGTCTCAATCCTCTGTCTATATTCCCTCGTCCAGAGGAGAACTGGTGAGATACTGGATTAGAGATGACAGACGATTAGAGATGATGAAAGAGTGAACTAGTTCTGTACTATCGGAATATTTGTACTGCACTTGACATAGTAGAGGCACAATACTGAATTTCTGGACCATGGCTACCTTAGCTTCCTCAGGGGCGATAATAGCAGCCTGGTTATGGTGATAAGGGCTAAGAAAAATATGAACTGCACCTGCTGAATTGGGGTCTGTGTGTATGAACCAAATAGGAGAACCTTAATACTTACGAAAGTGATTAGGTTAAAAAGTTATAACCCCATGGTTGCCGTCGCCGCGCCGGCCGTAGATGTTATCCCCAAGAACAGGCGCCCAAGTCTTTCTCTCCTCTGCAGCTTCCCCGTGACCCAGCAGCAGGCAACATAGCACAGGCGCGGCGCTGCATGCGGGAGAGAGGAGTGAATTGCAGAAAACCACCACATTGAAGCCTAGGGTTGCAGAAAAGACTCTTCTACGTTTTTTGCCAGAAAACACTGATTTCGCGCCTAATCATTTGCAGAAAACACCAAACCTTCTGTTGGGGCATTTTAAGCACTATTATGACAGGTGGGGCCCTGTTTCGTCTACGTGGCGTCACGGCCGCGAGCTGACGCCGTCTAACCACGTGGCGGCCGCTACTGCTCCGCCGTGTGGGTAAAAACTAGATTGATCCAGCTCTCTCCTCACACTCTCGCCTCTGCCTCGCCCTCTCCTCACTCTGTTCTTCCTCCCCGGCGCCGCCACACCGCCGACCACCGTTCTGCTGCTCCCCGGTGCCATGGTGTCGTGGAGCGACGAGACCCGTGAGGATTCAGTCCTGAACATCTCCTCCTCCTGCGATGGCATCATTAAGGTCAGTTGGTTAGATAGCTAGAGCTAGGGTTAGGGTTAGTGAATTGGGGATTTTGTCACTGAGCTCGATCTGAACCTAGCCTTCTCTTTGCTTGCTCCCGCAGCTTCCAGCTACGATGCACGATCCGAATTTCAATGGCACGGATGCAGATGTGAATGTCTTGTGTGAACACGATGAGCTGGCCGAGCGCTTTGTAGCATTTGAAGGGATGCACACGGGCAGGAGGTTTCTCGGATGTGCTAAGAAGGTATGATTCACATCATGTGTAAAGGAAGCTGTTTGCTTAATGCTTTGTTTATCAAGCTGTTAAGATTTTTTTAGCTTGGTCTTTGTTTAGCTTGTTCTGACATGCCTTGTCATTAGTGGATTGTACACATTGTTTATTGTGGTCAGTGCTTACTCCTTTGTTTATCAAGTTGTTAAGCTTGGTTAAGTGCATTGTCTTTGTTTAATTTGCTTTAGCCATTGTGTTGGAGTGTGTTCTCATTAGTGGATGGTAGTCATTGTTTATTATGGTCAGTGCTTAATGACTTGTTTACCAGTGGGCATTGTTAATTTGTGTGTTGTATGGTAAGGAACCTGTCAGTGCTTAGTGACTTATTTATTTGTCTGTTTAATAGTGCACATATTAGATACCTGAACCTGTTGGTTTGATGGTCTTAGACAATTATTTATTCTTTTATTGTTTATAATACAGGAAGGCATAAACTGTGGAGTAGTTCAATGGATTGATTTTGAATGGCCAGACTCAATGGAGAAGGCATTGGCCAAGCTATGGGATATGTATGAGGAGATTAAGCCAGCTAGGACCAATGACAATCTAGAGAGTTCCTTTGCAATTCACAACCTGACAGAAGAGAAGAAGAAACTACAGGAGAACTATGATAGTTTGTATGCTGATGTGAATGCTCTTTTGGATGCCCATCAGCAGAGGGGTGTGGAGTTAACCAATCAAAAGGAGCAGAAGCAATATCTTGAAGTGAAGATTGCTGAGCTAGAAACTGTAGTTGGCAACTTGAAGGCAGAGCTGTCAAAGAAAGAGGAGGAGAAGAAGAAACTACAGGAGAACTATGACAGTTTGTATGCTGATGTGAATTCTCTCTTGGATGCCCAGCAGCAGAGGGGTGTGGAGTTAAACAATCAGAAGGAGCAGAAGGAATATGTTGATGTGAAGATTGTTGAGCTTGAGACTGTAGTGGGGAACTTGAAGGCAGAGCTGTCAAAGACAGAGGAGGAGAAGAAGAAGATGCTGCAAAACTATGAAACTCTGAAGAACCTGACATGTGCTCAAGCCAATGTGATTAGGAACTTGAAGTTCAATCATTTGAAGGAGAAGGAGAGGCTGATAGAAGAGAGGCTTAAACTGCAGTATCACATTTCTGAGCTTCAAAAGTCTGAGGAAAAGATAAAGTTGAAGCTTCAGGGTGTGAAGGCCATCTTAGATGAGTAGGGTGCCTTCTAGTATGATAATCATCTATCAGTTTCTAGATGATAATCTTCTATCCAGTACTTTAGTATGAATTTGTGACCCAAGTACTTCAGTGATGAATTTGTGATCTATGGTGTTGGATCCAGGAGTGTTGTAATCTAGATGATAATCATCTATTAAGTACTTTAGTATCTATTTCTGAACCTTTATGTATGTATTTTGTGAGATCAGGTGTTGGATCCAACCTTGATGAACCTTTATGAATGTGAGTGCACTTTGATTGTTATGTGGTGTTTGTGCTTAGTAGAATCACATGTGCTCAAGACAAGGTGGTGCATGTGCTAAGTTAGTAAATTCTGTCATCTAGATTCATGGATTAACCTTGAGGGTCATTTCATCGATATATGGACAAAGTAACCATAGTGTCACCTTGAGCCTCATCTTGTCGACATATCGATGAAATGACCCTAGGGTTTACCTTGAGCCTCATCTTGTCGAGATATCGATGATTTGACCCTAGGGTTTACTTGAGCCTCATCTTGTCGATATATCGATGATTTGACCCTAGGGTTTACCTTGAGCCTCGTCTTGTCGACATATCGATGAAATGACCCTAGAGTTTACCTAGAGCCTCATCTTGTCGACATATTGATGAAATGACTCTAGGGTTTACCTTGAGCCTCATCTTGTCTACATATCGATGAAATGACCCTAGGGTTTACCTTGAGCCTCATCTTGTCGATATATCGATGATTTGACCCTAGGGTTTACTTGAGCCTCATCTTGTCGATATATCGATGATTTGACCCTAGAGTTTACCTTGAGCCTCATCTTGTCGACATATCGATGAAATGACCCTAGAGTTTACCTAGAGTCTCATCTTGTCAACATATCGATGAAATTGCCACTACTAGGAAAAGGCATGCTAGTGGCGCACCAGTTTTGCCTACTAATGGTGCACTACTGGTGCGCCACTAGCACCACGCCATTAGAATTAAATACTAATGGCGCACCCCTGGTGCGCCATTAGTATCTGGTATACTAATGGCGCACCACGCAGTGCACCATTAGTATAGCCCACCGTGCGCCATTAGTATGCCTCCCAGGGGCCATATTTACCCATGTGCCTTGGCATACTAATGGCGCACTAGGGGGTGATGCGCCATTAGTGTCCTTTCTGCAGTGCGCCATTAGTGTGCTGAGTGGTGCGCCATTAGTATGAATATTAGGGATTTGTTTTTCTTTTCTGATATTTGCACAGGTTACAAAACATATTACTGCACATAATATAGAGAGCACAACATATAAACAGCAGATTTATCGAATACAATAGAAGATTAGTCTCCGAATACAATTCATCATATTAGTCTCCGAATTTCAAATACCGAACAAAGTTATAACATTACAAGTCTCGAAACCGCGAGTAGCGAGTTTGTCTTCACATTACAAGTCGATATCGATCATCTAAACTACCATCACATAGAAGAGAGCTGCGGTCATCATGATTAGCATCATCGCGATGAAATTGGTCTTCATCCGGTTCCTCCTCCGCTCCCTCCTCTCTCCCGCTAGATAGCGCGCGTATCTAACTTCCGCCTCCGCCCTAGTGGTGTACCCTTTGTAACTGTTACCGCTGAAACGGTGAACCTGTCTCCGACACTCCTCCCAGTCGTCGTAGACTCCGGGAACCTTACCCTTGTACACGACATACGATGGCATCTCTATATATGCACTAGCCAAACAAAACGTTAGTAGCAATTCATAGACAATACATGAGCAATATATAAGTATGCAACAAAAGGATCGGAAGAGAAAAGCAGCACATTAATAGCACGATTCATGGTCCTACTAATAAATAGCATCGATTACATATAAGTTGAACGACTGTCCAAACCAAAGAGACATACAAGTTCATTAAAGTTTAATATTACAACATGAGCCAATCAACATTTCAGAACTACATAGCATCACTACTTTCGACTCGACTCATGGACCGGAGCGTGGATGAAGCCGCCGTCTTTCGTGATGGTCATGAAATCGCGGGCGTTGTCAGCCTGCATTTGTAGCGTTGTTTCTATCTCACTGTTGGACGGTTGATGTCTGAGATAGAACTGCCCCGAGGTACGAAGGACATCTTGATGGATGATTTCCGCAAACTCCGACTGGATGCGAAAGAATTCTTGTCTGACGTCCGCGTCCTGGATTGCCGACAAGCGTGCGGCCCAATCTTTGAGATTACTTGGTAGCAGAAGGTGATTGTGGTCCCGTACGATCGCCCGCTTGTGATGGAGGGCGTAGTAGGCATCCTTCTGACCGCCAGGCGGCTTCTTGACGCAGGAGAACGTCGTATTGTGGCTGAAGATGTGCTTGTCGTACCTACGAACTGGCCTGCTGAAGGTGCCTCCAGATTTGGCGTAGCCGGGGAGAACATCATCAAGAACTTTCTTGATATTTGTGTAGTCTTTCTTCGACGGACGGTCCGGGTCGAAATACGTGGCCATGGAATATTTCGGGCTTAAGAGGATGAGTGTGCAATGTGTGTCACTGCACAAAACACGGAATGTTAGAAAAAAAAGAACGATCGAAATCTAAGAAATCATATTTTACGGGGCGGTGAGGGGATGACTTACTCGGGAAAGTAAGGCACGAGGAAGTTATCCTTATCTGGGTTTGCCAGAATGATGCCTTCGAGGTATGAACTCGCGACTTGCCGGTCCCTAGCGCTGCCCAAGATCTTGGCACGCATGTAGAAGGGGTCCACTATCACGATGTCCGGGGTCTTGTCTCTAATGATCCGCATCTCCATACTCAGCGAAAATAGCCGAACGAAGGTGTAGTGCAGCGGCTGAAGGTTAAACATAGCGAAGATGTCATCAAACCGCAGGACGATCGTACCCCCGATGGCGCTATCCACAAAGCCCTTGCCCTCTGGCACCTTGGCCACAAAAACCGGGTATGCCACATCATTCTCGGAGAGACGCCACTTCTCCAAAGAAAGAACACTGTCATGCAGACTCCGCATAGCACCGGTTGCAGCATTGAGCAGATTAGTCGGTAGCATCGGCCTACCCGCCACATGCACCCTCCTCAAGATATCCTTAGGTGAAGGTGGCCCGTCCTGAGCACGGATCGTACTCGGTGCCCGCTGGCTCGCACCGCCCTTGTTATTCTTCCGTTTCCGTCCCTTCTTCCTCATCTCCTGTAATGGGATCGCGTTCTGCTCAGAGACCGCCTTCTTGAGTGTGTTGGGGTTGATAATATTCCGCACCTCGGCTATCTGAGGCTCGGTGAAGGCGGCAGCTGGAGGCGTCTCCTGAGAACTGAATGCTAGACGACGCCTATTGCAATTGGGTTTCTCCGCGGTACCAGCTCGATCGCGGTCGTCTTTTTCAGGGTTGGGTTCTTGAGAAGGAGGCCCGACGAATTAGTCACCGTACCCATGTTCGGCAAAGTACTTATCGACGTTGGTAAATGTACCGTCGTCGTTGTCGTCGTCGTCCGGATCCTGTGCCATATGCATGTCCGGATCCTGTGCCATAGGGATGTCCGGCATGTCCGGTAGCGTTGCGGCGGTCTTGCCATGGCTTGGCGCCGGCACGACTGGCGGTGTTGTCTGTGGGGTGGTGTCCCCCGCCCCCAAACGAATCTGGCTCTTCGGCCAAAGCAGGGACCAACTTACGCAGGCGCTGAGGGTCATCACATCATCTTCGTCGGCCCCAGCGGGTTGAATCGGAGGTAACAACTCGTCGCAGCCTGGCAGCACCCAAACCAGTTCAACCCTATACACAGTGGGTGGCATCGGATTACCGTGGAACACGGGGTTGCCCGGTTGAACGATTCTGCCCTTGGCGACATCGATCAACTCGCCGCCCACGAAGTGCAGGAGAGTGCATGGAACGTCGGCGGCGCCCTGCGAAAACATGTAGGGCGTCAGGGATGCCCAGTCAAAGGCAAGGAGATGAAGTCATCGGCCGAGAGGCTTAGTTACCGTGATGGCGTCGAGCTCGGCTAATGTCGAGGCACCGCCAACGGCGGGCGTGCAACTGACGGAGGGGCCGCTTGCTGCCGAGGTGCCGGCCGGTGTACACCCGGGTGCATTAAGCTCCAATGCCCGTGTCGGCGCCGAAGACACCAATACCGCTTCCGCCGTAGACACCAATGGCGCCGCCTGCGCGTTGTGCGAGTTACTGGCCATGAAGCTGGGAACCGGGGGCGGCCCCTGTTGGCCGCCCGCAATCCACGCCTGCAGCCCCTCAATCAAGCTAGGCACAATGGCGGTGAGCGTCGTTCCCAGTTGTTGTTGCACTTGCTCTTGGACAATCTCCGGAATCCGCGCCACTTGTGCCTTGAGTTCTTGAACCTCGCGCGACTGGCTTTCCGAGCTGGTCTTTTTCTCCTTTCGCCCACCAGCGTTATAGTATGACGGCCATTGTGTGGACAAGTCTTTGCCGGCCACACGACCAGCTGACGACGACTTACTAAGCTTATCCTTGTTTTTCATTATGTTCAACGCCCTATTTAGAGTGCTGTCCCAAGCTGGGGAGCTCTGAGACGACCCCGCGCTACTGCTTTCACTCTCCTGCGGAAGGAATGTGAACCATTTAGAAATTTGGCTTCATTAACTAGAATGCAACCATATATGTAGCTAATTACGCGGGGGTGTATTCCTTACCAGAACTTTCTCAAGCGCCTTGGTCTTCGGATCCGTGGTAAGCTCCTTTGTTACCGGGTCCTCCTTGTACCGGGCCCTGACATAGTTCCTGGTCTGCTTCTCACGGTATTTCTCGAAGCGGGGCGGTAGGCCTTGCTCGGCACGCTCCGCGTCCTCCTTGTCCCATATAGGTTCCGCCACTCTGTAACCGCCGGGACCGAGTTTGTGGACCCCTAAGTTCAAGTCCCGCATCTCTTTCCCCCACTGACTTGATTCCTCGGATGCGCCGCTCTCGCACTTGATCTCGAACTCCTTGTAGTCATCTTCGCTGATCGAAGGATTTTTCGCCTTGATCTTCTTATAACTATCACCTTTGTTAATCATTCTCTTCACCACGCTTCTCCAAGTAGACAGGGCCGTGCTCATCTTCGTGAGGGCGGCACTGTTCACTGTATTCCCTGAGAGGTGTGTGTTTGCAAACTCAGCGGGGAACTTGTATCGTTCGTGCAGCTTCGTGAAGAGGAGGTTGCGCAAATTCCCTCGGTCCTTATGCCTTAGGTTCTCGGTGTTGATCGAGACGGTGCTCCGGAGAATGCACCCGAGCTGAACCGAGTACCCCTTGACTAATTCTTTGGGCGCCGTTGGATCCCCGTCGTAGTTCACTTCAGTAAATTCCTCCTTGACGATGCCGAGCACGTTCGGGCGCCGGTCCTTCCGTTGCCTCTTCGGTTGGCTGCCATCTGTGCGTGCGCTGCCATCATCAGTGGTGGCATCCTCGGCGGCACCATCAGTGGTGTCATCCCCGACGCCACTAGGGGTTGTGTAGTCAGGATCGGTGTCTTCCGCGGTGTCCTCATAGCGGTGAGGTTCTTCCTCCATCTCCTGGGACAGCTCCCAGAATGCCTTGCCGCCCGAACCGCCGGCCTCATCGTTGTGGGCCATGTTTCGCTCTAAATAGGAAAAAAATTGGTCAAAAAGTTGGTTATTGTCAAGGAACAAGATCTCTAAGTTGACCAAATAACCTAATTCTCGAGGAATTTGCTGTTAGTGTGTTGTTGCTAAGGTCCAAGTCCCTTCCTAACCCCCTTCTTCTTGTCTCCTCTCACTATCTCTCTCACACACATGGCAAGCAAGGGTGTCTGAGTGTGTGAAAAAATATTAAACTAATCCAAGGGCTGAAAATTGATCATTTAGGTTTTTATCGACACCAAGGCACCATAAAAGCCAAGGTTTTATCATTTAGGGTTTGACTCTTGGCTAACCAACCTCACCTCCTCCTCCTCCTCCCCCTCCTCTTCTTCTTCGTCGTCTTCCTCTGATTAAATGGATTTCCAGGATGTAGGTGGATTCATGTGTATATATACACCTACACTAACTAATTAATTAAGTACTAAGATACCCCGGCCCATGCATTAGTCGCAAGTACCCCATATGTCCTATTTTTAGCAAAGTCATGCTAAAATTCACGGAAAATTTCAGCATGACCTTTGCTGAAAATAGGACATATGGAGTACCCGAATTTGCCGGAACGGAAGTTAATCGACATTCCGGCAAACTCAAAGGCCTCTCGGGGTACCTGCAAAATCATCTCTTCCTTTCTTTCTTCAGTTTTAAATAGTAGTGGCCATGGTGATGGACACAGAGGGCCAAATTGCCGGCCAGATTTGCCTTAAAGATATTGCTGAATCATTGTCTGGCATATGCTTCTCAATTCTCATCTGCTTTTCCTTAGAAGAGAAAATCTCATCTGCTGGACCATGACCAAAGCTTGACTTGACTAGATGGTACTTATACTACAGTGCACACTGAATTCATTCAGTTCACTCACACTTGCTTTGTGTACTCATCAGTAAAGTGAAGAAAGAAGAAATTTACAGCTAGAAAGAACAGTACAGGTACACCAAAAGCAGTGTTTTTGTCCCAACCAGTACAGGTTGTACTACTAGAAAACAGAAGAAATTTACAGCTATCCTAATAAAAACTTACAACCTGCAAGGAAACTAGAGATGCACACAAGTATGGCTTAGTAAGGTGGATGCTTCATGTTAATTATAGTTGTCAACATGATGACAGTACGGGCCAAGGATTTGCCATGCTTGCTAAAGAAATCTGCCATCCCTGCGACACCTATAATTGCCATGAAAACACTCTATCTGCCATGGTAAAAAAAGAATCCGACATTCGATTTGTAGCTAGTCCATTTTCAATTGCTTGACTCCAATGACATAAAAGACGGCACATTTTGTGTTAAGACTGTTTTTCCTATTAATCTCTAGTGGGTTAGTTTGAGAAAGGATAATGGTGTTTTTTTTAGGTTTACAGATAAACATAATAGTAACTTCTACTTTCCTTGTGATTTTTTGCAATTTTTACTATGTTGGACTCAGCACCCTAGCAGTACTAGAAGGCATCAAGGCTGTGTGGTGTGGTGTGTTGTGGGCCTTTGGGCTCTGAAAGTGTAGTTGCTCACCAACTTAACTGGATACTTGAAGACTTCTCTCTAAAAAAAGATACTTGAAGTCTTCTATATGAATAAAAAAGTGACAACTTTATGGTACCATGAATCTCTCTTCTCCATCCACAACAAAAGAGAAGGGATGATGATAACTGCACATTATTACTGGCTAATTAAACTGTCCCGGACAAATTTGGTTTATACCAACCAACCCTGCCTCAAGCACTGTAAAGTGCCACTCTAAGCATAGCATGTCCACTAAGACCGTACCCTAATCAAACAATTTATCTACAGAGGGCTTGCCACACGGCCAGCCAGCCAGCCGCCCAGCTAGCAGCAGACCATCAAGTTGGTAACATGCCGGGCCTGCAACATGTTCTTCACCAGCCACATGTCAGTCAGCTACCACTATTGTACTCTACACATGTGGATTCGTCTGAACCAGGCGACTGAATTGCCAACAATTGTTGTCATGATGTGCATGCATACTTTGAGTAGTAGAGCCAGGAGACGGTATAACCAACACTATATAATAAAATAACTGATGAAACGCCCAGCGAGGCAAAGCGTTGAGCACATGGCGGGCACTCACTGCGCAGGGGAGGGACTTGAGGACAGCGGCGTAGGCGGCGTCGGAGACGTTGGCGGCTTGGAGCTGGTCTCGCAGGGCCTTGTCGTCGGCGGCGTCGCAGCAGGTGGCGCCAGGGGCGTTGCCGCAGAAGGCGAGCGTCCCGTTGAGTGGCAGCGGCGCCCCTGATCACAGCAGCAAAACAAGAAGACATGGACTGTATATAAGTAGCAGAGAGAAGCAGAGACCGAGCAGCAAGCGGCGGTGTGCTGGACACTGAGTACTGACTGGCGTCGGTGGAGAGCAGCAAGCGGCGCCTCTGACTGGCGTCGGAGGGGGTGGAGGGGAGGACCGGGCGACCGGGCGGGGCGGCCGGGCGAGGGCCTCACCTTGAACGGGACGGAGATGGTGGGGGCGGAAGGGCTCGTCGCCGCCGGGGCGAGGGTCGGAGCGGGGGAGGCGGCGGGGGCGCGGGGGCGGCGGCGGCGCAGTACACGGGTCGGGGCAGTGGGCGGGTCGGGGCTGTGGGCGGGTGAGAGAGATGGGGAAGATAGAAATTTTTTTAGTGGGGGGGGAGGGTTAGCAATGGCGCACCCCCGAGCGGTGCGCCATTAGAATTTTTTTTGATAGCAATGGCGCATCCACACCCGGTGCGCCATTAGAAATATATTTTTTGTATAGCAATGGCGCATCCCAGAGAGGTGCGCCATTAGTAATCTTTTTTTGAATAGCAATGGCGCACCCCAGTGAGGTGCGCCATTAGTAATCTTTTTTTTGTATAGTAATGGCGCTCGGGGGGAGGGAGGGGGAACCGAGCGAGGAGACAGGGGAGGGTGCGGGGGGTCGGCGGCGGCGGTGGAGCGGGGGAGGATGCGGTGGGTGCTCGGCGGCGGTGGAGCAGGGGAGGGTGCGGTGGGTGCTCGGCGGCGGTGGAGCGGGGAAGGGTGCGGGGGTCGGCGGCGGCGGTGGAGCGGGGGAGGGTGCGGTGGGTGCTCGGCGGCGGTGGAGCGGGGAAGGGTGTGGGGGCTCGGCGGCGGGGGTGGAGCGGGGGAGGGTGGGGGGTGCTCGGCGGCGAGGGGGATCTGGCGAGGGGGATAGCGATCGAGATGGAGGGGGATCGAGATCGAGTGTCCTCATGAATATTCAATATTTTTTCATATTATCATCAAATTTGAAAAAATATTCATGAATTCAAAAAGTGCCCATGAAATTTAAAAATATTCATGAGTTTAAAAAATATTAACAAATTCAATATTTTTTGTGAGTTAGAAATTCAATACCATAATAAACATAAATAAATATTCATGAGGACACTAGAACAGAAGAAATATCATTTCAATATGTCGAAATACAATCGAGAAATGAAGGCTACAATTTAAATACAATCGATCTTAGCTAGCTATCTGTTCACAATCTTCTTGCCCTTATTTTTCGTAAATGGAGTTCTTCTCTTGAACGGACGTCCTTTAGGTAGGGTGGTCCTACTTCTTCTTGTGGTGGATGCTGGTACTTCATCGTCGTCGTCATGTTCCATCTTCAGGTCGCCGTACTTGTCGAAGTCTTGCTCATTGGCGACTCCATCCATTCCGATGATCTTCCTTTTGCCTCTCCTCACGACAACACGACTAGGCTTTGACGGGTCGGTAATGAAGAAGCATTGGTCCACTTGGGAAGCCAGTACCCATGGCTCATTTTTCGCGGTGACGTTTGCGCCCGCGGTCTTGGATTTGGCTTCGGGTATAACCATGGTGGTGAAATACCGGTCTTCTTTTAGGACGCTCTTGGCCCATCTGACACGGAACATCGGGACCTTCTCTCCAGCATAGCTCAGCTCCCAGATCTCCTCGATCCTTCCGTAGTATCTGTCCTTGTCGTTACCGGTGTAGGATTCCATTGTTACCCCGGAGTTCTGATAACCATCGCTCTTCATGTCCTTTCCCTCGGTGTAGAATGTGTAGCCGTTGATATCGTACGCCTCATACGTCATCAGGTTGTGCTCGACGCCCTGTGACAAGGCGAATATGAGTTGTTCTTCCGCGGAAGAATCCTCATGTAAAGGGTACGACAGAAGCTTCTGCTTGAACCAACGCGTGAAACATGAGTTGTGCTCTTTGATTATATCTCCGTCCGTCCTCTGTTGGCCTCGGTCATTGTACGTCTTCTCAATAAAGGTTTTGTGCTCTACCACCCAAGGATCGACCACGTGTATGTGTTGTAGCGCGACTAGGTTTGCTCTTTCAAAGTCGGCGAGTCGACCCTCGAAGTCGACATGCATTTTGCGGCGACCCTCACGGTGACCCCACCCAGCGAGCCTGCCGAGGTGCCTGTTGACGGGAAGACCAACGGGGTTCTCGATGCCTAGATAATTCGTGCAGTAGGAGATGCACTCTTCGGTCAGAAAGCCCCTGGCTATGCTTCCCTCTGGACGTGACATGTTGCGAACGTATCCTTTGATGACACCATTCCTAACAAAGTACATGTACTCAGCCTCTCCATAGCCTGCTGTCTCTATTAGTGCTATTAGATTCGGAAATGTTATGCCTGAAACACACATGGTCCTTTCCAAATTGTCCCTGTCATGAAAGTGGAGCCTAACTTCCAACACATCATCACACAAATTACAAAGCAAAGAAGCTACACATTAATTTCTATGCATACATTTCTAATAATTAAAATCAATAATAAACTGAAGTATATATAGTGCACAAATAAATAATTAGCACGCATACAGTTTCAATGCACTAACTACACTATATACAGTGCATATTCAGTTAACTGAAATATTACAAATTACTAGGTGAAACTGACACATATTCAGTTAACTGAAATCTTTTGAACACTAAAAAATTCAGTTAAGTTCATACAGTGAAGCAAATCCATTTAACTTCATACACTACCATAATCCAGTAACTTCAGACGCTGATAGAATTCAGTTAACTGTTGACACTAAACAATATTCAGTCAACTGAAAACCTTTTGTACAATGAGAAAATTCAGTTAACTTCATACACAGAAGCAAATTCATCTAACTGATAGGATACATATCAGAGGTTAGACTACAAAAAATAATGACCTATAGTTCATTCAAATCGAAGCCTAACTATTGAACTATGAGAAATTGATCCCTAACCCTAACCCTAGAAATTGATCCCTAACCCTAGAATCCACAGTAAAGGAGGGGGACAGCTTACTCAACGCCGCCAAATCCAGAAGCCCATTGATGGCTACCCGTCGGAGTAGCTTGCACAGCACGGGCAAGAGCGCCGGCGGCGCGGTACTCAAGCGACGGCAACGGCGCTCTCCTCTTCGAGGCCCGACTAGGGTTTGAGCTGCCGCACACCTCCTCCACTTCGTTCGATTCGCTGCCGCGAAGCAACCCTCCGCTGCAGCCTCCATCCACTCACCCGCCGGCGGCATCGACTCCACCGCCGTCGTCAGGGCTCGCCGTCGCCATGGAGCACGGGGAGAAAGAGAGACAGAGGAGAGTAGAGTGGTGAAAGGGGGAGAATGAAGTGGATAAGGGACCCGTGCCGTTTTGACCGAGATGGCACGTCCGTTGCCACTATAGCACCGTCAGACGGCGTGAGCTCGTGGGCGTTACGCCACGTCCTCAAAATCGGGCCCCACCTGTCATAATAGAGGTTAAACTGCCCGAACAGACGGTTAGGTGTTTTTTGCAAATGATTAGGCGCGAAATCTGTGTTTTCTGGCACAAAAACATAGAAGTCTTTTCTGCAACCCTAGGCTTCAATGTGGTGGTTTTCTGCAATTCACTCGGGAGAGAGCGACAGAGAACTAGGAATTTCTCGTTACATCTCCTGAATACCGAACATACCCTCGCGTGTGCGGGATTTGTTTCCCACCTCTGTCCATTTTTGCCCCTTTACCAGAAAATACTACCCCGATTCTCTGGTAGTGTTGATAAATCCAAACCTTTTAATCTGCTGAATGAATGGCTAATATTGACTCAGATGTACCGTCAAAGGTTATAAACGAGTGGACTGAAATATTTCATAGTGATTTCACAACTTGGGGTTTATATATTTATAGAACAATTCCAAAATATGATTAAAATGATTTATCTAGAAATGTCACTAAAATAACTGAACAAATTGGAATAAAATATGTCACATAGTAATTTTAGAAATAATAAAATGTTTGATTTCTACATGACATGTTTTAGAATTGAGTTGAATGTTTGGTTTCTCCAAGAATGGCCTTGTACTGAAGGTCTTATGGCCAAAAATTCGCCTTGATGGCGGCTTTCCTATCATATTTTCAATAGGCTACAAACCAATTTTTATTGTAAGCACAATCCCTGAACCAACTAAATAAAAAACATCACTTATATACAAAACTTAAAAGACAATGCATTATGGCAGTTGTCCCTCCCTTAGACAATGATAACGTGTTAAAGAGGCAGTACCTTGGGAATTTCCTAAGGCCAGGCTTGGGATAGGTGTATTGTGGTATGGAGGTGTCAAATTTACAGGTGTATGATACCGGTTGCTCAGCAATTTTAGGTTGGAACCAAAACGATGGGTCAAGCTGTATATTTTTTACAGGGGCATTTCCAAGCAAAACGATAATCCAAGCAGAGCTTAAGAGGAGACGTACATCTTTGTTCCCGGGAGAACAGCTCAACAAGCGAGCTGAGAGCTTACCTCTCATATTTCAGCTTAATTAATTACTATTAGTGTTGTACGTATGCACTTAGACAATGAGCAGATATATATCCATCACCGAAACACCAACTAACGGGCTACAAGCTAGCAATCGTTTGTCGACAGCTAATCGCGCGCTACACAAGTAAATTAGTAGCGCTACTTATTGTGGTCACTTGGTGCGGCAGCAAGTAGCAACGGCGTAGTAGCACAAGAACTTTTGCAAGAGTAAATTAACACTACTATTTTATCACTGATGATTGCACTAGCTTAACTTAAGTGGCATCCACCTCAACGATCGATGTTTATGTTAGCCATACCGAACAGGACCTACCACTCACATGACCGTCCCTTAATACAATATATTATACGCTCTCTTATTATTTGCTCATGAACTAATCTACATGTACGCCTGCCTCTTTCGGTAACACAGCGTATGATATCAATCAAAAAGCGGCGGATCATAATGGATGTCTTACTAATCAAAGCAGGGCGCACACTAAACTTTGATATCTCAAGAGTAAAATTTGATATCTTTATTGATCATCATCTGACGCTTTCCAGGTCCCTTTTACGTTACTTTATTCTTTTCTTTCCAAGGACACACTTTCCGGAAATCCATTTTGTCTCTAGGGAGCACTTTGCTCTGCGCACCCAAAATGGATTTTACAAATTTAAAAAAAATTGATAAACATAGATGTGTTCATTGTCACACCCAAATGGTACATACAAATTTTCAGAGAAAAAACTTCAGCATTTTGACTTGTGCAAAAAAGACAAGTCGAACGCCAAATGTTACCTACAAATGTTATACTTAATTTTTTTTTTTGTTTTCACCGACAAAGCACTACTATCCCATATGGCATGAAAATTGTCAAGCACATTTGCTACACTAATATGAACATCTAAATTTTTTTCAGAATTTTAAAAAATTATTTACTATTTATTTTGATCTCACTGTTCATTAGGGATCATATATATGCTCCCAGAGCCAAAAATCCGCGTCCCGCACTTGCATTATATTTCTTCAGAGTGAGTCTCAGTTTTTACCCTTCATTTGAAAAAAACACTGTGCTAATTACCCTATTTAGCAAGTTTTCATCCAAACTATCCCATTTAATAAAAAAATTTGCTAATTTTACCCCTTCTATATTTTCGAGAGCGATCTAACGAGTCTGTCCTAGCCGTCCGTACACATAGCATGCCATATCGTGGTTTTCCTCCCAGTTTTTTTTCCAAAGTATAAACCGGTCAAATGGCTTCGTTGGACGCGAACCGGTTCAGGTGTGAGAAAAAATTGCGAGGAAAATCATGACATGGCAAGCTAGTGTACCTAATGGTCGAGATTATGGATCACTCCAAAAATTTAAATGTGGTAAAATTTGGTAAAACTTTTGCTAAATGGAGTAAAAACTGGCAATACATTCACTAAATTGGCCAACCCAGATGAAATGCCGTAAAATGAGGTAATCAGCGTCAGAAATGCGAAAGTGGCAAGTAAAACTGGAATTCACTCTTATTTTCGTGTGGTCACTTTTACATTAGTTAACGTAGGGGAGCTCATCATGCATGGGACATGGGAGCGTCAACGATGATAACATAACCTCAGCATTAACATAGTGCCACTAGTTGATGTAAAAAAGGTTAAGTGTTAAGTAGTAAATTTTGTTTTCTTGTTCGAACGGTACCCTCGGTTTCAAAAGTCAAAAGGTTAACGGATGTAAGACAATACTACCTAATGACAGAGATCATGTATCCATGTGACTATGTGAGAGATATGACATCAATTGGACAACAATTTTGCAGGAAACAGCTGAGTCTCCACTTAAATTTCTGTTCCGGAAAACACAATAGATTGTTCAAGCCAGCAAAAGCTCGGCTAAATAACTTCCACATTAATTAACACACTGGACTCCGTATTGCTTAAGAAACTAATCTGATGGCAGTACAACATAATATTCCTGGGGTGTCGCAGTCAATTGGTCGGGCACGCATCGACCGATCTCACCACCTTACACTAGTAGAAAAAGGAGCTTTTACCCCGGTTGGTAAGGGCCTTTTGTCCCGGTTTTCGAACCGGGACTAAAGGGTCGTTACTAAAGCCTAACCCTTTAGTCCCGGTTCTTACACGAACCGGGACAGAAGGTCCTCCACGTGGCCGCTGCTGCCAGCCCAGGCAGGGGGGGCCTTTGGTCCCGGTTGGTGACACCAACCGGGACCAATAGGCAGGGCCTTTTGTCCCGGTTGGTGTCACCAACCGGGACCAATAGGCATCCACGCGTCAGCATTTCAGGGGCTGGGGTTTTTGTTTTTTTTCGAAAGGGTGGGGGGGTTGGGGGTTTTGGGGGGTTAATTTAGGTGTTTCATATATTGTGTTAGCTAGCTAATTAATAGAGAGAAGTGTCCTCTTTTATCTCCGTGCTTGATCGACGCTACGTACTATATACGTATGGAGAGGACTAGACACGCTAGCTAGTAAGCAAATGAAGGAAACAGAAGATCGTCATGAACATATGCATACAGAGAGAAGTGATATCGACTACCTCTCCTTCTCCGAGAGATTGGTCGAACAACAAGTTCTCGTATATCTATCTGACACTACCGGCTACATATATACAATAATTATCTCTTACAATATAATCTCCTAATTAAATTGTAAGAACACAGGGTCCACATAGTATTCTCCGTTTTCAGCGATCACGTGGTCAAGGAAGAATGCCGCCAATTTCTCTTGAATTGCTCGCATACGATCTGGTGCTAGGAGTTCATCCCGCATCCGAAAGATCTAATTTGAAGAAGGGGGTCAATACATATATATATAAATAAATGAAACTCGACACAAATGATGGTAATAAAATAAAATTGTGAATATTATTGCTTACGCACTTCATATTGTTCGTCAGAGTAGCCCCGCTCACAGGTCGTGGGGCGGATAGACTCGCAAACGTAGTATCCACAGAAATCATTCCCTTGTTCCTGCCACAACCACTTTACAAGAAATAGAGGTCAATCTAACTGATAAGCAAGCATGCTAAATGGTATTGATGAAACTAGCGCTTGAATCACTAGGAGATGTGCGGAACATGCTACTATAGTACTTACTTTCGGGTGTCTAAATTGCAGCTTCTTCGGCAGTCCCGGAGCTTTTGTGGTGAATTTTCTCCAAACTCTGCCAGACAAAGAAAACAATTACTTGATATCAGGAAATGAACAAAGTTGCTGATATGGTGGATAATGATCGATTTAACTTACTTCTCGAGCATTTGAGTCATGTCCACATAGTCCTGGGGATCTTCTCGTCTCGAGTCTAAGACAGTTACTACTCCCTGCTCAAGCTTAATCTCTAGGAGAATATAGTGAAAGCTGCACATGCATGCATAAGTCATCAATTACATTACCATAACCTGGACTAATAAGGGAAACCGAATATGCACAAGACAGTAACACTCACTTGAAGTTGTAAGGAAAGAGTATTATATCTTTGTTTTGATTTAATATCAACGATCGTAGCAAGTTGGCCTCGGCTTCTTTGGCATGTTTTTCAACCGTATATGCATCTATGAGATTTGTGTTAATGAACCCAATATCACCGATTTGTCTTTTCTTCAATTCGGCGATCTTCAATCTGCATAATATAGTGAGGATAATTATAAATACATACAATGAAAGAGCTGACCTATATAGAGAGACTTAATGACAGAAGTAGTACTACTTACAGACAGTAGCAAGTGATCGTTGATTTACCGAGGGCCTTTTGATTGAAAAACTGGAAGAACTCCTCAAATGGAACATTCAGCAGTTCAATTCCAACGAGGCCATGCTCCGGTTTAACTCTCAGCGTCAAAGTATTCATCCCATCAGACTCTCTGCAGGTTTTCATGTACCAATCATGTAATCTTCGCATCATCGTTGTTAGAGATCTTTCATCTTTGACGAGAGGCTTCCCGTAATGGTATTTGTGTTCGTCCACATCCATGATTTCATAATGTACATCGTCGGGCAGGTAATCTCCAATATTGCTATAACCGGGCACAATCCTCGGATCATTAGCGACGCTGTCGCTAGACACCTTGAGCGGGGGGCACGATTGGTTCGCTCGTTCGCCGAGCTGGGCAATTTTTTTCCCAGCTCGTCGTTCTTTTAACCTTTCATCACTGACAGTACTTCCCGACCGCTCCGCTTCGGCAAATGTCTTTGCAAGAATGCGCTCATAGTTGCCTCTCGGCGGAGACTTTGGTAGTTTTGTCAGGCCAGCCAGAGTGCGCTTTGCTTCACCGGATCTACCTTCTCCTCCGGAGGTGGATGTTTCTTTGCTTTCACCCCTTCAAAGAAGTTTGTCACTTCGGCTCGCACGATCTTCGTGGTTTCCTCCTCGGTCCTCTCGTATGGTAACTTCTCTGGAGTCTTCAGAGAAGGACCGAATCTGTATTGCCTCCCGCCTCTGGCAGCTGTACTGCTACACGCCGGCAGAGCAGACGGAGCGGCTGCGGCTGTCTTCTTTCCTTGCTTACGAGGCGGAGGAGAAGGACTACGACGCGCCGGAGTAGCCGGAGCGGCAGCGGGTCTCTTCCGCCCTTGCTGACAAGGCGGAGAAGGAGGAGGCTGGCTGCTCTGGCACGCCGGCGCAGGCGGAGAAGGAGGCGGAGTGCCGCCACGCGCCGGAGAAGGAGGCTGAGTGCCCTGATCACTCACCGGAGGAGGAGGCGGAGTGCCGCCACGCGCCGGAGAAGGAGGCTGAGTGCCCTGATCACTCGCCGAAGGAGGAGGCGGCGGAGTGCCCTTACTCGCCGGAGGCGTCGAGTTCGGAAGGTTAATGAGCTCCTTCCGCCATAGGCACGGAGTCTTCAGAGCTAAACCCAGCCGAGTCTCCCCTTCACCGGTAGGGTGGTCAAGCTGGAGGTCCTCAAATCCCTCCGTTATTTCATCCACCATCACCCTAGCATATCCTTCTGGAATTGGCCGGCAGTGGTAGGTTGCGCCGGGTTCAGGAGGTAAAACAGAGCCAACAGCCGCCTTGACTTTGAAGTTCTGCCATTGCGCCATAAGATGGCAATGTTGAGACTCCGTGATAGCATCCACGGGGTAGCTAGCAGGAGCCGTCAAGACATGCTACGGCTGAAGCAGCTCAGTGGAAGCCACGCTGCTTCTCTGCTGAGATGGCGGGGTAGCTTCGGGGGTAGTTTCGGCATGTCGATTGCCGTCTCGTTCCTCTAGCGCTTGAACCCTTTCGTGCAGCTTCTGAATTTGGATCTGCTCCATTTTTTTCTCCTCTCCTGGCTTTTGTAACCGCATGCGTCCGGAAAACCAGCCTTCCATGGAACGGAGCCTGGCGTGCCTCGTGTCCGTCCAGGGTGCTCAGGATTCCCGAGAGCCATTGTGAGCTCGTCGTTCTCTCTGTTTGGAACGAACGTCCCTTCCTGCGCTGCATCGATATATTGCTGAATCTTCTTGACTGGTATTCTCAAAAGCTCGTTCGTCCAAACGCACCTCCCTGATACAGGGTCCAATTTTCCGCCAGCCCCGAAGAACCAAGTCCGGCAACGGTCTGGCCAGTTCATTGTCTGTGGTTCGATCCCTTTTTCAAGCAGATCATTCTCAGCCTTGGCCCACTTAGGTCGGGCTTTGAGGTAGCCACCTGACCCCGTGCGATGGTGAAGCTTCTTCTTCGCAGCATTCTTCTTGTTTGTCGCTGACATCTTCTTACTCTTTTCCGATGTCTTGTGGGCCACAAATGCGGGCCAGTGATCTCTAATCTTCTCATACCGGCCGATGAATTCTGGTGTCTCTTCTTTGTCGACAAACGTTTTCAGCTCATTCTTCCACCTCCTGAATAGGTCTGCCATCTTCTTAAGAGCATGAGACTTGATTAATTGCTCTTTAACTGGCTTCTCCGGATCCTCCTCTGGCGGTAGGGTGAAATTTGCCTTCAGCTCAGTCCAAAGATCATCTTTCTGCATATCATTGACATAAGACACCTCAGGGTCTTCCTTCTTAGGCTTATACCATTGGTGGATGCTGATCGGGATCTTGTCCCTAACAAGAACCCCGCACTGAGCAGCAAATGCTTCCTTTGTCCGGATGGGTTCAATCGATTGGCCGTCGCGCGCGATTGCTGTGATCTCAAACCTTTCATCCGAGCGCAACTTTCTCTTCGGGCCTCGTCTCTTTACCGAAGTTGTGCTTGATCCGGAGGGCTAGAAAAAAGAAGAAAGACGAGAGTTAATTAATATGTGTACATACCAAAACAATGAATGCATCAATTAGCTAGTCAGCACAGGCTTAACTAATATATTCACCTGGCCGGACTCTGTTCGGTCACCGGAGCCGTCACCACGGGCTCCTTCTTGCACCAGCATTGGGTCACCGGAGCCATCATAATCATGTCTTTCCTCCTCCACTCTTCGATCACCGTAGCCTGCTTCTTCACCCTGTTCTTCCATACCATCATTGTCGTTAAGATACGACAAGATATCACCTCCGGTTAAGATTATGTCCCCCAACACCTCTTCTGCTTGCTCGTCTCGTCCGTGCTCCATTGTTTCTGCAAATATTACAACATGGCAATTATTACACAAACATGACAGCAGGTGGATATATTACTGCAAACGTAGACCTAGCTTATTCCGGGTTTGGGGTGGCCTCGGCAACGCTTCAAGCATAGGGGCGCGGCGGGAGGGGGTAGGAGACCGACATCGTTTTTTTCTAGGGTTTGGATGTCCTTGAGAGTTTTGGTCGAGCGAGAGGGCCCGGGGGTGCTCCCGTGGTATAAGTTATCACGGTCGAAGTTATCCGGGAGGGGTTTATCCGGGAGGGGGAGGCAACTGGCGATGAAAACTGAAACTTTTCACAAGTGTTTGTTATATAGTCCGACGTCCCCCCCTCATGTCGAAGTTATCGGGGAGGGCCTGGGTAGATCGACAACGACGACGCTCTTTTTCTAGGGTTTGGGTGGCCTCAATAGTTGGTCGGGCAAGCGGGCCGCCTCTCTCTCATGCATGTCTGACGTCCCCCCTCATGTCAAAGTTATCGGGGAGGGGGTAAATTTTACAAAGTTTTCATACAATCAAAGAACTCTATATATATCATCATCATCTATCATCACAATCAAAGAACTCTATATATCATCATCATCATCATATCATTTACAGAAAAATTCTAAAGAAAAAATAATCTATATATCACAATATCAATATTTTCTATATACATACATCCATACATACATACATACACATACATATACATCTACATTAATTATATATATATGAACAAAAATATACTAATTCTATGAACATAAAAAGGTCTATGAACAAAAAAACATCACATCAATATTTTCATCCATCCATATATACATACATACATACATATATATATATATATACATCTACATTATATATGAACAAAAAAAATACATAAACTTTACTAATAAACAAAGACAGCAGGCCGGGGCGGCGGCAGCTCACAGCGTGAGTGGCGACGGCGACGGCGATGGCAGGGGCGGGGCAGGGCGCAGGCTCTGGGGCGGTGACGTACGGCGACGACGACGGCGGTGGCGGGGCAGGGGCGCGGGCTCGGGAGCGGCGATGACGACGGCGGGGGCGGGGCAGGGCGCGGGCTCGGGGGCGGTGACGGCGACGATGACGGCGGGGGCGGGGCAGGGCGCGGGCTCGGTGACGGCGACGAGGACGGCGGTGCCGGGGCAGGGGCACGGGCTCGGGGGCGGTGACGTCGACAGCGACGGCGGGGCCGGGGCAGGGCGCGGGCTCGGCGACGGCGCGGCGGAGGGGCCGGGGCACGGGCGCGGGCTCGGCGATGGCGACGGAGGGGGCGGGGCAGGGGCGCGGGCTCAGGGGCGGGGCGGCGACGGCGTCGGGGCAGCCTTGCGGTGTCGATGTGCTCGGCGTCGTCGGGGCAAACTGCAGACGAACAATGAAAAATTTACCAAGTGTTTGCTTATATAGCAAAGCCATTGGTCCCGGTTCGTGACACCAACCGGGACCAATGCCCCCTTTAGTCCCGGTTGGTGCCACCAACCGGGACCAAAGGCCTCTTTTCAGCAGCCCAAAGGGCGGGAAGCGGCAGCCTTTGGTCCCAGTTGGTGGCACCAACCGGGACTAAAGGGGGGGCATTGGTCCCGGTTGGTGCCACTAACCGGTATCCATGCCCCCCTTTAGTCCCGGTTGGTGCCACCAACCGGGACCACAGGACATGTGCTGCCCGCGTCGCGGCCAAAGTTTAGTCCCACCTCGCTAGTTGAGAGAGCTCGAGAGTGGTTTATAAGCGCTGCTGCGCCCACCCTCTCGAGCTCCTCTCAACTGCAGGCTTTCGGGCCTAACCATACACTATGTGCCTGTGGGGCCTGTTGGAGATCGTTGCAGAAATTAAAAAAAAGTCTACGCATCACCAAGAACAATCTATGGAGTCTTCTAGCAACGAGAGGGAAAAGAGTGCATCTACATACCCTTGTAGATCGCGAGCGGAATCGTTCAAGTGAACGGGGTTGATGGAGTCGTACTCGTCGTGATCCAAATCACCGATGACCGAGCGCCGAACGGACGGCACCTCCGCGTTCAACACACGTACGGTTGGGGAAGACGTCTCCTCCTTGATCCAGCAAGGGGAGGGAGAGGTTGATGGTGATCTAGCAGCACGACGGCGTGGTGGTGGAAGCAGCGGGGATCTCGGCAGGGCTTCGCCAAGCTCAGCGAGAGGGAGAGGTGTCACGGGAAGGAGAGGGAGGCGCTAGGGGCTTGGGGTGCTGCTCCCATGCGCCTCCCCACTATATATAGGGGTGGAGGGGGCTGGTTTCTTGCCCTCCAAGTCCATTGGGGCGTTGGCAAAGGTGGGGGAAAGAAATCCCATCATTTCCCTTCCCCACCGATTGTTATCCCCCTTTTTAGGGATCTTGATCTTATCCCTTTGGGATATGATCTTATTCCTTCTAAGGTGGGATCTCGGTGCGCCTTGACCAGGGGTGTGGGGCCTTGCCCCCACTACCCACATTCATGTGGGTCCCCCCATGCAGGTGGGCCTCACTTCAGAACCTTTTAGAACCTTCCCGGTACAATACCGAAAAATCCCGAACATTTTCCGGTGGCCAAAATAGGACTTCCCATATATAAATCTTTACCTCCGGACCATTACGGAACTCCTCGTGACGTCCGGGATCTCATCCGGGACTCCGAACAACTTTCGGTTAACCGCATACTAATATCTCTACAACTCTAGCGTCACCGAACCTTAAGTGTGTAGACCCTACGGGTTCGGGAGACATGCAGACATGACCGAGACGACTCTCCGGTCAATAACCAACAGCGGGATCTGGATACCCATGTTGGCTCCCACATGTTCCACGATGATCTCATCGGATGAACCACGATGTCGAGGATTCAATCAATCTCGTATACAATTCCCTTTGTCAATCGGTACGTTACTTGCCCGGGATTCGATCGTCGGTATCCCAATACCTTGTTCAATCTCGTTACCGGCAAGTCACTTTACTCGTACCATAATGCATGATCCCGTGACCAAACACTTGGTCACATTGAGCTCATTATGATGATGCATTACCGAGTGGGCCCAGAGATACCTCTCCGTCATACGGAGTGACAAATCCCAGTCTCGATTCGTGCCAACCCAACAGACACTTTCGGAGATACCCGTAGTGCACCTTTATAGCCACCCAGTTACGTTGTGACGTTTGGCACACCCAAAGCACTCCTATGGTATCCTGGAGTTGCACAATCTCATGGTCTAAGGAAATGATACTTGACATTTGGAAGAGCTCTAGCAAACGAACTACACGATCTTGTGCTATGCTTAGGATTGGGTCTTGTCCATCACATCATTCTCCTAATGATGTGATCCCGTTATCAATGACATCCAATGTCCATAGTCAGGAAACCATGACTATCTGTTGATCAACGAGCTAGTCAACTAGAGGCTCACTAGGGACATGTTGTGGTCTATGTATTCACACATGTATTACGATTTCCGGATAACACAATTATAGCATGAACAAGGAAATATAATAATAACCATTTTATTATTGCCTCTAGGGCATATTTCCAACAGTCTCCCACTTGCACTAGAGTCAATAATCTAGTTACATTGTGATGAATCGAACACCCATAGAGTTCTGGTGTTGATCATGTTTTGCTCTAGGGAGAGGTTTAGTCAACGGATCTGCTACATTCAGGTCCGTATGTACTTTACAAATATCTATGTCTCCATTTTGAACATTTTCACGAATGGTGTTGAAGCGACGCTTGATATGCCTGGTCTTCCTGTGAAACCTGGGCTCCTTGGCAAGGGCAATAGCTCCAGTGTTGTCACAGAAGAGAGTCATCGGGCCCGACGCATTGGGAATAACTCCTAGGTCGGTAATGAACTCCTTCACCCAGGTTGCTTCTTGTGCTGCCTCTGAGGCCGCCATGTATTCCGCTTCACATGTAGATCCCGCCACAATGCTTTGCTTGCAACTGCACCAGCTTACGGCCCCACCATTCAAAATATACGCGTATCCGGTTTGTGACTTAGAGTCATCCAGATCTGTGTCGAAACTAGCATCGACGTAACCCTTTACGACGAGCTCTCCGTCACCTCGATAAACGAGAAACATATCCTTAGTCCTCTTCAGGTACTTCAGGATATTCTTGACCGCTGTCTAGTGTTCCATGCCGGGATTACTTTGGTACCTTCCTATGAAACTTACGGCAAGGTTTACATCAGGTCTGGTACACAGCATGGCATACATAATAGACCCTATGGCCGAGGCATAGGGTACGACACTCATCTTTTCTCTATCTTCTGCCGTGGTCGGGCATTGAGCCGTGCTCAATTGCACACCTTGCAATACAGGCAAGAACCCCTTCTTGGACTGATCCATGTTGAACTTCTTCAATATCTTGTCAAGGTACGTACTTTGTGAAAGACCAATGAGGCGTCTTGATCTATCTCTATAGATCTTGATGCCTAATATATAAGCAGCTTCTCCAAGGTCCTTCATTGAAAAACACTTGTTCAAGTAGTCCTTTATGCTTCCCAAGAATTCTATATCATTTCCCATCAATAGTATGTCATCCACATATAATATGAGAAATGCTATAGAGCTCCCACTCACTTTCTTGTAAACACAGGCTTCTCCATAAGTCTGTGTAAACCCAAACGCTTTGATCATCTCATCAAATCGAATGTTCCAACTCCGAGATGCTTGCACCAGCCCATAGATGGAGCGCTGGAGCTTGCATACCTTGTTAGCATTCTTAGGATCGACAAAACCTTCCGACTGCATCATATACAATTCTTCCTTAAGAAAGCCGTTAAGGAATGCCGTTTTGACGTCCATTTGCCATATCTCATAATCATAGTATGCGGCAATTGCTAACATGATTCGGACGGACTTCAGCTTCGCTACAGGTGAGAAAGTCTCATCGTAGTCAACCCCTTGAACTTGTCGATAACCCTTAGCGACAAGTCGAGCTTTATAGATGGTAACATTACCATCCGCGTCTGTCTTCTTCTTAAAGATCCATTTGTTTTCTATCGCTCGCCGATCATCGGGCAAGTCTGTCAAAGTCCACACTTTGTTTTCATACATGGATCCTATCTCGGATTGCATGGCTTCAAGCCATTTGTCGGAATCTGGGCCCGCCATTGCTTCTTCATAGTTCGAAGGTTCACCGTTGTCTAACAACATGATTTCCAAGACAAGGTTGCCGTACCACTCTGGCGCGGAACGTGTCCTTGTGTACCTACGAAGTTCAGTAGGAGCTTGATCCGAAGTACCTTGATCATCATCATCATTAACTTCCTCTCTAGTCAGTGCAGGCACCACAGGAACATCTTCCTGAGCTGCGCTACTTTCCGGTTCAAGAGGTAGTACTTCATCAAGTTCCACTTTCCTCCCACTTACTTCTTTCGAGAAACTCTTTCTCTAGAAAGGACCCGTTCTTGGCAACAAAGATCTTGCCTTCAGATCTGAGGTAGAAGGTATACCCAATGGTTTCCTTAGGGTATCCTATGAAGACGCATTTTTCCGACTTGGGTTCAAGCTTTTCAGGTTGAAGTTTCTTGACATAAGCATCGCATCCCCAAACTTTTAGAAACGACAGCTTAGGTTTCTTCCCAAACCATAATTCATACGGTGTCGTCTCAACGGATTTCGACGGAGCCCTATTTAAAGTGAATGCGGCAGTCTCTAAAGCATAGCCCCAAAATGAGAGCAGTAGATCGGTAAGAGACATCATAGATCGCACCATATCCAATAGAGTGCGATTACGACGTTCGGACACACCATTTCGCTGAGGTGTTCCTGGCGGCGTGAGTTGTGAAACTATTCCACATTTCCTTAAGTGTGTGCCAAATTCGTGACTCAAATATTCCCCTCCACGATCTGATCGTAAGAACTTTATTTTTCTGTCACGTTGATTCTCAACCTCACTCTGAAATTCCTTGAACTTTTCAAAGGTCTCAGACTTGTGTTTCATTAGGTAGACATACCCATATCTACTCAAGTCATCAGTGAGAGTGAGAACATAACGATAGTCACCGCGAGCCTCAACACTCATTGGACCGCACACATCAGTATGTATGATTTCCAATAAGTTGGTTGCTCGCTCCATTGTTCCGGAGAACGGAGTCTTGGTCATCTTACCCATGAGGCATGGTTCGCACGTGTCAAATGATTCGTAATCAAGAGACTCCAAAAGTCCATCTGCATGGAGCTTCTTCATGCGTTTGACACCAATGTGACCAAGACGGCAGTGCCACAAGTATGTGGGACTATCATTATCAACCTTACATCTTTTGGTATTCACACTATGAATATGTGTAACACTACGTTCGAGATTCATTAAGAATAAACCATTAACCAGCGGGGCATGACCATAAAACATATCTCTCATAGAAATAGAACAACCATTATTCTCGGATTTAAATGAGTAGCCATCTTGAATTAAACGAGATCCTGATACAATGTTCATGCTCAAAGCTGGCACTAAATAACAATTATTGAGGTTTAAAACTAATCCCGTAGGTAAATGTAGAGGTAGCGTGCCGACGGCGATCACATCGACCTTGGAACCATTCCTGACGCGCATCGTCACCTCGTCCTTTGCCAGTCTCCGTTTATTCCGCAGCTCCTGCTTTGAGTTACAAATATGAGCAACCGCACCGGTATCAAATACGCAGGAGCTACTACGAGTGCTGGTAAGGTACACATCAATAACATGTATATCACATATACCTTTGGTGTTGCCGGCCTTCTTGTCCGCCAAGTACTTGCGGCAGTTCCGCTTCCAGTGACCACTTCCCTTGCAATAAAAGCACTCGGTCTCAGGCTTGGGTCCATTCTTTGGCTTCTTCCCGGCAACTGGCTTACCGGGCACGGCAACTCCCTTGCCGTCCTTCTTGAAGTTCTTCTTACCCTTGCCTTTCTTGAACTTAGTGGTTTTATTCACCATCAACACTTGATGTTCCTTTTTGATCTCCACCTCCGCTGATTTCAGCATTGAATATACCTCAGGAATGGTCTTTTCCATCCCCTGCATATTGAAGTTCATCACAAAGCTCTTGTAGCTCGGTGGAAGCGACTGAAGGATTCTGTCAATGACCGCGTCATCCGGGATTAACTCCCAGCTGAGTCAAGCGGTTGTGTAACCCAGACATTTCGAGTATGTGCTCACTGACAGAACTATTTTCCTCCATCTTACAACTGAAGAACTTGTCGGAGACTTCATATCTCTCGACCCGGGCATGAGCTTGGAAAACCATTTTCAGCTCTTCGAAGATCTCATATGCTCCGTGTTGCTCAAAACGCTTTTGGAGCCCCGGTTCTAAGCTGTAAAGCATGCCGCACTGAACGAGGGAGTAATCATCAGCACACTGCTGCCAAGCGTTCATAACGTCTTGGTTCTCTGGGATGGGTGCGTCACCTAGCGGTGCTTCTAGGACATAATCTTTCTTGGCAGCAATGAGGATGATCCTCAGGTTCCGGACCCAGTCCGTATAGTTGCTGCCATCATCTTTCAGTTTGGTTTTCTCTAGGAACGCGTTGAAGTTGAGGGCAACATTAGCGTGGGCCATTTGATCTACAAGACATATTGTAAAGATTTTAGACTAAGTTCATGATAATTAAGTTCATCTAATCAAATTATTCAATGAACTCCCACTCAGATAGACATCCCTCTAGTCATCTAAGTGAAACATGATCCGAGTCAACTAAGCCATGTCCGATCATCACGTGAGACGGACTAGTCAACATCGGTGAACATCTTCATGTTGATCGTATCTTCTATACGACTCATGTTCGACCTTTCGGTCTCTTGTGTTCCGAGGCCATGTCTGTACATGCTAGGCTCGTCAAGTCAACCTAAGTGTTTTGCATGTGTAGATCTGTCTTACACCCGTTGTATGTGAACGTTAGAATCTATCACACCCGATCATAACGTGGTGCTTCGAAACAACGGACTTTCGCAACGGCGCACAGTTAGGGGGAACACTTTCTTGAAATTATTATAAGGGATCATCTTACTTACTACCGTCGTACTAAGAAAATAAGAAGCAAAATATGATAAACATCACATGCAATCAAATAGTGACATGATATGTCCAGTATCATATTGCTCCTTTGATCTCCATCTTCGGGGCGCCATGATCATCTTAGTCACCGGCATGACACCATGATCTCCATCATCGTGTCTTCATGAAGTTGTCACGCCAACGATTACTTCTACTTCTATGGCTAACATGTTTAGCAATAAAGTAAAGTAATTTACATGGCGTTATTCAATGACACGCAGGTCATACAAAAATAAAGACAACTCCTATGGCTCCTGCCGGTTGTCATACTCATCGACATGCAAGTCGTGATTCCTATTACAAGAACATGATCAATCTCATACATCACATATATTTCATTCATCACATCCTTTTGGCCATATCACATCACAAGGCATATGCTGCAAAAACAAGTTAGACGTCCTCTAATTGTTGTTGCATGTTTTTACGTGGCTTCTATAGGTTTCTAGCAAGAACGTTTCTTACCTACGTAAAACCACAACGTGATATGCCAATTTCTATTTACCCTTCATAAGGACCCTTTTCATCGAATCCGATCCGACTAAAGTGGGAGAGACAGACACCCGCTAGCCACCTTATGCAACTAGTGCATGTCAGTCAGTGGAACCTGTCTCACGTAAGCGTATGTGTAAGGTCGGTCCGGGCCGCTTCATCCCACGATGCCGCCGAATCAAGATAAGACTAGTAACGGCAAGTAAATTGACAATATCGACGCCCACAACTGCTTTGTGTTCTACTCGTGCATAGAAACTACGCATAGACCTAGCTCATGATGCGACTGTTGGAGATCGTTGCAGAAATTAAAAAAAATTCTACGCATCACCAAGAACAATCTATGGAGTCTTCTAGCAACGAGAGGGAAAATAGTGCATCTACATACCCTTGTAGATCGCGAGCGGAAGCGTTCAAGTGAACGGGGTTGATGGAGTCGTACTCGTCGTGATCCAAATCACCGATGACCGAGCGCCGAACGGACGGCACCTCCGCGTTCAATACACGTACGGTTGGGGAAGACGTCTCCTCCTTCTTGATCCAGCAAGGGGAGGGAGAGGTTGATGGAGATCCAGCAGCACGACGGCGTGGTGGTGGAAGCAGCGGGGATCTCGGCAGGGCTTCGCCAAGCTCAGCGAGAGGGAGAGGTGTCACGGGAGGGAGAGGGAGGCGCCAGGGGCTTGGGGTGCTGCTCCCATGCGCCTCCCCACTATATATAGGGGTGGAGGGGGCTGGTTTCTTGCCCTCCAAGTCCATTGGGGCGTTGGCAAAGGTGAGGGAAAGAAATCCCATCATTTCCCTTCCCCACCGATTGTTATCCCCCTTTTTAGGGATCTTGATCTTATCCCTTCGGGATATGATCTTATTCCTTCTAAGGTGGGATCTTGGTGCGCCTTGACTAGGGGTGTGGGGCCTTGCCCCCACTACCCACATTCATGTGGGTCCCCCCATGCAGGTGGGCCCCACTTCGGAACCTTCTAGAACCTTCCCGGTACAATACTGAAAAATCCCGAACATTTTCCTGTGGCCAAAATAGGACTTCCCATATATAAATCTTTACGTGCGGACCATTCCGGAACTCCTCGTGAAGTCCGGGATCTCATCCGGGACTCCGAACAACTTTCGGTTAACCGCATACTAATATCTCTACAACTCTAGCGTCACCGAACCTTAAGTGTGTAGACCCTACGGGTTCGGGAGACATGCAGACATGACCGAGACGACTCTCCGGTCAATAACCAACAGCGGGATCTCGATACCCATGTTGGCTCCCACATGTTCCACGATGATCTCATCGGATGAACCACGATGTCGAGGATTCAATCAATCCCGTATACAATTCCCTTTGTCAATCGGTACGTTACTTGCCCGAGATTCGATCGTCGGTATCCCAATACCTTGTTCAATCTCGTTACCGGCAAGTCACTTTACTCGTACCGTAATGCATGATCCCGTGACCAAACACTTGGTCACATTGAGCTCATTATGATGATGCATTACCGAGTGGGCCCAGAGATACCTCTCCGTCATACGGAGTGACAAATCCCAGTCTCGATTCGTGCCAACCCAACAGACACTTTCGGAGATACCCGTAGTGCACCTTTATAGCCACCCAGTTACGTTGTGACGTTTGGCACACCCAAAGCACTCCTATGGTATCCGGGAGTTGCACAACTCATGGTCTAAGGAAATGATACTTGACATTTGGAAAAGCTCTAGCAAACGAACTACACGATCTTGTGCTATGCTTAGGATTGGGTCTTGTCCATCACATCATTCTACTAATCATGTGATCCCGTTATCAATGACATCCAATGTCCATAGTCAGGAAACCATGACTATCTGTTGATCAACGAGCTAGTCAACTAGAGGCTCACTAGGGACATGTTGTGGTCTATGTATTCACACATGTATTACGATTTCCGGATAACACAATTATAGCACGAACAATAGACAATTATCATGAACAAGGAAATATAATAATAACCATTTTATTATTTCCTCTAGGGCATATTTCCAACAGGGCCTACTGGGCCATGTGCGGGCCTGAATCCTGGCCCATGGTTGGGTTTCTAGTCGTATTCAGGCCGTGGTGGCCTAGTAGATGGCACTTTTTTTCTTTGTTGCTTTATTTATTTTATTTTGTTTCTACTTACAACAAAATACTTACTGTTGCTATTTTTATTTATTTTATTAAAATTTATTTTTTAATTCTTTTTGCTTTTAGGTCACAAAAATTATGAACTTTCTGTTAGTGCCATTAGTTTTCAAATTTGAATAGTTTAAATTTGAATTCTTTGAAATTTGTGTGAATCACTAGTTTGTGATTAACTTTACTATAAAAATAGATTTTGGAGTGATTCTTTTTCCTGCTATTTAATATTACTGTGTTTTATGATTCTATTCAAAAACATATTTTGTTATTTTAGTTTCTAACAAAAAAAATCTTTATGATAATGATTTTTGCTATTAAAGTTTCTAACAAAAACATTCTTTATGAAAATTCCTTTTGCTATAGGAGTTTTATAAAAGCTTTTTAGTTGATTCTTTTGGCTATTAAAGAATATTATAGTTTTGTTTTAGTTGATCATAACAGCATATATTAATTGATTATTTTTAGTTCATTCTTTTTGCTATTAGTTCATGAGCTATAACTGACCCTTAAATTGAAAAGCACTACAAATGAACTCTGAAAAGGTTGAAACTTGGCATGGTATCATCATTTCACCCACATAGCATGTGCTAAAAAGTTGAGAGGGTTACGGCAAAAACTGGATGCACTTCGTGTACAAAATGGACAATCTCTTCCGAAGTATCAGGGTTTCGAACGAAAACTCATCAGTTACAAAGGGATTTCATTTTTTTGAACTTATTTGAACTCCAGACTTTTTGTGTGTTCAAAATGCACCATTCAAAGCCACATCATCATTTTTCAACCCTTTCTGACTTCATTTGTTATTTTTCATGCATTTACTGATTTTCATGAGCTATATGACCGTGAAATTGAAAAGCAATACAAATGAACTCTGAAAAGGTTGAAAGTTGGCATGGTGTCATCATTTCACCCACATAGCATGTGCTAAAAAGTTGAGAGGGTTACGGCAAAAACTGGATGCACTTCGTGTACAAAATGGACAATCTCTTCCGAAGTATCAGGGTTTCGAACGAAAACTCATCAGTTACAAAGGGATTTCATTTTTTTTGAACTTATTTGAACTCCAGACTTTTTGTGTGTTCAAAATGCACCATTCAAAGCCACATCATCATTTTTCAACCCTTTCTGACTTCATTTGTTATTTTTCATGCATTTACAGATTTTCATGAGCTATATGACCGTGAAATTGAAAAGCACTACAAATGAACTCTGAAAAGGTTGAAAGTTGGCATGGTGTCATCATTTCACCCACATAGCATGTGCTAAAAAGTTGAGAGGGTTACGGCAAAAACTGGATGCACTTCGTGTACAAAATGGACAATCTCTTCCGAAGTATCAGGGTTTCGAACGAAAACTCATCAGTTACAAAGGGATTTCATTTTTTTGAACTTATTTGAACTCCAGACTTTTCGTGTGTTCAAAATGCACCATTCAAAGCCACATCATCAATTTTCAACCCTTTCTGACTTCATTTGTTATTTTTCATGCATTTACTGATTTTCATGAGCTATATGACCATGAAATTGAAAAGCACTACAAATGAACTCTGAAAAGGTTGAAAGTTGGCATGGTGTCATCATTTCACCCACATAGCATGTGTTAAAAAGTTGAGAGGGTTACGGCAAAAACTAGATGCACTTCGTGTACAAAATGGACAATCTCTTTCGAAGTATCAGGGTTTCGAACGAAAACTCATCAGTTACAAAGGGATTTCATTTTTTTTAACTTATTTGAACTCCAGACTTTTTGTGTGTTCAAAATGCACCATTCAAAGCCACTTCATCAAGTTTCAACCCTTTCTGACTTCATTTGTTATTTTTCATGCATTTACTGATTTTCATGAGCTATATGACCGTGAAATTGAAAAGCACTACAAATGAACTCTGAAAAGGTTGAAAGTTGGCATGGTGTCATCATTTCACCCACATAGCATGTGCTAAAAAGTTGAGAGGGTTACGGAAAAAACTGGATGCACTTCGTGTACAAAATGGACAATCTCTTTCGAAGTATCAGGATTTCGGACGAAAACTCATCTGTTATAACAGGCATTTCAAATGAACTACAAAAAGGTTGAAAGTTGGCATGGTATCATCATAATAGTTGTGGAGAGAAAGTCTTCACTTTTTCTTCGCTTGTGTCCTTTGCTTATTGCGCCGTAACCATGGATAATCTTCATCGTTTATCAAGATGCTTGGATCAGTCTTGACTTTGAAGGGAGGAATTTCATGAAACTTTTCATAATCTTCAGACATGTATGTCTTGCCCTCCACTCCCACGATGTCCCTTTTTCCTGAAAGAACTATGTGACGCTTTGGCTCATCGTATGATGTATTCGCTTCCTTATCTTTTCTTTTTCTCGGTCTGGTAGACATGTCCTTCACATAGCTAACCTGTGCCACATCATTGGCTAGGACGAACGGTTCGTCAGTGTACCCAAGATTGTTCAGATCCACTATTGTCATTCCGTACTGTGGGTCTACCTGTACCCCGCCTCCTGACAAATTGACCCATTTGCACTTAAACAAAGGGACCTTAAAATCATGTCCGTAGTCAAGTTCCCATATGTCCACTATGTAGCCATATATGTGTCATTTTCCCTCTCGGTTGCTGCATCAAAGCGGACACCACTGTTTTGGTTGGTGCTCTTTTGATCTTGGGCAATCGTGTAAAATGTATTCCCATTTATCTCGTATCCTTTGTAAGTCAACAGTCAAAGATGGTCCCCTGGACACTGAGTACAGCTCATCACAAACAGTGTTGTCACCTCTGAGACGTGTTTCCAACCAACTGCTGAAAGTCCTGATGTGTTCACACGTAATCCAGTCGTCGCACTGCTCCGGGTGTTTGGAGAGCAGACTGTTCTTATGTTCATCGATATACGGGGTCACCAAGGTAGAGTTCTGTAGAACTGTGTAGTGTGCTTGAGACCAAGAATATCCGTCCCTGCATATTATTGAGTCCCCTCCAAGCGTGCCTTTTCCAGTCAGTCTCCCCTCGTACCGCGATTTAGGGAGACCTATCTTCTTAAGGCGAGGAATGAAGTCAACACAAAACCCAATAATTTATATGCGCTGCTGCGCCCACCCTCTCGAGCTCCTCTCAACTGCAGGCTTTCGGGCCTAACCGTTCTCTTTGCCTGTGGGGCCTACTGGGCCTTCTGCGGGCCTGAATCCTGGCCCATGGATGGGTTTCAAGTCGTATTCAGACCGTGGTGGCCCAGTAGGTGGCATAATTTTTTTCCCTGTTTTTTGTTTTCTCTTTTGCTTTATTTGTTTGTTTTGTTTCTACTTACAACAAAAAACTTATTTATTTTATTCCATTTTGTTTCTAATTACTTATGTATTTTACTTTATTTATTTTATTTTTATTTATTTTACTGCTGCTATTTTTATTTATTTTACTGCTGCTATTTTTATTTATTTTACTGCTGCTATTTTTATTTATTTTATTAAGGTTTATTTATTTTATTTACTATAGTTTATTTTATTTTATTTTATTAAGGTTTATTTATTTTATTAAGGTTTATTTATTTTATTTACTATAAAAAAATGAACATAGATGCGCCTATAGAGAAAATTCAACCTAAATTCATAATAAATTTCTATGAAATTCAAAGAAATTTACTCTGAATTTAGGTCAAATTCCCTGTATAAGGGCATCTATTTTCACTTTGAGAGGAGCTCAACAAGGCAGAGAGGGACGGGCTTATAAACCGGTGTGAGCGCCCTTCGGTTGGCGAGGTGGGACTAAACTCTGACCGCAACTAGGACCAACCCTTTAGTCCCGGTTTGTGGTATGAACCGGGACTAAAGGGTGAACCTCTGGTCCCGGTTCAAGCCACCAACCGGGACCAATGGTGGTGGGCCAGGAACGAAGCCCATTGGTCCCGGTTTATCCCACCAACCGGGACCAAAGGGGCCGGACGAACCGGGACCAATGCCTCCACGAGGCCCGGCAGGCCCCTGGCCGCACGAATCGGGACCAATGTTCACATTAGTCCCGGTTCGTGACTGAACCGGGACTAATGTGAATATTGCCCTGTGACCAAAGCCCAGTTTTCTACTAGTGTTATTTTCAACTCACATGACCATCGAAAAGAAGAGATAAAATAATCAAGCAGATTAAATCGCACATGAATGTAAGCATCAGTCCAAGCAGATAGACAATCAACACATGATGACCAATCCCCTTTAGTCTGCTCGATGATTCCCTGCTGATTAAGAAATAGATTTGGCCGTGACACGCGTCAAATATCACGCTTACCGGACAGATTAGGCGACTAAGGAACAAATTAGTGAGTGTCTAACCAAATCACTAGCTAGCTAGCTAGGAGCTAAGCTATCTGCTAGTGAGGGGTCACACATGCTAATTACTTCCAAATTCTAATTAGCAATTTCTTGTTAGCTTGCTAACTACTATACTACTTCGATCTTGATGATAACTACTTATATATGTACCATAGCTGATGATAAGATAATGTGTGCAAGGCGTATGTGCACCTGTCAGTCTAATTGTGATACAAATCTGCAGAGAAAAGGATGTTTGAGGCAAACATGATGCAACGCAACTTGTTGTCTTCACACATGAGTGATTAGTTGTGAACTGAAGGCACAGAAAGGCAACCAGTGATGCATCAAAACCCACCATGAATCATGTCTCTTCTTTTTTTTGGTGTGGTGTTGCCGGATGGATTTCTTCTTCCAATGATCATCTTAAAGTGACATGTTGAGTGGAGAGGAGAGAACTTTACAGGGAAAGCTAATCAAGCTGATAAACAAACCATAGTGCTTGCTATAACACTAGTTGTTTAGTCATAAATGTGTGGAACATAAGAGCCTCAAGGCACGCATGCATGCGCAAATGGTGCGGCAATAAGTGGAAAACGTACATCGCTACCACCACTATGACAAATTGACACTCCACCATTGTAAGGACAAACTGATGTGAAATATGGAAATATTTGAATAGTGGTGTTTGACCTTCAGTGCTGTGTCAGCTTCTAGCACTAGTAAAAGTTCATGAAAATCATAAAACTGTGACCGGACCAGTAATGGAACATAACGTTCCGACAATCGTATCACAGTATCACCTAAATCACCCAAAGGGATGTATCACTAGATATGTTCTCAAATTAAACTGACACCACAAGATTCTCAAATTGCCTTAAATTCATCTGATGAACCGCACAGCAGAAATACCAAGGAAGTCCAAGCTCTTGGGGGCTGCTTGGGTGGTGGTGGCTGGTTTCCAAGAAGCCAGCAACAGTTAATGAACTGATCATTGATCTTGATGCAATGCCTTTAGTTAATTAAGTGGGTTCACATGTTGAGATCAACTTCTGTGATGGCTACGTGCTGCAGCGATCAGTGCTTTTGTGATGGCGATGACCTGCGGCGATTAGCAATTAAACGCGGCAAAAAGGAAAGAAAGAAACTGAGCTTGCTTGCTCAAGGCATACATGCATGACGATTAGTGGCCGATGGTCGTTGGTTCGACGGCTATGTGTAGTAGATTAGGTGGTTTCTTATTTACTCAGTGCGCGTGGACGGTGCTAATTGATAAAACTATCGATCTCTATTGCTCTTGTTTGTTAGTGACGGCAAACAAAGGCGTGCTGTGCAGCATTGTGGAATGTTCAGGCTTGTGGAACTGAAGCCAAACACTTGGGAGTTTTCTGGTTCTTGTAGGAAAACATCTGCTAAGTCTGTTAGGATCCAAGTCATGTGAATGACTCATAATGCCTACTGGAGCACGTACCTCCTGGTCAGATCAAGATCGGCGAGCAATAAAGAACCAATTGTCCCCACTTGATATTTCTCCCGGCAGCTATCGTTTTGAACAAAGGCTGCCTTCAGCATCCAGTAAGGACTACAGATTGCATACACTAGTAGGAAAAGGGGCTTTTACCCCGGTTTGTAAGGGCCTTTTGTCCCGGTTTTTGAACCGGGATTAAAGGGTCGTTACTAAAGCCCTAACCCTTTAGTCCCGGTTCTTACACGAACCGGGACAGAAGGTCCTCCACGTGGCCGCTGCTGCCAGCCCAGGCAGGGGGGCCTTTGGTCCCGGTTGGTGGCACCAACCGGGACCAATCCCGGTTGGTGCCACCAACCGGGACCAACAGGCAGGGCCTTTTGTTCCGGTTGGTGTCACCAACCAGGACCAATAGGCATCCACGCGTCAGCATTTCAGGAGCTGGGGTTTTTGTTTTTTGTTTTAAAGGGGGAGGGGGGTTGGGGGGTTCTGGGGGGTTAATTTAGGTGTTTCATATATTGTGTTAGCTAGTTAATTAATAAAGAGAAGTGTCCTCTCTTATCTCCGTGCTTGGTCGACGCTACGTACTATATACGTATGGAGAGGACTAGACACGCTAGCTAGTAAGCAAATGAAGGAAACAGAAGATCGTCAAGGAAGAATGCCGCCAATTCCTCTTGAATTGCTCGCATACGATCTTCTGCTAGGAGTTCATCCCGCATCCGAAACATCTAATTTGAAGAAGGGGGTCAATACATATATATATATATGAATAAATGAAACTCGACACAAATGATGGTAATAAAATAAAATTGTGAATATTATTGCTTACGCACTTCGTATTGTTTGCCAGAGTAGCCCCGCTCAATGGTCGTGCGGCGGATAGACTCGCAAACGTAGTATCCACAGAAATCATTCCCTTGTTCCTGCCACAACCACTTTACAAGAAATAGAGGTCAATCTAACTGATAAGCAAGCATGCTAAATGGTATTGATGAAACTAGCGCTTGAATCACTAGGAGATGTGCGGAACATGCTACTATAGTACTTACTTTCGGGTGTCTAAATTGCAGCTTCTTCGGCAGTCCCGGAGCTTTTGTGGTGAATTTTCTCCAAACCCTGCCAGACAAAGAAAACAATTACTTGATATCAGGAAATGAACAAAGTTGCTGATATGATGGATAATGATCGATTTAACTTACTTCTCGAGCATTTGAGTCATGTCCGCATAGTCCTGGAGATCTTTTCGTCTCGAGTCTAAGACGGTTACTACTCCCCGCTCAAGCTTAATCTCTAGGAGAATATAGTGGAAGCTGCGCATGCATGCATAAGTCATCAATTACATTACCATAACCTGGACTAATAAGGGAAACCGAATATGCACAAGACAGTAACACTCACTTGAAGTTGTAAGGAAAGAGTATTATATCTTTGTTTTGATTTAATACCAACGATCGTAGCAAGTTGGCCTCGGCTTCTTTGGGATGTTTTTCAACCGTATATGCATCTATGAGATTTGTGTTAATGAACCCAATATCACCGATTTGTCTTTTCTTCAATTCGGCGATCTTCAATCTGCATAATATAGTGAGGATAATTATAAATACATGCAATGAAAGAGATGACATATATAGAGAAACTTAATGACAGAAGTAGTAAGACTTAAAGACAGTAGCAAGTGATCGTTGATTTATCGAGGGCCTTTTGATTGAAAAACTGGAAGAACTCCTCAAATGGAACATTCAGCAGTTCAATTCCAACGAGGTCATGCTCCGGTTTAACTCTCAGCGTCAAAGTATTCATCCCATCAGACTCTCTGCAGGTTTTCATGTACCAATCATGTAATCTTCGCATCATCGTTGTTAGAGATCTTTCATCTTTGACGAGAGGCTTCCCGTAATGGTATTTGTGTTCGTCCACCTCCATGATTTCATAATGTACATCGTCGGGCAGGTAATCTCCAATATTGCTATAACCGGGCACAATCCTCGGATCATTAGCGACGCTGTCGCTAGACACCTTGAGCGGGGGGCACGATTGGTTCGCTTGTTCGCCGAGCTGGGCAATTTTTTTCCCAGCTCGTCGTTCTTTTAACCTTTCATCACTGACAGTACTTCCCGACCGCTCCGCTTCGGCAAATGTCTTTGCAAGAATGCGCTCATAGTTGCCTCTCGGCGGAGACTTTGGTAGTTTTGTCAGGCCAGCCAGAGTGCGCTTTGCTTTCACCGGATCTACCTTCTCCTCCGGAGGTGGATGTTTCTTTGCTTTCACCCCTTCAAAGAAGTTCTTCACTTCGGCTCGCACGATCTTTGTTGGAAATATGCCCTAGAGGCAATAATAAATGGTTATTATTATATTTCTTTGTTCATGATAATTGTCTATTGTTCATGCTATAATTGTGTTATCCGGAAATCGTAATACATGTGTGAATATATAGGCCACAACATGTCCCTAGTGAGCCTCTAGTTGACTAGCTTGTTGATCAACAGATAGTCATGGTTTCCTGACTATGGACATTGGATGTCGTTGATAACGGGATCACATCATTAGGAGAATGATGTGATGGACAAGACCCAATCCTAAGCATAGCACAAAAGATCGTGTAGTTCGTTTGCTAGAGCTTTTCCAATGTCAAGTATCTTTTCCTTGGACCATGAGATCGTGTAACTCCCGGATGCCGTAGGAGTGCTTTGGGTGTACCAAACGTCACAACGTAACTGGATGACTATAAAGGTACACTACGGGTATCTCTGAAAGTATCTGTTGGGTTGACACGGATCGAGACTGGGATTTGTCACTCCGTATGACGGAGAGGTATCTCTGGGCCCACTCGGTAATGCATCATCATAATGAGCTCAATGTGACTAAGGAGTTAGCCACGGGATCATGCATTATGGTACGAGTAAAGAGACTTGCCGGTAAAGAGATTGAACAAGGTATTGGGATACCGACGATCGAATCTCGGGCAAGTAACATACCGATTGACAAAGGGAATTGTATACGGGATTGATTGAATCCTCGACATCGTGGTTCATCCGATGAGATCATCGTGGAACATGTGGGAGCCAACATGGGTATCCAGATCCCGCTGTTGGTTATTGACCGGAGAGGTGTCTCGGTCATGTCTGCATGTCTCCCGAACCCGTAGGGTCTACACACTTAAGGTTCGGTGACGCTAGGGTTGTAGAGATATGAGTATGCGGAAACCCGAAAGTTGTTCGGAGTCCCGGATGAGATCCCGGACGTCACAAGGAGTTCCGGAATGGTCCGGAGGTGAAGAATTATATATAGGAAGTCCAGTTTCGGCCACCGGGAAAGTTTCGGGGGTTATCGGTATTGTACCGGGACCACCGGAAGGGTCCCGGGGGTCCACCGGGTGGGGCCACCTATCCCGGAGGGCCCCATGGGCTGAAGTGGGAGGGGAACCAGCCCCTGGTGGGCTGGTGCGCCCCCCTTGGGCCTCCCCTGCGCCTAGGGTTGGAAACCCTAGGGGTGGGGGCGCCCCCCACTTGGCTTGGGGGGGAAGCCACCTTCCCCCCCCCCCTTGGCCGCCGCCCCCCTTGGAGATCTGATCTCCCAGGGCCGGCGCCCCCCAGGGACCCTATATATAGTGGGGGAGGGAGGGCAGCAGCACCACAGCCCCTGGCGCCTCCCTCTTCCCCTGCAACACCTCTCCCTCTCGCAGAAGCTTGGCGAAGCCCTGCCGAGATCCCCGCTACTTCCACCACCACGCCGTCGTGCTGCTGGATCTCCATCAACCTCTCCTTCCCCCTTGCTGGATCAAGAAGGAGGAGACGTCGCTGCTCCGTACGTGTGTTGAACGCGGAGGTGCCGTCCGTTCGGCACTCGGTCATCGGTGATTTGGATAACGGCGAGTACGACTCCATCAACCCCGTTCACTTGAACGCTTCCGCTCGCGATCTACAAGGGTATGTAGATGCACTCCTTTCCCCTCGTTGCTAGTATACTCCATAGATGGATCTTGGTGATGCGTAGGAAATTTTAAAATTCTGCTACGATCCCCAATAGTGGCATCATGAGCCAGGCCTATGCGTAGTTACTATGCACGAGTATAACACAAAGCAGTTGTGGGCGTAGATGTTGTCAATTTTTCTTGCCACTACTAGTCTTATCTTGTTTCGGCGGTATTGTGGGATGAAGCGGCCCGGACCGACCTTACACGTACGCTTACGTGAGACAGGTTCCACCGACTGACATGCACTAGTTGCATAAGGTGGCTAGCGGGTGTCTGTCTCTCCCACTTTAGTCGGAACGGATTCAATGAAAAGGGTCCTTATGAAGGGTAAATAGAAATTGGCATATCGCGTTGTGGTTTTACGTAGGTAAGAAACGTTCTTGCTAGAAACCTATAGAAGCCACGTAAAAACTTGCAACAACAATTAGAGGATGTCTAACTTGTTTTTGCAGCATGTGCCTTGTGATGTGATATGGCCAGAAGATGTGATGAATGATATATGTGATGTATGAGATTGATCATATTCTTGTAATAGGAATCACGACTTGCATGTCGATGAGTATGACAACCGGCAGGAGCCATAGGAGTTGTCTTTATTATTTTGCATGACCTGCGTGTCATTGAATAACGCCATGTAAATTACTTTACTTTATTGCTAAACGTGTTAACCATAGAAGTAGAAGTAATCGTTGGCGTGACAACTTCATGAAGACACGATGATGGAGATCATGATGATGGAGATCATGGTGTCATGCCGGTGACGAAGATGATCATGGCGCCCCGAAGATGGAGATCAAAGGAGCAAAATGATATTGGCCATATCATGTCACTATTTGATTGCATGTGATGTTTATCATGTTTTGCATCTTATTTGCTTAGAACGACGGTAGTAAGTAAGATGATCCCTTATAATAATTTCAAGAAAGTGTTCCCCCTAACTGTGCACCGTTGCGAAGGTTCGTTGTTTCGAAGCACCACGTGATGATCGGGTGTGATAGATTCTAACGTTCGCATACAACGGGTGTTGACGAGCCTAGCATGTACAGACATGGCCTCGGAACACACGCAATACACTTAGGTTGACTTGACGAGCCTAGCATGTACAGACATGGCCTCGGAACACGGAAGACCGAAAGGTCGAGCATGAGTCGTATAGAAGATACGGTCAACATGGAGATGTTCACCGATCTTCACTAGTCTGTCTCACGTGATGATCGGACACGGCCTAGTTAACTCGGATCATGTTTCACTTAGATGACTAGAGGGATGTCTATCTGAGTGGGAGTTCATTGAATAATTTGATTAGATGAACTTAATTATCATGAACTTAGTCTAAAATCTTTACAATATGTCTTGTAGATCAAATGGCCCACGTTGCCCTCAACTTCAACGCGTTCCTAGAGAAAACCAAGCTGAAAGATGATGGCAGCAACTATACGGACTGGGTCCGGAACCTGAGGATCATCCTCATAGCTGCCAAGAAAGATTATGTCCTAGAAGCACCGCTAGGTGAAGCACCCATCCCAGAGAACCAAGACGTTATGAACGCTTGGCAATCACGTGCTGATGATTACTCCCTCGTTCAATGCGGCATGCTTTACAGCTTAGAACCGGGGCTCCAAAAGAGTTTTGAGAAACATGGAGCATATGAGATATCCAAAGAGCTGAAAATGGTTTTCCAAGCTCATGCCCGGGTCGAGAGATATGAAGTCTCCGACAAGTTCTTCAGCTGTAAAATGGAGGAAAATAGTTCTTTTAGTGAGCACATACTCAGAATGTCTGGGTTACACAACCGCTTGTCTCAGCTGGGAGTTAATCTCCCGGATGACGCGGTCATTGACAGAATCCTTCAGTCGCTTCCACCGAGCTACAAGAGCTTTGTGATGAACTTCAATATGCAAGGGATGGAAAAGACCATTCCTGAGGTATATTCAATGCTGAAATCAGCGGAGGTGGAGATCAGAAAGGAACATCAAGTGTTGATGGTGAATAAAACCACTAAGTTCCAGAAGGGCAAGGGTAAGAAGAACTTCAAGAAGGACGGCAAGGGAGTTGCCGCGCCCGGTAAGCCAGTTGCCGGGAAGAAGTCAAAGAATGGACCCAAGCCTGAGACTGAGTGCTTTTATTGCAAGGGAAGTGGTCACTGGAAGCGGAACTGCCCCAAATACTTAGCGGACAGGAAGGCCGGCAACACCAAAGGTATATGTGATATACATGTAATTGATGTGTACCTTACGAGTACTCGTAGTAGCTCCTGGGTATTTGATACCGGTGCGGTTGCTCATAGTTGTAACTCAAAACATGAGCTGCGGAATAAGCGGAGACTGGCGAAGGACGAGGTGACGATGGGCATCGGGAATGGTTCCAAGGTCGATGTGATCGTCGTCGGCACGCTACCTCTACATTTACCTACGGGATTAGTTTTAAACCTCAATAATTGTTATTTAGTGCCAGCTTTGAGCATGAACATTGTATCTGGATCTCGTTTAATTCGAGATGGCTACTCATTTAAATCCGAGAATAATGGTTGTTCTATTTATATGAGAGATATGTTTTATGGTCATGCCCCGCTGGTCAATGGTTTATTCTTGACGAATCTCGAACGTGATGTTACACATATTCATAGTGTGAATACCAAAAGATGTAAAGTTGATAACGATAGTCCCACATACTTGTGGCACTGCCGCCTTGGTCACATTGGTGTCAAGCACATGAAGAAGCTCCATGCAGATGGACTTTTGGAGTCTCTTGATTACGAATCATTTGACACGTGCGAACCATGCCTCATGGGTAAGATGACCAAGACTCCGTTCTCCGGAACAATGGAGCGAGCAACCAACTTATTGGAAATCATACATACCGATGTGTGCGGTCCAATGAGTGTTGAGGCTCGCGGAGGATATCGTTATGTTCTCACTCTCACTGATGACTTAAGTAGATATGGGTATGTCTACCTAATGAAACACAAGTCTGAAACCTTTGAAAAGTTCAAGGAATTTCAGAGTGAGGTTGAGAATCAACGTGACAGGAAAATAAAGTTCTTACGATCAGATCGTGGTGGAGAATATTTAAGTCACGAATTTGGTACGCACTTAAAGAAATGTGGAATCGTTTCACAACTCACGCCGCCTGGAACACCTCAGCGAAATGGTGTGTCCGAACGTCGTAATCGCACTCTATTGGATATGCTGCGATCTATGATGTCTCTTACCGATCTACCGCTCTCATTTTGGGGCTATGCTTTAGAGACTGCCGCATTCACTTTAAATAGGGCTCCGTCGAAATCCGTTGAGACGACACCGTATGAATTATGGTTTGGGAAGAAACCTAAGCTGTCGTTTCTAAAAGTTTGGGGATGCGATGGTTATGTCAAGAAACTTCAACCTGAAAAGCTCGAACCCAAGTCGGAGAAATGCGTCTTCATAGGATACCCTAAGGAAACTATTGGGTATACCTTCTACCTCAGATCCAAAGGCAAGATCTTCGTTGCCAAGAACGGGTCCTTTCTGGATAAAGAGTTTCTCTCGAAGAAAGTAAGTGGGAGGAAAGTGGAACTTGATGAGGTGATAGTCACCCCTTCCGAACCGGAAAGTAGCGCAGCGCGGGAAGATATTCATGTGGTGCCTACACCGACTGGGGAGGAAGTTAATGATGATGATCATGAAGCTTCGGATCAAGTTACTGCTGAACTTCGAAGGTCCACAAGGGCACGTTCCGCACCAGAGTGGTACGGCAACCCTGTCCTGGAAATCATGTTGTTAGACAACGGTGAACCTTCGAACTATGAAGAAGCGATGGCGGGCCCGGATTCCGACAAATGGCTAGAAGCCATGAAATCCGAGATAGGATCCATGTATGAAAACGAAGTATGGACTTTGACTGACTTGCCCGATGATCGGCGAGCCATAGAAAATAAATGGATCTTTAAGAAGAAGACAGACGTGGATGGTAATGTGACCATCTATAAGGCTCGACTTGTCGCTAAGGGTTATCGACAAGTTCAAGGGGTTGACTACGATGAGACTTTCTCACCCGTAGCGAAGCTGAAGTCCGTCCGAATCATGTTAGCAATTGCCGCATTCTATGATTATGAGATATGGCAAATGGACGTCAAAATGGCATTCCTTAACGGCTTCCTTAAGGAAGAATTGTATATGATGCAGCCGGAAGGTTTTGTCGATCCTAAGAATGCTAACAAAGTATGCAAGCTCCAGCACTCAATCTATGGGCTGGTGCAAGCATCTCGGAGTTGGAACATTCACTTTGATGAGATGATCAAAGCGTTTGGGTTTACACAGACTTATGGAGAAGCCTGTGTTTACAAGAAAGTGAGTGGGAGCTCTGTAGCATTTCTCATATTATATGTGGATGACATACTATTGATGGGAAATGATATAGAATTCTTGGAAAGTATAAAGGCCTATTTGAATAAGTGTTTTTCAATGAAGGACCTTGGAGAAGCTGCTTATATATTAGGCATCAAGATCTATAGAGATAGATCAAGACGCCTCATTGGTCTTTCACAGAGTACGTACCTTGACAAGATATTGAAGAAGTTCAATATGGATCAGTCCAAGAAGGGGTTCTTGCCTGTATTGCAAGGTGTGCAATTGAGCACGGCTCAATGCCCGACCACGGCAGAAGATAGAGAAAAGATGAGTGTCATCCCCTATGCCTCGGCCATAGGGTCTATTATGTATGCCATGCTATGTACCAGACCTGATGTAAACCTTGCCGTAAGTTTGGTAGGAAGGTACCAAAGTAATCCCGGCATGGAACACTGGGCAGCGGTCAAGAATATCCTGAAGTACCTGAAAAGGACTAAGGATATGTTTCTCTTATATGGAGGTGACGAAGAGCTCGTCGTAAAGGGTTACGTCGACGCTAGCTTCGACACAGATCTGGATGACTCGAAGTCACAAACCGGATACGTGTATATTTTGAATGGAGGGGCAGTAAGCTGGTGCAGTTGCAAGCAAAGCGTCGTGGCGGGATCTACATGTGAAGCGGAGAACATGGCAGCCTCAGAGGCAGCACAGGAAGCAGTCTGGATAAACGAGTTCATCACCGACCTAGGGGTGATTCCCAATTCGGGCCCGATGACTCTCTTCTGTGACAACACTGGAGCTATTGCCCTTGCCAAGGAGCCCAGGTTTCACAGGAAGACCAGGCATATCAAGCGTCGCTTCAACTCCATTCATGAAAGTGTTCAGAATGGAGACATAGATATTTGTAAAGTACATACGGACCTGAATGTAGCAGATCCGTTGATTAAACCTCTCCCTAGAGCAAAACATGATCAACACCAGAACGCTATGGGTGTTCGATTCATCACAATGTAACTAGATTATTGACTCTAGTGCAAGTGGGAGACTGTTGGAAATATGCCCTAGAGGCAATAATAAATGGTTATTATTATATTTCTTTGTTCATGATAATTGTCTATTGTTCATGCTATAATTGTGTTATCCGGAAATCGTAATACATGTGTGAATACAAAGGCCACAACATGTCCCTAGTGAGCCTCTAGTTGACTAGCTTGTTGATCAACAGATAGTCATGGTTTCCTGACTATGGACATTGTATGTCGTTGATAACGGGATCACATCATTAGGAGAATGATGTGATGGACAAGACCCAATCCTAAGCATAGCACAAAAGATCGTGTAGTTCGTTTGCTAGAGCTTTTCCAATGTCAAGTATCTTTTCCTTAGACCATGATATCGTGTAACTCCCGGATGCCGTAGGAGTGCTTTGGGTGTACCAAACGTCACAACGTAACTGGGTGACTATAAAGGTACACTACGGGTATCTCTGAAAGTATCTGTTGGGTTGACACGGATCGAGACTGGGATTTGTCACTCCGTATGACGGAGAGGTATCTCTGGGCCCACTCGGTAATGCATCATCATAATGAGCTCAATGTGACTAAGGAGTTAGCCACGGGATCATGCATTACGGTACGAGTAAAGAGACTTGCCGGTAACGAGATTGAACAAGGTATTGGGATACCGACGATCGAATCTCGGGCAAGTAACATACCGATTGACAAAGGGAATTGTATACGGGATTGATTGAATCCTCGACATCGTGGTTCATCCGATGAGATCATCGTGGAACATGTGGGAGCCAACATGGGTATCCAGATCCCGCTGTTGGTTATTGACCGGAGAGGTGTCTCGTTCATGTCTGCATGTCTCCCGAACCCGTAGGGTCTACACACTTAAGGTTCGGTGACGCTAGGGTTGTAGAGATATGAGTATGCGGAAACCCAAAATTTGTTCGGAGTCCCGGATGAGATCCCGGACGTCACCAGGAGTTCCGGAATGGCCCGGAGGTGAAGAATTATATATAGGAAGTCCAGTTTCGGCCACCGGGAAAGTTTCGGGGGTTATCGGTATTGTACCGGGACCACCGGAAGGGTCCCGGGGGTCCACCGGGTGGGGCCACCTATCCTGGAGGGCCCCATGGGCTGAAGTGGGAGGTGAACCAGCCCCTGGTGGGCTGGTGCGCCCCCCCTTGGGCCTTCCCTGCGCCTAGGGTTGGAAACCCTAGGGGTGGGGGCGCCCCCCACTTGGCTTGGGGGGGAAGCCACCTTCCCCCCCTTGGCCGCCGCCCCCCCTTGGAGATCTGATCTCCCAGGGCCGGCGCCCCCCCAGGGACCCTATATATAGTGGGGGGAGGGAGGGCAGCAGCACCACAGCCCCTGGCGCCTCCCTCTCCCCCTGCAACACCTCTCCCTCTCGCAGAAGCTTGGCGAAGCCCTGCCGAGATCCACGCTACTTCCACCACCACGCCGTCGTGCTGCTGGATCTCCATCAACCTCTCCTTCCCCCTTGCTGGATCAAGAAGGAGGAGAAGTCGCTGCTCCGTACGTGTGTTGAACGCGGAGGTGTCGGCCGTTCGGCACTCGGTCATCAGTGATTTGGATCACGGCGAGTACGACTCCATCAACCCCGTTCACTTGAACGCTTCCGCTCGCGATCTACAAGGGTATGTAGATGCACTCCTTTCCTCTCGTTGCTAGTATACTCCATAGATGGATCTTGGTGATGCGTAGGAAATTTTAAAATTCTGCTACGATCCCCAATAATCTTTGCGTTCTCCTCCTCGGTCCTCTTTATGGTAACTTCTCTGGAGTCTTCAGAGAAGGACCGAATCTGTATTGCCTCCCGCCTCTGGCAGCTATACTGCTAGACGCCGGCAGAGCAGACGGAGCGGCTGCGGCTGTCTTCTTTCCTTGCTTACAAGGCGGAGGAGAAGGACTACGACGCGCCGGAGCAGCGGAGGGTCTCTTCCGCCCTTGCTGATGAGGCGGAGAAGGAGGAGGCTGGCTGCTCTGGCACGCCGGCACGGGCGGAGAAGGAGGCGGAGTGCCGCCACGCGCCGGAGAAGGAGGCTGATGAGTGCCCTGATCACTCGCCGGAGGAGGATGCGGAGGAGGAGGCGGAGTGCCGCCACGCGCCGGAGAAGGAGGCTGAGTGCCCTGATCACTCGCTGGAGGAGGAGGCGGCGGCGGAGTGCCCTTACTCGCCGGAGACGTCCAGTTCGGAAGGTTAATGAGCTCCTTCCACCATAGGCACGGAGTCTTCAGAGCTAAACCCAGCCGAGTCTCCCCTTCACCGGTAGGGTGGTCAAGCTGGAGGTCCTCAAATCCCTCCGTTATTTCATCCACCATCACCCTAGCATATCCTTCTGGAATCAGTCGGCAGTGGTAGGTTGCGCCGGTTTAGGAGGTAAAACAGAGCCAGCAGCCGCCTTGACTTTGAAGTTCTGCCATTGCGCCATAAGGTGGCAATGTTGAGACTCCGTGATAGCATCCACGGGGTAGCTAGCACGAGCCGTCAAGACATGCTCCGGCTGAAGCAGCTCGGTGGAAGCCACGCTGCTTCTCCGCTGAGATGGCGGGGTAGCTTCGGGGGTAGTTTCGGCATGTCGATTGCCGTCTCGTTCCTCTAGCGCTTGAACTCTTTCGTGCAGCTTCTGAATTTGGGTCTGCTCCATTTTTTTCCTCCTCTCCTGGCTTTTGTAACCGCCTGCGTCCGGAAAACCAGCCTTCCACGGAACGGAGCCTGGCGTGCCTCGTGTCCGTCCAGGGTGCTCAGGATTACCGAGGGCCATTGTGAGCTCGTCGTTCTCTCTGTCTGGAACGAACGTCCCTTCCTGCGCTGCATCGATATATTGCTGAATCTTCTTGACTGGTATTCTCAAAAGCTCGTTCGTCCAAACGCACCTCCCTGATACAGGGTCCAAGGTTCCGCCAGCCCCGAAGAACCAAGTCCGGCAACGGTCTGTCCAGTTCATTGTCTGTGGTTCGATCCCTTTTTCAAGCAGATCATTCTCAGCCTTGGCCCACTTAGGTCGGGCTTTGAGGTAGCCACCTGACCCCGTGCGATGGTGAAGCTTCCTCTTCGCAACATTCTTCTTGTTTGTCGCTGACATCTTCTTACTCTTTTCCGATGTCTTGTGGGCCACAAATGCGGGCCAGTGATCTCTGATCTTCTCATACCGGCCGATGAATTCTGGTGTCTCTTCTTTATCGACAAACGTTTTCAGCTCATTCTTCCACCTCCTGAATAGGTCTGCCATCTTCTTAAGAGCATGAGACTTGATTAATTGCTCTTTAACTGGCTTCTCCGGATCCTCCTCTGGCGGTAGGGTGAAATTTGCCTTCAGCTCAGTCCAAAATCATCTTTCTGCATATCATTGACATAAGACACCTCAGGGTCTTCCTTCTTAGGCTTATACCATTGCTGGATGCTGATCGGGATCTTGTCCCTAACTAGAACCCCGCACTGAGCAGCAAATGCATCCTTTGTCCGGATGGGTTCAATCGGTTGGCCGTCGCGCGCGATTGCTGTGATCTCAAACCTTTCATCCGAGCGCAACTTTCTCTTCGGGCCTCGTCTCTTTACCGCAGTTGTGCTCGATCCGAAGGGCTAGAAAAAAGAAGAAAGACGAGTGTTAATTAATATGTGTACATACCAAAACAATGAATGCATCAATTAGCTAGTCAGCACAGGCTTAACTAATATATTTACCTGGCCGGACTCTGTTCGGTCACCGGAGCCGTCACCACGGGCTCCTTCTTGCACCAGCATTGGGTCACCGGAGCCATCATAATCATGTCTTTCCTCCTCCACTCTTCGATCACCGTAGCCTGCTTCTTCACCCTGTTCTTCCATACCATCATTGTCGTTAAGATACGACAAGATATCACCTCCGGCTAAGATTATGTCCCCCAACACCTCTTCTGCTTGCTCGTCTCGTCCGTGCTCCATTGTTTCTGCAAATATTACAACATGGCAATTATTACACAAACATGACAGCAGGTGGATATATTAGTGCAAACGTAGACCTAGCTTATTCCGGGTTTGGGGTGGCCTCGGCAACGCTTCAAGGGTAGGGGCGCGGCGGGAGGGGGTAGGAGACCGACATCGTTTTTTTCTAGGGTTTGGGTGTCCTCGAGAGTTTTGGTCGAGCGAGAGGGCCGGGGGTGCTCCCGTGGTATAAGTTATCACGGTCGAGAGGGGGTATAAATATCGACCGTCCATCATGTCGAAGTTATCTGGGAGGGAGTTATATATATCGAGAACGACGACATACATACATGGGAAAATAATGTTATCGGGGAGGGGGTATATCGACCCCCCCCCCACGTGTTGAAGTTATCGGGAGGGGGTTATATCGACAACGACGACATACGTACATGGGAAAATAATATTATCGGGGAGGGGGTATATCGACCCCCCCTCGTGTCGAAGTTATCGGGAGAGGGGTATATCGACGACGACAGACCTGATAAAACATAAGAAAACGAAGAAGAAATAAAAAGAGGAGAAGAAGAAAAGGAATAGAGGAGAAGATCGAAGAAAAAAAGAGGAGAAGAAGAAAGGAATAGAGCAGAGAATTTTTCTATTTTTTCTTCTTCTCTTCTATTCCTTTCTTCTTCTCCTCTTCTTTTTCTTCTTTTTTCCTCTTCTTATTTATTTCTCCTCTTCTTCCTCTCCTCTTCTTGTCCTTTCTTCCTCTTCTTATTTTCGTTTTTCCTCTCATTCATAAAAAAATGTTCAAATAGAAAATTTCGAAAAAAGTAAAGGTTTTGCCTAATGCATTGTTCATATTTCATCATGTTCTATGAACAAAAAAACATCATATTTCATCCACATCCATGCATACATCATATATGTGATCATCTATGAGAAAAACATCATATTCTATATAAAAAATCATTACATATATATATGAACAAAAACAATTATGATAAGAAGCATATATATCATCATATATATATATATAAATAAGCATATATATGAAAAAAACAAGCATATATATGAAAAAAGGGCGCCGGCCGGACCAAGGTGAGGAGGACCGCGGGGTCGGCGGCGAGGATGGCGACGGGGCAGTGGACGCGCGCTCGGGGTAGGGGGCGACGGCGGCGAAGGGCGGGGCAGGGCGACGACGGGGACGGGCCGGGGCGGCGCGCGTCAGGGCAGGGGCGCGGCTGACGGCGAGGGCGCGGGCGACGGCGAGACGGGCACGGGCGACGGCGACGGCGACGGCGGGGGCGGCGGGCGGCGTCGGGGCAGCCTGGCGGCGTCGGCGTCGGCGTCGTCGGGGCGGCAACTGCAAGATGAGAGTGAAAATTTCCTAAGTGTGAACTTATATAGCAAAGCCTTTAGTCCCGGTTCGTGGCACCAACCGGGACTAAAGGTGGGCATTAGTCCCGGTTGGTGCCACCAACCGGGACCAAAGGCATCTTTTCAGCAGCCCAAAGGGCGGGAAGCGGCGGCCTTTGGTCCCGGTTGGTGGCACCAACTGGGACTAAAGGGGGGCATTGGTCCCGGTTGGTGCCACGAACCGGGACCAAAGGGTGGCATTGGTCCCGGTTCGTGCCACCAACCGGGACCAATGGCCTTGCACAGCGGCGTGGTGGTGGGAGTTTAGTCCCACCTCGCTAGCTGAGAGAGAGCCGCACCTGTTTATAAGGTGCGGTGCGCCTGAGCTGTCGAGCTCCTCTCTAAAGCAGGCTTACGGGCCTAACCTCTCTGTACATGCCTATGGGCCTACTGGGCCTTCTGCGGGCCTGAATCCTGGCCCATGGATGGGTTTCTAGTCGTATTCAGGCCGTGGTGGCCCAGTAGGTGGCATAAAAAAAATTTGCCTGTTTTTTTGTTTTCTTTTTTGTTTTGTTTCTACTTACAACAAAATACTTATTTATTTTATTTTATTTTGTTTCTAATTACTTATTTATTTGACTTTATGATAATTCTTTTTGCTATTAAAGTTTCTAACAAAAAAAGTTCTTTATGAAAATTATTTTTGCTTTCAATGATTTTGAACAGAAAATACTTCGATAATTTTAGTTGCATAAATTTTATATAATTTTAGTTTTAATAATACTAGAGGTTGCTTATAATGTTTTGAAGAGAAAAATACTTTGATAATTTTAGTTTCATAAATTTTATTTATGTTATTAAAGTTTATTTTATTTTGTTTCTACTTATATATTTTATTAAAGTTTATATTATTTTGTTTCTAATTACTTATTTATTTTATTTGTTATTTTTCATGCACTATTTTTCATGCATTTACTGATTATTTTGAGCTATAAGACCCTAAAATTGAAAAGCATTTCAAATGAACTCTGAAAAGGTTGAAAGTTGGCATGGTATCATCATTTCATCCACATAGCATGTGCAAGAAAGTTGAGAGGGTTACGGCAAAAACTGGATGCACTTCGTGTACAAAACGGACAATCTCTTTCGAAGTATCAGGATTTCATACGGAAACTCGTCTGTTACAAAGGGATTTCATTTTTTAAAACTTATTTGAACTCCTGACTTTTTGTGTATTCAAAATGCACCATTCAAAGCCACATCATCAATTTTCAACCCTTTCTGACTTCATTTGTTATTTTTCATGCATTTACTAATTATTTTGAGCTATAAGACCCTAAAATTGAAAAGCATTTCAAATGAACTCTGAAAAGGTTGAAAGTTGGCATGGTATCATCATTTCATCCACATAGCATGTGCAAGAAAGTTGAGAGGGTTACGGCAAAAACTAGATGCACTTCGTGTACAAAACGGACAATGGTATCATACTCGTCTGTTACAAAGTTGGCATGGTATCATCATAATAGTTGCGGGAGAAAGTCTTCACTTTTTCTTCGCTTGTGTCATTTGCTTATTGCGCCGTAACCATGGATAATCTTCATCGTTTATCAGGATGCTTGGGTCAGCCTTGACTTTGAAGGGAGGAATTTCATGAAACTTTTCATAATCTTCAGACATGTCTGTCTTACCCTCCACTCCCACAATGTCCCTTTTTCCTGAAAGAACTATGTGGCGCTTTGGCTCATCGTATGATGTATTCGCTTCCTTATCTTTTCTTTTTCTCGGTCTGGTAGACATGTCCTTCACATAGATAACCTGTGCCACATCATTGGCTAGGACGAACGGTTCGTCAGTGTACCCAAGATTGTTCAGATCCACTGTTGTCATTCCGTACTGTGGGTCTACCTGTACCCCGCCTCCTGATAGATTGACCCATTTGCACTTAAACAAAGGGACCTTAAAATCATGTCCGTAGTCAAGTTCCCATATGTCTATTATGTAACCATAATATGTGTCCTTTCCCCTCTCGGTTGCTGCATCAAAGCGGACACCGCTGTTTTGGTTGGTGCTCTTTTGATCTTGGGCGATCGTGTAAAATGTATTCCCATTTATCTCGCATCCTTTGTAAGTCAATACAGTCGAAGATGGTCCCCTGGACAACGAGTACAACTCATCACAAACAGTGGTGTCACCTCTGAGACGTGTTTCCAACCAACTGCTGAAAGTCCTGATGTGTTCACATGTAATCCAGTCGTCACACTGCTCCGGGTGTTTGGAGCGCAGACTGTTCTTGTGTTCATCGACATACGGGGTCACCAAGGTAGAGTTCTGTAGAACTGTGCAGTGTGCTTGAGACCAAGAATATCCGTCCCTGCATATTATTGAGTCCCCTCCAAGCGTGCCTTTTCCAGTCAGTCTCCCCTCATACCGCGATTTAGGGAGACCTATCTTCTTAAGGCCAGGAATGAAGTCAACACAAAACCCAATGACATCTTCTGTTTGATGGCCCATGGAGATGCTTCCTTCTGGCCTAGCGCGGTTACGGACATATTTCTTTAGGACTCCCATGAACCTCTCAAAGGGGAACATATTGTGTAGAAATACGGGCCCCAGAATGACAATCTCGTCGACTAGATGAACTAGGACGTGCGTCATGATATTGAAGAAGGATGGTGGGAACACCAGCTCGAAACTGACAAGACATTGCGCCACATCACTCCTTAGCCTTGGTATGATTTCTGGATCGATCACCTTCTGAGAGATTGCATTGAGGGATGCACATAGCTTCACAATGGCTAATCAGACGTTTTCCGGAAGAAGCCCCCTCAATGCAACCGGAAACAGTTGCGTCATAATCACGTGGCAGTCATGAGACTTTAGGTTCTGGAACTTTTTCTCTGGCATATTTATTATTCCCTTTATATTCGACGAGAAGCCAGTCGGGACCTTCATACTGAGCGGGCATTCAAAGAAGATTTCTTTCTCTTCTTTCGTAGAGCGTAGCTGGCAGGACCTTCATACTGCTTCGGAGGCATGCCGTCTTTTTCGTGCAAACGTTGCAGGTCCTCCCGTGCCTCAGGTGTATCTTTTGTCTTCCCATACATGCCCAAGAAGCCTAGCAGGTTCACGCAAAGGTTCTTCGTCACGTGCATCACGTCGTTTGAAGAGCGGACCTCTAGCTCTTTCCAGTAGGGTAGGTCCCAAAATATAGATTTCTTCTTCCACATGGGTGCGTGTCCCTCAACGTCATTCGGAACAGCTAGTCCGCCGGGACCCTTTTCAAAGATTACGTGTAAATCATTGACCATAGCAAGTACGTGATCACCGGTACGCATGGCGGGTTTCTTCCGGTGATCTGCCTCGCCTTTGAAATGCTTGCCTTTCTTTCGACATTGATGGTTGGTCGGAAGAAATCGACGGTGGCCCAGGTACACATTCTTCCTGCATTTGTCCAGGTATATACTTTCAGTGTCATCTAAACAGTGCGTGCATGCGTGGTATCCCTTGTTTGTCTGTCCTGAAAGGTTACTGAGAGCGGGCCAATCGTTGATGGTTGCAAACAGCAACGCGTGCAGGTTAAATTCCTCCTGTTTGTGCTCATCCCACGTACGTACACCGTTTCCATTCCACAGCTGTAAAAGTTCTTCAACTAATGGCCTTAGGTACACATCAATGTCGTTGTCGGGTTGCTTAGGGCCTTGGATGAGAACTGGCATCATAATGAACTTCCGCTTCATGCACATCCAAGGAGGAAGGTTATACATACATAGAGTCACGGGCCAGGTGCTGTGATTGCTGCTCTGCTCCCCGAAAGGATTAATGCCATCCGCGCTTAAACCAAACCATACGTTCCTTGGGTCAGCTGCAAACTCAGCCCAGTACTTTCTCTCGATTTTTCTCCACTGCGACCCGTTAGCAGGTGCTCTCAACTTCCCGTCTTTCTTACGGTCCTCACTGTGCCATCGCATCAACTTGGCATGCTCTTCGTTTCTGAACAGACGTTTCAACCGTGGTATTATAGGAGCATACCACATCACCTTCGCAGGAACCCTCTTCCTGGGGGGCTCGCCGTCAACATCACCAGGGTCATCTCGTCTGATCTTATACCACAATGCACCGCATACCGGGCATGCGTTCAGATCCTTGTACGCACCGCGGTAGAGGATGCAGTCATTAGGGCATGCATGTATCTTCTGCACCTCCAATCCTAGAGGGCATACGACCTTCTTTGATGCGTATGTACTGTCGGGCAATTCGTTATCCTTTGGAAGCTTCTTCTTCAATATTTTCAACAGCTTCTCAAATCCTTTGTCAGGCACAGCATTCTCTGCCTTCCACTGCAGCAATTCCAGTACGGTACCGAGCTTTGTGTTGCCATCTTCGCAATTGGGGTATAACCCTTTTTTGTGATCCTCTAACATGCGATCGAACTTCAGCTTCTCCTTTTGACTTTCGCATTGCGTCCTTGCATCGACAATGACCCGGCGGAGATCATCATCATCGGGCACTGGTTCCTCTTGATCTTCAGCAGCTTCCCCCCTTGCAGCATCATTGGGCACATCGTCTGGTTCCTCTTGATCTTCAGCAGCTTCCCACATATAGGGCATGGACAACACATAAAACCATTCTGCTTGTTTGCCTCAGCCACTTCGAGAAAATCATGCACGCCCTTAATGTACTCGGAGATGTGTCTGTCACCGTACATCCATTGCCGGTTCATCTGCTTGCATTATATATAATTAAGTGTGTCAAAAACCATTACAGAACATCATGAATAGATAATTAAGTGACCAAATTAATAGAAGTTCATCATCACATTAAAACCAAAGTACATACATAGTTCTCATCTAACAACATATATATAGCTCTCCAGAGCATCTAATTAATTAAACAATACATTGAAACTATGTAAAACATTTCAATGCGAAAACAAATGCGATCATAATCGCAACCAAGGTAACAATTGGTACAACGGCATAATGATACCAAGCCTCGGTATGAATGGCATATTTTCTAATCTTTCTAATCTTCAAGCGCATTGCATCCATCTTGATCTTGTGATCATCGACGACATCCGCAACATGCAACTCCAATATCATCTTCTCCTCCTCAATTTTTTTTATTTTTTCCTTCAAGTAATTGTTTTCTTCTTCAACTAAATTTAACCTCTCGACAATAGGGTCAGTTAGAATTTCCGGTTCAACCACCTCCTAGATAAATAAAATCTATGTCACGTTGGTCGGTATATTTGTCATAAACAATAAATGAACCAAATAGTTATAAAAAGATAATATATACCACATCCGAATCATAGACAGGACGAGGGCCGACGGGGGCGGATACCAAAACCATCGCACTATGTAATAAGAAGGAATAATAAAAGTAACAAAATTAGACAAGTATCTATCTAAAGTAAGAATTTTTTTTTCCTTTCAGAAAGAAGATAAGAACAAGAGGCTCACCACGGTGGTGCTGGCGACGAGATCGGCGCGGGCGATCGATGGCGGTGAAGACGGGGACGGGATATGACGGACCGCTAAACCTAGACAAATCTCGGGGAAAATGGAGCTCGGAGGTCGAGTTTCGAGAGGAGAAAGATTAACTAGTGTGGCTCAGACATTTCATCGAACACTTCATGTGCATAGGAGGTGAGCTAGAGCACCCAAATGCCCTGCCCTCGCCGGCCAAAAAAACAAAGCACTGTGGAGTGCTCTGTTGTGGCGATGGGGTATATATAGGGAACTCATTGGTCCCGGTTCGTGGCACCAACCGGGACTAAAGGCCTTTGGTCCCGGTTGGTGCCACGAACCGGGACCAATGACACCCTTTAGTCCCGGTTGGTGGCACCAACCGGGACCAATGGCCTTGTGCTGCCCCGCGTCAAAAGTTTAGTCCCACCTCGCTAGTTGAGAGAGCTCGAGAGTGGTTTATAAGCGCTGCTGCGCCCACCCTCTCGAGCTCCTCTCAACTGCAGGCTTTCGGGCCTAACCGTTCTCTTTGCCTGTGGGACCTACTGGGCCTTCTGCGGGCCTGAATCCTGGCCCATGGATGGGTTTCAAGTCGTATTCAGGCCGTGGTGGCGCAGTAGGTGGCATAATTTTTTTTCTCTGTTTTTTGTTTTCTCTTTTGCTTTATTTGTTTTGTTTTGTTTCTACTTACAACAAAAAACTTATTTATTTTATTTCTAATTACTTATGTATTTTACTTTAATTATTTTATTTTTATTTATTTTACTGCTGCTATTTTTATTTATTTTATTGTTGCTATTTTTATTTAATTTATTAAGGTTTATTTACTTTAGTTACTATAGTTTATTTTATTTTATTAAGGTTTATTTATTTTTATTTATTTTTATTAAGGTTTATGTATTTTGTTTACTATAAAAAAATGAACATAGATGCGCCTATAGAGAAGATTCAACCTAAATTCATAATAAATTTCTATGAAATTCAAAGAAATTTACTGTCAATTTGGGTCAAATTCCCTGTATAAGGGCATCTATTTTCAATTTGAGAGGAGCTCAACAAGGCAGAGAGGGACAGGCTTATAAACTGGTGTGAGCGCCCTTCGGTTGGCGAGGTGGGACTAAACACTGACCGCAACTAGGACCAGCCCTTTAGTCCCGGTTTGTGGTATGAACCGGGACTAAAGGGTGAGCCTCTGGTCCCGGTTCAAGCCACCAACTGGGACCAAAGGGGCCGGACGAACCGGGACCAATGCTCACATTAGTCCTGGTTCGTGATTGAACCGGGACTAATGTGAATATTGCCCTGTGACCAAAGCCCAGTTTTCTACTATTGATAGCATAAAAGACAAAATTAAGCGAGTTTGGTTCCAAGCTGCAGTAGCGTGGTAACAGGAGGGAGTCCCTTAATACCTCACTAGTGGTTGGGGCGCCACCCGGTGACGCCTCCTGAGAGAAAGTTGGGGCGGTGCCAGGTGGATTACGTCCCTTATACTCACTTGTTATTGCATTAGACTCAAAGTACAAAAATATAAAATTTGGTGACTGGAACAATAAGACAGAGCTATACAACACATTCAGAGAATGGATCCGCCTTAAAAGAATAATAGTGACATCATATATACTAAGAGGCCTGTATGAACACAAAAGCAATAGTTTTATAGTTTAGAGGACTGATCGCATACAATATCGGTGGTTCAAAAGTGACCGAATGATAGTACTTGCTAATATAAACCACCAACTGATTCAAAAGGTACAACACCACAGAGGATATGTCAAGAACAAATCAACAAGAGCAGCGCGCGGAATGACCCGTGATGATGTGCAACATCCTAATCCATGGAATGACCCGTCAATGATGTGCAACATCCTAATCCATGAGAGCCGTCTCTCCTCCTATAACGCCTGATGCTAGATTAGTCCCGAAGAGGCCCCCGCTGGGCAATGGAGATGAACGGCTTCTGGCAAGGCAAGAACACAAAACATGAATATAGGAAGAGGCAGAAGCAAGGAGAGGAGAGGGACCAAACGACGGCAGCACGTACCTATTATCTGCTGACCACCTCAACCCAGCTGATATTGGATGTCCAAACTGAATCATTGCATGCCTAAACATTGAATCATGGTTGAGTTTTTAACTCTCAAGAATCTGCGTAATTATGGCCATATGCACTGCCATTTTATTTAGATACGCAGGCCAATAATACACTGATAAACAGAGCAACAACACACAAGTTTTAAGATTTTAAAAAATATAGTTAGTGTTAAAGCAAGATATAGGACTAAATCTGTTTATATGTTCGAGAAAGGAAATTACCAGACTGAGCTACACAATCATGGTATAAAATTCGACGTTGCAAATTTGAGTCGATGCCCCTGTAAGGCTGTAACTTCAAACAACAAGTCATGTTGCATTTTCTCGATGCATTCTTGACATATCAAGATTCCATCACATAAATCCACAAAAATCTAAAACCTACAGAAAGATCAAACTGAATTAGTTCGAAGAACACTCTGAAATTTGATATGGCATGTCACCAGCGACAGTGCATTCAGAACCTGCATGTGGGCCAGTATATGGTCTGTATTGGCACTCTGATTCATGTTTCAGCTTGCAATAATAAGGATATATTCCCAAGCATCCAAAGTTCTAGAACTTGTACAGAACCTATAGAGAGGCGCCAACCTTCTCCAAAGGGCATCTTATGTTACCCAATTCACTCCTGCAAGTTGGACGACAATAATGAACCCTTGGCTTGCATTCAGAACAAATAGCATGGCCATTGGAGCACTGCACACACAAATGCGACAGTAGTAAAAGAACCTCTAGACACATTCATAAATTTCTTTCTGAGCTTAAGGATTTGTAGTGTAAATTCTAAATAATGAGATATGAGCCCTCCTTGTAGAATCAATTGACAAGGAACAATCTGGACAACGTTGAAAATGAAAAAAGAGAGCGTGCAATCTATAAGTTCAAAATGTTTGCAGGGGGCTAGTCGGGGGTAGGCCTGATGCATCAGGTGGTTAAAATAAAGAAAGGGATGTCACCTATTACTGTGAAAGGTATTCATAGAAAAAGGTCACAAACCAAAACCCTATTTTAGCTTTGCCTACCTTGGTCGGCAATGTTACTTTTGCAACTACCTATGAGTGCTTGTATCCACTATACAGAGAACATTTCTCTTTGTCAAATAAGCTCATAGTAAATTAAATAGATTTTTGGAAGAAAAACCTGATCTAAGTCGATGGGGTACCAGGGAATAAAATCGTTGGGGTACTGGAAAAAAACATTCAGCAAAAACACATTCCTCGAAGTGAGAAATATTCAGTCCAAAACTACATCAAGATTGAACCTCATACAATTTTCAAGACATGTCATTTATGCTTCTCTTATATGACTTTCCAATTTCTTTGCTTGGAAAGCAAACATATACTGGATGAATTATGAGAATTACCAGAACTCTTCTGCATCAGATTGTAGTTACACACAATGATTGTAAATGATTTGACATTATATCCAACTACTAAAATAATAAGGAGAGCATACGGTTGGAGAGACATACACAGTCCAGAGCAAAAGGGAGTGGATTCACAGCTTTGTGCTCAGCGTCACCAATGCAACTGACCCATACTAATGGTGTCATCTCTGGAGACTGCAGCAGTAGGTTGCCAAATAATAGCACAAGAAGTAATAGTAGCAGCCTTCGAGTTCCATGGTGAAGCTGGTACATAAGAAGAGAATCACACTGGATATTGTTCTTATCTTTCTAGAAAAGAGAAAAAATGATTGAATTCCGGTTTTTTACACGCAGTAGAGCTAGCCATCAACATGCCATGGACACTATGAAGCTAACCTTTGTGGCACAGGATTTTTTGTGCCTATCCAGGAGTTAAAAAAAGAGTTCTTTAGAATAGATCCTTCGAAAATAATTCCTTGAATAAATTTCTCTAGAGGCCCATAAACAAGTCAGGGAGAAAAAGAAAGGAACATCACATGCATCTAGGAAAAACATGTTCTCCCAGATTTGTACACGTAGTTGCATCACTACATGCATACATTGTTCTACCAAGGATGCATATACAGTCTGCATTAAGGCACACCTATCCCTCTTCCAACAGAATGAAGCAGGCAATGTATTGTATCAATCATATGAATGACATGCTTGTAGTCAATTAAGTACATGTGTCAACAATCAGAACAAGAATAACCAAGTTCTTCGACCAAAGTTCAAACTTATCAAGTGGGATAAAATTTGAAACCGTAAATTCAAAGAAAAAACTAAAAATCAAGATCATCAAGACGATAGCAAGCGAACCATTTTTGTGAAGTTGTTGTACTCGAAATCTCAATCAATAATGCGACCAGTGAAGTCACGTAGCACCTAGGAAAAAGCATAGATTGATTTGCTTAAATTAAATTAGATTTATGCGGCAGTTTTTTTAGAGAATAAGTGAGAAAAACTGCACATAATATTTGGGTAGGGAGGGTCGTATCCTCAATATTGTTTCCATATGAGCAGGGGGAAATGTTATAATCCACATCACCAGCATCCTCTGTTATCCCCTCTTCTTGTGTGCATTAGTACATTTTTTCTAAATTCTGCTTGTTAAAACAGGGTCAAACTAACAACATGAAACTAACAAAAGGCTGATTGTATCCAGAACTTGATAATAAATAAAAAGCTCTTGACTTCACCGCAAGAAAAAGCAGGAACATGTTAACATGAAGCTGGCTATATAACATATTAATATAGTTTAGGATCTCAACTGAAACAAATACAGTAGTTTTATTTTGCAACTGGTGTTATTACTGTTGGATGTGATTGCACAGCGTGTATATTCACTCCTAAAGTCTCAATGTTACCAAAGAAAATACTGAACATCGGCAAACATACACACAAGCAGCATCTCCATTCACAAGTACACAGAACTTACTTGGCAATATAAGTACTTGGAATTTTCTTGCAAAGTTAATATGTTCAAATGTAGATCAAGGTGGCATAGTAATATCTACCTGTTCTACAAACTGTATGTATCTTGCAACACCATATTTGAATTGAGTTCCGCCTCCAGGGAAAACAAGATAATCGACGGACATTGTGTCCCAGTTCTGATCCTTCTTATATTCCACCAGTTTGGGGTGACCGGGTGAGGAACATTCTTGTACCAAGTATGGAATTCAGAAAGGAGATTACCAAAGCATGCATTAGTACTCTGCTAATTAAACCTTAAGCTACAGAAGGCATTGATTTAATCAAGGTAAACAGTACAAGTTGCACTATCTGCCTTGAAATCTCATAATGGTTGAAGGATCAAGGGTCCTAATACTATCAGATTATGAATCTGAACCCTTCAAACCATATAGATTTTCCTCTGCTAATATTTCGCAGCTGCAAGAGTCCTTCTTCACTACCAATGATGCCCTGATGTATGGATAATAATTAGACTTGTCAGCACACAAGAACTTTGAAAGCAAATTACCTCCAAAGGAATCAATAATGCCGGACACCTTCTTTAGGCATAATGCATACCAAGAAGATGGGCTGGAAGAGGCGGAGCTAGGATGACCGCCGCCACATGCGACCGGGGATGGAGTCGTCGGCCACATTTAGGGCCCTCCCGCAGGCCGCCTCCCCGGCTGCAGCGGCCCCGAGGAGCCCTCGGCAGCAACGGAGGCGCGGGGCGTGCTCAGCAGAGAGATCGGCTCCGGTGGAGGCTGGACCCTGTGGAGACGGCGTGGCGCGCGGAGGGACGGAGTAGAGCGAGGCGGAGCAGACGGAGGCAGCGGCGCTGAGGTGGGAGGGGAGGCGAAGGCAGCGGAGCCACGGAGGAGACAAGACAGCGGTGAGGGAGGGTTGCGTGAGTGCCCCGCTCTTTCTCTCTGTCTTCTTATTATTCTCCCCTCTCCCCAATGAACACCCAACAAGGCGTGGCCCCACTCAAAACAAGAGAAGGAGAAGGCGCTCCTGCCAAACCCATGAGCCCATGCAACAAAAAACTGTGTATACCTGTGTCGACGTGGACATGCCGAGAGGTCGCCCTTGATGCACACGTTAATGTTTTTAATGGGGCGGTTTCAGTTGCTGCTTCAGTAACTGTCTGTCACACTCTTGGATAAATATGCTGCAGTCTGGTTTGCCTGATAGCATGCAATGTTCCCATTGTAACTCTTCTGGCCGCAAATCCAGGCGGCTTAGAGTATGCGGCGTTGTCCTGAACCCAGCGCGAACAAGCAGTCCTCGTGAGCTGCGCCGAGCTGCGAAGGAGGAGGGAGACCAACCACGGGGTCACACGTTTGAAAATGTGTTCATGGCGGTTTTTAGAAAGGCCAAGAAAATATTAAAAAGCGCGGAATTTGTAAAAAAAATGTTCATGCCGCTGAAACTTCTATTCATGACATTTAAAAAATGTTGACGCATTTAAAAATATGCTTCATGACATTCAAATTTTTGTTCACGCAAATTGTATACAATATTCAATGTGTGTTTAAACATCTTCATTGTGTATTAGAAAAATATCTAATGTGCATTTTACAAGCACCCCCACCACGCTCACAGCTCTATACCTACTAGACCTTTTCAACATTTATTCGGATAAAAAATTCAACGTGTATCTTAAAAATATTCAACATGTATCTGAAAATGTTAGACGTGTATGAAAAATGTTCAATGTGTATAAAAAATCGGCATATATTTTGAAAGACGGAAAAGAGAAACAAACGGAAAAAGAAGAAATACAAAAGAAAAACCAATGAAAACCGATAAAGAAAAACTTATGAAAACTCGTGTGGAACCTGCCCAAATCCGGTGGAAGGTTCCACGAACCTCTCTTGGAAGCTTCCCAAAATTGCTCGCTAACACACTTATTGGGTCAGCCCACTTTGTGTGTAGGCGAGACCGACGGATATCTCGCAATAAGCGTGACATACTTTTGTGAAGAATATCAAATTGGTTAGCTAGATTTATTCGCTTTATGAATTCAAAGTCGTGCTAGGTTTGAGCCTTTTCTCAGTTTCAGCCAGAGCCGTTTGTCCGATAAATTTGGTCTGGGCCGCCATTGGTCCTGATTGGGCTTGCACTGTTGCTGGCTCCATTCACCTCGCGCTGAGTAAAAATACCTCCAAATGTTTCTGTTGTTGTTTTCTCTTCAAACATTTGGTGGTGTCCCTGTGCAGATCCTATTTCGTGCATGGGTCGTCAGATAGCCAGCAAACTCGCAGCCCGAATCGCTCATCAAATGATAAAAGCAAGGCTAGTGGGGCAGGGCGTCCGTTTTTCCCATTATTTCTTTCTTCTGATTTGTTTCCTTCATTATTCTCTGTATTTAGGCATTTTTTTGTTTATTTAAAAATAACTTATTTTCAAAGAAAATGTTCTTTTATAAAATTCGTCAATATTCTCATAATAAATAAATTCTTGAAGTTTTATATTCATTTATATCTAAATTTTTTGAAGATTGTTATAAATTTCACAAAAAGATTATTCATTTGTGAACACTTAAACATTCCATAATAAATTTAAAATTAATTAACAATTTGAAAAAAAATTGAAACATTTTTTAGCAAATATTTTTGCGACAAAAGACCCAACCAAGGGGCATCTGCTTGGCTACAGGCAAAGAATTTTTTTACAAAATATATTGTTATCATATAATGCAAAAAATGTGCTCAAACATTTTGTTAAAATATTAACGTAATTTTAAAAGTGTCCACATTTTTCAAAACTATTCATTTATTTTTTTAAAGGCTCCCACTTAAAAAAATAGATGATGAAAAAGTGGTCGCGCATTTTAAGACAATGACCACATACCAAAAAAAGGTTCAATATTTTGAAAAAAAATTGCCATTGAGGATTTCCACTCAACAATTTTATCATTGCTCCATTAGGTGCATCATAAAAATGCCACTCTCAGACATTACTATCTAATCAACGCCCGTAACCGCATAATTTGTTTAAAATGCCCTTGGACCCACCTGTCAGTAAGTCTTCTCTGTTGTGGAATTATCAACTTACAAGGGGTACCCACCTACTCAGCGCACAATTTTGGCTGGGCAATGTCGAGTCCTAACTGGTATAATAGACAAACTAAGCGTCTAATCTAGTAGAGATATAAAAAAGAATTCATCAAGAAACCTAAGCTTTTTACCTAGTCAAAAAGTGTCGGCTTTCAGTGATCAGACGGTCTGGGGTTTCTGTCGGGACGTGCAGGTTACAGCAGACTAGCTGAGTGTAGCAAAACCAAATCTTATACTAGTATTGGGAGTGTCCACCTAAGCTCTAAAACCTTGCAAATGAAGCCTTGAAATTAGACAAGAAAAGAGGGCTCTTAAAAGTTGTGCACCACAAGAATGTGCACCTGTTGTCACTCTGGAGCATTGAAACTAACTCTGTACCGTTTGTTCTCGTTATTACTAAGAAATAAACCTCTAAAGTCTAGACTAGAACCATCATCAAGTGTTCAGCTTTGATGAAATGTACCCCCTCCGTTCCTAAATATAAGTCTTTGTAGAGATTCCAATGCGGATTAAGTGGAAATACCATCAAGAGTGGTATAAGGAGTAGATCGGTTCCTTGTCAGGGTTTTGTAGGAGATAACATCAAGAGTAGTATATATCCATATGAGAAGAGTATTTAGTAGTGATGTGTTCTTATTAAGTTTGAGCATGACAATTTCTAAGAGAATACCAAGAGTACTATCTGCCACGATGAGACGAGAGGAAATATGGAAATAGGGAAGAAAGGCTCCTCGGTACAGTACGTCCTAACAGATTTAGTATGCACACATATACATATACAACAAATCCAAATGCAACAGGTTAGGGCATGACAATTTAAAAATCTAGCTAGGGCAGCTCAAAAAATCGGCTAGGCATAGCAATTAAGTGGAAACCGGTGCCCCTTTGTCATGTGCCATCAGTGATCCCATTCTTTGGCAGTGTTCCCTTTCATTCGCCAATTCCTCTATTATATGTAACATTTGAATAATATAATACACATTCGTATGGAACGTAGTTAGGTTGTTGATAGATAATGATCAGTCTGTTCATCCTTCTCATCATGCTCGAAAATCTGAGATGCTAGAAAGCTAAAGTTTTTCACCATCTTGACCTAGACACCTCGGCCACGGTGACTAACATCATCCATGACCTAACCCTATGTATGATCTCATAGGTTAAGATAAGATGACCATAAAGAACATCTTTGTGCCTTGGTGGTCTGTGGCGTGTTTTTTTCTCCTCACAGTAATCTTGTCACTGTAAACTCTTTTTCATTAATAAATATGAAAACATTCAAGTGGAGTCTTTCCTCCCTGATGCAAGCTAGATTTAAGAAATCACAATGCAAGATTTACCAATGCAACACTAGGGTATTTGGTTTTCCAGTTAAACCAAACAAATCACAATGAAAAAATTGGTGTATTATGGTCCTGTGGTGTTATGACCGGTTTGGCTTATAACCGGAGGAGGCCCACCTGGCAGTAGTTAGGGGCTTGGCCCACAAGTTATCTTAGGCTATTCGTTTCGAGGTTATAAATACTAGTTGTAAAACACCTTTCGAGATTAAGCAATAAAGATATTTTCTATCCTTATTGCCCGGCTCCTAGAGGAGCCGGAACCCTAGCCGCCTCCAGTCCTAACCGCCGCCGCCCTCCTCCTTCCTCGCGACGGCGCCGACGCGCCGGAGCTCGCGCCCTCGCCCCCAACCTCCGCTGTTCTGCCCTTATAACCTAAGGAGTAGAGCCGGTAGGAACCCTAGTCCTACCAATTTGGTAATCAGAGACCAAGTTCAGATCATGTCGCTGCCACCACCACCGTCGGCGCTATCCAGCGGCTCCACCGCTCTAGAAAAGGAATGATGCACGCGGACAACTGTGGTATATATACAGTATACGGCTGAATGTAAAAAGTCAGCAGTAGGAGAGTTGGAGGATGGGTTTCTCCAAGGTGGTACAATGGTGGGACGAGTGGCAGCTCCGTGTGCTCGTCCTGGGCAGTCTCTTCCTCCAGTACTTCCTCTTCGTCGCAGCCGGTATGCGCAAGCGTTGCATCCCCTCCTGGTTCAGGTTCTTCATCTGGCTCGCCTACCTGGGCAGCGACGCATTGGCCATATATGCCCTTGCCACCCTCTTCAACAGCCACAGGAAGCAGGAGTGGACGTCCACGCGCCGTGGCAACTCCAGCCTGGAGGCGTTGTGGGCGCCGGTGCTGCTGGTGCACCTCGGTGGCCAGGACGGCATCACTGCCTACAACATAGAGGACAACGAGCTGTGGAGGCGGCACGTCCTCACCGCAGTGTCTCAGGTTCTTCCCAATCAATGATCCACTACATTTTGAATTGATTCTCTTTATAAACATTTGGTTTGCCGGTTGGAACTATTTCTGCTTCCAAAATGTTGTGCACTTTTGTTGTATTTACAGTTTAAACCTGATCTTTTCTCCAAATTTGTTGGGACCTACCTTTTTCAAATGTCAACTATACTTTGCCAGTTGGTCGAGTTGAACCACGATGATGTTGTGAATCTGTGATCTACATTAATTGCACTCGAGCTACTAGACTTTTCTTTTTCTTCTTGACTCAAGTCGTTAGATCTATATTTTGCAAACAAACAAAAAGTCGTTACTAATACGTAGACCAAGATCATGACGGCACCATTTCGCTCGATGAATACTAGAACAAGCAACCAAGTGTGTTTTACACGCAAAAAAGAGGAAGAAAACAAGTACATCTGGCGACAACAAAGCGATCAAAGAGCCCTACCATCTATTCGAAGACCTGGCATACCCGTACACCGTCCGGCTGGAGAACCTCAAGTACATGGTGGAGAACAAGCAAGACGAAGCGCATGGGCTGGTTCAGTCAGGTCTCTCCAAAACGTTCGACCGGCTCTACACCAAGAAACAAGTGTACAATGCGACAAAGATATGGAGCGATTTTGTTACTGATCTCTCCAATAATCGCTTCTCCGGCTTCCATCTAGGTGGCCGCATCCATCTAGGTGGCCTCCTACGATCGGTGACCGTGTACCTGTCGTTCGCGGCCATCAGGGTCTTCCACAATAGCGCCAGAGCAGCCCAGAACGGCACCGATGTCAGGGTCACCTACGCCATGTTGTGCTGCACTGCCGCGCTGCAGCTCCTCATGACCAACGGGCTAGTGATACTGTTTCTCCATTGGTGCGTGCGTCGTTTGGGGTTACAACCGTGGCCTGAACAGGTCGCCCAGTACAGCCTTGTTGGGTACTTGGCCCGCAACAGGAGGCACCCCAGGTTGAGGAAGCTTGCCACCATGCTGGTTTGCAAGGACTACCTCGACAAGCTATGGTGCATGGAGTCTTGCAAGTCGTCCCGCGCCATCACCAAGCTTGTCCATGCCCATGTCAAACAAGGGTGGAAACGCTACATCAAGGACACCGCCACTTACAGGGCCTTCAACGACAAGCGGGGCCAGGGCACTCTCCTCCGCGAGAAATGCACGGACCTGGAGTGGAGCCTCAGGAGGCCGTTCGACGAGAGCGTCCTCCTGTGGCACCTCGCCACGGACCTGTGCTTCTATCACAGTGACGTTGTGGGCAAGGGGGAGGACACGTCTCCTCAGCGCCGCCGCAGCAGGGAGATCTCCAACTACATGATGTACCTTATGTTCGTGAACCCGGAGGTGCTCATGACCGGCACCAGGCGCAGTCTGTTCCGCACAACCTGCCATGGAGTCAAGCACATGCTCGATGACGGCGATGACAAGACCCCGCTGGAAGACAGAGAGATGATGAAGAAGATAATCCAGCAGCTGGAGAAAGGCACACAATGTCCAGGTATCATGCTCGAAGCTTGGGAACTCTCCAAGTCCCTCGTGGGTCTGCGTGACAAGAAGATGTGGAGGGTGATGCAGGGCGTGTGGGTGGAGATGCTCTGCTTCTCCGCCGGCAGACGCAGAGGGTACTTGCACGCCAAGAACCTAGGAAAGGGCGGTGAGTACCTCTCCTACGTCTGGCTGCTCCTGTCGCACATGGGGATGGAGACCCTCGCGGAGAGGGTGCAGAGGACGGAGCTGCCAGAGGAAGGAGACAGGGGTGCGTCTGCGCTGGTACAGGCTTCCATGGCGATGCCCATTGGGGACAATAGTGTGTGACAAACAAATCGTACGCTTGTCTGTGTAGGCATTGTTTTCGCAACATTTCTTTTAGTTTGGGAGTGTGCGCCCATGTTTCCTGGTGCTCCTTGTTTGGAACTTGTTTATTTTATAAGTAGGTTTGTTTGGAACTTGTTTGGGAGCATCTATGGCTCAGTTGCCCCAACAACACACTGATTTCAAATACATTGCCTTCTGGAGGTACTGCTATCATCTTTGCTGATCACTTTGTAGCTGATTCGCTGTTGCTAACGATCAATTAGTACCAGCATTTATTTTCTTAAGATAATTAAGTTTCTTAGACAGAATCAAGTTGACAGAGGCGGGTTTCTCTTGTACTGCACCGAGATGATGGCATGGAGGGTGGAGCTTCCGCCTAAGTGCTTGTTGTAGAGAAGAGTGAGAAGCAAGAGATCGTGGTCCCACCATGCTGACCGTCCACTGAGTTCACCGTCGCTAACCTCTGCATCCAACTAGCAAAATTCGTACTTTTTTTAGTGCTCAGAACCTTACAACCACAGTAAAAATTACTTCACTGAGAGAAAATAAACTAGAAACGAACCTGTACAAACTGGTCTCATCAATTAAGTGCCCTTGAACAGAATAAAAACAATAGTCCAGAGAGCTGTTCTGATGCAGTGATGCTACAACTGCAGCAAATAGAGTGGTCAGAATTAAATTCACTAATTAATATGACCACATATGTTTGGACAAATAATATGCAGAGCATACCGATTGCTTCTTCCTCTTCTCCATTATGTGCAAGTCCAACTATAAGGGCATTCCAAGATACACTATCTTTGTAAGGAATCAGACTGAATAGTGTCTTTGCATCAACTATAGCTCCAAACCTGGAATACATATCTAATGTTGCATTAGCAACAAGCAAGCTTGCATTCATGCAATTCTTGATTGTCACACACTGCACCTGCCTTACCAAGCAATGTGAATCCAAGTGGGCACATGCACCAAGAACACTGACGAACGTGAACTCATCAGCCTCAAGACCAAGCCTCATCATATACCAGAACATCTGGATGGCCTCTTCTTGTTGCTCATTTCGAACAAGTCCATTGAGCATCGCATTCCACATGACAATGTTCTTCTCACGGGAGAAATCAAACACGTCCCTTGCCTCACCAATGCAGCCGCATTTCGCATAAAGGTTGATCAGAGAGCTACCCACGAAAACATTTGCATCCAAGCCATGCCTTACCGCCGAAGCATGAAACTGTCGGCCTTCAACAAGCGCCGCCATATTAGCTGCTGCGCTTAGCATGCTGGCGAAGGTCGATCTACTGGGCCATAATCCCTGCCTCTTCATATCCTTATAAAATCCAAAGACCTCATGGTCCATCCCACTCTGTTGCGCATAACTGGAGATGACAGCGTTCCAAGCAACCGTGCTCGGCACCGGCATACTCTTCAGCAAAGTCCTAGCATCATCCAGCCTACCCAAGCTCGCAAGACACCAGCAGAGCGCTTGATGCGCTTGAACGAATCGAGAACCGCCATTGTTGCGGATTTGCCCGGACCATCATCATCGAACCTCCCGAACGAGCCCGACCGACTGAAGCTGCGTTTGGTTCGGCTGTTAACAGAAAGCAGCTTTGGGAAAGCAGCCATGAGCTGTTTGCTGTGAGAAAGTTGTAAAGACATTTGGCAAATAGCTGTCTAAACTGTGGCTGCGAGTGTAAATGTCCTGAATGCACCTAAAGACAGGAGGGGTTGTTTACATGCTGCTTATAACAATAAGGATCTCAATTAACGTTGGTTCAGCTATACATGACCATGTTGTAGCTAACTAGTAACACCTAACCAAGTTGATTTCTTTCATATAATTTTCGAGTTGATCAGCGTATGAACATGAACCATTCAGACTTTACATAGAAATAGACGTCAGAAAAGTGTGACCACGCAGATTGATTCCAACTTTCCATCGTAAGTACAAAGCATTTCGTAAGTACAACACTTGAAACAGTCAAAATAGTATAGCTCGCCCACTGAAGTAGCATCGTTTCAATCTGTGATTAGTGATTACCATGAACTTCCCAATTAAATGCCAGTTAACAATTATCATCAACTACAGTACAATATAAAGTTGAAGCACAGGCAAGAAATGATCTTCACATCAACCTTTCCCCGGTGCCAGTGGTACATGTACGTATATATGCAGCACAGAACAGCAGTAGTGCTAGTAGTAATTTAACGCACATACTAAGGATAGAATGGCACAGCTTACAGAACTTTGGCAAGGAGACAGGGCAATCGCTGATGGCATCAGGAGGTCGACGGCGAGGGGAGAGAGGACGGTGCACGGGGGCGGGCGGGAGTGGGCGGCAGCGGGGAAAGGAGAGAGAGGGCGGCGAGTGGTGGTGGACGGGGCCAGCGAGCGCTGCCGGCGGGCGGCGTGGGAGGAGTGAGAGACGTGTTGGTTCGTTGGGCTGCCAGGCCTTGTTCGGCTACCCCGGGATTATCCTGGATTTTGGCCCAGCCCACTTGTTTTTGGTTTGGGCCGTTGCGGAGGATTTCCGCCGATCCACGCTGGGCAAAGAGAACGCCTCCCTCCGACCGGTGGAACGGGGATCGACGACGGACGGAGGCGCGGTGAGGCCGACGACGCCGACGGACTTCTCCGGTAACTAACCTTGCCCCCATTTTTTTTTAAGCATCAGTACAGACACAAGCGCTCATATACACGAGCCGGCATATCATCTTGAGATTTACAAAGTCACCGTAGGCGCCTCGTCGTCGACGGGAACGTCTCCTCCCACTGAAAGCGCATCGCCGGAAATTCTGAAATAAATCCAGGAATAATGCGAGCACCAGAATTTGAACCCTGGTGGGTTGGGGATACCACTGTCCACCTAACCAACTCAACCATACGTTGATTCGCTAACCTTGCCCCCATTCTCATTAGGAGGGAAAGGATTCTGTTCAATCGCCTATGGTCAAAACGGGATTCTATTTATCGGGAAGGGTCTGACGTACCCCATTCTCATCGGGAGGAAATGGACTTTTGTTCAACCGTGATGTCGTGGCGGCAAACCAATGAGTAACAGTCTGTTTCTTGGTCCAGTTGATCCTCTGTGCATCTTGATCATCCAGTGATGATGTCCTGCCTTGACAGTGCAGATTACTTTTTTCAGAGGCTTCCTTAGACTTCAGACTTAGGTTGACTGTTTTGATATTTGTTTTGTATATATGTCTGGACAACCTTCAAATATGCATGCCATATGACTTGAATTCAGGTAGATTAAATTTGGGAGGTGTCGTCCATTTTCTTGTTTTCGTACTTTGTGAGTTTGCATATATTTGAATAGATAATATGGGAATTGAAATATGAATACATATGATATATTGTACTCCCTCCGTCCATACATCTAGATGCATCCATTTCTTGGACAACTATTTCCTGACGGAGGGAGTATTTGATTATTATAAAAATGTCGAATATTTATTGCACGTTGAGGTGAACCTTTTTCCGTGCATGTTGCATATGCTGAGGCCCATGTCTGAATGTTCAGGATAATAGAATATCGGGATCATATATTTAGTTTACTAGCAAAAGTGGCCGTGCGTTGCAACGGGAGAAATAAATTATCACCCCTAGCGCCCCCATCCCTGTTACCATTTCTTTTCTTTGTCATCATTGTCGGTAACGATGTCCACTACATGGTGAACATTCCACCTAAGCTTGGAACCAATAAATAATTGCATCACCTGCATGGACAGACCAGCGAACGCTCGCGTTTGAGATCCCGGCCACATGACCCACATCTACACAATGAAATACTTGTGCCTTGTGTTTATGTTATCTGGTTTTACATCATATTAGTTTAGTACCAATCCGTGAAGGACATAAACAAAAACTAAATTCAATTTTATTTTAAAATCATCAACACTTTTCTGTAGGGTAACACGATCAACGCCAAAACACACTGGAGGTTGTGAGTTTTATTCCAGTAACGGTCAACTATTTTTTGCCTCATCTCCTAAAAGGGGTGGTGGGTTTGATTTGTTGGGCCAGGTCGCACGGACATGTTGGGAGGGCACCGGTTCTTTTTACTGGTGGAACGTTACGCGGGCGAACGTGGCAGAGGCCAAGTGGCCCAAGACAGACGATTAGTAGAATAGCCTAGCTCAGTATGAGGAAACACCATGGACATATGAAATGGGAGGACCAATAATATTATACCTCCATTTATATATTAAAAATACTATATATGCCTGTGGGTTAGAACGGTTGAAACAATTGACATAAATTTAGTGAGGATTGTATGTGCAAACATAAGGTTCAATGTGCTACAAATTTGGCGCAAATTTAGTAAAGATTATAAGAGCAAGGAAAACATAATGGAAGAAAAAAAATGACATGAATTTAGTGAGGATTAAAAAATGCCACATCATTTTTACTCATAAGATGGCATGGCAACCTGCCATTGATTCCTTCATTCTTTATTCCTCATGCAATTATTTTTTCCTTTTTTGCTAGGCCTGCTAATTACTCATGCGATTAATATGGCACCCACATAATTACCATCGATTTTCTTCCTTCTTTATTTCTTATTCAATACATATTACCTTTCTTGCCGGCTCCACATAATTACCATCTTCCTTCTTTATTTCTCATGCAAAGAATGTCTATTTCCTTTCTTTATTTCTTTGCTTAATTTCCAAAGCAGCTTCTTGATGCCTGACAACCTAAAAATTGTATATAAACTGGTAAAAATTAGTGTAAAATAGCAAGGTGGGACTATTTGACAAGTAAACAAATATGAAAAACAACTTCCAGCCTGGTCCCTTGTCCGTCCAGTGGGCCGCGGCACTCGTACATGCCCATCACGACCGTGCCTATTGATCTCGGCCCGAGTACGCCTGTCCTTTATTCTTAAGGTTCCAGACGCCCAAATTAGCAAGCTTAGGAGCCTAGCCTTAGTGGTCTGCTGCGCTGCAATCTATACACGGCAGACCATGGATCAAATCCCAGCGGCGTCAACCATATTTTTTCTCTAATTTCTTTTAATTCAAGCAAAAAAAATCAGACGCGGCGAAATAGATAGAGCGAAAATTTAGTACCACCTCAAATATGTTTTAAATTCAAACTAAAAACGTAAAATCACGGGAAGAAGCGTATTGTGACGGTGAACCCATGGAGTCAATCCGTGCTTTATTATTAGGGAAAGATATAACCATAGGATTAGCTTTCACTCCGTCGAGGCGACCGAGCCTTTTTGACACTTACATAATCCTAGGACTACAATGAGAATTTGTCCCCGTCAATCTTGGACAGTGCAGTATGGACCAACGAGATCCCCCCATAGTGAAATCTAACGTTCCAAAATGTTCGCGAGGTCCATGTTTCCAACAGGAATACCTACATTACAAGTAATGCATAACCCACTGATGCGTAATTGAACTACTTGCCTGCAAATCTAGTGGTGTTATCACAGCTAAAATCCCCCCCCCCCCCTATAACTAATTCACCCATGTAGGAGATGATCGAAGAAACCTTATTCACACTCCATAGCCGCCGCCTCATCGTGCCACCAAGGAAACAGAACCTAAGAATAACAAAACAAAACAAAACAGAAGGGTTCCCACTCCTCTTGCCATTGCCGGGACCATCAAACATGGCAGAGGAGGGGGACCGAGCCGGCGGTGTGAAGAGGCCTTTAACGGCGGCGATTAGGGTTGGGAAAGGTGGGTAGCCTCCGAGTTCACTCCCCCTTGGCTAAGGGCATGGCCAATGGTATGCCTCAAACCTCGCTGCCAACTAGGCTCGGATGCCAGTGTGGAGCTAGTGCAGTAGCCTCGCGGTGTGTCAGGGTGGCCTGCAGAAGAGGTCGCTGCTTCATGGGAGAGAGAAGAAAAAGAGAGAAGAGAGAGAGAGAAGAAAAGGAGGGGAGAGATGGCGCTGCATGCGTGCTTGGGAGAAGGAAGGTGACTGCACTGGGACCCCACACACTGATTGTTTGATCTGCATGCATTGGGTGAAAATGAAACAAACTGAAGCCTCGCTTCTTTCTATCTAGCTGGATGGGCTGGAGGCAGCACCAAGATGCTGCCTCCATCGAAATTACTTGCCACAAAAATAGATGTATCTATAATTAAAATACATCTAGATACATTTATTTTTTGGACGAGTAATTTTAAATGGAGGGAGTACATGCCCTAAGCAACTTGTGTCCGTGTAAACTGTGTTTGCGTGGTCGGCTGAACACGTAATAAAGGAACTACGTTTCCGTCTTTGGTCAGCGTAAACTGTCATAGTGTTCGTGGCGTCGTGGTTGCGCTGAAAATTCCCCAGAGGAGGACAGCCGCCCGAAAACCCCAAGTAAAAGAAGCCCCTTTCCTCCGCCGCCGCCGCCCCTTCTGCCGCCATGGCCGACGAGCTGGACGAGCTCATCGACTTCCTCTCCAACAGCTCCCCTCAGGTGCGCGTGCCGTCGCCCAACCCGCCCCGACCCCAGCCGCCACCGCCGGCCGGCTCTAACTCGTTCCCACCTTGCTCCTCCGCTGCAGGTGCGCGGCGCCGCGGCGGACATCGTGCGGGGGCTCACCGGGGACAGCGACGGGCTGCGCTCCCTCGCGGCGCGCGCCGACCGCGCGCTGCCGGCGCTGCTCCGCCTGCTCGCGTCCGTGGGGGCCGGCGGCGCGGGCGAGGCGGCGGCCGACTCGCTCGTCAACCTCAGCCAGGACGGCGACCTCGCCGCGCGCCTCGTGGTGCTCGGCGCCGTCGCGGCCGCCATGGACGTGATGGTCAAGCGCGGCGGCGAGCAGCCCAAGCTCGCTCGCAGCCTTGTCATGCTGCTCGTCAACCTCACCCAGGTCGAGTCCGGCATCTCGGCCCTCCTCCAGGTTCAACCGCCTGCCTCTCATCTCGTCACCCAGCCTTGTCATCTCTCAATTTTCTCTTTTTGTAGTTCGAGTCCTCACTATGCATGTAAGTCAATTATTATCTTTCTACTGTGGCAATCTCATCTATTCACCAGGTCGTAAAGTGCTCTGTTAATAATGTGTCTAGAAACAGGGGAGGTTTGACATCTGCTCAGTTTACTGGTTATGGCCTGACACTTGACAAGTGATGAAATTACATGTGAGACTAGTTTCGATTAGTTGAGTTTTCGACATTCTTATATTGGTGTGTATGGCACAACTCCCTTCTTCACTAGGTGTTACTACAGCGACAAAGAAATAAACTTTTTGAGTTTTTTGTTTCCAGTAATGATATCGGAGTTTGGTAAACCTTTTGTTCAGTTGAATTTTGGGTGAAGCCTACTATCGTCAGTAAATCCTGGGAAGACCAACTCAGAGAAAAGCTTGTGGAATGGATGTTTTAACTTTTGTTTCTGCTTTGCAATCAAAATGAATACAGTTCAATTACTGAGAATAGCTCTCTTCTTTCTGAAAGGTTGGTGATGAGAAGGTACAAGGGTTGTATGTTGCAAAGCTTGTGCGCTCATTCTGCAGGTCATCCTGTGACTCTGAAGGTGAATGTGCTCTATTCTTTTGTTTCCTATTTTCGTTGGCAGTGTTCATGTTGTTTCTGTTGTGAGTTAAAAATTGCGCTAATTGTTCATCTGTCAAATTCTGCAAACGTGTAGTTTGCAGAGTTTGGAACATGGATCTCCTAAAATTGTGGCAAACCAGTATCACAAGTTTGGTCTACCCCATTCTCTCTTGACATTATCAGCATATTTTAGCCGTCCGCTATGCACTGGAGCTTCTGGAGGCCTGCGCTGAATATGCCCAAACCATCTCAGACGATGTTGGACAAGCTTCTCTTCAATCTGTGCCACCGCAACTCTATCTCGTATATCATCATTTCGGACCCGGTCTTTCCTTGTGTGGCCACACATCCATATCAACATGCGCATCTCTGTCACCCCTAATTGTTGAACATGTCGCCTTTTAGTTGGCCAACACTCAGCGCCATACAACATTGCGGGCCGACTCACCGTCCTATAGAACCTGCCTTTTAGCTTTTGTGGCACTCTCTTGTCACAGAGAACGCAAGAAGCTTGGCGCCACTTCATCCATCCGGCTTTGATTTGATGGTTCACATCTTCATTGACCCCAAATATCAAAAGGTGTCCTTCTGAGGCACCACCTGCCCATCGGCTAACCTCCTCCCCGTCAGTGGCGGAGCCCGGATTTCCGACATGGGTATGCGTGGTAAAAAATTTGCTTCACGACATTGTAAGAAATAGAAAAGTTCATAATAATAACAAAAAAAAGCATGTTAGATAGTGATGGCGGCATACTGGCATGGTGGGCAGTCTGACAAATTCAAATGTTCATAATTCAGAAATTTATAAGCATGAGATTCACCTTGTTTTCTCTGTACCGCTTCACAAGTTTTCTAGCAAGCCAATGCAAAGCACACTCAAAATTGACTAGATGCTAGAATAGGTCAATCAAAACAAAATTAGGGAGTGAAAATAATCATCTCTTCTTAACTAAAAAATCGGAGAAATCAAGATTGAACACTCACTGACTCGAAAAGAACAATCACAGGAATCGGTGCCTGATGTGTGTGCGCCGGTGCTGCCGCCGCGGCCGCCGTTTCTCAATTGGAGGCGAAGCTGCGAAGAGGCGTGAGGAGATCGATCTGCTAGATCCAAGATGACAGATCGGCGACGCTGCCGATGGCGGATGCGGGCATGCGGCACGACGATGTATGTCAGAGGCGGCGGACGAGGCGCAGAGCAGCACAGCGGTGGTTGAATCGAAGGATCGAGGTGACACGTTCCAGGTCGAGCTGTGTCCCCGGCTTCGTCAATCGGCCAGCCGCATCATTAAGCCTCAACGATAAGGCCCAGTAGCGCTAACTAGCAACGTATCAGCCCAATATTGGCCCAAGTGACGCTGGAATCGTTCTCTTCTTCGTTTCTCTCCTCTGTACGTACAAAAAGATTGCCATATGTGATATAAAGGCATATAGGAGCTTATATACTGAACCTTTTTTGCAAAAAAGATTGGGTATGCATTGCATACCCTTGCATTAGCCTAGCTCCGCCCCTGCTCCCCGTGCCTAGTAGTACTGAAACCGCACCTCATGTACCCGGTTTTAGTTCTACTAAGTCTAAAACCTTTCGGTTCTAAGGTTTGTCTCGATAGCTCTAACTTCCTATTGACCCCCCGTCCGGCTCAACAAAAGTCCAATCAACTAGTCAGGTTCAACAAGTCAAAGAAGCAAACATAGCTTAAAGGAAAAATCAAAGAACGATAACCCAAGAGAATAAGCCCATTAGGTGGAGGAATATGTCACCATGTCCTCTTCCCTAGTCCAGCATGGACCAGAATTTACTGTTGTACCCTTTTTGCCTACCACTACCATGGGAACCCTGAGTCGGATCTTGGAAGCGGAATGATGATGAGAAGGGGAGCTCCAAGGTGACATTGTTTGTGACCTGACCTACTAGTCGAGCACTTCTCATGGATGGAAGGGGAGTCCCCAGGCTGCCTTATCTTTGATAGGAGCCGCTAGTCAAGACACTCCCTTCATTGACTCTCCCAACATAGGATTAAGTCGCTCTCCAACGAGGCTGCGAAACCTATCCAAAAAACATTGACGTGTCAACCTTTTCTCGATCTACGGTGACCTTTTCGTATAAGCCTCCCACACACACCCTCGCTAACCTTACATTGCAATCACCAACGACGACATACTATATATGTTAGGGTAAAATAGAGGCAGAATCTACTATTATATGTTAGAGTAAACTAGATAACCACTCGTGCATTGCTATAGATCCGATTAATGAAAACCAACACGCTGAACCATGTGGTGCTCCATGCCACATTGTTGGCCGGGCTTCACCATGGGTAGAACTGGAGTTGTTTGCGAGGGAGGAACACCATGGGTGCATTTGAATTTTAATTTAGAGTCGGTGAATGAGAAGGACTGGGGTCTCTTCATGGTCATATATGACTTGCCAAAATGTTGAGATGGTCCCACATATAAGAACAGAAAGGAAAGGTGAATGAACTGCCGCCACCAATTACTATATTTATTAATAGGAGTAAAGATAATGTACAGAATATGGTTGGCATGTCTTAGCGTCAAGGGGACAGGGTACTGGAATAGGTCGAGATGAACTAATTGTGAGGGAAAAACTTTTATTTGTTACTGTTTTGCCCTCTTATGATACAGTTCCTCTCTTTATATCAATGAAGTTAGCCCATAACAATAATATCTAATAACTAATGCAGTCTTGTCTCAGTCAAATGATAGCAATGCAATCTTTCTACTACTAATGAGCCATCCATAGAAAGGTGCGGTGATTGTGTCTTGTACCATTTAGATGGAATGGATCAGCATTCCTAACAATCTGGTCTTTTAACATGTTATTGGCTACCTTTTTAATGCCACAGAGATATCATTTTTTTTGCTAACTGATCCATTTTCTATCTTTCTAATCCCTTTTCTATTCTTTGGCTTGGCCGTGGAGTCACCATCTTATTCACCCCATAAATTGTTTTAGTTTTGCCGTTGGTATGCAGATGAAGATATATTTGAACACATCGCCTCTATACTTGTGAATATCTCAAAGGTTGAAGCTGGACGGAGAATACTGATGGAACCTAAGAGAGGTCTTCTGAAGCAGATTATAGGACAATTTGATTCAACAAACCAACTTAGAAAGAAAGGGGTATGTGCAGCTTATTTCGAATCTTGACATTAGTACTAATTTTCTGTACTCCCACACTCAATATATACATACTCCTGGGAGTATGTACTCCCACAATCGATATACCTCATACAGAAACCTATTATGCCTCTTTATCATTCTCAATATACCTTATTAATTATTCTAAGATACCACAACACAAGTTTTACGAAAAATATCATCAAAGCCCTTAGTTTATGCAATATAAATTTTTTATGTACAAAAATGCAGTTTATATGCAAATACCATGAAATATATGCTCTCAAACAGATTTTTTCATGAAACTCATTTTGGGGTATCTAGTTATTATCAATGAAGTATATTAAAAATAATAAAGAGGTATAACCGATTCATCTATGCGGTATATGAGTTGCGGGAGTTCATACTCCCAGGAGTACAGAACCATTCTCCAAAAGCAGAATATTGGTGCATATAACCACGTGTGCGGCAGTACTAGTATGTAGTGATGACGGTTCAGTTTGTAAATTAAAATCACACTGTTTTGTAACTCTTCATGATATTTATTCACGTATATGTATTGATTATGTTGGACTTAGTGTTTTCAGGTTCTTCGCAAAATATCTAGATCTGCTTATTGCATCTTGAACTGTATTCATATGCTGCGCAATGAGTATGTTTTGTTCCTGCATAATTCCTTTTGTAAATATTTGCAGGTTGCTGGCACCATCCGTAACTGTTGCTTTGAAGCTGACACGCAGATACAAAATTTGCTTTCTATAGCAGAATATCTTTGGCCAGCTCTACTTTTGCCTGTAGCTGGAAAGAAGGTGCAGTTCTTTTAACACGTGTGGAATCACTATTTATGTGAAATTAGCTTTGAGTACTTTTCCTGCCTCCCTTTTAGGTACTACCTCTAAACTAATATAAGACAGTGATCTAAAACGTCTTATATTTGTTTACGCAGGAGTAATTGTCATTATTATGTGGTAATTTGTATAATTATACAAATTACAGGAAATTACTACATGGCATACTTCACTTTGCAGGATAATCTTGCCTATTCGAATCCCTATTTCTAAGCCACTTCTGTGACAATCAATACAACTGAAAGAAACTTATTAAAATTTCTAAAATGCATGCAGCCACCCTTGTGGTGCAAGCTATAGAACGGAAAAGTTCAGCATTACAGTTGAAAAGGCAAGGGAAGAAGCATACTTAATTTTTTTAGCAGAGAAAAGTCATGATGTTGCAAGTTAGGCATAGTTTTCAGAAATTAGTAAAACAATTAAGTACCAGCGTTTTGCAGAGGCATCAAAGCAAGAAATAATCAGCACAACTACACAAGTAACATCCATGGATCATTCTTTGAATGAAGACAAATACTGTCTGTAGAACTAGAGCTGGTGTGTTTGGGAAGTCTCACACCTGTTCCACTGAAGGATTATTTAGTTGGGGCCTCACTTCGAAACAGAGCCTTACTTCTATATTTCCATTTAGGAATGCATTGTCGTGCTGCGATGCTCCTGACTCATTCCATCCTTCCATGTATTTACTAAAGCACAAGCGTATTGATCCATAATGACAAGTCTGAGTCTACTGCTTCGAACTATACGGTCCCTGTAAAAGTATTTATTAGAATATCTTTCTTTTCGCCTTGTTTCTTTGTTCAGTGATGAGTGTTCATACACTAACCTACAGCTGTGGCTTATAATGCATGATATTGCAGATCTATAGTGAAGAAGATAGATCGAAAATGCCTCCCGAGCTTGCAAATGCACTTTCTCATGAACGAGAAGCTGTTGATGATTCTGAAATTCGTGAACGGGCACTGGAGGCTATTTATATGATCGTGATGCAGGTGAGTCTGATATTCCAAGGGATTGCTTATGTTCTACTCCCTCTAGTAAATACACGCGGTTTTTGACATTGGCACAGCCTCCAACATGCAACTTTCGCCAATATACTTTTCGTACAAATAAGTTAGTAAAATATACTCCCTTCCTTCAGAAACACATGTTTCGGAAGTTGGTCTCCCACATGAAACTTTGAAAATTACAATATTATGAAAATATTTTCCATATCAAATTTAATTGCATTATTTTCAACTGTTAGATCATAATATTTCCTGTATGTATCGTGAGTCAAAGTTGGTGAAGTTAGACTGCACATATTCTAGGAGGACATGTATTTACATAGTAGTATAAAATTATCTTACTACACTTTTTTCATGACAAAACTACTGATGATATTGGACATGGCAGTTAGTATTTTGCATATCAGTAAAAGGTAGAAAGTTTGACTACACACTTTCTAGGGCGTCATCTATTTCTGAACGGAGTAGTATTTTGCATGCTTGTGTCTCTGAATATTTAGACTCCCACACATTTAAGTCTATCAATATACTATAAGTAAACTCCTTATCCACTCTACTAGCTCTTTTGAAACTGCCTGTATTTTACAGTGTTCAGCATCTCTTGTGGAACCCGATGAACTGAAACAGTGATGGGATAACGATTATCTTAGAAAATACTCTTAATAATGATCTGTATTACTATCTCTTAACGAATGTGATGAAACCTACATGCTGCGTTTAGTTGTATGTTTGGCAATAAAATTCTCAGCATAATGAAGTTCTTCATGTTTTGAGCTATAATGCTTACATTCTAATCTCGATCTGTTGATGTACTCTTCTCTTACCAGGATGATGGACGAAAGGCCTTTTGGTCAGTCAATGGGCCACGGATACTGCAGGTTGGTTATGAAGACGAAGAGGACCTGAAAGTGATGGGAGCATATGAGTTGATTGGTTCTTTGGTATTACCACTGAACTTTGGAATGTCTATATTTACTGTACTGCACTTAAATAATGAATACTTTGCTTTTAGAATAACATATTGTGTTTCCTCGCACCTTCAGTCTTCCTGATGTTCAATTCAGCATGTAGAATAAGTTTTGGCCATTATAAATTATGAAATCGGTTTCAGCATTCCTCCACATGATTCTGTTCAAGGGTACTCCTACCATTTCTTGGGGAAATACATTTCTTTTTTGTTCAAGTTCTTTATTTTTAAAAGTGATATTTGTGAGTTTTACCCAGTCTTGCAGATTACTGGAGTTTTGAAACCAAGTTCTTTATTTGTGAAAGTGATATTTTTAGAAGTTCTGTCCAAGATCTTATTTATTTTTCTTAAACTCCAGTAATCTGTCGGCATTCTTTATCTCCGCTATAGTACTTTATGTAGTTCAAATTAGTTATTTGAAATCCATTCCAGGTATCAACTTTTCATGGTTCACTATCTGAATTACCCCTTCTATATGGTTTGCCACCACAAGTTGAACATCGAAGATCTGTTGTTGTTTTGTTCTTGAGCTAACTTATAGTTTATTGCTTGATTGGATGTTAACAGCTTGTCGGCAAGGGTGAAATTGAACAAGATCAAGAGCAAGGAGAAGATAAGCCTCAATGATGAGCTCAGCTATGTACAATTTTTATTTTGTCTTATCTACTTGCTGCAAGAAAACAGGGCTGCATCGCTTCCAATCTTAAGAATGTCCTGTCGTATTGATCCAAATTTCTTGCAGTAACTGGCTTGTTCTACCTCCTGGTTTCAGTTTGTTGTCCACAGTATTAATACAACTATGTAAGGGCATTAAGAACATGTCCAGTTTTCGCCTCTGATGGACAGATTGATTTACAGCATGATGCGTAGATGGTAGATGTGTCCGACTAGACCTGTGTTCTTTTTCTTCTTCTCATGGTGTAATTGTTCAGAGATGTGCAAATTGTGCTCTCATCAGTTCTGAAGGGAAAATAGAGATTTTGATGCTGCATAGAAATGCTTAGTCGTGGTTAACATATAATGCACAATTCTTGCTGATTTTACAAGATCATGTAGTGCTAATAAATACTCCCTAGATATGTCCATTTGAGAGAGTGACAAGTAATTCCGAACGGAGGGAGTATGTAGTACAAAGGTTCTAAGCAACATAAACCTAGGCCGGTGGACAAGTTAATGGTTAAAAAGCCACGCTGTTATTGAATTCATGATGTTATAAATTTGATAGTATTAATGCGAAAAATAAATAGATTAATGTAGCGCTTTGTTAGGTTTTTTGTGGTGGAACCTGTCGAGCTTGGTTCAGTTCATAGACTGTCATGGGTGTCCGCATTTATTTTTAGCATTTCTGGCGCTGTTTGAGACGATGTGTCCCTTGACCACGAGATGCTCGTGTTTTAAAAAGGGCAAAATGTTAATGTATTTTGTCTAGGTGTCAACTGACAAAAGGCGACTTATCCTGTGAAAATCCAGAATCAGTGAAAGTTGAGAATTTCTATGCAGAGCATTGAATCGGCTCTTTTGTTGATAACAGGTGGGTTTAAGCCATCCATTCAAGTTTCTTTTGTCGATAATCTTGTGCTCTTCCCCCGCAAAAAAAAAACTCATGCTCTTAATACTGAAATTATTTGAATGTCTCATGCGTCTGTTCGTTTCTGCTCCCTTCATGCAGAGGGGGTACTTTGCATCTGCCGCCGCTGCAACATGGAGTTGAGCCGCCACATCTCCTAAACCGCGGGGAGATTCCCTAGAGGAGTTGGGCGAGCCGGTCACCGACCCTGACGCGAGCTAACGGCGCCTCTGCCCTGACATGACGGCTACTTAGCGGCCGCTGCTCTGCCCATGTGATGCTGGCCTCTCACTCGCAGAAGGATCCTCTTCTGCCTGATGATTTTTGTATAGCTTTTTTGTGTCAACCTCTCAACATGTTATAGCTGCACAAAATTTTCTTGTTCTTAAGATCTGGTGCAAGCCTTGTCGCTTTGGGAAACATGGGTATTAAAAATCTTAAAAACCCGTTGGTTCCCAATTTTAAAGGAATTCCAGCCAAGATGACGACGTAGACCCATGGGGATGTCTCCTACCTTACCCATAGTATGTGTTAGTATCGAAATAATCAGCCTCATGAAAAATCTCCTACCTTACCATGTGGAAATGCTCTTTATTTCATTCGAATTTCTTCCCTAAACTTCCCAAGAGAAATTCCGAATTGGATCCATAATTGACATGAAAAAGAAAGGAGGTATATTGTTTTTGGATTTATGGTTAAAGAAGAAAATAAAGAAAACCAAACAAGCTGCTGTAGTTCAGGAGAATGAAAGGTCAACTCAACCAGTCTCTCCTCGTTCTCCTGCTGATGAAATATCATCTGCCTTAGTGATGTAATACATGGATGTTTGGTGTTGTGAATGCTTAATTATCGATTCTAATCCCTCCGTTCACAAATATAATATGTTTCGGATATTTTAGTATCGACTTCATACAGACTGAAATGAGTGAACAAACACATTAAAACATGTATATATACATCTCTAATTCACAAAAAAGTTAGAACATTTTATATTTGTGAAGAAAGGAAGTATTTATTTTGACTCACAGGTGTGGATGGATTGGATAGATTTGAGAATGTACACGAGATGAATATTCTGGATGCAAAGATCCTGAACTTGGAGATCTCCTGAACTTGTATGCACCGAGCTCTTTTGATTTGCTAAAAGTGACGATTACAGTGCATTTCGCTGGAGTCTTTTCACTCCTTCGGTTGCAGCAAAGCATAATAAAGATAGAGAAGAAGCTAAATCATTAATCTTGCAAAGAGATGATTCAGACAAATTAAACTACCCTTAGTTTCATAAAGTAAGCTTTGCCAGCTTAGTGAAGTTCTTTCAGAGTGAAAATTATACAAGGCCACATGTCTCTCCCGAGAGATGTTGAAGCTCTTTGACGAAATAAAAAAGGCATCCAATTGCTAACTGCTTATTTTGATCAACTAATACAGACAAATTAAACCATCTAAGAATCATTACTCCCTGCATACCAAAATATGAGACTCTTTTGACATTGTCATAGTGTCAAAAAACGTCTTATATTAAGTTACAGGGTAGTACATCACAACGACTTGTAGACCACCCAAACAAGCATCAATTGTTGGAGCTTCAGCAACAGGTTGCCTATCAAGAGAACGCGTCATGGTTCATAAAAGCTATATAATCAATCATCCAGCGAGAAACGGCTCATTCGGCCTGGGGCTGAGCTGCGGCTGCCGAGTCGTCGTCAAGTTGGGGCAGCGGTGCCGTTCGCTCACTTCAGCGCCCAACTCCTCGAGGGCGGTGCAGCAGCATTCGTCGGTGGCAGCGGTAGCTTAGATAGGAGGAACGCGCGCATGGCATAGCCAAATAATTTGTCTATAATTATCTACAAAACAGACTTAAGTGGATGGTTAGGAATCCCACCTGTGATCTGCCACCGTCTGTCGCTGATCCGATGCTCTACTTACGTAGCAAGTTTCCAAATTTTCATTGATCGTGCATTGTCACCGGATACATGGCCAAAAAACAGATAGGAATTTGACAGCGCCTCGCTTGTTGGCTACAACAAGATAATAATGATAATAAAAAAAACAAAGGATCCATCTTTGCCACGGTTCAGTACAGCGTGCATAAATGATTCCTTTCTTTGCTACCACTCTAAAGTAACAAAGCACTTTATCACCGAAACAAAAGTAACAAAGAAACACACACAAGATTAAATAAAGCTAGCTAAGGCTGAAAAAAGCGTTAGAAGTCGTATTTAGACTTGGCAGAAGATGAAGTTCCAGAGCAGCTGAGAGAAAGAATGAAGGTGATTTACACAACCATTAAAAGGACATGGTGGTTTTTCTTAGCAGCATAAAGGAGAGACGGTGGTTAATCGATCAGGTGCTAATTACTCTCTGTCCTTTCACGGAGCACCTTTTCCTTTTTCTCTTCTTCTTGGGTGCATTGGATGATGTCCAGGCAGCGTATGGGCCTATGACGAAAGACTCGGCGACCGAGCGAGCAAAGCAGAGATGCTTCCTCACTTGAAAAAGAAAAGCAACCCACAAGCAGGACGTCGGTGTTAAAAGGAAGACCCGATCGAGATCACGGAGAGAAATCCCACCCAGACGAGGCTGTCACAGTCCTCAGTTCGTCTTCCTCCCTAAGCTCGGAGCATCATGAGCGACTCCAGCTCCCACGGCGATGCCAGCGGCGACACGACGAGCGAGCCTCAGTTTGAGCTACTCAACACCGGGATTCATCGCGACCACGGGTTAGTTGACACTGACCTTCACTTGAACAAGAATATATGTACATACTAGTGCGCTTCCCACACGGTCGACTCCCACAGCTCCTGTAGAAGCGACACGCTCGTGGCCAAGCTACCACCGTCCCGGCCACTGCTGCCTTCTAACCATCTTCTGCGGCTCATGGCCGACGGTGCTGCCGTGCCGCCTTGGTGTCCCATCCTTCCCGAACCGCCATCACCGTCCATTTGTTGTCGTTCTAGCCATCCCTCTACGCCTGGAGGGCAGGGCATCATTTCCGGTGTTGTTGTGCCCTCGTACCAACCCCTAAGGGCCTCTTTGATTTGCAGAAATCTAAAAACGTGGGAATAGAAAAAACATTGAATTGGAATGTCATGCTCATCTTAGTCCCATGGGATTTTGTTTTGTTTGATTGCATCATAGGAAAAACAAAGGATTTTTTTCAAGGATGTTTGACTGGATACTAAAATTCCTATGGACCGTAGCATAAAGTATTTCTTAGGAAAAATTCCTATAGGATTTAATCCTATGAATCAGATAACAAAAGGACACACCCAGTGCATAGAAGCTCCCACACAAGGTGGGGTCTCGGGAGGGATTATAGGAACCTAGTCTTACCCCTGCAAAGTGCAATGCAGAGAGACTGGTTCGAACCCAGGACCTCTTGGCACAAGTGGGGAGGACTTCATCACTGCGCCAGGCCTGCCCTCTATGAATCAAATAACACACATAGGAAAAATTTCTAAGGATTCCAATCCTCCAAAATTCCTATAAAAATCCTTTGAATCAAAGGAGCCCTAAGTTTATTTAACACGTTGGATTCAGTATAGTCTTGTCGTCCTAACCCCCCCCCCCCCCCCCCCCCCCCTCTCTCTCCCCCTCTCGCCTAATCTTTTTCTTATTTTTAGTATTTGTTTGATCCACTTTTTCTCATTTATATTAAGTCTCTTTCATAGAAGACTACAAAATAAGCACATCATAGCAAAATTCATCGAAGCAGACTGAGCCTTGGGATAAAGATAAGGTTTGCTAGAGTTTGCTGGATAGATAGTGGGTGGGCCAACAAGGCATCCAATTTTTCACGCCGTATCATGCTCTCATACTCACCTGCTTTGCTCCAGTCGGTTCGACCTCACTACATGGTCGACCATTGGAGAGAATTCTCGCATTGCTTCTGGTAATGTTAGCCACAATGTTTCACAATATAAGAGAAATTGGGCCCCGTTGATGCAGGCCCTCCTTTGTCTAAAAGTAGTTACCAACATTGTCACTGACAATCATGTTAGCAATGTCAGCGTAATTTTAATCGTAACGCTACATTATTTCGATGTTAAATTTTTGCAGGTTTTTATGTTAATTTTGTAGAGACGTGATTAAGTTTTCACTGCCAGCACAAGAGCATCCTGAACTTAATGGTGCCCTCTCCAGTAACCTCCGGACGCATACAAGAGGTCCAGGTACATAACCTTCTCCAGCCCATTTCACCCAAATAGAAGTGGATATTTTACCAGCTTTGTCAGATGGCTAATATAGTTCAAGATTTCCAATTAGTCTAAATCCTACTATGCGTGATGTCATTTTCCCTGCGATGGGCATAAGAACCATACTACTACAATTTGGCATGTTGGTTGAGATCGAACAAACAGGTAGGGAATCACCCATTTGCTCAACTTTGTAATCAGGATAAAAAGAAAGAAAACCCTAAATGACTTACTCCCTCCGATCCATTATAAGTGTAGCAGCTTTGAACTAAGGTTGAACTAACCTTAGTTCAAAACTGCGACACTTATTTTGGATCGGAGGGAGTACTTTTTAGGGAATGGTAGATTTCTTTTTCATACTTAAAAAAATGTAAGGTGAATTTTAGTCCGCACAAAAGGCAGAGCCCCTAAACTAATTAATTCTAAACTGAAAAAACTTAAACTAAAAAACCTTATCTAAACAGAAAAGAAAAACAAAAAAACAGAAAAAAATAGGACACAGGGGGGCGGCAGGGGCTCACCGTGGGGGGCGGCGACGGGTCGGGGAGGGGGCGGCGACGGGGCGGCAGCAAGGCGGCGCAGCGATGGGGAGGGGAGGGGCAGCGATGGGCGGCGCTCCTCGGGGGGCGGTCGACTCGCGGCTGCAGCGGCAGCGGCGGTTGGTCGGGCGTCGGGGGCGGGGACGGGCGCGGCGGTACGGGGCTTGGACGGCCGCGGCGCGGCTGGCCGACGTGGAAGGAGCGGCGGGGCCGTGATGGAGGTTGGGGAGGGGTGCGGGGCGGTGGGGAGGCCGGCTGGTGTGGGCGGGGCGATGTGGAAGAGGCGGCGAGGGTGCGGTGGAGGTCGAGGCGGCGAGGGTGCGGTGGAGGTCGGGCCGGGGCGGCGGGGGGCCGGGGCGGGGCGGGCGGCGGCGGCGGCGGGGTGGGAGGAGAGAACGGCGAGGAGAGAAGAAGTGAGTAACGGGCGGGGGGGGGGGGGGGTACGGGCCGTTAGGTAGTGCCCTCTTTGCCGTCCGCCCTTTTTGCCTCTTTGCCGTCTTCTGGCGGACGGCAAAGAGGTGGGCCGTTAAGTTTTTTCCAAACGGGCAGGGGGTGGGGGCCACCTCACTCTTTGCCGTCTGCCAGCGGACGGCAAAGATTCTTTGCCGTCTGCTGGCTGACGGCAAAGAGCTCGCAGATGGCAAAGAGCTTCTTTGCCGTCTGCCGTTTCTTTGCCGTCTGCTTTTGGGTAGCTGATGGCAAAGAGCTTCTTTGCCGTCAGCTAGCAGACGGCAAAGAGCCGGCAGATGGCAAATTAGCTGATTCCAGTAGTGTATATATCAAAAAAATCAGAAAAATAAAACTAATTCATTTTAAAATCTTAAAAATACAAATAATATATCAAAAAAATCAGAAAAATAAAACTAATTCATTTTAAAATCTTAAAAATACAAATAATATATCAAAAAATTCAGTTCATCGATCCCTTGAAGGTTTGACAAAAGGTTTGATACATCATTCAGTTCATCGACCAAATACAAATCATCCGGATTCGCCATCGTACGTTTTAATTCACATGATCCATTCAACAAAGTTTGGTACAATAAATTATTACACATCAATTCTTCCCTTGTGTCCCTGCTTGCTTACGATTGTGCCGTATCCATGGAGCATCCTCATCATTTAACTTAATGCTTGGGTCAGTGTTCACTTTGAAGGGCGGAATTTCACCAAACATATTATAATCTTCTGACATGTCTGTCTTGTCCTCCACTCCCACGATGTTTCTTTTCCCTGAAAGAACAATGTGGCGCTTTGGATCATCGCATGATGTACTGATCATTTTCTTATCTTTCCGTTTTCTCGGTTTGCTACTCATGTCCTTCAAATAAAAAACCTGAGCGACATCTTTGGCAAGGACGAATGGTTCGTCAAGGTAACCAAGATTGTTGAAATCCACCATTGTCATTCCGTATTGCTCGTCCACCTTTACTCCACCTCCTGTTAGCTTGAACCATTTGCACCGGAACAAAGGGACCTTAAAGGAGGGTCCATAGTCAAGTTCCCATATCTCCTCTATGTAAGCATAATATGTGACCTTTTGCCCATTCTCGGTTGCTGCATCAAAGCGGACACCACTGTTTTGGTTGGTGCTCTTTTTATCTTGGGCCATGGTGTAAAATGTATTCCCATTTATCTCGTACCCTTGGAAAATCGTTATAGTCGAAGATGGTTTCTTGGCCAACATGTACAACTGATCTCCAACATCATTGTCATTCATTAAATGTTTTCGCAACCAACTGCCGAAAGTCTCCATGTGGGCCTTTCTAATCCAGGATTCAGGCTTCCCCGGGTTGTCCGAGCGTAAAATATTCTTGTGTTGCTCGAAGTACGGAGCCACCAAGCTGGAATTTTGCAGAACTGTGTGGTGTGCTTCAGTCATAGAATGACCGTCCATACATATCGTTGATTTCCTTCCGATCGTGCCTTTTCCACTTAGTCTCCCCTCGTGCCGCGATTGAGGAATACCAGTCGGCTTATGGTCAGGAACATAGTCAATACAGAACTCAATTACCTCCTCATTTCCATAGCCCTTGACGATGCTTCCTTCTGGCCTAGCACGGTTACAAACTTATTTCTTTAATACTCCCATGAACCTCTCAAAGGGGAACATATTGTGTAGAAATACAGGACCGAGAATGGAAATCTCTTCGACTAGGTGGAGCAGGAGGTGCGTCATAATATCGAAGAAGGATGGTGGAACACCAACTCGAAACTGACAAGGCATTGGACCACATCGTTCTGTAACCGTGGTAGATCTTCTGGATTGATTACCTTCTGAGAGATTGCATTGAGGAATGCACATAGCTTCACAATGGCTACTCGAACATTTTCCGGTAGGAGCCCCCTCAAAGCAATCGGAAGCAATTGCGTCATAATCACGTGGCAGTCATGAGACTTCAGGTTTTGGAACTTTTTCTCCGCCATGTTTATTATTCCCTTTATATTCGACGAGAAGCCAGACGGGACCTTCATACTGCTCAGGCATTCAAAAAAAATGACCTTCTCTTCTTTGGTAAGAGCGTAGCTGGCACGACCTTGAAACCATTCCGGATGCCGGTCATATGGGTCTTTCAAAAGTTGCTGGTCCTGCCGTGCTTCCTTTGTATCATTTGTCTTCCCATACACGCCCAAGAAGCTTAGCAGGTTCACGCAAATATTCTTCGTAACATGCATCACGTCGATTGCAGAGCGGACATCTAGGACTTTCCAATATTCTAGCTCCCAAAATATAGATTTCTTCTTCCACATGGGTGCGTGCCCGTCAACTCCCCGCGGAACTGATTGTCCGCCAGGACCCTTTCCAAAGATGACTTTCAAATCCTTGACCATATCAAATATCTCAGCACCAGTACGTTCCGCAGGCTTCGGCCGGTGATCTGCCTTGCCGTTGAAATGCTTGCCTTTCTTTCTTACGTTATGATTTCGGGGAAGAAATCGACGATGACCCAGGTGCACGTTCTTCTTACAATTAACCAAACGTACACTTTCAGTCTCATGTAAGCAGTGCGTGCATGCATTGTATCCCTTATTTGTCTGTCCCGAAAGGTTACTGAGAGCAGGCCAATCGTTGATGGTTACAAAAAGCAACACTCGTAGGTCAAATTCCTCTCCTTTGTGCTCATCCCAGACACGTACACCAGGTCTGGCCCACAACTGTAAAAGTTCTTCAACTAATGGCCTTAGGTACACATCGATGTCGTTGCCGGGTTGCTTAGGGCCTTGGATTAGAATTGGCATCATAATGAACTTCCGCTTCATGCACAACCAAGGAGGAAGGTTGTAGATGCATAGAGTCACGGGCCAGGCGCTATGGCTGGAGCTCTGCTCGCCAAAAGGATTCATGCCATCAGTACTTAGACCAAATCTTATGTTCCTTGCGTCAGCTGCAAAATCTTTGAACACTCTGTCGATCTTTCTCCATTGCGTTCCATCAGCGGTGTGTCTCAACTCCCCGTCGGACTTACGGTCCTCTTTGTGCCATCGCAACGACTTGGCATGCTTTTTGTTCCTGAACAGACGTTTCAACCGTGGTATTATAGGAGCATACCACATCACCTTGGCGGGAACCCTCTTCCTGGGTTTCTCGCCCTCAACATCGTCACTAGGGTCATCGCCTCTGATCTTATAACGCAATGCAGTGCATACAGGGCATCCATTCAAATTCTCGTATTCACCGCGGTAGAGGATGCAGTCGTTAATGCATGCATGTATCTTCAGAACCTCTAAACCTAGAGGGCAGACAACCTTCTTTGCTTCGTACGTACTGGCGGGCAACTCGTTATTCTTCGGAAACATATTCTTCAACATTTTCAGCAAATTTTCAAATGATGAGTCACCTACACCTTCCTGTGCCTTCCATTTTAGCAAATCCAGTGTGCAGCCCAGCTTTTCAGACTATTATCGCATCCTGGATACAACGACTTTTTGTGATCCTCTAACATGCGATCCAAATTCTCCCTATCCTTGTCAGTTTCGCAGCGTCTCCGTGCATCAGCAATGGTCCGACCAAGATCATCAGCGGGCTCATCATGTGCCTCTTCTTCACCTTCACCTAACCCTTCCCCACCTTCAGCATCATCCTCCATGAAAGTATCACCGAAATGATCATGATAGTTGTCATCGATATCATCCCCTTCTTCATCTTCTTCCATTCTAACCCCTCTTTCTCCATGCTTGGTCCAACAATTATAGCTTCGCATGAAACCGTGCCGAAGCAGGTGCATGTGAACGTCTCTTGAGGAGGAGTAACCCTTCTGATTCTTACAGACAGCACATGGACAGATAATAAAACCTTGCTGCTTGTTCGCATTTGCCACCACGAGGAAATCTTTCAAACCCGTAGTGAACTCGCCGGAGAGTCGGGGACCGTACATCCATTGCCGATTCATCTGCATTATTATTATATAAAGTATATAATTAACCATCATGCATTTGTTAAACTAACTAGCTAGAAATAATACAAAATAAACAATGAACTACACACATGCATATTTTATCAATGACACATGAAAGGTTCAAGTTGCTAACCGCGATCGCGGAGGAAAAATAAATGAGAAAGCTCAAGTGTGGCTCGGACACTTCATATCATGTTTGTTTCAGGCTCTCGGGCATTTCATCAAACACCTTGTGTGCATAGGAGGAACCAAAAGCAAACCCACCACCCCCTTCTGAATATTGTGAAGTGAGCTGAGTGAAGTGAAGTGAGCTGAGTCCTATATATTGGGATGGGCCTTTAGTCCCGGTTGGCCTGGCCAACCGCGACTAGGATGCCTTCGGGGACCTTTAGTCCCGGTTGGCCAGGCCAACCGGGACTAAAGCCCCTCCCGTCCGCCAGCTGTCGACCGAGCACGCTGGGCCCAGATAGTTGGTCGCGGGTCTCCTCCCGAACCGCGACTAAAGACCCCTTTTGTCGCGGTTCGATTATTTTGGGGACTAATGGGGGCGTATGGAAGCCTCTTTTTCTACTAGTGAAAGGCATTCATGATGATACGTCTAATGCACACACCACACACACACACACACACACACATATATATATATATATGACAAATGTTTCCTACAAGCAGTGGTAGTTACCACCACTTGCGTTTTGTATGTTGTATGTAGTATCTATCAAAACCGAGAGTATGTACGTGTAGTATGTAATATATAACAATGATTAGATAGTATATATATACTAATTTTTAGGTAGTATATACCATGTTTTGAGTATGTTCTTTTTTACATACAAATATGTACGTATTTCACAAATATAACAAAAACTATGGGCTCATATGCAATTTTTCCATGTAATTCCCACCCCACATATCTCATATACTACCATGTGATACTATATTTACTATTTTATTATTTTAAATAGGTTCATGTATTATATCTAAGATATTTCAAAGCAAGTTACATGGGAAAATTGCATATGAGCCCATAGTTTTTGTTATATTTGTGAAATACGTACATATTTGTACATAAAAAAGAGCATACTCAAAAAATGGTACATACTACCTAAAACTTAGTATATATACTAGCTAATCATTGTTATATACTACATACTACACGTACATACTCTTGGTTTCGACAGATACTACATACAACATACAAAACGCAAGTGGTGGTAACTACCACTGCTTGTAGGAAACATTTGTCCTATATATATATATATATATATATATATATATATATATATATATATATATATATATATATATATATATATATATATATATATATATATATATATATAAACAAAAAGCAAACCGTGTTGTTTCTGTTTTAGGTCGAAATACATATGTTAATCCACATGCCAATTTCATAATAAATGTTTTGAATTTTAGCTCTTCATGGACTCTATATGGTGATCATACAAACTTAGTATGATATTAACATATTATGTAGAAACATGTATTTCCTTACTATTTTAAAACCTAGTAGGTTATTTTCCTATTTTTATTCCAATTAATTATATTTTTTAATATGGTACATGTATTAAAATGTTTAGCAATTTATGGAATTTATACAGATTTCATATAAAAACCAGTTTGCTACTTCCATGCACCTAATTAATAGTTACAAATATAATTTATTATGAGTTAGCCATAACATTGTCATTATGTACTAATTTTATTTACTTACTCTTTTGTATTCAAATATGAAATATATCTACATTCTTAAAATCAAATATCTAATTTACATGGATAAAATATACAAATATAGTCAGATATTTTTAATCCAACAACTAATTTGCGTACACAATATAATAATTTAGCTATTTAGGAACTCTACATGGACCAAAAAAACAAGATACTGTTATTTTTCTCTTATTTTGAATTTGTATGAAAAGATATCTATTATGTATATCCAATTTTATCATGAATTTGACTATTGAAGATTTCAGTAAGGTGTTAGTATGAAAATTTAGTTACTACTATTTTTTATTCTAGCGTATCATATACAATTAATTGTACTAGTCGTCAAACCATGCATTCGCACGGGGCCGTTACAATTATGACAATGCCAATATTCACAGAAGAAACATGTAGCAAACATAACTTTGCATATGAACTTAAATTTTCTTTCTCTTATTATCATCTAAGAGAAGAACTAAAAATAATTGCATAGCTATAAATAATAGTATGTCTTAAGCCATTGAGATGATGGCTGAAAGCACACAAACATTTTATTAATTGACTAAAGGATCATGAGGATGAGATAGACGAAGGCAAAAATATATAGGGAGCAATCCGTGAAAATCGTGGCAACATGCAGCACACACTTCAAATGTCGTCTAGAAACGACATACATGAACAATGTATTAAAAATAACTTCCATCTATTTTGAAAAACAAAACCTGAAGATTTTGGATCAGTAGCATTACAAAATATAATAGATTATAGATGCAATAAGTAAGACTAATGTTGAATGGATACATCTGATATCATGCGTAAGTTACATAGAAGTGGGTTGATATAATTCTATGTCAAACCAAAAGATAGCTAGACTCCACAAGAATGCTTCATATGTCCGTACCCTTGTCACGCCGAGATCCTTTATGCTATCATGTACTATTAAGCAGCTGCAGTACACTAAATTAGTACAAAGAACAAATTTAAGAAAGGGCGTGAAAGGATACATGTATCTATATACAAATAGGATTAGGTGATATTGTTACCATATCCATTAAATGGCCACCATAGTAGTTCGAATCTAGTACACTCAAGAAGTGTAGAAAATTGAAAGAAAATATGCAAGCGCTGATTAAATGTTAGTGAAATCGAATGGAGGATAGTAGCCTTGGCTTACCCGATTGAACTTTACTCGGCCGGTTCTGTAAATGTGGTTATAAAGAAACTAAAAACGACTTCGATCTTATTCCTTGTCATAAAATCTGATAAAAACCTGAAAAAAGTAAAATTTGAAGATGATGTAAGGATGTAAGATGTTCAATCCCCATGGCGGAACTAACTTAGAATTTGCACATAGTTCAAACACAAAAGCCTACGTATGGGGAAAAAACCCATGGACCAATAACCGAAAATATGCTAAAAGATGTCGTAACCACTGCTACATATGCCTTGTTTGTGTATCGTCGATCTTGAGAAATAATCCTTTAATTTTCTTTATTTGCCTGCAACACAATGATGGAAATACACATGTAGTTTTAAAATAAATATTAAGCAACACAAAAATCACCTTAATTATCGTCTCAATAGGCCATTGGTGAAAAGCAAAGCTGCAATAGAAAGGGAAGGTTGTAACCAATCGTGTCCATGGTGATCCATTTTTCTAAGCGACACCAGATTTTACTGATGCCATGTACATATAAATTTGTAATTATTACGTCCGTGAATGAAATTAACAATGGTTAAAACAAAATAATGTGAAACTTGTACTAAATCATGTCCCCTGTTATTCAAACTTCACTGCTCAAAAGACTGGTCTGATGATTATTTTTACACAGTAGCCTGCAACAGGTTCATCCCTGAAAGAAAGAAAACATTGTTAGAATGCATCAAATAAGTATTTTAAGATGTATGTCCTATGGGATCATTCCTGTTAGCAATGCTATTTGTTTCTTTCGGTAGGAAATAAGAGAAACGTAGCAAACTCATGCGTCCTGTCCAAGAGGTTAAAATCGGAAGGATTTATGTATAAAATAATATGCAACAATTCGAGTATGCCTTGTTTAGAAATGTCACATCCATGGCATATAAAGACATTATTTGGAGATGGGTCTTTACTCTTAACACCTTGGTCAGACTGCAGGCTTGGAAGGATAAATAATCGTTGTTAGCATGTGGTCATATATAGTCCGGTAATTTGTCTCCAACACATTGTCGCAGTCACAATATTGGGACCGGTCGAGTTTCAGTCTGCTGAACTGTCCGTGTTCTCTCCGGCCGTACACACGGATTTATATATTTATTTTTTTGCGAAAAATACAAACGGATTTCATTCTTTACTTATTGTGGACTACATGTATTATACTATCTCCTCGGTTCCTTACTCACTGGTGCTTTTTGCCCAAAAAAATACAACATACGGGAGGTAACCTGACTGATGGATCCCTTCTTGGGCTAGCTAGCTAGCTTCAGCTGAAGATGAACTAAAACGATGTAGATCATGTTAAACAGAAAACTCTATTTAGTGACGCAAGACACGGTGTAATAGCGAAAAATATGGTATTTTTCTACAAATGTGCCAGAAGAAACACGGAGCGAATCGTATCATCTAGACAGAAAGATCTAATCATATCCAGTCTTGCTTTCGTAATATACATGAAGTCACCTTCCCTCCGTAAATTTCCAAAACCTATGGTTCTGTAAGATTAACCCATTTGAAACGTTACGAAAAAGAACAACAGAAAAAACATGCAAACATCATGATTTGACCTGGTTGTATAAAATTTGGTGAACAAATAGATATGCTATACAAAAAAGCATGAAACACAAATGATTAATTCCTGACATGAAATTGTTAACATATAATCAGTATCCAAAGATCACTCACCTGAATTATTCTTGTAGGTATGACTGCCAAATCATGAGATAGAAACGCTTCTATAAGTCTCTATGTTATCTTGTTGCATTGTAAACTTGTCATATATACACGCAAATCCTGTTGGAACTATAGCAAACAATTAGGATAAAATCATGCTGGGGAATTTATTGGTTTGACCCATTTCTGAGTTTCTGTACAAAGAACTGAAACATACATTTTTTTAATGAAAAGTAGGAGAAGAACCATCAGACTTCTTAGGGCAAAGAATCACATATGGAGAGATGGATGGCTACCAAGAGGCTCTATATTACCTTGTTGCACTGTAAGCTTGTCAAATATACACGCAATTCCTGCTCGAACTATAGTAAACAATTAGGATAAAATCATGCTGGGGAATTCATTGGTTTCACTCATTTCTGAGTTTCTGTACAGAGAACTGAAACATAGATTTTTTTAATGAAAAGTAGGAGAAGAACCATCAGACTTCTTACGGCAAAGAAACACATATGGAGCGATGGACGGCTACCAAGAGCTACAAATTAAAAAATACATAGTTGTACATGCATACAGATGTTTTAGTTGTACATACCACATGCATATTATCACATACCTCATCGATCATGCTCAATGATCCCTTGTATGTATCAATATATGCCTACATAAGCATGAACCAAGTCAAAAAAATTCAACTTCTAATCTAATATCTGTTTGATCACGTGTTGACTGCATGCTGTTGGAAAGTTGATGTACGTCGTTCTGAACACTGCATATACAGCAATGGCGATTAACACTGTAGGCTGCTGTGAATCCATCTTTGACGCCCACGAAAGCCTGCAATACATGATGTAAACTGCGAACCCTAGAAACTGAAATTGGGAACACAACATATATATAAATCAATGGCTACGAACACCGCCGACTGTCGTGAATCCATCTTTGATGCCGATGAACGCATGATGTAAAAAGTGAACCCTAGGAACTGAGATTGGGAAAAGTACCGCTCAGATTGACTCCCTTGAGTGGTGGTGAAACTGAGGCAGCAAAGCAACCATGAATTACAGGGATCGAAGGAGGAGAGTCCAGAGGTGTCAATTGGATCAAAGTTGAAGGCAGGATGAAGGGGACGCGCGTGGAAAGAGGAGGAGGCTGCTACTGCATGGAGACAGGGTTGTACATAAGGAAGATACCAGAAGGTTGGAGGTGTCGGCGTTACCTGCGAGCATAGATCAAGCTACGGGCGGAGAAGCATATGTTGTCAGTAAAAAAGAATCCTGCCCTAGTCGTCATTGGGGAGGCATGCTGGTTGAACCTGGATTGAAGCAGAGGAGCGTATGACCAAATCTTTCCCTGGTTCCATGCCAGCCCATGATGAGAGACGTGGTGGCAGAGGTCTCTTCATCCATCGTCGGGGTACCATGAATAAACCTGCATCGATTTTAACTCTGATATTTTGTATTGATGGAGAGGAAGGAGATGAAACGTGAGAGATTGGGAGAGGGGAAGATGGGAAGGCCATGCTTACGTGAGAGGAGAGGATGGCCAGGCGTTTTGGGAGGATAAGATGGAGAGACGTGAGTCCTTTTTTTAGAATAGAGACGTGAGAGATTAGGAGAGGAGGTTGTGTATACATGAGAGGAGATAAAATATGTTTTTTTTCTAAGATATGGGATATAATAGATGGGTTAATCTATACGATTGTGAGTACGTGGGAGCAAATAATATATGGGTTAATCTACACCGTTATAATTCGGTCCTACCAGATTAACGGCCCGTAAAATCTAATTAATGTGGTATGGGATATAATAGATGGGTTAATCTATACGATTGTGAGTATGTGGGAGCAAATAATATATGGGTTAATCTACACCGTTATAATTCGGTCCCACCAGATTAACGGCCCGTAAAATCTAATTAATGTGGTAATTTCTTGGGAGTCCCTAATTGGTATAGAGGTATAGATAGATAGATAGATTTATCCATAATAAAAGAGCTTTATATACAAATTCGTATGAAAGAAGCATGGTGTACATGTAACTGAATTACATTCTTTTGCACAGAATTTAATAACATCTAGAGATTGCAACAAAAATAATCACATTAAGAAGAATATGTGCTCGTCGTGTGCCATGTGACATTCAATTAAGCATCAGATCACACTATTCGCATCCCCGCAAAAGAAAAAAGAAGAAAGATTGCACCATTGGCAAAAAAAAAGCATCAGATCACACTGTCGGTGAGAAAAACAAATACTGCATGCATGCCACGGCCATGGAGGTTGGCTCATGGGGACAAAGCAATAGTGGACGGACCGATGGGGTTTGCGTGCGGTAGGTGGTGCCACGGTCTCGCATGAATTGATAATTAAGCACATGCACACATGCATGCTCAAACTAATGAAATATTTAGTCAGGACACAGACCGAGGAGCTAGCACGTATCGCCGAACATGGAAGGAAGCAGGGAGGCACATGCACTTTTTTTTTTAGAACGAAGGCTCAAGAAGAGCCCGGCTTTGAATTAACAAAGCCATCAACCGGCCAGGATTACAAGAACAACAACTAACAAGAAAAAGCAAAAAGAAAGACAAGCGGCTGATACAAGGAGCAAAGCGAAGCAGACTCTAAGGCAGCAGCGATAGCAAGCACGCCATGCTGCCGCCATCACCCTACAGGACGACCTACACCAACCGGACAAGCTACGGACTTGAGAGGATGCACCACCGCGCTAGCTTCGTGATCGTAGCCAGACTCGAAGACAGAACAGACACTCCTCTGGAACTGCCACTGCAAAGGGCCCCTGCCCTCTCATCCTGGCTCGAAGGATGCCGCACCGGCAGGCGGCAGCTCGGTTCACCCTAGAACCCAGAGGAAGACGTCCAATCTGCGCATGAGGAAGGAAACTAGGAGCAGACCTGCTAGCACAGAGCACACCAATCCGAGCACCGTCGTCGTCCGCGGTCAAGCCACACCGAAGGGTTAGAGCTGTCGGCCACAGTCGCAGCAAACGGGTAACAGCGATGAGCCACCGAAGAAAAGGCAGTGAAGCGCCGAGCCAAGCTGCCACCCGCCACCATCACACCCACAACCCGACTCTCTCGCCGCCCCTGCGATCCCCGGACTGCGCCTCCAAGAAGGAACACGACACGGATGTGTCGTCGCCGCCCGAAACAGGGGACCTAGGCTTTCACCTAGCAGGGAACGGAAGGAGGGGAAGAAGGATCCTCACCACAGCCTCCAGGGAGGGGTACGACGCCCATGGCGTCGCCTGCGATGTGGCTGCGCCGGCCAGGGGTTTCCCCCGGATCCAACCCCACTCGACGAGATCCGTGCTCCCGGCGCCCCGGGAGAACGGCCTAAGCCACTAGGACCCGGATCCGGCGATGGAAGGAGCAGATCGGGGCGGAGAGGAGGAGATGCATCTGGCGGCCGCAACCGCGCAGGGGAGGCCGCACTCCGGCGACCGTGGACCGACGCCTCCTCGTCCCCCGCGAGACCGAGGGAGGCGCCTCACCAGCTCCGGCCGGAATGGCCCGCCGCCCGGACCACCCGGCGCTCTCCGCCCGGGGCCGCCGCCCCGGATGCCGAGGCCCTCCACGCTAAGTGGAGCCGCCAGATCCCCCGCCGCCACCTTCATCGGTGTCGAGCGCACGCCGGCGCACACCTCTGGCGGCGGCGGAGGGGAAGGGGAGGGGGGGGGGGAGGAGGGGTGCGGCGGCGGCGGTTAGGGTTTCCCCCGAGTCGCCTCGGAGGAGACGACGCGGGGGCGGGGGGGGGGGGGGGGGGGGGGGGCACATGCACTTACCACAACGTGCAAAACATGTCTTGGTCTCCCGTCCGTAGAGCTTTGGTCCTGTGCCTATACAAGCTCGTTTTGCTGGAGGGAGTCGATCATACAAGCTCACCAGAGTCCACAAGACCACAACACATCACATATACCCAGCGAGATCTATAGTGATGGCGGGTGTAGGCAGCAGGCTCTCGGTGCTGATGGTGAGCGTGCTGGTGCTGGCGGCTGCGCGAGTGTGACAGCGGCGGAGGAGCAGCCGGCGGGGGCATGCAGCCCGGCGTTCATCAAGGGGGTGGTGGACTTCTGCGCCAAGGAGTTCGGGGACGTGAAGAAGACGGGCGATCCGGCGCAGGATGCGATCCAGAATGCTGTCGCCATTTACAAGTGCTGCGGGAAGGCGCGGGACAGAGTCACGACCGAGTGAGGTTGTGCCATCCGCAGCGCCCTCGCGGCGGAGCGGGTCGGCGGCAACTTCGCGGAGACGGGCTGCCTCAGCAGATACAACTGCCCCAACCAGTAGAGCTTCATTCTATACCAATTATTATTTCGGCACCAAAATAGCTTCAAACGAAATAGTAGTTATGAATTGAACTACAGCATTGTAGACCTCATAGATTTCTACAGTTTTCAAATAAACTACATCTCCGTCCGAGTTTGTATGCAAGGAATTATGCTTTTTGTGGAGAGGAGGATATATCTGGATGCACCATAGATCTCTCTCTAGGCGGGCGATTTATCCACTTCCCTCGACAACATTTTCTTCTTCTTTTCATGTTAGCTTCATATGAAAACTGTAGATATGCATGAGATCTACTCCCTCATTTCCTAAATACTATAAGTCCTTTTAGATATTTCAGTAATTAAGTACATATGAAGCAAAATGTGTGAATCTACACCCTAAAATATGTCTATATACATCCGTTACAACTTTTACAGTAGTTGGCATTTTTTGGAGCCGTTCGTGAGTCTCGATCTAACGGCGCATACATACGTAGTACTCGAAAGTACGCGGATGAAAGTACTCGAAAGTACTATTAGTCTAGGCGCATTTTAGTCCTAGGAAATATATGACAAGGTGGGGCCCTCTCGTCCAATGCAAAAACGTCGCCTCTCTCCTCCAATGCAAAACCCCCGCCCCTCTCGTCCAATGCAAAGCCGCCGCCCCCCTCGTCCAATGCAAAGCCGCCGCCGTGCTCCTTCCCCTCTTCCATCACCATTGCAACCGCGACCATCTCCTAGCCTTCTCCTCCTTCTCGCGGCCGCAACTTTGCTCTTCTCATCTTCCACATCCACCCCCTCTTCCATCCACGCAAGATCCTCGATGGAGCAGCAGATCGACCACATCGCCGGCGGCGAGAACGCCGACTTCATGGAGATCGCCGGCGGCGACCAGGTCAAGATGGCCAGGTTGACGGAGATCCGTTCTTGGTTTCACAACATATTGTAGATGAACTGAACGGCAATGGCCACTTTGAAGCAAATGACGAGGAGGGAGAGGGCAAAGCTTCCCCCCCACCCGCACAACCGATGCACAAGGTCGAGATCCTCCTCTGGGCGATGGAGCAGGCCGATTCGTCTAGCCCGTGGACCAGGCGGAGGTGGTGGGCGTTCAGATCAAGGGTAGAGCATCCACTGGATCAGGAACCCACGGTGCACGAGGTGCCGTTGCAGATTGTGGAGCCTCCAACCGAGTCGGAGATGACTCCGAAGCGCAAGAGGAGGAGGACAGTGGTCGCGACATCGCTTCCCCGCCGTTCTCCACGCTTCCCTCGCCGCTCTCCTCGTCTGAACGGCGGCCGTAGCTATGTTTAGGGTAAGATTGCTGAATTTCATTCATCATTACTTGCCACTTGCTTAATTTGATTCTCTGCAATATGTTCTTGCTACCTGTGTACTTGAATCCGTAGCCTCTGGATGGCAGCTTAGTTTGATTGACGAGGCTGGAATGAGTCTAGGCATATAGCATTGCTATGTTTACTTGCTATGTTTTGATGTGCTGGAGTGGTATCCATGATAGGAAATTTTGTCTGTCACCTCAAGAGTTGTGTTCAAATTACGTGATGCAACACGGTATATTGAACTTGCAATATTTTGGCTGCAAGAAGTGCCTCCAGACAAGTTCAGTACACAGTTTAGAGTGATAGACTCTGGGTTGACACTGAAATATTTCAATATTGCAAGTTTAGTAGATAGTTGTAGGCATTGAAATATTTCAGTACTGACAGGTTCACACTGAAATATTTGTGTAGTGCAATTGCAGTACACACGGGTACACACTGAAAAATTTCAGTAGTGCAATGCAATTTCAGTACACACAGGTAGACACTGAAATATTTCAGTACTGCAGTTTCAGTACACGCACGCAACCCCTGAAATATTTCGGTGTATCAGTTTCAGTACACGCGTGTAGCCACTGAAATATTTCGGTGGTGCTGTTTCAGTACAAGCAAGTAGCCTCTGAAATATTTCGGTGGTGCACTTTCAGTACACGCACGTACCCACTGAAATATTTCAGTGGTTCACTTTCAGTACACGCACGTACGAAATGAAATATTTCAGTGGTGTTGTTTCAGTACACGCATCTAGCAACTGAAATATTTCAGTGGTGCTGTTTCAGTACACACACATGTAGCCACTGAAATATTTCAGTAATGCACTTTCAGTACAGAGATGTAGACACTGAAATATTTCAGTAGTGCCCTGTCGGTGATCTTGCATCCAAATATTTAGGGCTTCCTAATGATTCAGCAAAAAAAATAGACATAAGCAGTGAAATAATTTTTGTATGGATGTTGGCTTACTCATGTTGCCGTGCTGTACAACATTTTGCTTCACTTCCTGTAAGTGCTTCTTGCATGTGCTATGGCCTACATGCTGTTTACTCACATCACAGCAGTGATTTTGCATCTTGCAAAGGTCTTATTAATTCAACATTGACTTCTATGAACTTTGTATTCAAATTTGTATCCTCCTACAGAAACGGTGACAGATTTCCTTGGCATCTTCAAATTACCGTATTGTCATTTTTCCAATACCAACTGTATTCAATCTGAAACTTTCAGTTACTTATATGCTACAGGTGGAATCATGGATAGGTTGCTGAAGATGCTGCGCCTCACAATAAAAGTCCCTTGCTCAACCTCAACATCACAAGCTTTTTTGCATTTCTAGTTGTCTCAGTATTTCATGTGATGTATTTGAATACGAGAAGTTGTTATGCATTACAAGTTCAATCTGATAATCGTAGTACCTGCAGTCTGTGTGTTATCTGTTTTGTATGTGTGGGATCAAAATCTAATACGGTTCTGATTCCTGTTTTCATGGCCTTGATGCTAAGTTAAGTACATGCTGGTCAGAGTGATCGGAGGGAAGGGTGGCGCTGGTGGGAAATATTTTAGGGTTTTATCGTCGTGATAACCCTAGAAAATTAATAAAAACGTCGAAAATCAATGGAACTAGTCATGGATGCTTCTCATGTTGGTACAAGGGTGAAGAAAGAATATAGGTCCATTTGAAGCAAGTCGAGAAAAACCCGTCCTTCCACACGGACCCTTACCTCCTACGGGAACGGCCGCCGGTGAAGGATCAACAACGTGCGCTTCTTGCGTCACCTCCAAGAAGTATTTTAAGCATTTAATCGTATTAGAAAATCCATACAAATGCCGACAACCTTACCAAACTAGTCATGCTTCCATCTCATGTTTTGAATCAAAGAAGTAGAATTTTTTTGGGTCCATTTACATCATGTCCGGCAAGTTTGTTTGTACGTGTTCTCCGTGTGTGTGAATGACATGTGGGATCCACATGTAAAAACCCCATACGCAAAAAAGAGGCCCAACCAAACTGCCCGACGGAGTTTCGAACCTAGGGCATTAGTTTGTGATGGGGAGGGTGTTAACGCTGGGCTAATGATGCATTTTCATACAAATTACATGCCCTCATATTTAAGAAATTCATTTACTGTACCTATCATGTGTAACCACTGCTGGTGTCCACGTGTTAGCAGTTTGAAGGACGGCGCGGGGCAAAGCGCACGCGAGGTGCACGGCGCGGGGCAAACCCACGCGTCCACACTGTGGAAGGCCGTGGTAGGTGAGACAAATCACCCCCCTCGACCCCTCCGTAACTCCAAGAGGCAGCCGCATTCATTTTCTTCCACAATTCGGGTAGAAAACCCTCGTCCTCTCCCACTCCAGCCATACCACCTCGTCCTCTCCCAAACCCTCCTGGCTTCCTCAGCAATCCACTCCTCCTCCTTGTCTCGTCGACCGCCGATGAAGCGCGGCCGCGAAGATGCGGCCGACGAACCGGAGGCAACCATCGGTGGAGAGCAGTCTGCTGCCGTGGCTGCCGCCGCGGTTGCAGCGGCTGAGTCCGCCGTAGCGGCGACGACTGGCGATGCTGCAACTGCTGTGCCTCCTCCCGCTGCCATCCCAGCCATCGTGCTACCAGTCGGAGAGCGTGTGCACGAGAAGGTGGGGGAAGATCTGGACGAGGAGACGGCGAGGCTCCATGAGAGAATCGAGGAGGAGTTCTTAGGGGGGGGCACTGTGGACGAGATAGAGTTCGAGATGGCTGTGGATCCCAGGAAGGGCAGCGACTTCGACGAGGATGTCATCGACGAGCTGTCGGAGGTACTACTCTGGTTTTTTTAGATTTTTTTCCTTCATGTACTCTGTTTTTTCATGGCATTGGGGTTTTTCTTGTTAAGTACATGAGAATCAAATTCATATGGGCGTGCTAGTTGAAAGGATCTAGCATAGATTTTCTTGCATAATGAATGGTGGTTTTTGAATCTGAATCATTTTCTTAAAGTATTGATGAGGTATTTCTACTCATGTACTGGCCCCTCCATAATGTTTGCGTACATGTATGATTGTTGGGATCTAGCATAGATTTTCTTGTTGGATGGTGATTTTAGAATCTGATTCATTTTCTGTTTCGAATAGACAGAAGAAGAAAAAACCACTAGTATAGCTAAAACTCCATCAAGCAGGCAGATGATGCATTTGCAATATAATGGCAATTTACTGAATTGACACATAGTTGCCATACTGATCTCTTAAAACACCACCCGTCGACTCATGTCCTTCTTAACTATCATATGATGCATCTACATTCAGTTTTAATTGGTAAGAATCCTGTTTTGACCACTTGATTATTTCTTTGACACCATTTCCTGTTTTGGCAATTGGTCTGCCTTGTTGCATGAGGACAGAACCAATACATTGACCAGATGCATCTGTTTAAAAAGTAAATGGTACGGTCAAATAAGGCAAAGCCATAACAAGAGCAGTGACCAGACAATTCTTCAATGTTGTGAAGGCCTCAATTTGAGCATCTGACCACTGGAATGAATCCTTTTTTAGACAACATGCCCTAAATACTCAACTTGTATTTGTAAAACTAGAATTCAATTTCTGAATCTTTTTTTAGACCACTGGAATGAATCTTTTTTAGCATATATTTGTAAAACTAGAATTCAATTTCCGATTCCAATAAATAGACAAAAAAACACTTTGTTTTGCATGACAACATTTCCTGTTCCAAGTTAAGTTGCTCCAAAGTAGTTTCCTCACTGGTATCATCAGAATCACAAGATAAGGGATAAAGATAGTAGCCCATAGCTCCTTTGTAACTATCGACGACTAGACAGTTGGATTTAACCCTAACTAATTGCATATACCAATTGATGAGAGGCGTCGTAGCAAGGCATTGCATTCCACTGTGATAAAGCTTGGTCTATTTTGACATTTAGATTATGTCGTAAATCTAGTATCAATGCATCACTTGACGAGCACACTGACATCAGTTTAATGTCAAATTAGTCGTACGAAATGACAAAACAATCTCTCTCTCTCAGATAGATGAAATCGAGCTGTATGGGCTGTAGCGTAGTTCTGCATTATGCGTTGACTTGTCAGTGTGCTCTTGGCATTTTCGTCCATACTAACAATGTTGGAGAATTAGTATTGCTGCTCTCAAAAAGAATAATTGTTTCTTGATTCCAGTAGATAGAAGAAACCCCCGAAGCCTTTTTTCTGATTCCAATCAGAATTACACCTGTAACAAGTATCAAGTATCATTAAACCAAGCCACATTATGAATTCTTTCATGTGTTAATTATGTACTTCTTGTGCACTAATCTATCAATGCAACTATTCCACCGTCCATATTTATGCATGTCAAATTATTTGGGTCAATTATGTATGTGCATATACGCCTTATTTCAAGCAAATAGATAGTTGTCATGTTACACGTCTGTACTTTTCAAACATTCTAATTAAGAGCAATGTAGCAGAATAGATTAACTGAGTTCTTCTTTGTGTACTAATTCACAGGAGGATGATGATGATGTGGGGCATTGTTGGGAATCGTAGCATAATTTAAAATTTTCCTACGCTCACCAAGATGCATCTATGGAGTCTACTAGCAACGAGGGGAAGGGAGTGCATCTACATACCCTTGTAGATCGCGAGCGGAAGCGTTCCAGTGAACGTGGATGACGGAGTCGTACTCGCCGTGATCCAAATCACCGATGACCGAGTGCCGAATGGACGGCACCTCCGCGTTCAACACACGTACGGTGCAGCGACGTCTCCTCCTTGATCCAGCAAGGGGGAAGGAGAGGTTGATGGAGATCCAACAGCACGACGGCGTGGTGGTGGATGTAGCGGGTCTCCGGCAGGGCTTCGCCAAGCTTCTGCCAGAGAGAGAGAGGTGTTGCAGGGGAGGAGGGAGGCGCCCAAGGCTGTAGGTTGCTGCCCTCCCTCCCCCCCCTTTATATAGGCCCCCTTGGGAGGGGGGGGGGGCGGCCAAAACCCATCTAGGGTTGGGGGCGGCGGCCAAGGGGTGGAAAGGGGTGCCTTGCCCCCCAAGGCAAGGGGGAAGCTCCCCCCTAGGGTTCCCAACCCTAGGCGCATGGGGGGAGGCCCAAGGGGGGCGCCCCAGCCCACTAAGGGCTGGTTCCCTTCCACTTTCAGCCCACGGGGCCCTTCGGGACAGGTGGCCCCACCCGGTGGACCCCCGGGACCCTTCCGGTGGTCCCGGTACAATACCGGTAACCCCCGAAACTTTCCCGGTGGCCGAAACTTGACTTCCTATATATAATTCTTCACCTCCGGACCATTTCGGAACATCTCGTGACGTCCGGGATCTCATCCGGGACTCCGAACAACTTTCGGGTTTCCGCATACATATATCTCTACAACCCTAGCGTCACCGGACCTTAAGTGTGTAGACCCTACGGGTTCGGGAGACATGCAGACATGACCGAGACGCTTCTCCGGTCAATAACCAACAGCGGGATCTGGATACCCATGTTGGCTCCCACATGTTCCACGATGATCTCATCGGATGAACCACGATGTCGAGGATTCAATCAATCCGTATGCAATTCCCTTTGTCAATCGGTATGTTACTTGCCCGAGATTCGATCGTCGGTATCCCAATACCTTGTTCAATCTCGTTACCGGCAAGTCTCTTTACTCGTACCGCAATGCATGATCCCGTGACTAACGCCTTAGTCACATTGAGCTCATTATGATGATGCATTACCGAGTGGGCCCAGAGATACCTCTCCGTCACACGGAGTGACAAATCCCAGTCTCGATCCGTGCCAACCCAACAGACACTTTCGGAGATACCCGTAATGCACCTTTATAGTCACCCAGTTACGTTGTGACGTTTGGCACACCCAAAGCACTCCTACGGTATCCGGGAGTTGCACGATCTCATGGTCTAAGGAAAAGATACTTGACATTGGAAAAGCTCTAGCAAACAAAACTATACGATCTTTTATGCTATGCTTAGGATTGGGTCTTGTCCATCACATCATTCTCCTAATGATGTGATCCCGTTATCAATGACATCCAATGTCCATAGTCAGGAAACCATGACTATCTGTTGATCAACGAGCTAGTCAACTAGAGGCTTACTAGGGACACGTTGTGGTCTATGTATTCACACATGTATTACGATTTCCGGACAATACAATTATAGCATGAATAATAGACGATTACCATGAACAAAGAAATATAATAATAACCATTTATTATTTCCTCTAGGGCATATTTCCAACAGTCTCCCACTTGCACTAGAGTCAATAATCTAGTTACATTGTGATGAATCGAACACCCATTGCGTCCTGGTGTTGATCATGTTTTGCCCTAGGGAGAGGTTTAGTCAACGGATCTGCTACATTCAGGTCCGTGTGTACTTTACAAATATCTATGTCTCCATTTTGAACACTTTCACGAATGGAGTTGAAGCGACGCTTGATATGCCTGGTCTTCCTGTGAAACCTGGGGTCCTTCGCAAGGGCAATAGCTCCAGTGTTGTCACGGAAGAGAGTCATTGGGCCCGACGCATTGGGAATCACCCCTAGGTCGGTAATGAACTCCTTCATCCAGACTGCTTCCTGTGCTGCCTCCGAGGCTGCCATGTACTCCGCTTCACATGTAGATCCCGCCACGACGCTTTGCTTGCAACTGCACCAGCTTACTGCTCCTCCATTCAAAATATACACGTATCCGGTCTGTGACTTCGAGTCATCCAGATCTGTGTTGAAGCTAGCGTCGACGTAACCCTTTACGACGAGCTCTTCGTCACCCCCATAAACGAGAAACATATCCTTAGTCCTCTTCAGGTACTTCAGGATATTCTTGACCGCTGTCCAGTGTTCCTTGCCGGGATTACTTTGGTACCTTCCTACCAAACTTACGGCAAGGTTTACATCAGGTCTGGTACACAGCATGGCATACATAATAGACCCTATGGCCGAGGCATAGGGGATGACACTCATCTCTTCTATATCTTCTGCCGTGGTCGGGCATTGAGCCGTGCTCAATTGCACACCTTGCAATACAGGCAAGAACCCCTTCTTGGACTGATCCATACTGAACTTCTTCAATATCTTGTCAAGGTATGTACTCTGTGAAAGACCAATGAGGCGTCTTGATCTATCTCTATAGATCTTGATGCCTAATATATAAGCGGCTTCTCCAAGGTCCTTCATTGAAAAACACTTATTCAAATAGGCCTTTATACTTTCCAAGAATTCTATATCATTTCCCATCAATAGTATGTCATCCACATATAATATGAGAAATGCTACGGAGCTCCCACTCACTTTCTTGTAAACACAGGCTTCTCCATAAGTCTGTGTAAACCCAAACGCTTTGATCATCTCATCAAAGCGAATGTTCCAACTCCGAGATGCTTGCACCAACCCATAGATTGAGCGCTGGAGCTTGCACACTTTGTTAGCATTCTTAGGATCGACAAAACCTTCCGGCTGCATCATATACAACTCTTCCTTAAGGAAGCCGTTAAGGAATGCCGTTTTGACGTCCATCTGCCATATCTCATAATTATAGTATGCGGCAATTGCTAACATGATTCGGACGGACTTCAGCTTCGCTACGGGTGAGAAAGTCTCATCGTAGTCAACCCCTTGAACTTGTCGATAACCCTTAGCGACAAGCCGAGCTTTGTAGATGGTCACATTACCATCCGCGTCCGTCTTCTTCTTAAAGATCCATTTGTTTTCTATGGCTCGCCGCTCATCGGGCAAGTCAGTCAAAGTCCATACTTTGTTTTCATACATGGATTCTATCTCGGATTTCATGGCTTCTAGCCATTTGTCGGAATCCGGGCCCGCCATCGCTTCTTCATAGTTCGAAGGTTCACCGTTGTCTAACAACATGATTTCCAGGACAGGGTTGCCGTACCACTCTGGTGCGGAACGTGTCCTTGTGGACCTACGAAGTTCAGTAACTTGATCCGAAGCTTCATGATCATCATCATTAACTTCCTCCCCAGTCGGTGTAGGCACCACAGGAACACTTTCCCGCGCTGCGCTACTTTCCGGTTCGGAAGGGGTGACTATCACCTCATCAAGTTCCACTTTCCTCCCACTACTAGAAAAAGGGCTATAGATGGGATTGACACTAATGGCGCACCAGACAAGCGGTGCGCCATTAGTATATACTAATGGCGCACCACCTTCTGATACGCCATTAGAGTTGAAACTACTAATGGCGCACCTGGCCCAGGGTGCGCCATTAGTATCAAATTTTTTTTAACTAGTGCGCCTGTCCAAACATACTAATGGCGCATCCAGACACAGTGCGCCATTACTAGTTGTAACTAGTAATGGCGCACCTGCCGGAAAGTGCGCCACTAATGTTGTTTTTTCTATTATATTTTTTATTCCCTTTTTGCAAAACTACTAATGGCGCACTTTTCCACCGTGCGCCATTACTAGTTTAAACTAGTAATGGCGCACTGTGGAACAGTGCGCCATTAGTATGTTTTTTTTTGCAAAACTACTAATGGCGCACCACCAGAAGGTGCGCCATTAGTAACCTGGATTACTAATGGCGCATTTAGAGTTGGTGCGCCATTAGTAAGTGGGCAGCAACAAGATATTTTGGACAGCCTCTCCTACCCACACTCACTTTCTCCCCACTTCATTCTCTCCACCTCCTCCTTGTCTCGGGTGCCTCCTCTTTTTCACCTCATTTCCACAATAGATTCATTCAATTTAAGTGGTTAAATTACCTTGTTTTGATAGGTAAGTAAGGGGGGAAGCTATATTTATGTTGTTCTCCCTACAACAATGTGCACATGCACTTTTTATGGCCTAGCTAGATCTATGTATGTTCGTGGTGTTGCATATGTTTGTGGTGTTGCATATGTGTTTGTGTTTGGAGGTGTACCGGTATTTGAAATGCGGTAGTTGCCAATATTTTGCCGGAATGTTGATTCATTTCCGTTTTGGCGAGAATTTTGGCATTAAGCATTCTTTTTGGTCCTATTTTTAGGGAAAGTCATGCCAAATTTTTTCTTGGTTCTAAAATATCGTTTTGCTCTACCCCGCAGGCGACCATGGTCCGCATGATGACCGAAGGCATCGTGAATAGGTTTTTGAGGTCCGCGAAGGCCGAGATGCTTCAAAAGAACGAGACGGAGATAAGATGTCCGTGTCGAAGATGCAAGCTGAAGAGCCTTATTGCGGACCTGGAATCCGGGCAGGTGCGGGACCACCTGCTCTTGCGTGGTTTCATGGATGGCTATCGGTGGCAAGGTGATGAAGATGACTACGAAGTCGTCCATGGGGGCCGGGCAAGAAATGAGGAAGGGCAGCAAGACAACCACCGCGGCTCGGGCGGGCGAGAAGACAAAGAATCCCCAGGAGATGATCACGACGGTGATGCTGTACACAGTCATCATGTAGAAGATGCAGGACATGATGATGAGGAAGATGCCGGAGCAGACGACGGGCATGATCATGAAGATGATGATGCCGGCGGAGCAGACGACGCTGGACCATCGATGGGCTGGGTGCAGGACCCTCATATTCAAGAGCTGCTTCTCAAGCAGACGGATAACGCAAGAGCTGCCGCCCGAGAGAAAGCCAAGATGGATCAACTTGAGTTAGATGCGGTTACTCCATTGTATGAAGGATGCAGGCCCGAGGATACCCGCCTGAAAGTAACGCTCATGGCTCTGGAGATGAAGGTAAAACACAAAATGACCGACGCATGCTTCGACGAGAACATGTCATTCTGGCACGAACGTCTTCCCAAGGGGAACAAGTGCCCGACCAGTTTGGAGGAGGCGAAGAAAATCGTGTGTCCTCTGGATTTACCGCACGTGAAATACCATGTGTGCATGAACAACTGCATCATTTATCGGTACGAGCACGCGGAGTCTACCATATGTCCGGTGTGCGGCGTCACTCGATACAAGAAGAGGAAGAAAGCTCCTCGAAAAGTGGTGTGGTACTTTCCGATCACTCCTCGTCTGCAGCGGTATTTCGCGGACCCTAAGGTAGCAAAGCTCCTGCGTTGGCACGCGGATAGGGAGGAGAAGAAGCGAGAAGATGACGCAAATGATCCGGAGATAGATAAAAAAGACAAGATGCTGAGTCACCCTAAGGATGCGAGCCAGTGGCAAGCGTTGAACTTCGAAGACCTAGAATTTGGGAACGATCCAAGGAACATCGTGCTGGGCGCGAGCACCGATGGAGTCAATCCGTTTGGCAGCCAGAGAAGCACACATAGCACCTGGCCTGTGTTTGTGTGGATGTACAACCTTCCCCCCTGGTTGTGCATGAACAGGAAGTACATTCACATGAGTATGCTAATTGAAGGACAGAAACAACCAGGGAACGACATCAATCTGTATCTGGGGCTGCTGAAAGAGGAGCTTGACACGCTGTGGAAAACGCCAGCCAATACGTGGGACGCCGCAGAGAAAGAATATTTCCCTATGAGAGCCGTGCTGCTCACGACGGTGCACGACTATCTCGGTTACGGATATGTCGCGGGGCAGGTGGTCCACGGATTTTCTGGATGCGTCAGGTGCATGGATGACACAACGTATCGCCAGCTAGATAGAGATCCCGGGTCTTCGAAAACCGTGTTCATGGGACATCGAAGGTGGCTTCGCGACGATGACCCGTGGAGAAAACGCAAGGATCTATTCGATGGTGAAACCGAACCCCGAGGACGCCCGCGTACGAGGAGCGGCGAGGAAATAGACGAGCTGTTGAAAAATTGGAAAGACTGCCCACTGCCGGGAAAGAAGCAAAAGGCGCCAGAGCCGGGAAAGAAGCGAAAGGCGCCAGAGCCGCTGCTGAAGGTATGGAAAACGAGGTCTGTTTTCTGGGACTTGCCGTACTGGAAGATCCACCGTGTGCCTCACAGCCTTGATGTCATGCATATCACGAAGAACGTGTGCGAGAGTCTGCTTGGTACCCTGCTCAACATGCCAGAGAGGACCAAAGATGGGCCGAAAGCAAGGGCAGACTTGAAATCAATGGGCATCAGGCAGGAGCTTCACGCTATATATGATGATGATGATGATGAGGCGAAGCAGGACACGGAAAGTCGTCGCAAAGGCAAAAAGGCCAAGAAGACCGGAAATGACTACCCTCCCGCGTGCTTCACTCTAAGTCAGGAGGAGATCGAGCTATTTTTCACCTGCCTCGTAGGAGTAAAACTTCCTTACGGTTACGCGGGGAAGATAAGCAGATACCTAGACCTAGCGAAGCTGAAGTTCAGCGGGATGAAGTCTCACGACTGTCACGTGCTGATGACGCAGATACTTCCAGTTGCAATCCGTGGGATCATGGACGCGCACGTCCGTGAAACGCTATTTGGCCTATGCAACTTTTTCGACGTCATCTCTCGGAAGTCTGTTGGCGTGAGGCAACTCAGAAGGCTACAGGAAGAGATCGTGGTGATACTATGCGAGCTTGAGATGTACTTCTCGCCCGCATTCTTCGACGTTATGGTGCATCTGCTGGTCCATATCGTGGACGATATCATCCAACTCGGGCCGACGTTCCTGCACAGCATGATGCCGTTCGAAAGGATGAATGGTGTCATCAAAGGATACGTTCGCAACATGTCACGTCCAGAGGGAAGCATAGCCAGGGGCTTTCTGACCGAAGAGTGCATCTCCTACTGCACGAATTATCTAGGCATCGAGAACCCCGTTGGTCTGCCCGTCAACAGGCACCTCGGCAGGCTCGCTGGATGGGGTCACCGTGAGGGTCGCCGCGAAATGCATGTCGACTTCGAGGGTCGACTCGCCGACTTTGAAAGAGCAAACCTAGTCGCGCTACAACACATAGACGTGGTCGATCCTTGGGTGGTAGAGCACAAAACCTTTATTAAGAAGACGTACAATGACCGAGGCCAACAGAGGACGGACGGAGATATACTCAAAGAGCACAACTCATGTTTCACGCGTTGGTTCAAGCAGAAGCTTCTGTCGTACCCTTTACATGAGGATTCTTCCGCGGAAGAACAACTCATATTCGCCTTGTCACAGGGCGCCGAGCACAACCTGATGACCTATGAGGCGTACGATATCAACGGCTACACATTCTACACCGAGGCCAAGGACATGAAGAGCGATGGTTATCAGAACTCCGGGGTAACGATGGAATCCTACATTGGTAACGACAAGGACAGATACTACGGAAGGATCGAGGAGATCTGGGAGCTGAGCTACGCTGGAGAGAAGGTCCCGATGTTCCGTGTCAGATGGGCCAAGAGTGTCCTAAAAGAAGACCGGTATTTCACCACCATGGTTATACCCGAAGCCAAATCCAAGACCGCAGGCGCAAACGTCACCGCGAAAAATGAGCCATGGGTACTGGCTTCCCAAGTGGACCAATGCTTCTTCATTACCGACCCGTCAAAGCCCAGTCGTGTTGTCGTGAGGAGAGGCAAAAGGAAGATCATCGGAATGGATGGAGTAGCCAATGAGCAAGACTTCGACAAGTACGGCGACCCGAGAATCGAACATGACGACGATGATGAAGTAGCAGCATACACCACAAGAAGAAGCAGGACCACCCTACCTAAAGGACGTCCGTTCCACAAAAGAACTCCATTTGCGAAAAAGAAGGGCAAGAAGATTGTGAACAGATAGCTAGCTAAGATCGATTGTATTTAAATCGCAGCCTTCATTTCTCGATTGTATTTCATGGGCACTTTTTGAACTATCATGAATACTTTTAAATTTCATGGACACTCGATCTCGATCCCCCTCCATCTCGATCGCTATCCCACCTCGCCAGATCCGGCCCCCCTCGCCGCCGAGCACCCCCCGGTCCACCGGCCCCCCGCACCCCGCGCACCCTCCCCCGCTCCACCGACATTACTGTTTGATGATATTTTTTACAAAATTATTACTGTCTTATAAAAAAATATTACTGTTATGATTTAAACAAGTTTGAACATATTTAAACACAAAAAAATATCAAACAGCATTTTAAATGCATAAAAAAAATTGTGGAGCCTGGGAATCGAACCCAAGACCTCCTGGTGTGAGAACTGGCTGCTGACCAGTCGAGCTAGTAGAGGGAACTTGGTGTGGATCAGGTCAGGTGGAAGATAACCTGTTGGCTCGAGCAGAAATAAAAAAAAATACTAATGGCGCACCAGGATGAGGTGCGCCATTAGTATGGATGTACTTATGGCGCATCGAGGGGTGGTGCGCCATTAGTATTGTGCCCTCGCCCTCGATCCCCTTCCCCTCTCCTATCCCCGGCCCAAACCTATCCCCTCTCTCTCCCTCGCCCTCGCCCTCGATCCCCTTCCCCTCTCCTCTCCCGACGCCGCTGCCCCGCCGCCTCGACGCCGCCCCGTCGTCCTCGTCTCCGCCACGACGCCCCGACGCCGCCCTCTCCTCTCCCGACGCCGCCGCCCCGTCGTCCTCGTCTCCTCGGCGCCGCTCTCCTCGTCTCCTCGGAGTACCACCATCACCCGGACCTCGTCGCACCACCACCACCCGGACCTCGTCGCCCCACCTCGTCGCCCCGTCCACACCACCGCCCCCGTGAGCTCCACCACCACCCGGACTTGTCTATTGCTTCATGTTCATTATGACAATTGCTAATTCTTGTTTGATTTAGTAGCGTCTCATTTCTTGTGCTCATGGGAAAACTAAGAAAGCTCAGGAACATAATTGTGTTTCTTGTCTTGTTTGTTTCGGTTGCCTTTTAAAGAGAATGGGGTTAGCAAGAGAAATCAGCTTGTACACTATGAGTAGCTTATGCATGAGTCCTGATGGAATCACTATAAACACCAGGTCATTATAATTGTTTTTGAGGAGTAGTTTTGATGGTCAAGATCAGCATAAAGGAATACAACTTTATATCTGGTTTACCTTGGATTGTTTTACCTTGAGAAAATGCATTCCACTCAAAGACAGCCCATTTTGTACACTTTTTCGTTTGATAGATCTAAGGAGGCAGAAAAGTTCTCTTTTAGTCATCTTTATTGCAGTCAATGTCTCCACCACTCTGATATCCTCAGTATCATGGTTGTGCTCTGAATCTCCAAGCAAATCATATTGGTTGTGATGATTGACTGAAACATAAGAAGTTTTCAGGTGGTTGCATTGTTTCTTGCTACCAACACCCGTAGTTTCTTTCTTTGTTTAGTTGGAAGTTTGTTATACTGATAGAGTGTGCATAGGGAGTAAACGAATTCCTGCAAAACGAATTTTGTATGAGTTTTTTAGATCTGAATTCATTTATGTTCATGTGCGTCTGTCTGGCTGTGTATCCCAACTTGTGTTGATGCTCTGAAGTAGGTTTTCACTAAGAGAATTCAAAACTAAGACATGTTCTTAAACTGAAGCAGTATTTGTATCACAGAAAAAGTTCTGAAGCTGTTGAACCTTACCTTATGTATCACAAAAAAAGGCAAGGAACATCATGAACAACTCTCCATGACTTAATTTTCCTATATGCATTGGCCTGTACAGCAGGTTCACTTTTCCTATATGCATTGGCCAGTGCAGCAGGTTCACTTTTCAAAACAAATTAGAGCAGACCTCATACACCCAAGAAAACCTGAAAAAAATGAAGTTCAACCCCTCACTTTTCCTATATGCATTGGCCTGTACAGTTGGATTTGTTTCTGATTTTAGTGTTTTCAGTCTATTTTTCAATTTCTGCTTTAACATAACGGAATAACTAATGGTGGCTGCCTAATGATGACAGACTAAGTTTCTGATTTATTTTGTTATAGAAGTGTAGATTCATTGGTAGCAATTGTTTTCAGTGTCTCATGTTGCTTGTAGTGTTTTGTCCAAAATGTTGAATGATACTGCTTGGAGATGCATATATTGTTTCACCTCTTCACATGCCAATGTATTTTCCATGTTGTGATGGAGGCCTTTTTTGCCTTGTCCACCCGAGAGGCCCTTGAGTTTGCCGGAATGTCGATTAAATTCCGTTCCGGCAAATTCGGGTACTCCATATGTCCTATTTTCAGCAAAGGTCATGCTGAAATTTTCCGTGAATTTTAGCATGACTTTGCTAAAAATAGGACATATGGGGTACTTGTGACTAATGCATGGGCCGGGGTATCTTAGTAGTTAATTAAGTAGGATCAAGTGCCCCGGCGTACTTGTGACTAATGCATGGCTTTTAGGGTGCCTCGGTGTCGATAAAAACCGAAATGATGAAAGCTTAGGCTTTTAGGGTGCCTCGGCGTCGAAAAACCCTCAATGATAAAAGCTTAGCTTTTAGGATGCCTCGGTGTCGACAAACCCTAAATGATGAAACCATGATCTTGTTCCTTGACAATAACCAACTTTTTGACCAAACTTTGTTCCTATTTAGAGAGAAACATGGCCAACAACGATGAGGCCGGGGGTTCGGGCGTCAAGGCATTCTGGAAGCTGTCCCAGGAGATGGAGGAACAACCTCACTTGTATGAGGACGCCGCCTTCCCCACCGATCCTGAGACCACTGATGGTACCGCCGAGGATGACCCCACTGATGCCACCACTGATGGTGCCGCCGAGGATGCCACCACTGATGATGGCGGCGCACGCACAGATGGCAGCCAACCGAAGAGGCAACGGAAGGACCGGCGCCCGACCGTGCTCCGCACCCTCAAGGAGGAAGTTACTGAAGTGGACTCCGACGGGAATCCAACGGCGCCCGAACGAATAGTCAAGGGGTACTCGCTTCAGCTCGGGTGAATTCTCCGGAGCACCGTCTCGATCAACACCGAGAACCTGAGGCATCCTGACCGAGGGAATTTGCGCAACCTCCTCTTCACGAAGCTGCACGAACGATACAAGTTCCCCGCTGAATTTGTAAACACAAGCCTCAAAGGGAATAAAGTGAACAATGTTGCCCTCACGAAGATGAGCAAGGCCCTGTCTACTTGGAAAAGCAATGTGAAGAGAATGATCGAGAAAGGTGAGAGTTATGAGAAGATCAAGGAGAAAAATCCTTCGATCACCGAAGATGACTACAACGACTTCAAGATCAATTGCTCGAGCACCGCAAACTCCGAATCAAGTAAGTGGGGGAAAGAAATGTGGGAGCTGAACTTAGGGGAACACACACTCGGTCCCGGCGGTTACAGAGTGGCGGAGCCTATATGGGACAAGGAGGAGGCGGACCGTGCCGAGCAAGGCCTACTGCCCCTCTTCGATAAATACGGTGACAAGCAGACCAGGAACTTTGTCAGGGCCCAGTACAAGAAGGACCCGAAAACAAAGGAGCTTACCACGGATCCGAAGACCAGGGTGCTTGAGCTTGTTCTGGTAAGGAATACACCCCCGCGTAATTAGCTCCATATGGTTGCATTCTAATTAATGAAGCCAAATTTCTAAATGGTTCACATTCCTTCCGCAGGCGACTGAAAGCAGTAGCGCGGGGTCGACTAAGAGCAACCCTTGGGACACCACTCTAAATAGGGCGTTGAATGTAATGAAGAACAAGGATAAGCTCAGTAAGCCGACGTCAGCTGGTCGTGTGGCCGGCAAAGGCTTGTCGACAAAATGGTCGTCGTACTATAACACTGGTGGGCGAAAGGAGAAAAAGACCAGCTCGGAAAGCCAGGCGCGCGAGGTTCAAGAACTCAGGGCACAGGTGGCGCGGATTCCGGAGATTGTCCAAGAGCAAGTGCAACAACAACTCGGAGTGACGATCACCGCCATTGTGCCTACCTTGATCCAGGGGATTAGTGCGTGGATTGCGGGCGGCCAACAGGGGCCGCCCCGATTCCTAGCTTCACGGCCAGCAACTCGCAGAACGCGATGGCGGGGCCATTGGTGTCTCCTGCGGAGGTGGCATTGGTGTCTCCGACGCCGGCACGGGAGCTTAATGCACCCGGGTGTACGCCGGCCGGCACCTCTGCAGCAAGCGGCCCCTCCGTGAACTGCACGCCCGCCGTTGGCGGTGCCTCGACATTAGCCGAGCTTGACGCCATCATCACGGTAACTAATTAAGCCTCTCTCGGCCGAGGACTTCATCTCCTTGCCTTTGACTGGGCATCCCTAACGCCCTACATGTTTTCGCAGGGCGCCGCCGACGTTCCGTGCACTCTCCTGCACTTCGTGAACAACGAGTTGGTCGATGTCGCCAAGGGCAAAATCGTTTAACCGGGCAACCCCTTGTTCCACGGTACCCAGATGCCACCCAACTTGTTTAGGGTTCAACTGGTTCGGGTGCTGCCAGGCTGCGACGAGTTGTTACCTCCGATTCGACCCATCGGGGCCGACGATGATGACGTGATGTCCCTCAGCGCGTGCCTGAGCTGGCCCCTGCTTTGGCCGAAGAGCCAGATTCGTTTGGGGGCGGGGGACACCACCCCAAAGACAACACCGCCAGTCGTGCCGGCGCCAAGTCGGCCCCATGGCAAGACCGCCGCAACGGTGCCGGAGATCCCTATGCCACTGGATCCAAACATGCATATGGCTCAGGATCAGAACGACGACGAGGACGATACATTAGCCAACGTCGATCAGTACTTTGCCGATCATGGGTACGGTGGCGACTTCATGGGGCCTCCTTCTCAAGAACCCAACCCAACAAAAGACGTGCGCGATCTAGCTGGTACCGCAGAGAAGCCAAGTTGCAACAGGCGTCGTCTGCAGTTCAGCTCTCAGGAGACGCCTCCAGCTACCGACTTCACCAAGCCTCAGATAGGCGAGGTGCGAAATATGATCAGCCCCAACACACTCAAGAAGGCGGTCTGTGAGCAGAACTCGGTCCCATTACAGGAGAAGAAGAAGGCACGCAAAAGAAAGACTAACAAGGGTGCGGGCCAGCCGGCACCGAGTACGATCCGTGCTCAGGACAGGCCACCTTCAACTGAGGATATCTCGAGGAGGGTGCATGTGGCGGGTAGGCCGATGCTACCGAGAAATATGCTCGATGCTGCAACCGGTGCTATGCGGAGTCTGCATGACAGTGTTCTTTCTTTGGAGAAGCGGCGTCTCAGAGAGAAGGATGTGGCATACCCGGTTTTCGCGGCCAAGGTGCCAGAGGGCAAGGGCTTTGTGGATAACTCCATCGGGGGTACGATCGTCCTGCGGTTTGATGACATCCACGCTATGTTGAACCTTCATCCGCTGCACTACACCTTCGTTCGGCTATTTTCGCTGAGTATGGAGATCCGGATCATTCGCGACAAGACCCCGGACATCGTGATAGTCGACCCCTTCTATATGCGTGCCAAGATCTTGGGCAGCGTTGGGGACCGGCAAGTCGCGAGTTCTTACCTCGAAGGCGTCATTCTGGCAAACCAAGATAAGGATAACTACCTCGTGCCTTACTTTCCCGAGTAAGTCCTCCCCTCAACCGCCCCGTAACATATGAATTCTTAGATTTCGATCTTTTTCTTTTAACATTCCGTGTTTTCTGCAGTGACACACATTGCACGCTCATCCTCCTAAGCCCCAAATATTCCATGGCCACGTATTTCGACCCGGACCGTCAGTCGAACGTAGACTACACAAATGTCAAGAAGGTTCTTGATGATGTTCTCCCCGGCTACGTCAAATCTGGAGGCACCTTCACCAGGCCTATTCGTAAGTACGGCAAGCACGTGTTCTCCCACAATACGATGTTCTGCTGCGTCAAGCAGCCGCCTGGCGGTCAGAAGGGTGCCTACTACGCCATCCATCACATGCGGGCGATCGTACGGGACCATCATCAATTTCTGCTACCGAGTAGACTCAAAGATTGGGCCGCGAGCGTGTCGGCAATCCAGGACGCGGACATCAGACAAGAATTCTTTCGCGTCCAGTCGGAGTTTGCGGAAATCATCCATCAAGATGTCCTTCGTACCTCGGGGCAGTTCTACCTCATAAATCAACCGTCCAACAGTGACATCGACACAATCCTACAAATGCAGGCTGACAACGCTCGTTGTTTCGTGACTCCCACGATAGACGGCGGCTTCATCCACGATCCGGTCCCTTGAGTCGAGTCGAAAGCAGTGATGCTGTGTCTAGTTCTGAAACATCGATTGGCTCATGTTGTAATTAAACTTTAATGAACTTGTAGTATGTCTCTTTGGTTTCGAGAGTCATTCAACTTAGATGTAATCGATGCTATTAATGTCTTGCTTTTCTCTTCCGATCGTTCTGTTGCATACTTATATATTGCTTATGTATTGTCTGTGAATTGGTACTAACGTTTCGTTTGGCTACTGCATAGCGATGCCGTGGTATGTCGTGTACAAGGGTAAGGTTCCCGGAGTCTACGGCGACTGGGAGGAGTGTCGGAGACAGGTTCACCGATTCAGCGGTAACAGTTACAAAGGGTACGCCACTAGGGCCGAGGCCGAATCTAGATACGCCCGCTATCTAGCGGGAGAGGGGAGGGAGCGTTGGAGGAACCGGATGAAGACGAGTTTCATCGTGATGACCGCAGCTCTCTTCTCTGTGATGGTAGTTTAGATGATCGATATCGACTTGTAATGTGAAGACAAACTCGCGGTCTCGAGACTTGTAATATAATGTTCTATCTTTGTTCGGTCTTTTCAATTCGGAGACTAATATGATGAATTGTATTCGGAGACTAAAATGATGAATTGTATTCAGAGACTAATCTTCTATTGTATTCGATGAATCTGTTGTTGATGTGTGCTGTCTATATTTTGTCCAATTATACATTTTGTAACCTGTGCAAAAAACAGAAAATAAAAAAATAAAAAAAACCTAATATTCATACTAATGGCGCATCACATCATAGTGCGCCATTAGTATGCCGAAGTTACTAATGGCGCATCCTGTTGTTGTGCGCCATTAGTATGCCAAAGCACCTGGGTATAGATGGCCCCCTGGGAGGCATACCAATGGCGCACTGTTGTATATACTAATGGCGCATCTGGGGTGCGCCATTAGTATACCAGATACTAATGGCGCACCAGTGGTGCGCCATTAGTAAAATATACTAATGGCGTGGCACTAATGGCGCACCACTAATGCGCCATTAATGGCCAAATTAGGTGCGCCATTAGTAGGCCTTTTCCTAGTAGTGTCCCACTCAATTCTTTCAAGAGAAACTCCTTCTCTAGAAAGGACCCGTTCTTGGCAACGAAGATCTTGCCTTCGGATCTGAGGTAGAAGGTATACCCAATAGTTTCCTTAGGGTATCCTATGAAGACGCATTTTTCCGATTTGGGTTCGAGCTTTTCAGGTTGAAGTTTCTTGACATAAGCATCGCATCCCCAAACTTTTAGAAACGACAGCTTAGGTTTCTTACCAAACCATAATTCATACGGTGTCGTCTCAACGGATTTCGACGGAGCCCTATTTAAAGTGAATGCGGCAGTCTCTAAAGCATAACCCCAAAATGAGAGCGGTAAATCGGTAAGAGACATCATAGATCGCACCATATCCAATAGAGTGCGATTACGACGTTCGGACACACCATTTCTCTGAGGTGTTCCAGGCGGGGTGAGTTGTGAAACTATTCCACATTTCCGTAAGTGTGCACCAAACTCGTGACTTAAATATTCTCCACCACGATCTGATCGTAGGAATTTTATTCTCCTGTCACGTTGATTCTCAACTTCACTCTGAAATTCCTTGAACTTTTCAAAGGTTTCAGACTTGTGTTTCATTAGGTAGACATACCCATATCTACTTAAATCATCAGTGAGAGTGAGAACATAACGATATCCTCCGCGAGCCTCAACACTCATTGGACCACACACATCGGTATGTATGATTTCCAATAAGTTGGTTGCTCGCTCCATTGTTCCGGAGAACGGAGTCTTGGTCATCTTACCCATGAGGCATGGTTCGCACGTGTCAAATGATTCGTAATCAAGAGACTCCAAAAGTCCATCTGCATGGAGCTTCTTCATGCGCTTGACACCAATGTGACCAAGGCGGCAGTGCCACAAGTATGTGGGACTATCGTTATCAACTTTACATCTTTTGGTATTCACACTATGAACATGTGTAACATCACGTTCGAGATTCATCAAAATAAACCATTGACCAGCGGGGCATGACCATAAAACATATCTCTCAAATAAATAGAACAACCATTATTCTCGGATTTAAATGAGTAGCCATCTCGAATTAAACGAGATCCAGACACAATGTTCATGCTCAAAGCTGGCACTAAATAACAATTATTGAGGTTTAAAACTAATCCCGTGGGTAGATGCAGAGGTAGCGTGCCGACGGTGATCACATCGACCTTGGAACCATTCCCAACGCGCATCGTCACCTCGTCCTTTGCCAGTCTCCATTTATTCCGTAGTTCCTGCTTTGAGTTACAAATATGAGCAACCGCACCGGTATCAAATACCTAGGAGCTACTACGAGTAATGGTAAGGTACACATCAATTACTTGTATATCACATATACCTTGGGTGTTGCCGGCCTTCTTCTTGTCCGCTAATGGGGCAGTTCCGCTTCCAGTGACCACTTCCCTTGCAATAAAAGCACTCAGTCCCGGGCTTGGGTCCATTCTTTGACTTCTTCCCAGTAACTGGTTTACCGGGCGCAGCAACTCCCTTGCCGTCCCTTTTGAAGTTCTTCTTACCCTTGCCCTTCTTGAACTTAGTGGTTTTATTCACCATCAACACTTGATGTTCTTTTCTGATCTCCCCTTCCGCTGATTTCAGCATTGAATATACTTCAGGAATGGTCTTTTCCATCCCCTGCATATTGTAGTTCATCACAAAGCTCTTGTAGCTTGGTGGAAGTGACTGGAGGATTCTGTCAATGACCGCGTCATCCGGGAGATTAACTCCCAGCTGAGACAAGCGGTTGTGCAACCCACACATTCTGAGTATGTGCTCACTAACATAACTGTTCTCCTCCATTTTACAGCTGAAGAACTTGTCGGAGACATCATATCTCTCGACCCCGGCATGAGCTTGAAAAACTAGTTTCAGCTCCTCGAACATCTCATATGCTCCATGTTTCTCAAAACACTTTTGGAGACCCGGTTCTAAGCTGTAAAGCATGCCGCACTGAACGAGGGAGTAATCATCAGCACGTGATTGCCAAGCGTTCATAACGTCTTGGTTCTGTGGGATTGGTGCATCACCTAGCGGTGCTTCTAAGACATAATCTTTCTTGGCTACTATGAGGATGAGCCTCAGGTTCCGGACCCAGTCCGTATAGTTGCTGCCATCATCTTTCAGCTTGGTTTTCTCTAGGAACGCGTTGAAATTGAGGACAACGTTGGCCATTTGATCTACAATACATAGTTTAAAGATTTTAGACTAAGTTCATGATAATTGAGTTCATCTAATCAAATTATTTAACGAACTCCCACTCAGATAGACATCCCTCTAGTCATCTAAGTGAAACATGATCCGAGTTTAACTAGGCCGTGTCCGATCATCACGTGAGACGGACTAGTCAAGATCGGTGAACATCTTCATGTTGATCGTATCTTCTATACGACTCATGCTCGACCTTTCGGTCCTCCGTGTTCCGAGGCCATGTCTGTACATGCTAGGCTCGTCAAGTCAACCTAAGTGTATTGCGTGTGTTCCGAGGCCATGTCTGTACATGCTAGGCTCGTCAACACCCGTTGTATTCGAACGTTAGAATCTATCACACTCGATCATCACGTGGTGCTTCGAAACAACGAACCTTCGCAACGGTGCACAGTTAGGGTGAACACTTTCTTGAAATTATTATAAGGGATCATCTTACTTACTACCGTCGTTCTAAGCAAATAAGATGCAAAAACATGATAAACATCACATGCAATCAAATAGTGACATGATATGGCCCATATCATCATGCTCCTTTGATCTCCATCTTCGGGGCACCATGGTCATCTTCGTCACCGGCATGACACCATGATCTCCATCATCATGATCTCCATCATTGTGTCTTTATGAAGTCGTCACGCCAACGGTTACTTCTACTTCTATGGCTAACGCGTTTAGCAACAAAGTAAAGTAATTTACATGGCGTTATTCAATGACACGCAGGTCATACAAAATAATAAAGACAACTCCTATGGCTCCTGCCGGTTGTCATACTCATCGACATGCAAGTCGTGATTCCTATTACAAGAATATGATCAATCTCATACATCACATATATCATTCATCACATCTTCTGGCCATATCACATCACATAGCACTTGCTGCAAAAACAAGTTAGACGTCCTCTAATTGTTGTTGCAAGTTTTTACGTGGTTTGTAGGTTTCTAGCAAGAACGTTTCTTACCTACGTATGACCACAACGTGATTTGCCAATTTCCATTTACCCTTCATAAGGACCCTTTTCATCGAATCCGTTCCGACTAAAGTAGGAGAGACAGACACCCGCTAGCCACCTTATGCATCTAGTGCATGTCAGTCGGTGGAACCTGTCTCACGTAAGTGTACGTGTAAGGTCGGTCCGGGCCGCTTCATCCTACAATGCCGCCGAAACAAGAAAAGACTAGTAGCGGCAAGAAGAATTGGCAAACTCAACGCCCACAACTGCTTTGTGTTCTAATCGTGCATAATAACTACGCATAGGCCTGGCTCATGATGCCACTGTTGGGAATCGTAGCATAATTTAAAATTTTCCTACGCTCACCAAGATGCATCTATGGAGTCTACTAGCAACGAGGGGAAGGGAGTGCATCTACATACCCTTGTAGATCGCGAGCGGAAGCGTTCCAATGAACGTGGATGACGGAGTCGTACTCGCCGTGATCCAAATCACCGATCACCGAGTGCCGAACGGACGGCACCTCCGCGTTCAACACACGTACGGTGCAGCGACGTCTCATCCTTCTTGATCCAGCAAGGGGGAAGGAGAGGTTGATGGAGATCCAACAGCACGACGGCGTGGTGGTGGATGTAGCGGGTCTCCGGCAGGGCTTCGCCAAGCTTCTGCGAGAGAGAGAGAGAGAGAGAGAGAGAGAGAGAGAGGTGTTGCAGGGGAGGAGGGAGGCGCCCAAGGCTGTAGGTTGCTGCCCTCCCTCCCCCCTTTATATAGGCCCCCTTGGGAGGGGGGGCCGGCCAAAACCCATCTAGGGTTGGGGGGCGGCGACCAAGGGGTGGAAAGGGGTGCCTTGCCCCCCAAGGCAAGGGGGAAGCTCCCCCCCCTAGGGTTCCCAACCCTAGGCGCATGGGGGGAGGCCCAAGGGGGGCGCCCTAGCCCACTAAGGGCTGGTTCCCTTCCACTTTCAGCCCACGGGGCCCTCCGGGACAGGTGGCCCCACCCGGTGGACCCCCGGGACCCTTCCGGTGGTCCCGGTACAATACCGGTAACCCCCGAAACTTTCCCGGTGGCCGAAACTTGACTTCCTATATATAATTCTTCACCTCCGGACCATTCCGGAACCTCTCGTGACGTCCGGGATCTCATCCGGGACTCCGAACAACTTTCGGGTTTCCGCATACATATATCTCTACAACCCTAGCGTCACCGGACCTTAAGTGTGTAGACCCTACGGGTTCGGGAGACATGAAGACATGACCGAGACGCCTCTCCGGTCAATAACCAACAGCGGGATCTGGATACCCATGTTGTCTCCCACATGTTCCACGATGATCTCATCGGATGAACCACGGTGTCGAGGATTCAATCAATCCATATGCAATTCCCTTTGTCAATCGGTATGTTACTTGCCCGAGATTCGATCGTCGGTATCCCAATACCTTGTTCAATCTCGTTACCGGCAAGTCTCTTTACTCGTACCGCAATGCATGATCCCGTGACTAACGCCTTAGTCACATTGAGCTCATTATGATGATGCATTACCGAGTGGGCCCAGAGATACCTCTCCGTCACACGGAGTGACAAATCCCAGTCTCGATCCGTGCCAACCCAACAGACACTTTCGGAGATACCCGTAATGCACCTTTATAGTCACCCAGTTACGTTGTGACGTTTGGCACACCCAAAGCACTCCTACGGTATCCGGGAGTTGCACGATCTCATGGTCTAAGGAAAAGATACTTGACATTGGAAAAGCTCTAGCAAACGAAACTACACGATCTTTTATGCTATGCTTAGGATTGGGTCTTGTCCATCACATCATTCTCCTAATGATGTGATCCCGTTATCAATGACATCCAATGTCCATAGTCAAGAAACCATGACTATCTGTTGATCAACGAGCTAGTCAACTAGAGGCTTACTAGGGACACGTTGTGGTCTATGTATTCACACATGTATTACGATTTCCGGACAATACAATTATAGCATGAATAATAGACGATTATCATGAACAAAGAAATATAATAATAACCATTTATTATTGCCTCTAGGGCATATTTCCAACAGGTATGACATGGACAGCAGGCACAGCAAGAGCCGCTACATCATGAGGCAGCTGATTGCTGGAAAATTCAAGTACCGTTTCTAGGGAAAGCTTGGCTGCCCCTTCTGTGGCAAGGCGATCAAGGGCAGCATAGATGGCTTGATGCAGCATACCGTCTCCACTGGCAACTCCTACAGTAGGAAGCAAAAGGCCTGTACTCTGGCAAAACATGCGGCCTACGGACACTTCCTCAAGATTGTCAAAGTCAATGAGCCCTACTACATCCCGCCGCGCCGCCGCTGAACAAGGGAGACAAGTGATGTGCTACTAGACTGCTGCTGCTGCCCCAGGACCGCTGTGTCCTTTTATGTTATCGGTATTCACTAGTCGACTCTAAAACTTATGGTCTATGGTGTGTAAGAACTTATGTCCTATGGTCTATGGTGGGTGTGAACTTATGGTGTGCGGTCTGCCGTTTAACTAAGTGTTTGCTGCTAATCTGCTTAAGTGTGGTCTAAGTTGTTATTAGTACTATTTTGCTGATGCATGTTAGGCATTGTACAATGGTAGATGCTAAGGGTGATGCTTAGAAAAATAAACCGGGTTTTTCTGAAGCACCATTGCCTATTCCTACAGGACAGACGCCTAGTTAAGCGTCTACCCTGTACAAATAAGCACCGGTGCTTAAGAAAAGCCTGGTTTATCTCTCTAAACACCTCGCCTAATCACCTTGCATTGTAGAAGGCCATAGCAACTCAAGTATCGTACGGTGGTCTATGTTATGTTTGCTGTGTTATTCTTCCGTTCTAGAATCGTACGGTGATGCATGCTAGGAACTCTACTACGATGACTATGGTAGTTATAGCTTGGCATGATTATGTTCAGTTTATAACTCAGGATGTTCCAGCCATATCTATGACCAGTTACAACTGAACTATGCATTAGTTTTTGCCAAAAGTAAAGCATGCAAATGATTGCCAATTCTACCTATTGCCATTTGAAGCTTTGTACTGAGGATGCATTAGTTATTGCAATAAGTAGAGGATGCTCATGTTTCCCAGAAGTGCCTGTTTCCACTTTCTGGTAAGAACTGAACATGTATCAAATTATGCTAAAAGTAGACCATGAGCATGAACATGTATCAATTGCTGCTTCCTATTTGTGTTTGAATGGGCTCAACATATCTGGTGATGGTTTAGGGTCTCTGCGTGACCGTGATGATAACTCAAGATGTTCCAGCCATATCGTGACCAGTTATAACTCAACTATGCATTAGTTCTTGCCAAAAGTAAAGCATGCAAATGATTGCCAATACAACCGTATTGCCTGTTCAATTTTTGTACTGAGGATGCATTAGTTATAGCAGTAAGTAGAGGATGTTCATGATTGCCAAAAGTACATATATCCACTTTATGATAAGAACTAAACATGTATGAAATGATGCTAAAAGTAGAGCATGAGCAAGATCATGTATCAATTGATGCTACCTATTTGTGTTTGAATGGGCTCAACATTTGTTTGGCTATGATCTTGTTGTCAAATTTAAGTTTGAGTTCTACGAGGCTTTTCTTCGTTACGAAGACTTTTATCTGAAACTGACATTGCTGGCTCGTATGCAATGATGCAAACCGGGTCAATTAATCTGAAGACAATAATTCAAAGATGAATAACAAAATTAGCAGTCAACTAATATTAAAAAAATTAAGTGGATCATTTAACATATGATCCACTTATGAGTTTAAGCACACAACCTATTTGGTCGTGCATAAAATAAGCGCAGTTTAACAAGGGTATCCAATTGCTTAACCACGTGAAGTTGTGCAAAACCTATGAGGGTTCAACTACTAAAAGAGCGGCCGACAACGATTAAAAAAAGCTACGATCAGGAAATACCTTCTCTCGAAGACGGCGGCGCCGAGTTGATGGCCGCGGATAGTGCGTGGCAAACTAGAAGTGCCCGTATAGCGCGGTAGACAGCGGCAAGGATATACGGCGTGTTCACGCGAGGACGGGGCAGAGAGAAGAACACTGAAGTCCGACCCCTCATGGCGGTGGACGGTGGCCGGCAACTCCTGCAGTCCATGTGAGCCCGGGTCTCTGATATGATCTTGCAGCGGTCGTGAGAGCTGCGGATGGCACGGCTGGGTGGTTAGAATGAGGCGGTGTAATCGCGGGATTTAGGGAGGGGTGGGCCGTGTTGAGTTATGTGAGATTTCAATAATATCACAATGATATCCCAAAAGATCTAGAAAATATTGTCCTTGCGGCCACAAAATGGTGAAAAATCCTACTCATTCACCCTCTTCCATTCATCAATACTGCTCCCTCGAAATTTCATTAGACTAGTTTCATACTAGATGTACTAGTGTAGTTTGTGAAAATGGATGCACTAGTGCAGTTCCTCAAAGTAGATGCACTAGAATATATTTTGACCCTGATGCACTTGATTAGTATCTGAAACTGTTGCACAAGATTAATTTGTGAGGTTGATGTACCAGTGTAGTTTCTCATCTTGATTCATTAGTGTAGTTTCTGAACTTGATGTAGTGAAGTACTTTCTGAACTTGGTCTCGTGTTATTTTCACCACCAAAAAAACTTTAGAACTTGGTGAAGCAGAGGTATATGTTATTTTATTCAACATAATAAAACTAAACTGGCACTAAGAAAGCAAATAGATCACTGACTCAACTATATATTCCGAAAAGAAAAATAACATGGTGTACTTGATTTTAATTTCAGAACTTTGTGTACTAGTTTCTGAACTACATTCATCCATGACTTATACTTTATAAGCATCTACTCCATGTACTATTCACTTGTAAACCGTAAAAAACAGAAGATTAAATCTTGAAAAATAAACACTAGTACTCCATGTATTCATCACTTGTCTCTCCCCTAGCAGGCCAAAGCGCCTCAAAGAGCTCCTACAGGAGGAGAAGTTGTTCACCTTTGCTGGTTTCAGCATTAAAAATGACAGGGACAAGCTGAAGTTGTCTGGTTTGGAGATAAACCCCAACAAGCACATCGACATTTAGCGCAACTGGAGTGTTCCATACAACGGAAAACCGTACGACTCCTTGGCTGATGTTGCAGCCAGCGTCATCCACCCATTCTACAGCAAGATGAAGAGAAGATCGACAGGGAGGCAGACCATAAATTGTGGGGGGACAGCCCACTGCCAGATTACCTCATCGAGTACGCAGCAATAGATGCGTACGCCACCTACAAGTCATTGAAGATAATCGACAACATCAAAAGAGGTCTGGAAATTTCAAAAGAGCAGGAAGCGGACCCCTACTACCACTGCCACTATGCGGGATGAGGAGACATCAAAGTCTGCCTTCGTGTTGCTTGCGCTTGTGCTTGTTCTTTATCTTGTTGTTTGAAATTTGTAGTTTTCTTTTCTTGGGTCAAACCAGCTTGTTTATGTCATGTGTGTCAGAGTTGAACCAGTTTGTTTATGTCCTGTTTGTCAGGGTTGAACAAGTTTGCTTATGTCATCAAGTACATAGTTTGCTTATCTCTTTAAATAAGTTTGCTAGCTTCCTATTTTGTTTATCCATCAACACAAAAATTCAAGTAAATTGTGAATGGAACTATGTGGCTGCTCTTCAATACTCCCTACGTAAACTAATATAAGAGCGTTTAGATCACTATTTTAGTAATCTAAACGCTCTTATATTAGTTTACAGAGGGAGTACTAGTTATCAATGGAACTAATCACAGAAGGTTGTGCCATGTGTAGTTTTGGTTCAGAATTGTATGGAAAAGAAAACAATTACTACAATTAGAACCAAATTCCATTAACCGAACCTACGAAAAAGGGTCCCCCAACACCCCCAGCTTTACTATAAAGCAACAACACCAAGCATCCAACAACAAGTCAAGACATATTCAAGTTCAAGGAAGTCTCAAATAACCGTTGGGGCAACAGCAAAACAAGCCCCAAACATAACAAGTTCATTTCACAGTGATACATGGCCCATTTACTGAACCTAGATATATATAGATATGTACGGTAATACACGGCAAGTACTCGGAAACAAGAGCTAACATACCAAGTTCATTTCACATCGAAACATGGCCCAGCCAGTTCTAAACGAGGATGATGGTGATCATCATCCTCAAGTCACGGCGACGGGTGTTCGCAACAGTGAGTAGGATGCCCTGACCTACCCGAAGATTCTTTCCATGAAGGAACTTCTTCCACCCCGCCCGGTTGAAGACAGTGCGACCGTCCGTGTCCACTGCGTAGGCACAGGTGGTGATGGAGCCTGTTCTGGTAAGGCGTAGTCCAGCAGCCATGTCTTCTTCATGCGGCTCGATGCCACAACTAACAGATAACCTCTTAGGTAATTTCTGAAAACAGTTGATATGATATATGAGCATGTCACGTGCAATTATCAGCAAATCATACACTTGAAGACACATATATCATTGGATTCAACAGTGAGCATATGTATATCATCACATCACTACACTAGACGCTAATCATCAAATTACTACAGTAATTAAGCATATCATTAGTTTACTACGTACACTAACCATATCATCGCATATTACTACACTACATAAGGATATATCGCATTACTACAACACATGCATACCATAAAAAATTCTGCACTAAATGAATTCTACACATGGCATATCATCATAGTACTACAACATGCATATCATGTCAAGTAGTACACTTATTAAGCATGCATATCATGTAATTACCACAGTAAGTAACATACCATGAGATGCTGTTTAACATTCGTCCTTGTGAGGCGGGTCACGAATGGCATCCCGACGCAGTCTTCACGTAGCGGAAGCATGTCCCAGAGGTTGCATGTTTCATCGCCGCTCAGCCTCAGTCTTTGGGCATAGAGTGCTTCATCAAGTGGGTTCTCATCATCATCTGGATCCTCACCATCGTCCTCCTCATGAACTTCATCCTCACTATCGGAAATAAAATTCAGATAGATAACAGAAATCCTGGGCCTTTCTCCTCTCAAGGAGAAGCTGATCAATTCACCCCCACTAAGATGCAAGCGGGCGATGAAACGATCCCATTCATCTCCTCCAATCTGGGTTATCGTTCACCCCTTATCGACCTGCATAGTGTACACCCCCCCAAGAGCGTCGAAGGTCACGGTGTCTCCGACGAGCTCATTGAATGCCAATCTCACAATGCATGGGACGATCTGTGCAACATAAAAACAAATAACAAACACAATGCATTAGTGGAAAGAGCAATAAAAACAAAATTAATGAACTGTGTCAGAAGGTTCATATAAATTGTTACCGCTGCAAAAACAAAAGTAGGCTAGAAGTAGATGCCGAACAATGTGGCAGTACAAAGGCTGGTCCGGCACCGTGACTTGCACCGTCGACACGGTGCTTCCTCCATTCTACACAGAACATGTTGAACTCTAAGTTGAATTGTACGCTACCATAGTACAATACAAAGATCATACATATAATAAATCATAGTGATAACGTAAAATGCAATGCCTATTAAATCTATTTACTATCATCTACCTAAAAAAGCAATGCCAATGACAATGGCAATGCCAGTATCATCTACCTAATAAATCCCAATCAGATCTAACCTAAAATGCAATACTATAGTGAAGAACGGATGAATTATTTTGATTTATTTTTTCACACATAGGGCCTCATTTTGATTTGCACAGAGCCTCTCTTTTCCCTGGTACGGCTCAGATCCTACACTACGACATCCATCAATCTATCAAAGAACCATCATATCCATCAACAAATCATCTACCGCATGTATCAAATAAAATTTCTGGATCAGAACCGCGCCCGGAGGGAGACGCATGCGGTTTGGGAAGGGAAGAAGATTCGCGAGGGGGATGAGGGGAGATCTCACCTACTTGCCGGAGTCGGTGGCGGCCGCGCAGATCCGGCGGCGAAGAGAGGCATCGTCGGGAGCTGGCGGCGGTGGCGCTTGTCGAGAAGGGGACGAAGAAGTTGAAAATGATGTGGAGTACTAGGTGCACTTAGCCAAATGTGGTACATGTGGTGGAGCGTTTGTGTGGATGACAAGGGGACCCCACGTGTCGGTACCCATAGAAAAAAATTGGCATTTCCAACTGCCTCACGGGGATTCGAACCAGGGCCATGCGGGTGTGAGGTAAAGGGTCTAGCTAGTTCGGCTGATGCAGTGTGTTCAGCCGAACCAATTTGCCTCTCCTTAAGGCATTTATCCAGACACAGACACACGAAAAAAACCATGCACCGAGGTTGTGCTCCATGTGTGGCATAAGTGGTCCTGTGAAGCTGCAACTAGGACCAATGTTGATATATGTTGTTATTAGCTAGGGTACCAACACTATATAATGGCTTATGTGAGCCTTGCTAGTAAAAGAAAACATTATCCATGTTGGCCCAAGTGGCACGTTTGAGTGCAACGTGTCAATATTGGTGCATTTGGCCCTTATGGCATCCGTGAGTCCAAAGAGACGATGATTAGTGAAAACACATGAAGATTGCTACATGACGGGCCGTTGGCGTGTCTTGGTATGCACTGCGCGTGAAAAGTTGGTGCATGTCGAGACGTAGTTTATCGGTGCATGTGGATCCTATAGGCTTATTTGTTCCTTGTTTGTGGGCATGGTGCGTATTGGCTCAAGTGACATGTGTCAGTGCATCGTGACATCTATTGGTGCATCGGGCCCTTATACCAATTATTTGTGCAAAGAGATCAAGATTGATATATGTCGGTCCATTATCGCATCTTGGAGGCATAGACTGATGTTTTGATCAGTCAGTCTAGAGGGCACTATAAATACAAAAAAATTCAAAAAAATATAAAACCTTGGAAACCTAGCTTTGTTTGTGCAAGAGATCATGTGTGCCAAAATTGAGGTGATTTGGAGGTGGTCGAAAAAATCACCGCATTCCGGAGGGACCATTTGGTCTAACTTAAGCCATTTTTTGAGCAAACGTGATTTTTTTCCACCACCTCCAAATCACCCAAATATTCTATGACACGGTGACCCACATGTGCCAAACATGTCTATGAAAGAAAATTTGGAAAAAATATATTTTACAATGCCCCCTTGAGGTATAGACCGATGTTATGATCAGTCAGTCTAGAGGGCAGTAAATTCAAAAAAATTTAAAAAAATATAAAACCTTGGAAAACTAGCTTTGTTTGTGCAAGAGATCATGTGTGCCAAAATTGAGGTGATTTGGAGGTGGTCGAAAAAATCACCGCATTCCGGAGGGACCATTTGGTCTAACTTAAGCCATTTTTTGAACAAAGGTGATTTTTTCCACCACCTCCAAATCAGCCAAATTTTCTTTTAAATGGTGACCGACATGTGCCAAACATGTCCATGAAAGAAAATTTGGGAAAAAATATTTTACAATGCCCCCTTGAGGTATAGACCGATGTTTTGATCAGTCAGTCTAGAGAGCAGTATAAATTCAGAAAAATATAAAACATTGTAAAACTAGCTTTGTTTGTGCAAGAGATCATGCGAGCCAAAATTTGGGTGATTTGGAGGTGGTCGAAAAAAATCACCGCATTCCGAAGGGACCATTGGTCTTAACTTAAGCCATTTTTTGAACAAAGGTGAATTTTCCACCACCTCCAAATCACCCAAATTTTCTTTTACACGGTTACCCACATGTGCCAAACATGTCCTTGAAAGAAAATTTGGAAAAAAATATTTTACAATGCCCCCTTGAGGTATAGACAGATGTTTTGATCAGTTAGTCTAGAGGGCAGCATAAATTCAAAAAAATATAAAACCTTGGAAACCTAGCTTTGTTTGTGCAAGAGATCATGTGTGCCAAACTTGAGGTGATTTGGAGGTGGTCGAAAAAATCACCGCATTCCGGAGGGACCATTTGGTCTAACTTAAGCCATTTTTTGAACAAAGGTGATTTTTTCCACGACCTCCAAATCACCCAAATTTTCTTTTACACGGTGACCCACATGTGCCAAACATGTCCATGAAAGAAAATTTGGAAAAAAATATATTTCACAACGCCCCCTTGAGGTTTAGACCGATGTTTTGACCAGTCAGTCTAGAGGGCAGTATAAATTCAAAAAAAATCAAAAAAATATAAAACCTTGAAACCTAGCTTTGTTTCTGCAAGAGATCATGTGTGCCAAAATTTGGGTGATTTGGAGGTGGTCAAAAAAATCACCGCATTCCGGGGGGGACCATTTGGTCTAACTTAAGCCATTTTTTGAACAACGGTGATTTTTTTCACCACCTCCAAATCACCCAAATTTTCTTTACACGGTGACCCACATGTGCCAAATATGTCCATGAAAGAAAATTTGGAAAAAACTATTTTACAATGCCCCCTTGAGGTATAGACCGATGTTTTGATCAGTCAGTCTAGAGGGCAGTATAAATTCAAAAAAATCAAAAAAATGTAAAACCTTGGAAACCTAGCTTTGTTTGTGCAAGAGATCATGTGTGCCAAATTTGAGGTGATTTGGAGGTGGTCGAAAAAATCACCGCATTCCGAAGGGACCATTTGGTCTTAACTTAAGCCATTTTTTGAACAAAGGTGAATTTTCCACCACCTCCAAATCACCCAAATTTTCTTTTACACGGTTACCCACATGTGCCAAACATGTCCTTGAAAGAAAATTTGGAAAAAAAATATTTTATAATGCCCCCTTGAGGTATAGACCGATGTTTTGATCAGTTAGTCTAGAGGGCAGCATAAATTCAAAAAAATATAAAACCTTGGAAACCTAGCTTTGTTTGTGCAAGAGATCATGTGTGCCAAACTTGAGGTGATTTGGAGGTGGTCGAAAAAATCACCGCATTCCGGAGGGACCATTTGGTCTAACTTAAGCCATTTTTTGAACAAAGGTGATTTTTTCCACGACCTCCAAATCACCCAAATTTTCTTTTACACGGTGACCCACATGTGCCAAACATGTCCATGAAAGAAAATTTGGAAAAAAATATATTTCATAACGCCCCCTTGAGGTTTAGACCGATGTTTTGACCAGTCAGTCTAGAAGGCAGTATAAATTCAAAAAAAAATCAAAAAAATATAAAACCTTGAAACCTAGCTTTGTTTCTGCAAGAGATCATGTGTGCCAAAATTTGGGTGATTTGGAGGTGGTCAAAAAAATCACCGCATTCCGGGGGGACCATTTGGTCTAACTTAAGCCATTTTTTGAACAAAGGTGATTTTTTTCACCACCTCCAAATCACCCAAATTTTCTTTACACGGTGACCCACATGTGCCAAACATGTCCATGAAAGAAAATTTGGAAAAAACTATTTTACAATGCCCCCTTGAGGTATAGACCGATGTTTTGATCAGTCAGTCTAGAGGGCAGTATAAATTCAAAAAAATCAAAAAAATGTAAAACCTTGGAAACCTAGCTTTGTTTGTGCAAGAGATCATGTGTGCCAAATTTGAGGTGATTTGGAGGTGGTCGAAAAAATCACCGCATTCCGGAGGGACCATTGAGGTGAAGGAGAGTTCGTGGCCGCAGAAGATCCCGTAGCCCTTTCTGGAGACAGGGCAGCGACGGAATCCGAGGCAGATTAGCCTGCAGCAGCCGGTTCCGGGCGGTCCTGATCTTCTGTGGCAGCGGGCCGAGGCGCTGGTGAGAGTGGAGCCGCAGAAGATCCAGGGCGGCTCGCAGACTTGTCATGAGCCCATGATGCTGCAGGCCCACTGGAGTCAGGGGCTGTCTCCACGTCCGCCTGGCAAACGGCGGGGCGCCGCTTGTAGCACACGGGCTGGGCCGCAAAGCGCGTGCATCCCTGACCATTATCTGGTTGCCGCGTGGCCGCCGGTGATTGGTGCGGGCCGGAGGGCGCGCCTCGCCCAGTCCGAGGTGGCCGCGTGTCGAGCGGCGGGACGGAGGCACGCGTGCAGCCGACCGCAGCTGGCGCGTCTGGTCGATCTGCCGCAGATCCGCAGCTGTCACCTGGCGCTGATCCCGGAGACGATTGCCTGGGCCTTTGCGACGGAAATCCCGAGGAGGATATGTTCCCCACGCCGCTGCACACGCAATATAACTCGCCCGGAACGATTTCTTCACCAGTTTCTTCGCTGTTTTCACTGTTTTGTTCGCCTTCCCCTGTAGCATGGTGAGTTGTACATGCAGATACAAACACACTGTGATAAGAAGTCGCAAGCAGTTTTCCTTGCACTCTACGTGGAGGATATGTCGGATGAGTGTGATTCATTATCTGTATTCATCCTGTATATTCTTCAATTGGAGAGCATGGATGACTAATGTATTTTTCGGATTTATCAGGCTTTTATTTTGTTTTCAGGAGCGAAATATAATTCCTACATTACATCTATTTCCAAATTTTAGCGTGCAACATAAACAAGCTACACGCTGGCCACGAAGAAACCATGATTCTTGAGGTTGCACTTGAAAAACTCACATATAAAATGCAAAAAAAAATATCCCAAACTAATACAAGGGAGTGGACAACCAAATAGCTGAGTCATACATTATGAGAAAGTCACTAACTGACAGAATGAAGTATTTTAGAGAAAAGGTCACACGATACTAGGCACAGACGACAATGCACACGCCAACATCAGGTTGATCGTCGATGTACTTGCTGTCCGACCGTGCGCACAATGTTGTAGCTATCATAATTCTGCTTTGAGATCCTGCACATAAGGATATTATTAATGCCATGGAATATATTTAGACACATTAAAACATTAAATTACGGCATATTAGGTACCTCTATCAATTTGGCGCACGTACGTCGATTGTGACCATCTGCCTCATGACAATAGCTACATCTACCCTTTGTTCTGGTTTTCTTCATCTTTGCCTGTAGCCTTTTCTTCGGAGCACCTCGGCCTGGCACATGCACGGGATCCAGAACCTTTTTGAAACCTTCACCATCAAGGTTAGCCGATTGTGGCATCAACGGGCCAAACCCTAATGCTGTTACCCTGAGCATTAGTTGACCCCTTGCTATCAGCTTGTTCACTTGCAAACATCTTGTCCTTCCAAAACCCTTTTTAGATGCTGAAACGCCTCATCAGAGTGGCATGCCTTGAAACATGCTGCGTGACTAAAATTCCTTAGCTTACGGTACCTTTGTAGGGCTGCAGAGTATGCATACATCTCGTTCTTTCTGGTCGGTGTGAATGCACATTTTGTACTCATTGTCCACCTAGTGGGAACACAACACCTGGGCAGTGTTTCTTCTTGTAAAATTCCCAATATGTAAAATATGTGGGAACATGGTGTGCCTGCGCATTCCAATTTGCGGCAAGAACAACTGATACATCGAAGCATACCTTCCTTCGACTCCGTGCGCACTTCGATCTTTTTATCCATTCTTTCCTTCTTAGACACAACGTATGTGGTAACCTCTGTTGCATCAAGTACCTCTCTAATCTCACATTTTTTGACAGCATCTATGCTCCGTAAGACCAATTTAAACACAGCAGGAGTGAAAACTTCCGCGGCGTGTTTCTCAAGAACTGAAGCATTTTCCTCTGTGAACGGAACGGACTGTAAGGCCTCGACGTCTTGGAGAGCCTCGTTCAAGCGTCGCGACGCAAGGCAACGCTCATAGTGCTCTAGCATTTGAAACAACGTCATCTTAGCCTCAAGATGCGTATGTAGCACCGAGTTTATACTCTCACTCCGCTGATTGCTGCTCAATCCAAGGAAACAACGACCCTCAAGATATGGAGCACACCACAGTTTATTCCGTCTGATGCAGCCATGAGTCCTCACTTGTTACTTTATTCCGTTGTAAGAAGTGTAACCATTTTCTCTCATGCTCTTCAATGGAAGATGTATCATATATGAAAGATCGGAATTCCTCCTTTACTGCGTCATCATGCAGATGGCATACAATGTTCTGCTGAATGTGCCATATACAGAGCCTATGGTTTGAGTCAGGCCACACCACCCTGATTGCTCTCTGCATTGCAAGGTCCCCATCCGTGATCACAGATATAGGATGCTTCTGTCCCATAGCATCAGAAAAGGTCCGTAACATCCACTCGTATGCCTGGCTTGTTTCATGTGAAATGATACCGCATGCAAAAATAACGGTGTTGCGGTGGTGATTCAACCCGACAAACGGCACAAATGGCAGATTATACTTATTGGTTCTGTATGTGCTATCAAAAAAAATAACGTCCCCGAAAGCCTTGTAGTCACGTCGGGATTGACTATCACACCAGAACAGTCCCTTCAGATGGCCAGCTTCATCAACCAAGTGCCTGAAGAAAAAAATCTGAATCTTGCTCTTGCCTCGCCACCATGTGATTGATCACCATTTGAGCATCCCCGGAAGAAATTGTTTCCTGCTTGTTAGCATGGCAGAAATTGTAAATGTCCCTCATAATGCATCCAACCTCATCATATCCACCGTATTGCATGCACATAATATCCATAATATGGTGTTTTCTGATCCCAGATTTTTCCATGTCTGCAATCTCCGCTTTCTGCGCATCGCTAATTCTTCTGTGTGAACGCAAAAGACACGACAAATCTCGTGGGGCTAGAGGATGGTTGTGTTCATCGATGAAATCCTTGACAAACCACTGACCTGTTTCCTCCTGTCTTGCAATCACCAATTTAGCTTTACACCCTACACGAGTTATACTCCGTGGCCTCCTCTTTCTATCTTCCATCTTCCTCTTCATGTGCTTCTCTTCACGAACCCCTTCATGACTACACACAAATTTCCTTAAAATTGTATGGCAGTTGGATCCATCCCACTCGACATAGCTTCTCCGGACACTAAAACCTTTCTCAAGACCATATTTGTTATAGAATGTATAACCTTCATCCTCACTATTAAACATCTTGTTAGCAATATGATAGTACTCCATCATTGACTCGTGACTTACATCCGCCATGTCTTCCTGCATCACAATTCAGACGAATAAAAATCTGAAAGGACAAACATAAATGCATGCAAAACCCAGTACGAAATCTTGCGTGGAATTTTAAACTTTGCTCCTTGTACATGTTATGGCAAGCGATCATAAACGTCCATAAACTGGGTCCCCCGTAAACTAGTGAAGTGACCATGGATGATGAAAAATTCTAAATTGAATTGCATGCACTAGGGAAACCTAAATCGATGATGACTAAACAAATCTAAGTAGGAAGTGCAGGCTACGAATCAAAGTCAGTTAAGATTCGGGCGATTCATACCTTAAGATGCAAGTCCGGAAGCGATGGGATCATCGGGGGGCTTTCTCCTATACCGCCGCCGCCGACACTGCCGCCGCAGATGTCATGCCTTATTCTTCTTCCTGCCGCCGACCACGTCTTTTATAGTGAAGGGGACCAGGAGGAGGACGAGAACGACGCCGACGAAGGTGAATTGGTTCCTCTCGCCGGGCTCGTCGGACAGAAGGAAGAGGACGAGAAGGAGAACTTGACCGAGCTACTAGATCTAGACGTGGTTCTGGTCGTGGACGTGATCGGTTGATTTTTTTACCCTGGACCATTATTTCCTTCTCTGATTAAACTAATTAAGGTAATTCTTTTTAATCCCCCACCAGATCGGACGGCTAATAAAAATCGGAGGGGTAAGTACTTGAAAGTACTCCCAGTACCGCCCCAATCACCGTAAAGGAGCTCTACATTCGTATGTAGTTTGTATTGAAATATCTAAAAAGACTTATATTTAGAAACGAAGGGAATACACCTTTATAGTTTACCACCTTTCAGTTTGAAGCCGTTTTGGTGCCTAATAAATAACTCCTACAACGTTCAGATCTATACATATACAACTTTGAACAGAGTATCAATTATTTTGCCACCAGGTTGCTCCCAAATACAGTAAGTGTTGAGATATAAATTTGTAGATGGGTTTCCATCTTTCAGACCTACAATGTCAATGCAAATTCTATATCTATCCTCATATAGTAAAGATATGATTATTTTAAGTTACACGATAAAGTGGAGGTATAAATTAAAATTTCCCTCTGAGTGAAAGAAGAGTGTGGTGCCGCACTCATCCAGCTCCAAATATAGTGATAGAACTTTTGAAATTAACTATCCAGGATATGATAGAAATATTGAAAAACAACTGAGACGCATTGTACACTTTGAACGGTTTGAATTATGATGCCTTGATTTAATGGTGGGACAAACTTTCTTACAAAATAAAAATAGTACATGTCAAAAACATAAATTCCAAATTGGTTCATGAGAGGTCAACAAAATAGTTACGGATTTAACTACAGCATTGTAGTCTGTAGACCTCATCGATCACTATAGTTCTCAAGTAAACGATATCTCCATCCAAGTGTATATGAAAAAAAAATGGTTTTGGACAGAGGACGATATATTTGGATGGAGCATAAAAGCTCGGCGATTTGTGCACTTTCCTGCCAGGCCCGACCCTGGACAGGGGGAAGGCCTAGTGGTCGTTTGTTTTTTTTTCCTTTTTTTTTATTTTGAAACAGTCTCAATACATATATTTGAAAATTATTAATTTACTTCAATTTTCAAAGGTGACCACCACACATATTAAAAATTCATGCACTGTAAACATAATGTTCAAGAAACTTTTATAAAATATTCGTAGTATTCAAAAAAAGTTTGTGCCATTTATAAAATGTTCTTGCCTTTTAAACAAACATTCGTGACATTTTTCAAAAAGGTTTAGACAACATAGAAAATGTTTCTGTAATTTTTTGAAATATTTCAAAATATTCAAAAAATGATCATTACATATTAATAAAGCTCACTTATTTTTTAATAATATGTTTTTAACATGCATTTTAAACTCTTTATAAAATGCGAAACAATGTTCACATATTTGTTTAAGGCTTGGACCATTCAAAAAAATGTACATGACATTTTTTTTAAATATTTACATGTTTCAAAAATATTTTCTTAACATCTAAAAAGGTTTATACAATGTGAAAAAGTCCTTTTAATTTAAAGTAAAAGTTTGGTATCATTAAAAAAAGTTCAATGTTTAACATTCTTTTGATTCAAACATGTGTTCGAAATAATGCTTGCCATGTATTTGTAAAATGAGCAACTTGTATACAATATGTTTCACGTTATATAATATTTTCTAAACCTGTATTGAAAAAAGTAGAAATGTATTTAATAAATAACGAGAAAAAGAAGAAATAATAAAACTGATAAAGAAACCAGTAGGAAGGTTCTAAAACCTGTCCATATAACCTTCCCAAAACCGCTTATATGGGCAGGCCCAGTAAGGCGAGCATGCACCCAGCGCTAGAGGCGTGGCGGAGCAACATCTTGCAATAAGCGAGACATAGCTCCCTACAGAAGGGACAGTTGTCCAGCCACGCATGCCGAGAGTAACTAGTTGACGATTCGCGAGCCTCTCAACGATCACTTGGGGGTGGGCTGAGAGCATGCTCTGGGCGCTTCCTCCGTATTTTATTTTTAAGTTTTCCGTACACGTTTTCTGCTTTTAAAACGATTTTTTCCGGTTTTTCAACTTTTTGGTCTTTCACCGGTCTTCCTTAGCTTTTGGACCAAAAAACATTTCAAAGAAAAGTTTTTTTGCACAAAAAACATGTTTTTTTTTTTGCTTCCGCGAGAGTTTCAGTTTTGCTTTTGGGAGAGGCACAACCATGCCTCTCGGAAACGAAAAAAAAACATGTTATATTTTTCCCCTTCCGCGAGAGGCATGGTTGTGCTTTCGCGAGAGGCACGGCCGTGCCTCTCAGAAACGAAAAAAAAGAAACGCGTTTTCTGTTTTTTTTTTTCCTTCCGCGAGAGGCACGGTTGTGCTTTCACGAGAGGCACGGCCGTGACTCTTGGAAACAAAAATGTGTTTTCTGTTTTTTCCTTCCGCGAGAGGCACGATTTTGCTTCCACGAGAGGCACGGTTGTGCTTTCGCGAGAGGGACGACCATGCCTCTTGGAAACAAAAAAACACATTTTTTTCTTCCATGAAAGACACGGTTTTGCTTCCGCGGGAAGCACTATTGTGCTTTCGCGAGCAGCACGGCCGTGCCTATTTCGGGAAGGGAAAAAATGCTTCCGGTTCGGTTTTTCCCTCTGATGTTTTTGTGAAAAAGCTCCTTAAACCTATCAACATGGGATCTGTTTTTGAAGATCTCGACGCAAGGAATCCAATGTGAAACTGTTTCGAGATTTGGACGCACGGTTTAAGTGATAAAACCTTTTGAATAAACGGATGTATGAAAAAAAGGAAAAACTCTCAGGTTTCAAGGAGGTGGGAGTGATCTTTGGAAGAAGTACTCCGTGATTTTGGCACATGCCGCTCACAACGAGCGCCTACTTAACGGGCCAAGCCCAACACTCACCACTCTGTGCGTGAGAGTTTGCATGTTTTCTAAATTTTTTTCCTATTTGGATATATATTTGAAACTTTAGAAAGGTATATATACATATATTTTAAATAATATATTTACTTTACTAACTTTATAAAAATCTTAATAAATTTTAAATGTTCCAGAATTTTAAAAATATCCACAATGTTTATTTTTTATGAATTTCAAAGTATTAATAATGTAAGAAAATGCATGAACTTGAAAAAAAATGATGGATTTAAAATTCGAAGGAAAGAATAAATGAAACCAAAAATACTGAGCAAAAAGAAATAAAAAACCAAAGGAAACAAAAAAATAGTATAGAGAAAATGGAAAAAAAATGGGATGTAGCCTCCGTGAACCCGCTCGGAAGGTTCCCAAACCGGACCTACGACCGCTTCAGGTAACACCAGGCCACCAGGAGCGCACAGTGAGCGAGTGTATTGATAATACTTGCTATAAGCTATATATATCATTTATGTCTGATCTTCGCATGGTCTCCCAAGACCCGACTCATGGTCCGAGTCAAACATTGTAATTATAGTAATATGCCCCTGTATTTGCCAAAAAAAGAAAACTCACTAACTTGCTCATAAACGTAAAAATGCAGTGCATTTGGATCCCTTGCCAGCTTACCTCGCTAGGCAAAGCTAGCCTTGCCGATGGAGGCTAGCCGATTTGGCTCGCTCACTCAATAGAACAAAAGGCTTGCAACCGCTGGCAACAAGGCAAGCTAGCTCAGGAACCAAATCCGATGGTCCCTTGCTTGGCCAGGCTAAGCAAGCGCTTGCCGAATAACCAAACGTTCCCGTGTTCTATACTTGGCAAATGAGTCACTTTAGTCCTAAGTTAGTTGAGCCGAGCTAAAAACGCCGACGTGGGCAGACACATAGGCAGGGGAGGCCGAAACAGTTGGAATTCTTTCATGTACGCTCTGCCATGGTTTCTGTTTGCATAACTAGCGGGGATGATCGGCTGCATCCATGGAGTAATAATATGGCTAGTGTAGTAATTTTTTTTTTGAAAAAACTTCCAATCTATTTATTTTTAATCATAAGTTCATAACACTACAACGAATATCAAAAATATTAATAATTACATCCAAATTCGTAGACCATCTATGCAGGGGCGGAGCCAGAAAATTTAGCCGATGGGTTCATTCATTGATAAATTGTGAGGATTTTGTCTAATTAATTAAGTGTATAGTCTGTTTTTGCACTGAAGGTCAATCATTTTTTTGCACCACCTTACATCAAATATATAGCACTCTGTTTCTAAGAAGAAGTATATAGCACTCAAAAAGCATAATGGATAGAAATATAATATCATGTATGAATAGCAAATGCGGAAATATTATCATTTGTTATTCCCTAGAAACACATTTAACTAGTAACTATAAAACCATACTAATTTAATTGTGTGATTATAGAGTCAACCTGGTTCTGGTGCATCTAGCCGTCGGAAAATAACCTAAATATATGTGAATCATCCCCGAAAATTGACAAGTCGCAATATTCCAATTACCACGTAATCACTCTTAAAATTAAAAACCCTAGCAATACAATTTGGGAAGCAAACATTACTACATTAGTCGAAATAGAGGCACACGCTTGTAGGAATTGATGACTTACCTCTTCAGAAATTTGATGCACTTGACCTACGTTTAAGGTGGCCTTGAATTATATTATTTGGATGTAGTGACCGATTTCTCTTTTGAGAATATATGTCATTCTATACCCTAGATCGGTCAAACAAACTAAGTACATGGAGTAAGCAATTAGAAAATTAAAATATGAACACCAGAGAGGCGATGTGGTGATGCAATCTGAGTACCTGGAATTTGGAGTTTTCGACAATGATCGCCGGCTTTGCTGCAGTCGATCTGCCGTAGCGTGTGGCAACGAGTGGCGGCTGATCATGGGCGTGAAGAATAGATTAGGGTACGAACAGGAGGTATAGAGGCAATTTACCATTGGGCTTTTGGGCTTTTTTATTAGGCTGTTCACCTGGCGCGTTGGAGCTTGATGGGTTCAGGACTTGTTTTTGGTTGGGTTCATACGATTACGTATCTATCTATGTGTACTATACCAGGAAAAGTCGTTGGGTTCATCTGACCCCAACGCTAACACGCTGGCTCCGCCTCTTCATCTATGGCTAGTTTAGTCTTTTTGCTGGTATGGCTAGTTTAGTTTCGCAATGAGTTGCTGTTGTTGTTTCTATGCCTTGTCTTTGCTAGCATGCATGACATTACAGTAAAAGGATTTCAGGGCAGCTACCTTGGTTTGTCTCCAAGGTCTGTATGCCGGACATATGTTGTTTTGTAACATGCGGTTAAACAGCAGGCACGAGCCCCTTCATTTCAAAAATAAATATAATAATGGCGACAATTTGTACTTGGAGAGAGCCAGAGAGTGTGTGTGTCCTTTAGCAAATCTGATGTCAGATTATTAAACATGGCAAATCAAACTTTCTTTATGGCAAACTATGTTGGTTGTAAGGACGACAAGTTTCTTTAGCAAACATGGTAAATCCTTGCCGCGAGGATGGTAATTTCCTTTAGCAAGCACGGCAAATCCTGACATTTACTCACGTCAACATAATTTGCCATGTTCAAATATCAGAAATTTGATTTGTAGTGAAATCCATTCTCTATGCAATCATGTGATCCCACTTGCTTCATTTGTTTTTGTTTTTTCAAACAAAAGTACCCCTGACACAAAAGAAAATATCCCACCTTTTCAACGTCAAACTAATTTATTGTTTTTTATTGTTTATGAGATAGCTCACCATCCATGCTGAATGGTACTTCAAACTAATTAATAACTCGTACTCAGATACCTCAGCAAGTTGCGCATGAAGGCACGACTAATTAAAGCCAGTTTTATGTGCTCTGGCAAGGTGATAATGGTGACACCATAAACAAACAATTCTTTCATCATCAAGAAAAGTCACCCTCCGGCCTTTAAATTCGTCCACGCAGGCCACGAGATAGTACGACTGGCCATAGTGAGGGTAAGATAAATAGTGTACGTAATATGCATCCTCACGCACAACTAGATATTTTTGCGACATGGTGTAGTATTAAATTAAAAAAAATGATAACGGTGGCATATGAAAATAGGCATCTCTAAGGTTCATGTAGGTGCTTGGCATGGTGAGAAGTTTAGTGAGAAGAGTTGAGACCCTTTGCTAATCTTTGTTAAAGGCATCCAACGGCAACCTGTAAATTTCCTCCCGCATCCGTCTGTGGATAAGGGAGACCAGTCCGCGGACATGGATGCGAGAGACAACCATCAACCGTAGATGCATACATTTTCACAACAACTCGAACCAACCAGGCGACATTCGATTAAATCAGACGATTTTTGATAAACACAACGGATTTCATTGAAACTAGGATAACTTGTACATAAAACCGAAAGATATTTCGTCCGGTGAACTAAAAACCTAAAAATAAAACCCTAAACTATCCTATATTTCATGGTGACCTCGTAGGCCATGTCGGGCTGGCCGGCGGCACCTCCTCCGTCATCGTGGCCCGACCCGGCGTCAGAGTCGGGCTTGGGGCGGCGGAAGGTGGCGGCATTGCGACAAGGCTTCCCGGCGGCCACCTGACGCTCGCGAAAGTTCCTCTCTGTTTCCTCCTGCGCAGTGCATCCACGACCACCGAGGACGTGGGCCGGGGGATAGGGCGGCGGTCATTGGCCGCGGCGACCTCGGCAAAGGACAATTCCTCGCCGTACCTGGCCACATCTCCTCATTGAGGCGGCGGAGACGGCGCTTGGCCCTCTCCGACGTCGTCACAGAGCGGTCCAGGGCCCAGGCGTATGCCAGGTCTGGGTTTACCGTGATGTCTGGCGGCCCGACGCCTGAGTCCACGAACATGGATCGGCGCACGGCCTTGCGGATGTCCGGCCGGCGCTGCTCCCGGATGGCATACTCCTGCGCCGTCATGGCGCTCTGGGACAACGACGAGTAGCCGCCGCTGCCAAGGTAGTGCAGAATGCGACCGCGTGCCTTGGGCAGGGGTGGCGGCACGTGGTGCTCCTCCTTGATGAAGCGCCTGGGCGGCGGCGAGAGCCGCTCCTCCTTGACGCGTCGGGGTGGCGGTGAGACCCGCTCTTCCTTCACGCAGTGTCCGATTAGGACGCCGCAGCTGCGCGGTGGTGGAGAGCGTGGAGGGGATGCCGGCTCCGGTTTCACGGGGAGGAGGCCCCCTGGTGGCCGAGCCGGGCCGTCGATGTGGACGATGGAGGAACAAAGCATAAGCTCCATTCGCTCCTTGAACTTCGCGTCGGTGGTGACGTAGACCTGGCCAGGCACCTCCAGCCCGGACTGTGGTGGCGGCGGCTGCCGGTGCTCCTCATTGCCGGAGGAGATGACGATTGTCACAGCGCTAGCTTAGTCCTTGTGTGTCATTGCATAAGCATACATGCATCATGTTTAATTTTTTTTTGAAACCTGAAATGGGGATGAACAAACCCTAGCACCCCCCTGAAAATGCTAGGTTCAACTGAAAAAGATTTCAATGAACCCAAAATGCCTTTCACCAAAGTTCATCATTTTTGAATTAGTCTAGAACCTATGCCAGAAATGGTGCACATTTTTCTAGGTCACTTTGGATTTTTGAATTAATTCATAAAGTATTTGAATTTGGGCATTTAATGGCTATAAATATTTTAAATGCCCAAATAATTCTGGAAATGATTGAGGGCTGTTGGAAATAATTTCAAAAGTGCCCACAAATATTTTCAGGATTTTACTAAGTGGTTTGGCATTTTTGCTGAATCAAAAACAAAGACACAATATAGAAAAGCCAGAAATAAAAGAGAGAGAGAGAAAGAGACCTGGGCCACTTACCTAGCGGCCCAACAGAAGCCCAGCCCACCGGCCTCTGCTAGTCACCACCAACCTCTCGCCCGGAGGACAGCGCGCGCGTGGCCGCCGTGCGCGAGCACACGGCCCACCACCTGCTTCTTGCCGTTGAGCCCTTGGACGCGTGGATGAACACCCCGCTGCCATCCCATTCCAGGCGACAGCTTACTTCCCCCTCAAGCTCTCTCCCTCGCCCTCTCGCCGCCATGGCTGTAGCCGTCGTTCGCTCGCCGTCGTCACACGTGTAGCCACCGCCTCCCCCTCGAAGCCTCGCCGCCATCCGCTACACCGAGGTAGCCAAGCCCCGAGCACTCGCACGCCCCGGAGCAGCCTCCCCAACCTCGCCTTCGCCGTTCGGCCACCGAGATCGCCGGCGACCTCCTGCCGTCACCAGCCCCTCCCCGAGCACGCCGAGGCCACCGTCGCAACCGCCGTGAGCTCCTCTCTCTTCCTCCCTAGCCGTGCCATTTGAGTCGCCCGCTAACCCCGCTTGTCACCACGGCCGAGAGCTCGGTTCCGCCTGCCATGTCGCTGCCGTGGCCACGTCTACCCGAGCTCGAAACCAAGCGCGTCACCACGCTCAGTGCATCACCAGGAGCCCGTAGAACTCCTCCGTGACCCCTGCCGTGCAGCATAATGCCGATCTAGAGCACACAAGAACGCCAGCCTCTGCCACGAGCTCGTTTCCGGTGAGCTCTGGCCACCCTAGCCGCTGCCGCATGTTGCAATGGATGTGGGCAAGCCTTAGCTCCCCGTAGGTGCCCTCCGCCGCTCTTTTTTGGACGCCGGAGGAGCGAGCCCGTGCCCCTCCGCCGCGTTTGTTGTCTCTGGCGTTGAGCCGCCGATTGGTCTAACCTCATTGACCAGGGGTTTTACCTCCCTTGGGACAATGACTTGTGGGTCCCGCCCTGCTAATTAGTTTAGTTCATGTTTAATTTAAACTAGATTAGCCCTGTTAGACTGACACGTGGGACCCACTGGTCAGTTTGACCTGGACCGCCCCGTTGATCAGCTGACGTCAGCATGAGGTTATGCTGACGCAGAAAATCATTTACTGGATTTGATTTAATTCTAAATAACCAAAAAAATCCAGAAAATGGTTTAAACTTCAAATATTCATAGTAATTCAACCATAACTCAGATGGAAAAGATTTATATAGGAAAAATGATCAGAAAAAACCAATCTATCCAATGGTACCGTTCTCATGCATGTTAAAGCAAGTTAAACCGGTTGATCAAGTCAAACTGATGAAATGGCATTTGAATATTAACATATGGAGTTCGAATTTCATTCTTTGGTTCAAACAACTTCATTTAATCTGGTTGGTAGATGCATTAGCTCAATCACTAGCATATTGCCATGCCATGATCATGCATCATATTGTTGCATTGCATTGATTGTGTTCCCTCTTGTTTGCCGTTGTTGTTCCCTCTCAGTAGACGTTGTTTCGACTTTGTGATGACCGATGAAGAGCTACTATGTTCAGAAGTGCCAGGCAAGTGATATGTCTCTAAGGTATCTATAATTTATGAAGTATCCATGCCATGTTTACAACAATTCTATGTGGTTTTCATATGATTTGAATAGAACTAATCCGGACTGACGCTATTTTCAACAGAACTACCATGGTGTTTTTTTTGTGCAGAAATGAAAGTTCTCCAAATGCAAGGAAACTTTTTGATGATTTTTTTGGAACAAGAGGCACTAGAAGCTTCATGGGAGGACCAGAAGGTGAAGGAGATGGCCACTACCCACCAGATCACGCCAGGGGCCTTGCCCTAGGGCTGGTGGTTAGTGGGCACCTCGTGGCCCATCTGGACGTGAGACCAATGCCAAAAAATCCCTATAAATACAAAAACCCCTAGAAATAACCCTAGATCAGAAGTTCCACCGCCACAAGCCTCTGTAGCCATAAAAAACCAATCTAGACCCTGTTTCGGCACCCTGTCGGAGGGGGAAATTGTCACCAGAGGCCATCTTCATCATCCTGGCGGCCACCATGATGACGAAGAAGTAGTCCACCCTCGTGGCTGAGGGTATGTACTAGTAGCTATGTGTTTGATCTCTCTCTCTCACTCACTCTCTCTCTCTCTCTCTCTCTCTCTCTCTCGTGTTCTTGATTTGGCATGATCTTGATCTATCGCAAGCTTTGTTAATATAGTTGGATCATATTGTGTTTTCCCCTCTGTATCTTGTTGTGATGAATAGTTTTCCCTTTGAGATTTCACTTTTATCGGATTGAATACTTTGTTGGATTTGAGAGCACTTGATGTATGTCTTGGCACTCAACTCGCAGATTCCCGAGGTGACATTGGGGTAATCTATGCATAGGGGTTGATGCACGTTTTCGTCCTTGTTTCTTCGGTAGAAATCTTGGGGCACTCTTTGAAGTTCTTTGTGTTGGATTGAGTATTATGAATCTGAAATTGTTTGATGCATATCGTATAATCAACTCACAGATACTCATGGTGACATTGGAGTATCTAGGTGACATTAGAGTCGGTTGATGTGTATCATATGGTGTTATTTTAGTACGAACTCTTGGGCTATTTGTGGCACTTATAGGAATAGCTCTATAGATCGATCGGAAAGGATAACTTTGAGGTGGTTTCGTACCCTACAAACAATTTCTTCTTATGTTCTCCGCTAGATAAGAACTTTGGAGTAATTCTTCCTCGCACATTGAGGGATTATATGATGCAATTATATTAGCATTGTTGAGAGATTACACTAGCGAAAGTATGAACCCTGGGCCTTGTTTTCAAGCATTGCAATACCGTTTGTGCTCACTTTTGTACTTGCTACCTTGTTGTTTTTATTGTTCCTATTACCAAAATCAATATCTACTATCATTACTACACTTGTATCACCATCTCTTCACCGAACAAGAGACTTTCTGTTATTTGGTTGCAGGCTTGTTTGAGAGAGACCATCTTCATCCTACGCCTCCCACGGATTGATAAACCTTAGGTCATCCACTTCAGGGAAATTTGCTACGTCCAAGCAGGGAGTTTTGTAGGAAAGTAGCAATTTTCCCTCAATTGGATGACCTAAGGTTATCAATCCGTGGGAGGCGTAGGATGAAGATGGTCTCTGTCAAACAACCCTGCAGTCAAATACAAGAAATCTCTTATGTCCCCAACACACCCAATACAATGGTAAATTCTATAAGTGGACTAGTTCAGCAAAGAGATGGTGATACAACTGTAATATGGATAGTAAAAATATATTTTTACAATCTGAATAAATAAAAACAGCAAAGTAGCATGTAACAAAAGTGAGTACAAACGGTGTTGCAATGCTTGAAAACAAGGCCTAGGGTTCATACTTTCCCTAGTGCAATCTCTCAACAATGCTAACATAATTGAATCATATAACAATCCCTCAACGCGTGACAAAGAACCAGTACAAAGTTTCTATCGGAGAATGTAGAGGACGAAAACATGTATCAACCCCCATGGATAGATTATCCCAATGTCACGGAAATCCACAAGTTGAATACGAAAACATACATCAAGTGACTCAATAGAATACCTGACTGTCACTGCGGGTATCCACATGCAAGAAAAATATCAAGTGTTCTCAAATCCAAAATATTCAATCCAACATAACGGATCCTCAAAGAGTAAGACTCAATTCATCACAAAAAAGATAGAGAGGGAAAACATATGATCCAACTACATTAACAAAACTCGTGGTACATCAAGATCGTGTCAAATCAAGAACACAAGAGAGAGAGAGAGAGAAAGAGAGAGAGAGATCAAACACATAGCTACTGGTACATACCCTCTCAGCCCCGAGGGTGAACTACTCCCTCCTCTTCATAGAGACCGCCGCGATGATGAAGATGGCCTCCGGTGATGATTACCCCCTCTGGCAGGGTGCGGGAAAATAGCTCCAGATGAAATCGCTTTGGAACAGAGGCTTGCGGCAGCGGCGTGGAAGTTCTAGGTTTCTTTCTGTTTTTTTTGTATTTTTGTGGTCGGTTTCACATCAGGAGGGTCCATGAGGGAGCGACAAGCTCGGGGGGAGTGCCCTATGGGGGGGCACCACCAGGCTTGTTGTGTCCTCGTGGCTCTTCTAGCCCTTCCTCGAAGCCTCATGAGTCTCTTTTTCTCTGTACAAAATCATCGTAAATTTTCAGCCAATTCCGAGAACTTTTATTTCTACAGAAAAACAACACCACGGTAGTTTTGCTGAAAATAGCATTGATTGCTCTCTAACGACGGTAGGTATTTCCCTCAGTGAAGAACCAAGGTTATCGGACTAGTAGGAGAACCAATCAACACAACGTAAACAACACCTGCACACAAATAACAACACCTCGCAACCCGACGTGTTAAAGGGGTTGTCAATCCCTTTCGGGTAACGATGCAAGAAATTGGTCATAGATTGAAATAATAGATCGCAGATAAAATAAAGTACAGCAAAGTATTTTTGTATTTTTGGTTTAATAGATTTGAATAAAAATGCAAAGGAAAAATAGATCGCAAGCAAATATATGAGGAAGAAGACCCGGGGGCCGTAGGTTTCACTAGTGGCTTCTCTCGAGAAAGATAGCAAATGGTGGGTAAACAAACTACTGTTGGGCAATTGATAGAACTTCAAATAATTATGACGATATCCAGGCAATGATCATTACAAAGGCATCACGTCCAAGATTAGTTGACCGACTCCTGCCTGCATCTACTACTATTACTCCACACATCGACCGCTATACAACATGCATCTACTGTATTAAGTTCATGGAAAAACAGAATAATGCAATAAGAATGATGACATGATGTAGACAAGATCCGTTTATCTATTGCGTAGATATAGATCCCATCTTTTTATCCTTAGTAGCAACGATACATACGTGTTGTTTCCCTTTCTGTCACTGGGATCAAGCATCGTAAGATCGAACCCACTACCGAGCACCTCTTCCCATTGCAAGATAAATAGATCAAGTTGGCCAAACAAAACCCAAATATCGAAGAAGAAATACGAGGCTATAAGAGATCATGCATATAAGAGATCAAAGAAACTCAAATAATTTTCATGGATATAAAAAGATATAACCGATCATAAACTCGAAGTTCATCAGATCCCAACAAACACACCGCAAAAGAGTTACATCATATGGATCTCCAAGAGACCATTGTATTGAGAATTCAGCGAGAGAGAGAAAGCCATCTAGCTACTAACTACGGACCCGAAGGTCTACAAAGAACTAATCACGCATCATCGGAGAGGCACCAATGGAAGTGATGAACCCCATCCGAGATGGTGTCTATATTGGATTTGGTGGTTCTGGACTATGCGCCGGCTAGATGAATATTTCATCGACTCCCCTAGGGTTTGTGGATTTTTGGGGTATTTATAGAGCAAAGAGGCGGTCCGGGGGGCACCCGAGGTGGGCACAACCCACCAGGGTGCGCCTAGGCCTCCTGGCGTGACCTGGTGGGTTGTCCCCTCCTCGGGACTCCCCCAAGTGCAGTTTCGTGGCATTTGGACTTCGTCTCATATTGCTTTCCTGCGATGTAAAAATTATGGAAAAAATAGCAACTGGCACTGGGCACTATGTCAATAGGTTAGTACCAAAAAATGATATAAAATGACTATAAAATGATTATAAAACATTCAAGATAATAAAACAGCATGGAACAATAAAAAATTATAGATACGTTGGAGACGTATCAAGCATCTGTCTGGATTAGTTTCATTCAAATCATACCAAAACCATATAAAATTGTTGTAAACATGGTATGAATACTTCGTAAATTGTAGATACGGTTGAGACGTATCAGCGTCCCCAAGCTTAATTCCTGCTCGTCCTCGAGTACGTAAATGATAAAAGAAATAATTTATGAAGTGTGAATGCTAGCATAGTGCATAAGTTTGATCAATGATAATTTCAATCACTTTTTCTAGCATCATAACAGCAACTCTTTCTTATAAAACTCATCATGATAAAGTAGCAATCAAGTCACATGTGATGGTTCAAACAATGCATTCTCTTGAAACTTAACAACCTATGTTCCTAGTCACCAAACAATTCCAATGCATCTTATTTTCGTCAAAGTCTAAGTAAGAGCTCCACATACTGAATTATCATATAATCTTCTATGATTGCTAATACTCAAAGCATATTTTTAGAAAAAATAGCATCCATCAAACATAGAGAAAGATAGGTTCTACTTCTTGAGCTTGCGTTGATTTTTCTCTTGATAAGGAAAGGGTGATGCAGCAAAGTAGAGATAAGTATTTCCCTCAGTTAAGAACCAAGGTATCAATCAAGTAGGAGGCACAAGCATGTCTCAATATACGCACCTGCACAAACTAACAAACACTTGCACACAACACGAAAAAGGGGTTGTCAATCCCTTCACAGTCACTTGCAAGAGTGAGATCTAATATAGATAGATGTAAAAGATAAATAGAAGGCAAACTAAAGTAAATATAAATAAATTGCAGCAAGGTATTTTTGTGTTTTTTGGTTTTATAGATCTGGAAATATATGATGGAAAATAGACCTGGGGGCCATAGGTTTCACTAGAGGCTTCTCTCTCGAAGAAAGCATACGGTAGGTAGACAAATTACTGTTGAGCAATGAATAGAAAAGCGCATAATTATGAAGACATCTAAGGCAATGATCATGAATATAGGCATCACATCCGTGACTAGTAGACCGAAACGATTCTGCATCTACTACTATTACTCCACACATCGACCGACTCCTGCCTGCATCTAGAGTATTAAGTTCAAAAGAACAGAGTAACGCCGTAAGCAAGATGACATGATGTAGAGGGATAAACTCAAGCAATATGATATAAACCCCATCTTTTATCCTTAATGGCAAAAATACAATACGTGCCCCGCTACCCCTATTGTCACTGGGTGAGGACACCGCAAGATTGAACCCATCACAAAGTACCTCTCCCATTGCAGGAAAAACCAATATAGTAGGACAAACCAAATCTATAGATCGGAGAGAAATACAAAGCTATATCAATTATGCATAAAAGAGTTCAGAGAAGACTCAAATAATATTCATAGATAATCTGATCATAAATACACAATTCATCGGCTTTCAACAAACGCACCGCAAAAGAAGATTACACCGAATGGATCTCCAAGAACATCGAGGAGAAAATTGTATTGAAGATCAAAGAGAGAGAAGAAGTCATCCAGCTACTAGCTATGGACCCATAGGTCTGTGTTAAACTACTCACACATCATTGGAAGCGCAGTAAGGTTGGTGTAGAGGCCCTCCGTGATCGAATCCCCCTCCAGCGAGTGCCGAAAAGGGCCCCAAGATGGGATCTCACGGGAACAGAAGTTTGCGGCCGCGGAAAAGTATTTTTGTTGTGCCCTCTGGTACAGGGGGATATTTGAGCATTTATAGTGCGAAGATTATGGCTGGAAGGTCTCCGAGGGGCCCACAAGCCCTCGGGGCGCGCCCCTATGGCTTATGGCCGCCTCGTAGGTCTTCTGGCCTCCTCTCCAACTCTCGTGGGTTTCTTCTGGTCCATGAAAAATCACCAAAAAGTTTTATTCCGTTTGGACTCCGCTTGGTATTCCTTTCCTGTAGAAGTCAAAAATAAGGAAAAAAAACTGCCACTGGGCACTAGGTTAATAGGTTAGTCCCAAAAATAATATAAAATAGCATATAAATGCATATAAAACATCGAAGATAGATAATATAATAGCATGTAACAATAAAAAATTATAGATACATCGGAGACGTATCAATAGGGGCTTAATGTTTCGCCTCCCAACTTATTTATCATAGAGATAATTGTCAACAATAATAATTCATGATCAAATATATTTGAATGGCCATATGTGCCTGGATTTTCTCCACCACATGATGCTTGTCAACTAAAGAATATGTTGGAATAAGAAATTGAGTCAAAAAATAAAATTAATAGAAAAATTAAAAGTAAGCCCTTCACAGAGGGAAGCATCAATTTGCAGAGGTGCCAGAGCTCATTGCTTAAAATAGAGATGAATAAATTTTGAGTGGTGTGCTTTTCCTGTCAACGTCACGAATAAGGTATTCAATTTCTTCCAGGCTAAACACATTATTGGGGGCTCCCATGCAGAACTGAAAAGTTTAACTCCCCCTCAACCATTGAAAGACAAGCCATGGCTAGCCGAATTCACGGGTGCCCTCTAAACTTTCAACTTTCTAGGGGAGACTTTGTTTTATTATATATATATTTTAAGGTACTGGGCATCCCGATTACCAGCCTCTCTCGTGCAACGACGCCAGTAAAGAACTTGATGTCTATTATGCAACTTTACTTCTGGTTGACTCTGTTGGGCCTCCAAGCGCAGAGTTTTGTAGGATGTAGAAAAGTTTTCTCAAGTGGATGACCTAAGGTTTATCAATCTGTGGGCGGCGTAGGATGAAGATGGTCACTCTCAAACAACCCTGCAATCAATTATAAGAAATCTCTTGTCTCCCCAACACACCTAATACAATGGTAAATTGTATAGGTGCACTACTTCAGCAAAGAGATGGTGATACAAGTGTAGTATGGATACTAGAAATATAATTCTATAATCTGAATAAATAAAAACAACAAGGTAGCACGAAACAAAAGTGAGCACAAACGGTGTTGCAATGATTGAAAACAAGGCATATGGTTCATACTTTCCCTAGTGCAATCTCTCAACAATGCTAACATAATTGAACCATATAACAATCCCTCAATGCGCGACAAAGAATCAGTCCAAAGTTTCGATCGGAGAACGTATAGGATGAAAATGTGTATCAAACCCTATGCATAGATTACCCCAATGTCACGGAAATCCGCAAGTTGAATACCAAAACATACATCAAGTGAATCAAAAGAATACCCGACTGTCACCGCGGGTATCCACATGCAAGACATATATCAAGTGTTCTTAAATTCAAAATATTCAAAGAGCAAGACTCAACTCATCACAACAAGAGATAGAGAGGAAAAAACACCATATGATCCAACTACATTAACAAAGCTCGTGGTACATCAAGATCATCCCAAATAAAGTACGAGAGAGAGAGGGAGAGAGAGAGAGAGAGAGAGATATCAAACACATAGCTACTGGTACATACCCTCAGCCCCGAGGGTGAACTACTCCCTCCTCGTCATGGAGACTGTTCGGATGATGAACATGTGCTCCGGTGATGGTTTTCCCCTCTGGCAGGGTGCCAAAGCAGGAATCCAGATAAGATCGCTTCGGAACAGAGCCTTGCGGCGGCGGCGTGGAAGTTCTAGGTTTCTTTCCGGGTTTTTTGGTATTTATAAGAATTTTTTCATTAGTTTCACATAGGGGGGTCCACAATGGAGCGACAAGCTGGGGGGGGGGGGGGGGCGCCCCCAGGCTTGTCGTGCCCTCGTGGCTCTTCTGGCCCTTCCTCGAAGCCTCGGGGGTATCGTTTTGTCCATAAAAAATATCGTAAATTTGAGCCCATTCCGAGAACTTTTATTTCTGCACAAAAAATAACACCACGATAGTTCTGCTGAAAACAACATGAGTCCCGGATACTTCCATTCGAATCATACCAAAACCTTATTTTTTTAAACGTGGCATGAATACTTCATATATTATAGATACGTTGGAGACGTATCAACCGGCAGTCAGACCGAGAAAAACCGGAACCAGCGATCCCAGTGGTTTTTTAAGCGTAGCGGACCATCCCGCAATCGAATCGTAAAAAACGGTCGAACCAACTGAGTTTTTAAAAAACCGATGAACCAGGCGGTTCACAAAAAACCAGTGGTTCATGTTGATTCCATAAAAGCCCCTCGATCGACTCGTTTTTACGCGTACAAGCTATGTGTAGAATCGGTAAAGGAAAAAAAAACCTCTTTTGGTAGGGTTTCGGTCAATTGGGAGCTTTCTCTGTCGATAAAAATATATATTATTGATTGGTGTATTTATTGATAATATATATATATATTATTTTATATATTGATTGGTGTATTTATTGAAGATATATATTATTTTATTCTTAAAAAACTGACAATCGAACCAATGAACCAGCGGTTCGACGGGTAAAAACCTGAACCGACAGCCTGGCCGGTTCGATTACCGGTCCGGTTTTCTAAACCATGCTTAGTACTCGACAAGGGAGAGTAACTGACAAGCTTTCTTTTTCTTTTTGCAATCATGAGGTCCCACTTGTTTCATCTGCAATTTTATTCAAACAAAAAAATCCCCGCGAAAAAAAGATATCAGATTAATTAACAACTCGTACTACCTAACTACCTCCGCAGGTTGCACATTAAGGCACAACTACTTAAGCCAGTATCATCTGCTCCAGCAACAAGTTGTAATCGTGACACCATTGACAAGGAAGTCTGCCATTATGGTCGTGGGGCTTCTTTGTTTGGAAGTAGTCCTCATGCCTTCTGGGGATACTTTATATTCTTCTTGCTGGAAAGAAACTTTTCAGTTTTTTAATCAATTGAACAAATTATTTTCTTCTTAATTACTTCGCCTGGGTTTATTAGTCCCTGTTGCATTTTGGATTATATTTTCATTAACATTTTAACTAATAAAATATAAGTCATGCGCTGCGAAATAATAATATCATTGGAAACTACATTCCAATACGAATCCAACAATAGGGACTAATAAACCAGGACATAGGTCGTAATAGACAAGGCAACTTTTTTCCCTCTGTATCAAAGAAGAACATAGAAAAATAAATCTTTCTTCTCGGCAAGAAAGGTCACCCTCAGCGGCGGAAGGAGGAAATGATGGAGGGACATGGGATGCCTCTTGTAAAAAACTAGCTAGGTGATACCTTGCACGTTATTGCGGAATGTTTAGCAATACATTTAATTGTGGTTTATTATATGGAACACGAATATTTGAAGTAAAATTAACGAATTAAAACCGAAAATATATATGATTTGTTGTGTTTTATTATTGTATAGTTGTAAAATATGTAGCGAGGTAGAATGGAAATTCTAGTGTATGTTTGCATGTTGAAGTGTTTTTTTATCCTATGCATATTTGCATGTTGTGGTGGGCCTTTTCCTATGAAGGATGATGTGGTAGCAATGATTTAAAACACACTTAGAATACGCTAATCCATGTTGCATGGTAGATAACTCATGCATACATCAGACATATGCTAGTGTATTAAGCCAGTAAATCTAACGGCCGCAGCAATTTAGATGATGTGGAAGCATGCATGTTAAGAGATAGTGGTGATCACTCTCTTAGGTATACTAATGGATACCTCGCGTGTTGCTGTGGAAATTTGTTGATGAAAATTTAGGTTTATAGCATGGGAAACAAAACTAAAAATACATATAATTTATATTTCTTTATGTATGGATGTAACGATATTTATAGAATATACGTAGAATAATCGAATGGAAAACATTCTCCCATGCATGGTTGAATGTTGTGGCGGGTTTTTCATCCATGATTGCATATTGCGGTGAGCCTAATTATATAGTGAGGTAACATGCGTATACGTTGAGATAAATAAGTTAGTGAAGATGACTTAGATATATAGAATAAGGTAATCCTTGTGGACCACTTGAGTCGCTTGCCCCACGCATCTATCCTGACCGATCGGAGCCGATGCCCATCTCCCTCTCGCCTTTAAATCCATCCGGGCAGCAAAGTCCGACTTGCGTATGTATCTGCTCCGACCTGCCAAGCAAGTTTTCCAACCAACACTGGTTTCCCGTGGCAACATAAATGCATGCACGCGCCAGTTCCACCACAAATAATCAATAAATCAACATTGGTCGCCGCCCGGGTAAACCCATGTCTGACTTGACTAGGTCCAGTCTGGCGACGAGCCAGTTCAACCTTATCCTATGCAGACGCAGCTCAATCATAATAATCAATATTCGTCTCACTCTCACCTCGGCTGCATAGATACACTGCACCTGTAATTTGGCCACACGACCGATCTCAAAAAGAATGGGAAAATGGCTACACGACACGCTACGTACGTTGACCCGAGCACAAAGTAGCCAGCTTCCAAATTAATTGGTTTCATGAAGAAAGTCACGCATGCGTGTGCATGTGAACAGCTCCGGTCCAGCCTCACTCCCCTTCGTTTATTTGTGATGTTTAGTGTATATATAATGTTAGTGCGGTTATGTTTTCGGAAACATCAATGTACAGAGAGAAACCAAATGTATAAGCACCATGACAGGAGAGCAGATACAGCTAGCGACGAACTATGACCGCCCAACATTATTCATGTTCGGAAAGGACACAAAAAAGTCATCGACATTACTGTCATGACGACTCTAAGTTATGCATGTACCTTCATTATCCTCTCCAGCTGGGAGTATACATATGTCATATGTGTATGTTAGACCTGCCAGGCTAACATAAGATATCCAACAAACACCGGTTTCCTACCATGACATAAATGCATGCACGCCCCAGTTCCACTACCGTACTTTATATACGTGCAGCTTGCGGCTGCAGCCTGATCAATATTGGTCGCCGGGTGGAGGGGAGTCAGCGGTTGATGGTTCAGTTATACTCCCATCCGTTTCTAAATATTTGTCTTTCTAGAGATTTCAAATGGTCACCACATACGGATGTATATAAGCATATTTTAGAGTGTAGATTCACTCATTTTGTTCCGTATGTAGTCACCATTTGAAACCTCTAGAAAGACAAATATTTAGGAACGGAGGGAGTACTATCTTATGCATACAAGTTCAATTATGCTAGATATTGGATGATCATCATGGGCCAGCACACCTTGCATTGACTTGACAAGTTTATCAAAAAAAAAAGAGAAATAGACTTGAAAATCCCAAAAAAATCTGAATCCGACCATTTAATTTAATTTATACAATAAAATGCAAAAACCATTAGACAAGCTTTAAGAGAAATAGGCTTAAAGATCCCACTAAAATCAGAAACATACAAACATTTAATTTATAGATTAAAATACCAGAGCCATTTGATAAGTTTTAAGTGAAAAAAATTACCCACCATTGCCATTTATAATAAAAAAGTTTCTTTCACCTTTGCCTACGGCAGAAAAAAGAAACAAGCGTGAAGAAATTAGTGTGGGACTCTCAATTGCAAAAAAAATAGCATAGGACTCTCCCTCGAGAAAAAAGCTAGCGTGGGACTCCATGTAAAAAAGAAAGCAATGTCTGACCTATGACCTTTTCCTATGATAAGAAATAGTTATTAGGGTGGGACTCTCCAAAAAAAAGCATGTGAGTTGAGTAGGACACTTTGGAGACCGGGCTCTATGGAGGGTGAAAATTTTGAAAATTCAAAATTCAAACTTTTTGGTTTAAAAAAATTCTGAAAAATATGAATGTATATAAGGATGAAATATATCTGTGTGTAAAAATTCAACATAAAATACCTTGAATTGCAGCCAGTTAGAAAAACACATTCTTTGTTGAAAAGACACATTTTTTGTTGCACATCCCTCGTTTCAACGTATTTCATCATGAAAACTCACACACATGTGCAATTTGCCTCCATATATGTTTGTATTTTTTTCAGAATTTTTGAAATGTAAAAATATGAATCTTTGTGATTTTTTTAAAAGCCTCCATGTAGCTTGGGCTCCAAAATCAAGGTACAGAGTAACGAGCGTCGGACTGCATGCAATGAAAACACTACGTGAGACTATCCCAAAAAAGTAGCAAAATACATGTGTTGATGAGTTTTTATATATGCCCTCTGTAAACAAATATAATATGTTTTAAATCAGATTAAGATACCATATAAGACAAAATCAGAAAATATTGCAGGTATACACACCTACAACTAACTGGTTAATATGTCCACCTTTTTTGAATGGAAAACCTTAAATCAAGCCAGCACGGTAAGACGCAAAGAAAATGGTACAAATATAAATTGCACAATAGGAGTGATTATGAAAAGTTAGTATAGTACGCATGACAAGAAAATACATGATTACTTTGTAACATATGTTTTATATATCAATGAGAAAATTAAACTTACCTAAGATAACAATATGCTTGCCAAATGCTCTTATTTTTGAATTTGATCACCTTTCATTCCAATTTTCTACAGACGAATCAAATAATGCATTCACATGATAAAATTTTGAAAACTCAAGCCCACACATCGGGCGGGCCACTCTACTAGTAGACAAAAAGACAAATAAAACACATATAGGAAAAGTAGGCCAATTCTTTTGTTGGGCCGAGATTTTTTTAGTAGCTTATAAACCACAATAATTTTGAACAAAAAATTACAGATCTGTCAGAAATGTGTGCAGTGTTTCATAGAATTATTTTTTTAAAAGTGGGGATATCCTTTTGAAAAATGTCTGCCAAGACTAATCACTCAGGAATACCACGCTTCGGTCTCACAAAAAGATGGCTACAATCTAGTCGAAGGCACCCTCTTTTTTAGATGGAGGACACAGAATCATCACATTGTGTAATATTACCAAATATAAAATCAATAAGGGAGGTATCGTTGATAAACCAAACCTGTAGGGTACACCAGCAATACTCGGGGATGATACTCGTCACGTCCAAGATATCCGTCCATCCAAATCCAACCAACCACTTGTTCCCCGTCGTCACATAAATGCATGCACGTGCCAGTTGCAATATTATTACATGTTATATATAGTACGTACGTGCAGCTGCAGACCAATCAATATTGGTCGCCGGTGTATAGACACGCCCGTTCAGTATTGTGCAGACGCAGATGAATCATATCTTTGTCTCACCTCGGCTACATAGATGTTGTGTGTACATGCAATTTGACTACACGACGCGAACGTACGTACCATGTACGTTGACCTCGACCTGAGAACAGAGTAGGTGGCAGCCAGGCGCTTAATTTGGCCTAGGCTGGAAGACGGATGGAGGGAGAAATTGTGTCTTGCACACGGAGGAAGAAGGCGGTGAGGAAGAGCAGCACACACGGAGGAAGGTCACTGGATGTCGATCCAATGCTCCGTAAATGTGATTGAAAAGTTGAAAGACCACACGGCTGTAGATAAATCTCAGTTGACTGACACTTGGTTATGTCTAAGTCGACGCAATATTCCCATGATCTTACATTAGGATCCATGCAAAAGAAAATCCGGTTTTTTTTCCTTACATGTATTATGTCACTTGAGACTTGGTTAAGTCTGAGAGACCTCACACCCATATTTCCAAAAAGAATACATATGTCGACTGAAACATACTACAACATATAGTAGTACAGTTCTGTACGAAGTGAGTACATGACAAGAAAGCATGTACAGTGAGGAATTATAAGTTTACAAGCACTTCACCACGGATAATCAACAATACTATTCCTGTTTAGAAAGGAAGAAGAATCATCACCATTGCTGTCGTGACGACTCCAATAAGGCTATAAGCTATCTAGGTACCTTTATATTCTCCAGGGAGTATACATATGTACTGGATGAATAACATGAAATAGAACTTAATATCATACAGTCTAGCTAGCCCACACGCTGGAACGAATTTTAAATAATAATTATTACTACCCACCACCTTCCCCGATCTCGTTGTGATCGGCCGGACGGCGTATGAGTACGTAGCAGCGAGCATGAATTAAAGCATGACGGTGTCGCCCTCGACGTCGTTGAGCCACCCGAACTTATCCATGTAGGGGTTGGCGGTGTTGGCCGGCGGGTAGTCGTCGACGCAGTCGGCCCACGCGCCCTTGTCGGCCATGTCGCCCTTCACCTCCCACATGCAGCTGTTGCACTTGAACCCGGAGCCGAAGGTCACCATGAGCACCCTGTCCCCTCGCCTCAGCCTCCCCTTGGCCTCCATGTACGACAGCACGTACCACAGGCTGCTCGCCGACGTGTTCCCCCACCGGTGCAGCGTCATCCGCGCCGGCTCCACGTCGCCGTCGTCCAGGCTCAGGCTCCGCTTCACCGCCTCGATCACCGCCGTGCCGCCCGGGTGCAGGCAGAAGTGCTCCACGCCCGACTTGAAGTTGATCTTCGGGCCCTCGCTTTTCCCGCCGTGCTTGCGCGAGGACGAGGAGAGCTTCCTCAGCACGAGGCCGGCGGCGAACCTCGCCAGCTCGGTCACCGGGAGGATGCGCGGCGCCAGCGTCCGCAGGTTCACGGTGAAGGCCCTGACGGCGGCCTTGGGCAGCGTCTTGCTCAGGCTGATCCCGACGCGCCCGTCGCCGTCCTCCCGCTGCAGCGCGCACGCGTGCGCGTCGTCGTTGGCGGCGATGTTGGAGCGCACCAGGCAGCGGAGCTCCATCTTGGCCCGCCCGCGCAGCGCCGGGTCGTTGCTCAGCAGCACCGCCGACCCGCCGCACCGGAACAGCATGTTGCCCAGCATCATTGACTTGTCCGTGCCGGGGTACCAGTTGGGCGCGATGGACTCCGTCGACACCACCAGCGCCGTCGCGTTCCGCCGCGTGCGCAGCGCGTTGCGCGCCAGGTCCAGCGAGATCAGCCCGGCGCTGCACCCCATCCCAGACAGGTTGTAGGCGGCCACGTCCTCCCGCATGCCGTACCGGCGCACGATCCGGGACGCGATCGACGGCGCCGGGGAGAACATGGACACGTTCACCACCAGCACGTCCACGTCCTGGGGCTTTATGAAGTCGCCGCTCTTGCCGAAGAGCTCGGCGATGGCCTCGTCGATGAAGGCGTCCATCTCCTCCACCGCGTCCTGGTGTGTCGGCGCGTCCTCCCGGCCGTCCACGATGTTGCGCGGGGAGTACGTCTCCTCGCCGATGCCGGAGCCGACGATGACGCGGAGGAGGAAGCGGTACTCGGACAGGCCGAGCCGCGGGTTGCGCTCGATCAGCGCGCCGGCCATCTCCGTCGTCACCTTGCGGTCGTCGGATGGCTTGTGGCACACGTAGTCCAGAAGGTAGCACCGCGACTGCCGGCGCCGGACTGCAGCCGCCCAGGCCAGGTAGGCCACCGCGTGCGCAAGGAGGAGCACGGTGAGCAAGAGCAGCAGCTCCATGTTGGTTCCTGATCTCGAGTGAGTGATCTTGATAATGATTTTCCGGCAAACTGATCAGTAGAGAGGTAGGTGCACTGGGTTAGCTAGCTAGCTGTAGGTTTGTGTCGGGAATTGAAGGAGGGTTTTGTAGCTCTGATGAAGTGCAGTGGCAAGGAAGCGTATATATAGGCGGCCGGGCCAGTCCAGCGTGGAAGCTAACTTGAAGGCGTAGCGCGCACTTGCATGTTGTCAAGTGGAACTGGAACGCGGGGAGGAAAAGGAAAGGTGGCGAGCGCAAACCTTTTTTTTTCTTTTCTTTTTTCGAAAATGATCCAGATTTATTACCAAAATTCACGGAAAATACAAAGCACCACAAACATAATAAAAATTACATCGAGATTTTGAGACAACCAAACGACCACCACCGCCGTCACAACGAGCCGCTGAGGCGCCGCTGTCGCCGCTCCCATACCGGAGACGGCTTGACTTTGTCGATGACAACTGGGAAGTCTTCGTGCACGTGCCCCTAATGTATGCGGCTACGGTTGGATATCGTCTTCACGCATTCATGTCCACGGATTGGTCCCTCTATTTGCGAACGGATGCGGGATAAAATTTATGGGTTGTCATTGAAGATGCCCTTATTCCGTTGGCAAGTGGAACTTGGGAAGGAAAAGGAAAGGTGGCAAGCGCAAACCATTATTTTTTTTGGGTGCAAACCATTAATACTTGTGGGCTGTAGCCATGAATCCGGACGTTCTGGTCTTCGGAGACGTCGGTGTCACCATCCATGGATTTGCGAAATGCATGGGGTGATCACGCGCTGGCGTTAGGTCGGAGATGAAGGGGTACTAAGTCAGTACCAACTAAAAAGCAACATTTGCGTCTTACCGCCCCAAGAGTAGCATGTTTTTGCAAAATTCCTATAAGGGACTCCAGCAGAGCGTGGATCGATAGGCCAAGCCATTATATCATCTAAAAAACTGAGCAGCTTCAAACATAGGAATCCTGCAGCCTTTGGGTTGCAATCAAAAAAAATTCTCATAAGGACTGTGATTATCAGGAACCCGGTTTTCATTTCGCAAGTCGCCGCCGAAATATTTATCATGCAAATTCATTTCCAAAGGCAATAGTACAAGCTAGCAAAAGCTGTGAGATGGCAAATTGTCAAAATTCATGCATAGAATAAAAAAAACACTTGAATGCATGCTTGTACAGTTGGTGAGCGCATATTCATGCCAGGCCAAGATACTATTTATAGCTTAAATATAAAGTTGACATAATCATGCCAGACTAAGAGTACTATTTACAGCTCAAATATAAAGTACTAGATGGCGTACTTTGGAAGAGTTTTAGTTGCATTTTGTTATGTAAATATGTACTATTTTAATTGCCAGGTCAAATATAAAGTTGCGAGCCAGCGATGCATGCTTGTAGAATTTTAGTTGTTGCCAATGAATTTTGGTCTCGATGCATATGCACCACAAACCTCAGCTGGACATGAATAGCCACCAAGTCTGCTTATTAAACCATGAATAGCTAATTTAGCGGCCACCTGCTGGCAAGTGGAACTCGGGGAAGAAAATGAAAGGTCGCCAGCGCAAACGATTACTATGCTCATGAATTCTGAAGTATTTGGTATGCAGGCGCGCTAGCCCTGACTAAGTCGTTCTGCTCGCAGCTTTGGAAGGAATTTGAGATCTTTGTGCCGGAGGAATTGGTGGCGCTCTTCAGGTGGGCGGCCTCTGTGTCTCTTGGAAATGGAAAAAATTTGTTGTTTTTGTGAGACCGGTGGCTAGATGGCGCACTGGAGGAAATTGCGCTATGAGTCTATGCATGAGTTGCTAAGCAAGAAGAAGAACTTGCGCCTATGAGTGTATGCACGAGTCGGACGTTGTCTCTCGATGTGCAGTACCTCGCTGTTGCGTACACGTGCGCGAAAGCCCCCAGCCGGTTATTAGACACCGGATGTAGGCTCTTGATGTACAGTACCACATTGGTGTAGCGCGATACCCCCACCCCAGCTATCGTTTGCTAGCTATGGTACCACGTTGTACACGCGTGCGCGAAACCCCCCAGTCGGTCATGAGACACCTCTAGATATATAGTATCAAATTGGTGTAGCACGATACCCCCACCCCAGCTGCCGGTTGCTAGCTATCGTACCACATTGTTGTGTACGAGCGTGTCGAAGCCCCCATCCGGTTATGAGACACCGCACGTTGCCTCTCAATCTACATTACCACGTTGGTGTACCTCGTTGCTGCGTATGTAGGTGACTCAAATTGCGAATACATAAGTGCAAATTTAATCAGTGAAGATGCTGCAATGGCCGATATACGGTCACTACCGCTCATATCGTATGTAGCTGATCGTGGCAACCTTTTGACCAGTTTAACTATCACTGTAGGATTATAGTGTGGCCTTGAACAACTGCAGGGCCGTCTTTGCACGATTACCACCCACCCCCGCCTTTGGATCCGACGTGCACATGGTGCTCCTGGACTCATCGCCACATGGGGTTGCTGCGGTCGAGCACCTCCCTCTCCCTGAGCTGTGTTAGAAGTGTAATAGTGTTTAAGATAGAGATAAGAGCCAGAGATAGAATAGGTTTTAAGATGTACAACTTGCACTCTATTTCAAGTCTCTCTTTCTCATATGTGTACTCCTATATGTATCCTACACAAGGGGCGGATCAATACAACATAATTATTAGCAATCAATACTTCCATATGGTATTAGAGCGGTTTGTCCAACGACGCCGAACCTAGGACCTTCCACCAATTCTGTAGTGCGCCGTCTCCGGGGAGATTAATCTCCTCTTCCCCGGGGCGCGGCACCTGATCGATCAAAGATTAGATCGATTCTTTAGATTGAAGATTAGATCGGCTCTTTAGATTAGTTTGACTCATCAAAACTGCACCAAGCTATCTTCATCGACCCTGCGCCGCGACACCAAGTTGTACATCTACATCGACCTGCAACTGCACCAACATCAACGACTACACCCACGCCTCTGCATTGACCGGTGCCACTCCATTGACCTGTAAGACTGTACCAGACTACGAGCCGAGTCTTCGCCAAGACATCAAGTTGTACATTAGGTCTAGAAAAAAAATCTTCATCGAGGACATCTATGAGAAGCAACATCGACATGCATCACCCGCACGCCAGGCCGGTGTGGAAAGATATGCAATTCTTCATCAACTTCTTCGGCGCGACACGGTATCGGCACTTGGTCGCCCCAAGGGACGCCTTCAAGCGACTCATTACCATCGACCCGCCGCAGCGACGCCATCGCCGACTCTTCATCAACGTGGTCTTTGTCATTATCATCGTCAACACATCGCCGCCATCTCGTCCACAAGATGGACACCAAGCGTCCTCTGACAGACTTTTCTGCAAGACCCGACCTCGACCAAGGCAATGACCGCTTCACGATGACGGCATCGACCGCGTCATCCACAACGGCATGACTGCATCGACACGGCGTTACTATAGTGATGACCCCTACACGGCCACACGGTTCTCGCAAAACCGATTGTGCTCGATGGGTTTCCTTCGGTCATGGCAAAACCGGTGGACTCATCGCCGACGACACCCTCTGACATCCACAAGGTGCATCGTCCATGACTGCAGCTTCGTCGTCTACAACATGTCGCATTTTTTTTTGTGCCTTCGGCTTTGTGCGGCTTCATTATCCACGTCGACTACACCATCGACCAGGACAACCTCCACCACGGCTACAGCACCATGATCGGCTACCTCGACATCAACATTAATGGCTTGGTCTACAACAACTCATCGGCAACAACTCCAGTCAACAGCGTTCGCGTCGTCACTAGCGTCCACGCCACTCCCGCTGTGACTGCAGGAGGGAATAGAGGAGAGACAAGAAAGGCACCATAAGTGGACGCAGTCACCATCCTAGGTGCCGACCCATCAGAGACGCATTTGATGATGGCGCAACTGAGAAGACGACGGAGCACACGACTTCAAATTCGGCCGCAATCGTCCGCTTTACTCCCGCTACGACTGAGGGGGAATATTAAAAGTATAATAGTGTTTAGGATAGAGATAAGAGCTAGAGATAGAATAGGTTTAGAGATATACAACTTGCCCTCCACTCCAAGTCTCTTTTCCTCATATGTACTCCTATATATACACTATACAGGGGTCAGATCAATACAACAGAATTCTAGCTCGTGGAGCACCGTATCCGCAAGCGGGCCAAGTGCCGTGGGTGCCATGGGAGCGGGCATGCCGATGGAGCGCGCATTGTCAAGGAGCACCGTACACAGAGTCGCGTAGCCCCATGGTGACAAGCCTGGTAACAAGCGGAGCTATCGCATATATCTGCCAGGATAGAGGAGCTCGCTGTCGAGCGCCCGCATGTTGTCGTCGAAGTACCCCTCGCACACCCAGCTGCAAAAATGCAAAATAATTGTTATCTTGTGCTCCCTTCATTCCAAAATAAATGACTCAATTTTATACTAACTTTAGTACAAACTTAATACAAAGTTGGGTTATCTATTTTAGAATGGAGGGAGTAACTACTTAACGCTAATTATGTAACAACATTAATGCAATTTTAGGACTATTTATGGAGATTATAATGATGTTTAGACCAGATTATACTATGTACTAATCGGGTCAAGCGGAGGTGCCGTCGGAGCAATTGACCGGAGGGATGAGAGGTTGCCGGGGGTGCCGTCGGAGCAATTACTTGGATCAAGTGGGGGGGGGGGGGGGGGGGTGGGGGGTATGAGGAAGAACGGGGGAGGACGACGTCAAGAAGTTGATGTATCACTAGTACTCCTACTTGTATGTCTACCTGCGTCTAGAGTCGTGCGCAGCTAAATATATAGATACTTCAACAAGGTGAGAAGAGAACCGTATATCAGAGCTAGATATATACACACACACACATGTGTGTGTGTATATACAGAGCTAAATCATCGTGGTTTGTGGTACGGACGAAGGAAAAAGGATGGAACGGAACCGGGCAGCTGCCGAGTGAAGATCGATCGTTTTGTGCGCGGTGGACCTGAGTGAGTGCTCAAGAGCGTGCGGTAGAGGAGCTAGCTAGCGAGCAAACACGTACGCGCTAGCCGATGGCGATATTGAGGACCGGACCGGTGTGCATGACATTTCCAAAACGAGAGCCATCTGTGGTCATACCTAGATTGATTGAATGAAAGCTCACGGTCACGGCAGTTCTTTGAATCTTCTAGTGGCAATCAGTTCCCCGTGGTGCAGCTTGTGTATCTGTATCGGATGAGGTGAAGAGAAAAGTCCTTCGCTTATGCCATGATGGGCAGGACACGGGATCAGGTCTGCGATGGACTGCTTCCCATGCGTCTCTGGCTGTCAGAGCAACCCCCCTTTCCTCCAAACAAATACTTAATCTTCTACTGTAGCTATTAAGGCATCTCGAATGCCGACCTGTAAATTTCTCCGGTATATGTCCGTTTTTATGTCAGGACGTAGTCCACGGATATGATACAGGAGAGAGCAATCCAACGCTAATTGCAAAGTATCCGGCTAGGAGAAGAAAAAGTAGATGAGGACCATGCATGTGTCAACCAGTTCTCTCGCGGTGCAGCTTGTGTACCTGTACCGGGACTGTTGACATGGACTAATTAGATATTATGTCCCAAGCGCTGAGGGTCAGTTACAAGGTTCCATGTAAAAACGTGTCCAACGCCAATATCAGACGGAGCGATTCTGATAGTGGGGTAGCTCTCTAAAAACATGTGATACCGGATGCAAATGTCAACAGGAATGTATCTACAAGAAGACTGAAATTCATTTGTTGTCTTGTATACCGTACGACGTAACGCATACGTAGCAATCCCCATGGTTTGTTACCGCGAAGACCCGGCCTGCATGGTACACGGTGTCTTTTTACCTCTATGGGTACAAACTTGCCGCTGGCAACACGTACCAGTCATTCCTGTCTACATGACGCTGCATCATGGCTATTGTGATGTCAAACACCGCAATGAGACGGAAGTCAGCGTAAGCGCGCAACCTTGTGGGGGGTTCAGCGAGTGCTATCTTGTTCAAAGTTGTTGCGGTGCCATGGTAACGCATATTTCTGGTCAGCAAATTTGCACGGCCGAACCCGACTGTGGACATCGGGGCTACGTCAATGTCAACACCGGTATAGATGTTGTGAAGCTTCATCTTGGTACCCTCCGTTATGTAAACAAGCCAACCGCCGTTTGTGCCAACCCAAACTATGCATGATTAAACAAGTACATTCAGAAAGTATATGCGTTCGAAGGTAGAAAGTTATGCATGATTGAACAAGTAAGTACATTCAGAGAGTATGTGCGTTCCTAGGTAAATATATTCATGCATGATTGAATGACTAAGTACTTTCCGTGGTCAAAAGGCAATGTTGAGACATGCATTAGGCCATGTATATTTGGAAGGAGGGCATACACGGAAGAATGTTATTAGATGAAAAGGACCATCAATCTATGACAAATATAAGCGATCAGCATATCTGTTCATGGCTTTACCGGGGTTCTATATTTTCCCCTTTTTGTAATATCAAGATAAATCATGGCATGTGTGATCTTAATTATATAAACTTAAAAGTCACACGAATTGCTCAATTTGATGTGTGAACTGATCATATGCATAGTTTAAATGCTAACCTTCACATACAAATATGAACTTGCACACAACCTGTAAGAGAAGGATGATAGAAACTTCATGAATACCAAAAATCTTATTTTAACATGGATGGAACTCGTTGCCATGGAGCTACTAATCCAAATTATTTTAATACTCCCAAAACTTGGCTATATATGAATGTAAACATCATGTTACAATAGTCCAAGAGGAGCAACACCACAGTTAATTTTTTCATAGCTCACGTAATTACTCTAGGAGCTCCAAATACCAATCAAGGCATGAGAAAAGAAGCTCATTCTCAAATATCGTTTGAACAAAAATCTGCCTGACATTTGTACTGGAAAAACAAACTGTAGCTTCCTTGTCCCTTAGTCTCACATGAAAAATACTACAATCCCATGATTTGTTCTTGAACACAATACCATATCTCATTATTATATGTTGTGTTCTAATTAAGAACTTCTTTTTAGTAAAATACTAAAAAGAGTCATGCGGCGGGGAAGGAAAAAACAAAACAGGGTCAACTAATTGGAGAAGGTAGTTTTGCGTACCTTGAGTATGAAGGTGATTAGAGGTTGTATCCAACACATTGCCATGTCTTTATGCACGCTGATTAATAGATTAGGCTATTGTAGACCTCCAATGGTACTTAATACCTGCATGGAGTGTTTGTGCGGCCTACTGCACGTGCATCGGCTGTTAAAAGCAGTCAAGCATTATCATGCAAAGAAACTAACAAAGAGAAAGATCTGGTGCACATTGTTACTATCTTTTAAATAATCGCAGTACCTACCATGGGTATAGAGATGCATAACATGCATCTAATATGTGATCCCCAGTTTCATCCATAAACAACAAGGGAGATAAATCTTTACATCTCGAAGGAGGGAGTACCATGTTGTGAGTGTCAAACTATCAACCACATCAGCATAGACGGATGATGTTTAACTGTTGCCATGTTTCTCCAGTAGTAGGGCATCAATCGTAGCAGCAATCATGGAGAAAATATGTAATATTCTCCAGCAGATATCTCGCAGTGGTTCCATCCCAGGCCATGGAGGTGGTAGCGGCTTTAGCCACTGTTGAGGTTCCGGCGACTGGGAGTGTGACTGAGGTTACCGACAGGTCTGATGCTGAGAGGGCGTCCAAGTGGGCGCGTAAGAAGGAAAGGATGCTTTGCTCCCGTTGTGGTGAGAAGGGCCACTTCATCGCTGAATGCGTGGCAGAGCTATGTGAGTCCTGTGGTAAGCCGACACATGCCTCGGGGGATTGCCCGTTGTTGCGTGACCAGGCTCCGTCTTTGACTATGTATGGAGTTTATTGTGCTGAGCTAATGTTCTTTGAGTCCCCGGCAGCGAGAGAGACTCCGGAGGAGACTTTGAGCTTGACCACCGGGGTTGTCAAAGCTACTCAGGGTGAGGTTTCGGAGGATCAGATAGTGCAGAGGCTTCAGGAACTGGCACCGGGAGACTTCCATTGGGAGCTCGTTCCTCTCGAGGCCAAGGTTTTTAAGGTGGAGTTTCCTTCAGTGGACGATCTGCAGCGACTGTTGAGTTTTGGTTTATGCAGAGTTCCTGGCACTAGGTGCATTCTGGAGTTCCATGAGTGGCAGCAGGTGGAACCTAAAGGAAAGCCGCTTACGCAGGTCTGGTTGCGGTTTTCGGGGGCTCCATCTAAGCTTTTGCAGGATGTTCGAGTCGTGGCCAGTATGGGCATTATGGTTGGCAAGACGGAGAAAGTGGATATGGCCTTTACTCGTGCACATGGAGTGGCCCGCATCTTAGTGAGTGTTTTGGATATTGAGTTCGTGCCTGACATGGTTAACTGGACTTACAGAGGAGAGGTGTTTCCTCTTGAGATCGAGTTTGAGGACGCTGCCCTGTTTGCTGAGGCAATGATTGGGAATGATGTTGACATGCACGAGGGGGACGACAGTACGGGAGCTGAGGAGGCACCGACTGACGAGTCGACTCGTGAGGGGACTAACGGCTCTCGTCCTGTAGCTCAGACCGGGGATGGAACCAGGGTTGAGCCGGCACCTTCTCCATCGGTGCCTATGACTTTGTTGCGGTTCGGGTCCTTTGAGCCAGCCTCTGCCCCTCCCAGACTTTGGAGTGACCGGGTAGATTCTGATGATGCGTTTGAGCAGTCACTACCTTTGTTGGCGTTCGAGGATGCTGGTGGGGCACCGGCTGGATGCTTGCTGCGGACATCGTCGGTGAGGACTTTGGTTGGTTCCGGGGACGGGAAGTCGGTGGTTGCTCCACCGGAGGTCGACGTTTCGGCCCTAACGGCTGCGGCTGTGGTGGGGCGTGGGGGTGGGGGGTCGGGGCAGGTGGCTCCCACTTCCCCCTTCACTATACCGACATCGGTATCGCTGGTCATGACGGGACCGGCAGGTGATGGGAGAGGATGCCCGAGGCAGGCGGCCGCAGCTCTCTCTCCTTCGGGTGTGGCAGCGGCGGCCGCGCCTTCTGTGGCGTTGAGGGAGGGGGGTTTGGGGCAGGCGGCCCTGACTCCTCCTTCCTCGCCGGCAGTCAGGAGGACCGCATCTCCTTTGGTTGTGGCGGCGCCCGCGCCTTCTGTGGCGTTGGGGGAGGGGGGTTTGGGGCAGGCGGCCCTGACTCCTCCTTCCTTGCCGGCGGTCAGGTGGACCGCTTCTCCTTCGGCTGTGCCGGCGCCCGCGCCTTTTGTGGCGTTGGGGGAGGGGGGTTTGGGGCAGGCGGCCCTGACTCCTCCTTCCTCGTCGGCGGTCAGGAGATCCGAGCCTCCTCCTAGTGTACCTGTTGCTATGGGTCTCGGATTGGGGCACTTGTCCGAGGGGTCTGGGAGCCCGCAGCCGCCTCCTCCAGTATCCTTGGTTGACCCTTCGCGGGTTTCAGCGCGAGGAGTTACTAGGGAGGAGGTCGTTGCTTTTGGCGGGATCCCGGACCCGGCCTCGACGGGGAGGCGGATGAGTGCTCGCATTCAGGAGCTTCCGGAGGTTGATGACATGCAGCAGAGGTGCGCTATGAGGGCGGCCAAGCTTCATGATGCTGCGATCTCTACTGGTATGTCCGTCAACATATCTAATTCTTTATTGCATTTTTCTAATGAGGAAATTATAAATAATGCAAACCAATTAGGAGTTTCACTCGGGGCCACAGATAGTGAGATTTCCAATTCGGTGAATGATTTGTTAGATTTGGAGGCGGAGCGTGCCTTAGAAACTATTCGTAATCTTGCAGCGGTTAAACCCATGAATGATAATGAGATTGATGCATTAGGGGTTAGAGTGCTCGATAATATGTGTGTGGATCTAGCACCATCCAATCATGAGTCTGAGGACGATGATATGCCCATAGATAATGCAGTTGTTTCTTCCGCTGAGCCCGGTTATGAGGATCGGGAGTCAGGACCTAGTAAACCCAAGCGTAAGTGGAAACGGAAAATTTACCCCGATTCTGCAGTTCGTAGGAGTGCTAGGATTCGGACTAAAATTTCATGATGAGTGATGAAAGGAATCTTTTGGAATAGCAGAGGTCTGAAAGACTTGGTTAAACGAAGGTTTCTTGCTGAGGCTTCTCTGGAGCATCATTTAGATTTTATTGCTCTATCGGAGACTGGTAGAGACAACTTTGCGCCCCAGTTCCTTTCCTCTCTTGCGGGTGGTGTTGATTTTGATTGGCATTGCCTCCCTCCGCGAGGAAGATCGGGTGGTATCTTGCTGGGTGTGAGATGCGATTCGCTTGAAGTCCGTAGTGTAGTGATGGGCGACTTCGCGGTTAAGTTTCGAGTGAGGTCTAAGGTTGATGGTTTCAACTGGGCGTTGGTGGCGGTGTATGGTGCCGCACAGCCCGAGCTTAAACCGGAATTTTTGGCGGATCTTGTTCGGATTTGTGGGTCCGAGCAGCTTCCCATCTTAGTTGGGGGTGATTTCAACATCATTAGGAGGAGAGAGGAGAAGAATAATGATAACTTTGACGGCAGGTGGTCGTTCATGTTCAATACTATTATTGAAAGCTTGGATCTGAGGGAGATAGAGCTTTCTGGTAAAAAGTTTACCTGGGCTAACTCTTTGCCCAACCCGACTTACGAAAAGCTTGATCGCGTTCTTGCGAGTGTGGAGTGGGAACAGAAGTTCCCGCTTGTGACGGTTCAAGCTCTTTCACGGGGTTTTTCCGATCACACACCCCTGTTCGTTGACTCAGGGGAGCCGAACCACGTGGGAAACAAAAACACCTTTTCTTTTGAGATGGCCTGGTTCGAACGTGAAGGATTCCTCGACCTCATCGCTAGGGAATGGGCGAAGGGTGTTGGAGGTAGGACCGCGGTTGAGCGTTGGCAAAATAAGATTAGGAGCTTGAGAAGCTTCTTACGGGGTTGGGCTAAGCACCTTAGTGGGGTGTATAAGATTGAGAAGGACAGGCTCCTCTCTCTTATACAGAATCTGGACGTTGAGGCAGAATCCACGATTTTGATGCCTGCTGAGCTCCAGGTTAAAACTGAAGCAGAGAAGAGGTTGAAAGAACTTCTCCGCGAAGAAGAGTTGAAGTGGGCTTTGCGAGCTAAGGTTCGCAAAGTGGTCCAAGGGGACGCGAATACTCAATTCTTTCATCTGATTGCTAATGGTAAGCACAGAAAGAAGAGAATATTCTAACTTGAACAAGATGAGGGCACTATTGTAGGACAGGATAACCTAAAAACATATATAACCGAGTATTATAGGCAGTTATTTGGACCTCCGGAGGATAATTGTGTATCCCTCGATGAGTCCAGAACTGTGGATGTGCCTCAACTTTCGGCTGCTGAAAATGATATTCTGGTTGCCCCGTTTTCGGAGAAGGAGGTGTTTGATGCTATAGCACAGTTGAAAAATAATAAGGCTCCCGGACCGGATGGATTTCCGGTGGAGTTCTACAAGAAGTGCTGGCATATTATTAAGGGGGATTTGCTACCTATGTTTCATGATTTGTTCTCTGGACGGCTTCAATTATTTCACTTGAATTTTGGAACTATCACACTGCTTCCTAAGAAGACGGATGCTGTGAGAATTGAGCAGTTCAAGCCAATCTGCCTTCTCAATGTTAGTTTTAAAATATTCACCAAGGTCGGGACTAATAGGCTCACACAGATTGCGCATTCTGTGGTGCAGCACTCCCAAACTGCTTTCATGCCGGACAGAAACATCCTTGAAGGGGTGGTCGTCCTTCATGAAACGCTCCATGAAATCCATTCCAAGAAGTTAGATGGTGTCATTTTTAAGGTGGATTTCGAGAAAGCGTACGATAAGGTCAAATGGCCATTTCTCCAACAGGCATTGCGTATGAAAGGTTTTGATGAAGCCTGGCGACGCCAGGTCGAATCATTTACGCAAAAAGGGAGTGTGGGAATTAAAGTGAATGACGATATTGGTCATTACTTCCAGACACATAAAGGCCTAAGACAAGGAGATCCGATGTCCCCTATCCTGTTTAACATTGTGGTTGATATCTTAGCCATCTTGATAGGAAGGGCTAAGGAGAATGGTCAAGTGGGTGGCTTGGTACCTCATCTGGTTGATGGAGGTGTATCCATCCTTCAGTACGCTGATGATACAATCATCTTTATGGAGCAGGACCTGGCCAAGGCGAGAAATATGAAGCTGGTGTTATGCCTTTTCGAACAATTGACCGGGTTAAAGATTAACTTTCATAAGAGCGAGCTGTTCTGCTTTGGTAGAGCCAAAGACGAACAGGAGGCTTATAGGCAATTGTTTGGGTGCGACTTGGGGGATTTACCTTTCTCTTACCTAGGTATTCCAATCCACCATCGAAAGCTGACCAATAGAGAATGGAAGTGCATCGAAGACCGGTTTGAGAAGAAACTGAGTTGCTGGAAGGGCAAGCTCATGTCATATGGAGGCCGATTAATTCTGATTAATTCGGTGCTCACGAGTATGCCTATGTTTCTCTTATCGTTCTTTCAAGTCCCAGTTGGTGTTAGGAAAAGACTGGACTTTTATCGATCGCGTTTCTTTTGGCAGGGTGATGAGCTAAAAAGAAAGTACAGACTTGCAAAATGGGATATCATCTGTAGACCGAAAGATCAAGGGGGTCTTGGTATTGAGAATCTTGAAGTTAAGAACAGATGCCTTCTTAGCAAGTGGCTGTGGAAGCTTTCTTTTGAGACTGATGCTATGTGGGCCCAAATCCTTCACAGCAAGTACCTACAGACAAAATCCTTGTCACAGGTCACAGTAAGGCCAACTGACTCGCCTTTCTGGAGAGGCCTGATGAAAGTCAAACAATATATGTTTAATAGGACAAAGGTTGTTATTGGCAACGGCGCTAGTACACGATTCTGGGAGGATACTTGGCTTGGCGAGACACCCTTGGCCATTCAATATCCGTCTTTATATCGCATTGTTCAACGACGTGAGGTATTCGTTGCTACGGTGTTTCAATCCATCCCCCTTAATATTCAATTCAGACGGTCGTTAGTGGGCAATCGTTGGGAAGATTGGCTCCGTCTAGTTCGGAGACTAATGGATGTCCATCTTTCTCAACAACCCGATGAATTACGCTGGAAACTGACTAGGTCTGGAGTATTCACGGTGAAATCAATGTATATTGATGTAATTAATTCGAGCTCCATTCCTACCTCCAAGTATGTTTGGGCTGTCAAAGTTCCTTTGAAAATAAAAGTGTTTATATGGTTTGTCCATAAATAGGTTATTTTAACCAAGGATAACTTGATTAAGCGTAATTGGACAGGACCTATGAGGTGTAGCTTCTGTGATCGGGACGAGACGATCAAACATCTCTTTTTTGATTGCCCGTTTGCCAGAGTACTTTGGCGGACGGTCCACATCGCTTTTAATATTACTCCACCGAATTCTGTCACTACGTTATTTGGGACATGGCTCACTGGGATTGAGGCTGAATTAGCGAGACATATTCGTGTTGGAGTTTGCGCTTTGTTGTGGACTATCTGGATTTGCAGAAATGATTTGGTCTTTAACAGAATATCACTTATTCACTTTTTGCAGGTTATTTTCCGAGCCACGGCCGTGATCCGTTCATGGTCGCTACTCATTCCGATGGAGGCCAGGGAGCATTTGGTTACTGGATCTATCCGCTGGGAGATGGTAGCTCGGGATATCTTCAACCGGTTTGGATGGCGGTCATCTAATAGGATAGGCAATTAGTTTACCTATCTATCTTTAGCCAGCCGGTTGTGGCGTCTTATCTTGGCTAGTCTGTGTGCCCAGCCTCTTTAGCTCTGTGTGAGCTGTTTTTTTATTTCTTTTCAGTCGGAGACTTTAGAATCTTGTTGGAACCTTTTATTTCGTTAATAAGATGGCCGTATGCATCATTCTAATGTAGAGGCCGGGGAGATCCCCTTTTCGAAAAAAAAAATCTCATTATTCTTCGAGAAAAGCTGGAGAAGATCACCCGGATCTCGAAGTCTGTCGACCCCGACAATCTAGTTTGGCATCTTCGCACCTATTCGTAGCCCTGTACAGAAGGAACTTCTTGGCTTCTCGCCATGGCGCGCTAGTACACGATGGTGCATGCTGCACAGTGAAGCAGCTTCGCTCCGCACCATTAGCGACTCCTGGCGCAAGGCTGGCATGTACCGCAACTCATGCTCCCTTCCTCCAGCGTGCGGCTGCAATCCCATAGGTTCCAGCATATAGGTGCTTCGCCCTATCGCACGTCGAGTTGTGTGCAGACCAAGTTTGTAAAAACAATCATGAGGCCTTGTTTGGTTTACTAGAGTTTTTGAGGAGATTATTAGGGATAATACCAAAAGGGATCGGGGGAAACCCCTACTTCCACCCATTCCCATCATATCCCCATTTATCCCCAATCCACTAAGGAGGGGTAGTGTATTGAGTATTGAGAAAAATAAACTAGAGTTTGGGGAATTTTAGGGAAAAGTGGGGATAAAATCAGCCAAATACACTAGAATCAAACGGGCTTTTACAGATAGGAGGGGATTTGGATTTGACCGGGATAATTGCCACCAATCCCTAAAAAATACACTAGTAACAATCAAGGCCCGAGGAGTGTTCTTGTAAGGCTCAAACTTGATTAAATATGTGGCTTTTGGCCTTCTCAAGAAAACTGTTAATGTTCATTTTCTTTTCATTATGGCAATAGCATTTCCTCCCCAAAGCAAAAGTGTCGTGACATATATAAGTTAAGTAGTTTTTCTTTACAATGGTGTACAATGACTAAAAACACACTGCAGTATTACATGAATGTGTTTTGAGAGATACCAGGAGGAATTCACATTGTAATACAGGCGGTGAGTAAGATTTCATCACTATAGTGACAAGCATTCCGTGCATCATAGGCTCATTGATCTCCGAATTTCAAAATTTTGACTATAAAATTAGAAGATCCAAACAATTCAAAAACATTATATTTACATGTAGATGTAAACGTCTCGTAGAATATCATTCAGAAATACCTTAATTTTCGGGCTACCCAAAAGGCCACATATGTTTCATCTAGGAGTATAACATAAAAAAATGGTAGGTATATTATCCATTATCATAATTTCCTAGCACAACACGTCACGGCCATACACATGGAGTAGTACTACAACTCAGAGACATGAGCCGACTCAGCCTACCACTATCATAGTACGGACTCAACTTTGTATGGAAACTCCTACATGTATTTCCATGAGACACTAGCACTTACCAAACTTTTAGTAACGTGTTTGGATTACTCCAACTGATTACACTATCTATAGTGTAAATTTTCACTATATTTTGATCTATGGCCGGCGCCATGGTGCTCAGATCCTAGGTCTGCCAGCAGTTTGCTGATGTGGTGAAAAATATACATTTGCGGCTATGCGAGCTTAAACAATGGTGTCGATAATCAAAGTCGCAGGGAATCAATCATGCCCACGTGCGTCATGTTTGAAGAACGATAACGAGGAGGATGGAGACCAGGGATACAAGTGAGACTACTATGTGAGCAATTAAACGGGTCAAGCGGGGGTGAGAGGTTGGCGGGGGCGGGGGTGCCATCGGAGCAATTAATCAGATCAAGTTGGGGGACAAACTAATGGGTATGAGGTAGAACGGGGGGAAGACGATGTGAAGAAGTTGATGTACTCCTACTTGTCTCTCTACCTGCGCATTCAGCTACCCATAACCATAGCTACCTTGTTGAGAAGAGAACCGCCCGTTCCGGGCTGATCGGTGTTGTTAGTTTTGGCACTCATGTCACATCAGCTTGAGGATTGCTTGTACGCCACGGTTTATTATTTACTTAACAAGTCACGTGGCTTACACGCATACATATGTATATATACACTAGCTAAATTAATTACCGTGCTTTATGGTGCGGATGAAGGAAAAAAATAGAGTCCTACTAGAACAGGCCTGGCAGCTGCCGAGTGAAGTAAGATCGGGCGTTTTGTGCGCAGTGGACCTGAGTGCTTGAGGAGTTAGCGCACAAACACGTAAGGTGATGGCGATGTTGCAGACCAAGCTCGTGCACGAGCCGTTGGTGTTCATATCTAGAGTCCTTTGGAACCTTCTACTGGCAATCAAGTTCTCCTCCGTGCAGCTGTTATAGCTGTATCACATGAGGTGAAGAGAAAAGTCTCCCGCTTGTGATGCTGATGGGCAGGACACAGGATCAGGTCTGTGATGGGCGATTCCCATGCGTCTCAGGCAGGCTGTCATAGCATCTCCTTTCCTCAAAATAAATAAATCCTGGTGAGGTGGGCTAAAAGCTTACCTTGGCAGAAACATTTTCCCCATGTTTTCTTATTGTACTTTAACCCATCCCTGCCGGGAAAATATAGCTCGTTTCCACCCACACCTCTCCATCTCCTTCACGCCATCGCCGCCTATCTTCCGTTAATTAATTCGGATCGGAGGGGTACATGATTATTTTTACATTGTATACACATATTTTTAAACAGTTTTGCTAGAGCACACAATATTCCATTTCTATGAACACTTACTAAGAACTACGCGAACACAATATTTCATTTTTGTGAACGTTTTAAACATGTGGAAAAATTTAAATGACATGAACATTTTATCAATGAAAAAAATTAAAACTAACGTAATGTTTGAACTATATATTTTTAAAATATTTTCGAAATACAAACAGAAAACGAAAAGGAAAAAACATGCACAACAAACTAGCTTACGAAGGAACAAAAGGAGCGCACTACTAGGCCGGCTCAATAGGGCATTGCTTGCGGCGAGGTGCTCCCTCTCTCGTAAAGCGAGGTATAGCCACGCCCGCAAACAAGTGTTTAGGTCTAGGATAGGCCTAGCACCCTGACGAGTTGCGTGGCTACATTGTCCGGCCCATTTTTTAGTCCGTTCTCTCTTCTGTGTTTCTTTTTGTTGCTTTTCTTTCTTATTTTGTTGTTCTGTTTCCTCCTTTTTTCTCTTTCTGTTTCATCTTCCTTTTTAATTTTTATTTCTCCTAAAATTGTGAACATTATTCAAATTAGTGAATAGTTTTAAAATTCATGCACATTTTTTGAAATTAAGAGCATTTTTTGAATTCATGAGCATTTTTTATATTCCTGTTTTTTTTTCAATTCATAACTATTTTTTAAAATCAAGAACATTGTCTAAGTCATGAATATTTTTCAAAGGGACAAATGCATTTTTCCCCCTAGTTGAAACCTACCCACGGGGTTTGTCCTTATTTTTCGACTCAACTCAGTTTTGCCATTAGATTTGCCTCCGAGGTCGCCCGAATGCCATTTGATCGTTTGACCAACAATTTGAAAATTCATAACAAATTCATACGAACTTAGAAAAATGCAAATAAGATATCAAAATATTCATAAAAACATTAGATTTATGTGCACCCCATTTGTATTTAGGACAAAAGTACCGTTTAAACAACATGAGGTTGAAATTGGCGGGATGAACTCCTACCACATGATCGCATATGAGCAATTCAAGAGGAATTGGCGGGATTTATTCTTGACCACGTCATGCATAAAGACGGAGAATACCATGTTGAAATTGAAATAGATTTTAGATGTTAGGGATTGTAAGAGATGTTATATTGTATATATGTAGTAGCGTCGGATAGATATACGAAAACTTGTTGTTCGAGCAATCTCGAAGAAAAAGAGTTCACTTCTCTCTGTATATGTTCATGACGATCTTGTGTAATTAATGGTTCCTTCATTTGCTTACTAGCTAGCGTGTCGAGTTCTCTCTATATGTATAGTAGCTAGTGTCGACCAAGCATGGAGAATGAGAGGTCACTTCTCTCTATATGTAGTAGCTATAGCTAACACAATATGAAACCCCTAAATTAACCCTCCAAAACCCCTAAACCCCCCTGTCGGTGTCAAAACCGGCAGATCTCGGGTAGGGGGTACCGAACTGTGCGTCTGAGGATCGAAGGTAACAGGAGGCAGGGGACACGATGTTTACCCAGGTTCGAACCCTCTTAATGGAGGTAATACCCTACTTCCTGCTTGATTGACTTTGATGAGTATAGGGGTTACACGAGTTGATCTACCTCGACATCGTAATGGCTAAACCCTAGATGTCTAGCCTGTATGATGATGATTGCCTCTACGGACTAAACCCTCCGGTTTATATAGACACCGAAGGGGCCTAGGGTGGTACAGAGTCGGTTTAGAGAGAAAGGAATCTTCATATCCGAATGCCAAGCTTGCCATCCACGCAAAGGAGAGTCGCATCCGCACACGGGGGAGAGCCTTCTATCTTGTATCTTCACGGCCCACCAGTCCGGCCTATGTCACATAGTCTGGACGCCCGGGGACCCCCTAATCCAGGACTCCCTCAGTAGCCCCTGAACCAGGCTTCAATGACGACATGTCCGGCGCGCAGGTTGTCTTCGACATTGCAAGGCGGGTTCCTCCTCCGAACACTTCAAAGTAGCTGACCCAAAGAACTATATCCGGCTCTGTATAATAGTTATAACCTCCAACCCCAAGGACAAAATACTTAAACAAAATAAGTCATGTCTACTGACAGCTTTTTCGGCGAGACGTTACGTCCGGCCTTATCATTATATCGAACCGTTTTTTGGCCTCTCGCTCCGTGTTTCGAGGCGCGGCCTCTATTGACACGTCTTGTCAAAGCAGAGATCATGCCCCCTTATTGCGGGATTCTCATCAATACGGGTTCGGGTAATCCAACCGAGCCGTTAGCACGTCCCCTTGGGAATAGGCGAGTTTTAAGGCTCATGAGAGGGAGGCGCTTGATATTCGCAGCTTATATAAACGGATAAAAATCCATCCTTCTTCCCCACACCTTCCTGCCTCTTCTGTCCTCGAGCTCCAGCGCCCCAGTCCCAATCTTTCCCATCACACCAACTTTTCTAGCTATGGCTGGATCCGTTTCCCAGGGCAAGTGGATGGCCTCCTCCGTAACGAAGAAGGACATCAAAGATCTATGGGAGGCGAGGTACTTGACGACAGAGATTACACACAGGCTTCCTACCCCGGGGCAGGTCATCCCTACCCCAAAGCCCGGCGAAAGGGTGGTATTCATCCCCCACTTCCTTCGAGGACTCGGGTTTGCCCTCCATCCCTTCGTCCAAGGTCTCATGTTTTACTACGGGCTGGATTTCCACGATCTGGCCCCGAATTCCTTCCTCCACATCTCGGCGTTCATCGTCTTGTGCAAGGCATTCCTCCGCGTCCCCCCACACTTCGGCCTGTGGCTCAAGGTCTTCAATGTGAAGCCGAAGGTGGTCGACGGTCAACAAGCCGAATGCGGCGGCGTCATGGGGAGCAAGCTCCGCCATGTTATCTGGCCCAAAGGGACATTTGTGGACACTGTCAAGGTATGGCAGCAGGAGTGGTTCTACATCGCCAAACCCCGCGGCACCAAGTGGGCGGCCTCTCCTGCTTTCAGATCCGGACCTCCGCTGCGGCTCGTGTCTTGGACCAACAAGGGTCTAGACTAGGGATCCTGTGACGTGGTGTTGATGCTGCGAAAGCGTATCAAGAGTATGATAGAAAAGGACATCACCCTTGTTGATGTGGTCCAGGTGATGCTTATCCGCCGAGCTCTTCCCTGCGAACGACGGCCTCTCAACATGTGGGAGTTTAATCCGGAAGGGCCACGGACCCTGCAGCGATTCTTTGGCACGACGCACAAAGGGATCTGGAAGCTGCTCTTCAAGAGCCAGAAGGCGTGGCCAAGGATGTCTGACGACACCGACCTCGACTGTAACAATCCGGCCTCCCCAGTAAGTATTAAATTTCCGAACATTACCTAGTTCATCAACTTTAGGGAGGGGTACTGATAATTCCGCCCCCTGAACAGGGATGGATAAAGAAGGTGGAGCGAATCAGATGTCCGGCTCCACTCCCCGAAGGCCCAGCTGAGCGTTTGTTAATGGGGATGCTGGTTCCGGCGCCCTACCAGGCGCCGTTAAAGAAGGACAAGAAGAAGAAGGGCAAGGAGGCCGAAGGTGGCCTCCACCCCGAAGGTACTTCGGGCGCTATGTCCGGAGGAACCGAGGCTCCTTCCTCTCACGAGGGAGACGAAGACGAGGATGAGGAGGAGGAGGAAGAAGAGAACCCTCCTCTTCAAGGGTAAAAGAGGGCGGCCTCCGTAGATCCGGAGGAGGGGGCGTCCAAGAGGGGAAGGATATCCCTCTCGGACGACTCGGATTCAGACGCCGAAGAAATCCCCAAGCACCGCCCCCGGGCCAAGCCACTTGCCGCATCGTAAGTACCTAAGGATGCTTCATATACATCTAATCTTTTACGAATTGTGAGAATAATATTAAATTATGTGTTTCAGTCCGGCCCGCGATCTCCCTCAAGTATCATCATCATCGGGGGATCTACCGCCGGAGATGATGGAGAGTGAGACGCCTCCACAAGCTTCCCCGCCTCCTAGGGCGGATGACACCGAGGTGTCGTCCCAAAGGATTTCTCCGGGCTTCGGAGAAGTGCGGGAGAGGACCAGGACGGTGCCAGAGGATAACACCTTGGCTACCGAGAACGTGGGGGGCGCGACCCCCATGAAGACTGGCGATGGGGGCCGAGGATGATCCGGCCCCCGGCCGAACACCGCTCCGGAGATACAAACGGCTCCAGAGTCGAATGAGCGGCCCCCTCCGAGGGAGGGGAAATCGGTGATGACCCACAAGTATAGGGGATCTATCATAGTCCTTTCGATAAGTAAGAGTGTCGAACCCAACGAGGAGCAGAAGGAAATGACAAGCGGTTTTCAGTAAGGTATTCTCTGCAAGCACTGAAATTATCGGTAACAGATAGTTTTGTGATAAGGTAATTTGTAACGGGTAACAAGTAACAAAAGTAAACAAGGTGCAGCAAGGTGGCCCAATCCTTTTTGTAGCAAAGGACAAGTCCGGACAAACTCTTATATGAAGGAAAGCGCTCCCGAGGACACATGGGAATTATCGTCCAACTAGTTTTCATCATGCTCATATGATTCACGTTCGTTACTTTGATAATTTGATATGGGGGTGGACCGGTGCTTGGGTGCTGCCCTTCCTTGGAAAAGCATCCCACTTATGATTAACCCCCATTGCAAGCATCCGCAACTACAAAAGAAGTACTAAGGTAAACCTAATCATAGCATGAAACATATGGATCCAAATCAGTCCCTTACGAAGCAACGCATAAACTAGGGTTTAAGCTTCTGTCACTCTAGCAACCCATCATCTACTTATTACTTCCCAATGCCTTCCTCTAGGCCCAAATAATGGTGAAGTGTCATGTAGTCCACGTTCACATAACACCACTAGAGGAGAGACAACATACATCTCATCAAAATATCGAACGTATACCAAATTCACATGACTACTTATAGCAAGACTTCTCCCATGTCCTCAGGAACAAACGTAACTACTCACAAATCATATTCATGTTCATAATCAGAGGGATATTAATATGCATAAAGGACCTGAACATATGATCTTTCACCAAATAAACCAACTAGCATCAACTACAAGGAGTAATCAACAGTACTAGCAACCCACAGGTACCAATCTGAGGTTTTGAGACAAAGATTGGATACAAGAGATGAACTAGGGTTTGAGAGGAGATGGTGCCGGTGAAGATGTTGATGGAGATTGACCCCCTCCCGATGAGAGGATCGATGGTGATGACGATGGTGACGATTTCGCCCTCCCGGAGGGATGTTTCCCCGGCAGAACAGATCCACGGGAGCCCTAGATTGGTTTCGCCAGGTTCCGCCTCGTGGCGGCGATGTTTCGTCCCGAAAGCTTCCTTCTTATTTTTTCTAGGACGAAAGACTTCATATACCAGAAGATGGGCACCGGAGGCCTGCCAGGGGGCCCACAAGACAGGGGGGCATGCCCAGGGGGTAGGGCGCGCCTCCCACCCTTGTGGCTAGGGTGTGGGCCCCCTTTGGTTGATTCTTTAGCCAATATTTTTGATTAATTCCAATAAGTGCCTCCGTGCAGTTTCAGGACTTTTGGAGTTGTGCAGAATAGGTCTCTAATATTTGCTTCTTTTCCAGCCTAGAATTCCAGCTGCCGGCATTCTCCCTCTTCATGTAAACCTTGTAAAATAAGAGAGAATAGGCATAAGTATTGTGACATAATGTGTAATAACAGCCCATAATGCAATAAATATCGATATAAAAGCATGATGCAAAATGGACGTATCAACTCCCCCAAGCTTAGACCTCGCTTGTCCTCAAGTGGAAGCCGATAACGAAAAATATGTCCACATGTTTAGAGATAGAGGTGTTGATAAAATAAAATACGGACATGAGGGCATCATGATCATTCTTATAGCAGCAACATATATATATATATATATATATTGTCATATGATTTCTTATGCTAAAGTAATAATCTATTCACAATCTAAAGTATGAATCAGAAACTTCATTGAAAACTAAGAAACTATAATCTCGGTCATTGAAGCAATTGCAATTTATCATAGCATCGGAAAGAGTCAATGTAAGAGCTTATCAGCAAGTCCACATACTCAACTATCATTTAGTCTTTCACAATTGCTAACACTCACGCAATATTTATGGGTATGGAGTTTTAATCGGACACAGAGAAAGATAGGGGCTTATAGTGTTGCCTCCCAACCTTTTACCTCAAGGGTAATGTCAACAATAATAGTTCATGATAACTTACATCCAATTGGATATCACTACAAGAAATATGTCAACTAGTGACCTTCTGTCAGTGACCCTGGAAGAATTGGTCATAGATCTATGACCATTTCAGACCAATTGGTCAAAAGCTGTTCGGGGGGCTCCAAACCCTAAACTATAACGACCATTTTGGTTAGAAAGGTCGTAATTTCCTTACACGAAATGGTCATAAAGCAGATAGCACTGGTCCGCTGCCTTATTTCTAGCTGATCATGACCAATATAGATGGTCATAACCTTGTAAATTGTGGTGGGTTGCTATGACTAGGTGCCACCTCATCAGTTTTGCCTATGTGTCATGTCCATGTGGCAGTTTTTGCCCTAGGTTGTGAAGCAACCTATATTTCTTTCATTCCCAAAATTCCCAAAATAATCTCATAAATTCTTTGGGTCATATCTTCCTTAAATATGTAGAAAACCTTCCTTGCCTAGTTCAAAAATAATTCAAAAATATTCACTTTCCTATTCTGTTCAGAAAAACACTTTGTGAAGGAAGTACCACTTTGGCATGTCCAAATGGTATCCATTTTCTACAGTGCTTTCCTATGCCCAAATAACTATCCTCCACCAAATGCCAGCTCAATCCATTCATTATTTTGAGCCTAGCTTCAACATTCGTATTTATGTCCAGTGTTGTACTTTGCAAAGCAAGTACCAACTAGGCTCCTCCTTTTGAACTGAAAATTTGTGAAGACGGTCTTCTTAGTAACTGGTCATCATCAGACAAAACTCACGCCCATTAGCCATGTGCATTTCCCGTACCGCTAATCAAACACTGGCTGCTTATTCATGTTTGAGCATCGATCGGTCTCCTCGTGAGAATCTTATGTTGTGATTTTCTTCCTAGCACCTACCTGGGGAGGGCCCAACCCACTAGACATGCCTAGGCCGCCTAGAACACATGGCAATGCCACGGTCACGCGGTGACCACGCGGCGGGCATGCGAGTTTACGCGCTCTAGAGTTGGGGCCCTCGGCCACCGTCCAAACCTCGACGTATCGCCACCAAACCATGTATTTATGATTAAATAGGTACTTATGTAACTAAAAATGATTCTTGGAAAAAATAAATAGCAAACTATGAGGCAGCTGCAGTTCAAATTTGACACGCTTCCTACTGAATCAGCGGGAATTTGTCTTTTTCATCAGAGGTGGATCAAAACTTTTGACACCCAACCATTTTGTCAATTGTGCATTAAATATGTCCTAGTATTTTAGAAAATTGATTTGGTCCAATTTTGCAACAAATATATGGTAGGTCCTTCACAAAAAAACTCATTTCAGGCACTCGGAAAATGGAAAATGAATTTTCCGTGCAAAGAAAATGAAAACTCCCTTAGGCAACATTGTTTGGAATTGCAAGATGCACCCTTGTGCACAATATGAGATCATTTGAACAAACTATGCCATGAATGTGGCCATAAGATTGATCATTTGGCTTGAAAGCCATGAATCTTCACGCATGATAGCTCATTTTTTAGAACACTTTTTTAAAATATTATCGGTATTACAAGTTTATTATTTTTCCTGCAAACTTGGTCACATATAATGACATAATGCGAAGGTTTTCCAGTTTTTTGTTTTTTTTGAATTTTTTATGCCCGTTTCAAAATGCGGTCAAAACGGCGGGCTTGACCGTTCCTAGCTAGTGGTTGAATCTTGGAAAACTTTTGATGTTTCTCTAATTAAATAGATACTTATGTACCAATAAATGGTTTTTGGAAAAAATAAAGAGCAAACTATGAGGCAGCTGCAGTTCAAATTTGACCCGCTTCCTCCTGAATCGGCGGGAATTTGTCTTTTTCACCAGAGGTGGATCAAAACTTTTGACACCCAACCATTTTGTCAATTGTGAATTAAATATGGCCTAGTATTTTATAAAATTGATTAGGTCCAATTTTGAAACAAATATATGGTAGGTCCTTCACAAAAAAAACTCATTTCGGGCACTCAAAAAATGGAAAATGAATTTTTCGTGAAAAGAAAATGAAAACTCCCTTAGGCAACATTGTTTGGAATTCCAAGATGGTTTATTATTTTTCCTGGAAACTTGGCCACATATAATGACACAATGCGATGGTTTTCCAATTTTTTGATTTTTTTATGCCCGTTTAAAATGCGGTCAAAACGGCGGGAATAACCGTTCGTAGCCAGTGGTTGAATCTTGGATTTTTTTTGGTGTTTCTCTGATTAAATAGATACTTATGTACCTAGAAATGATTTTTGGAAAAAATAAAGAGCAAACTACGAGGTAGCTACAGTTCAAATTTGACTCAGTTCCAACTGAATCGGCGGGAATTTGTCTTTTACACGAGAGGTGGATCGAAACTTTTTACACCCAACCATTTGGTCAATTGTACATTAAATATGTCCTAGTATTTTAGAAAATTTATTTGGTACAATTTTGCAACAAATATATGGTAGGTCCTTCACAAAAAAACCTCTTTTCAGGTACTCAAAAAATGGAAAATGAATTTTTTGTGCAAAGAAAATTAAAACTCCCTTAGGCAACATTGTTTGGAATTCCAAGATGCACCCTTGTGCACAATATCAGATCATTTGAACAAACTATGCCATGAATGTGGCCATAAGATTGGTCATTTGGCTTGAAAGCCACGAATCTTCACACATGATAGCTCATTTCTAAGAACACTTTTTAAAAATATTTGCCGTATTACAAGTTGATAATTTTTCCTGCAAACTTGGTCACATATAATGAAACAATGCGAAGATTTTCCAATTTTTTGATTTGTTTTGAATTTTCTATGCCCGTTTCGAAATGCGGTCAAAACAGCGGGAATAACCGTTTCTAGCTAGTGGTTGAATATTGGAATTTTTTTGGTGTTTTTCTGATTAAATAGATACTTATGTACCTAGAAATGATTTTTGGAAAAAATAAAGAGCAAACTACGAGGTAGCTACAGTTCAAATTTGACCCGCTTCCAACTGAATCGGCGAAAATTTGTCTTTTTCACGAGAGGTGGATCAAAATTTTTTACACCCAACCATTTGGTCAATTGTGCATTAAATATGTCCTAGTATTTTAGAAAATTGATTTGGTACAATTTTGCAACAAATATATGGTAGGTCCTTCACAAAAAAACCTCTTTTCAGGTACTCAAAAAATGAAAAATGAATTATCCATGCAAAGAAAATGAAATCTCCCTTAGGCAACATTGTTTGGAATTCCAAGATGCACCATTGTGCACAATATGAGATCATTTGAACAAACTATGCCATGAATGTTTCCATAAGATTGAGCATTTGGGTTGAAAGCCATTCATCTTCACACTTTTTAAAAATAATCGCCCTATTACAAGTTTATAATTTTTGCTGGTAACTTGGTCACATATAATGACACAATGCGAAGGTTTTCCATTTTTTTGAATTTTTATGCCCGTTTCAAAATGCGGTCAAAACGGCGGGCATGACCGTTCCTAGCTAGTGGTTGAATCTTGGAATTTGTTTGGTGTTTCTCTGATTAAATAGATACTTATGTACCTAGAAAGGATTTTTGGAAAAAGTAAAGAGCAAACTATAATGCAGCTGCAGTTCAAACTTGACCCGCTTCGAGTTGGATTGGTGGAAATTTGTCTTTTTCACCAGAGGTGGGTCGAAACTTTTGACACCCAACCATTTGGGAAATTTTGTATTAAACATGGCCTAATATTTTAGAAAATTGATTTGGTTCAATTTTGCAACAAATATATGGTAGGTCCTTCATGAAAAAACTCATTTTGGGCACTCAAAAAAATGGAAAATGTTTTTTTTGCCAAAAAACTCATTTCTCACGACACCTTTTAAAAGTTATTCATCTTATTTCTTGTTTGTTATTTTTCTTGAAAACTTGTTCACATTTGGTGACACAATGAGAAAGTTTTGCATTTTCTTTTTGAAATTTTCAGGTCATAAAATAGCTGACACGATTTTAACACGTTGATTTTAGCCAACTATGACCAATTTAGATGGTAATAACGTCGTACTGTAATCTGATTGGTTCATGAACGTGTCACGCGGATTGTGCATCAAACACCGTCGGATGATCGGGGATCCAACGGTAGTCCTCAACCCTTCCACACCGTCCCCGAAACCCTAGCTCTGTCCTGTGGTCATTTTCCATCTACCCCCTCGCCTCCTTTCTTTCCCTCGCTCTCTGCTCCTCGTCTCCCCTTCCTCTCGATCCCCTCCCCTTCCTCCCCGCCAGCCACCGCCCCCATTCTCTCCAGATTCAATCCAAGCCCCCCTCGTCCACCGTCCCCTTCCTCCGTCGTCGACGTTCGCGCTCAAGGCCTCCGCCTCCCCTGCCCTCGCCATTGCCTCCTCGGCGGGGTTGCCCTTCTTGGCGTCGGCCTCCGCGCCGCCGCGGCCAGGAGGGCCTCACTCCGCGGGGCCGCACCCGCGACCTGCTACCCCGTGCCCGCATTAACTCCGGCGCTGCGACCAGGAGGGTCTTGCTCCGCGGGCCCGCACCCGTGACCTGCTACCCCACGCCCGCACCAACTCCGGCGCTGCTCCACCTGCCGCTCCCGCCCCGGCGCCGGTGCCAAGGCCGTCCCCGCCCACCAGGTCTGGGATCCCGCCGCGGGGTTCATCGTCAAGGTCCCCACCGTCTCCGAGTTCTTCGTCAAGGTCCCTGCACATCCTCTCCTCACCTCCAAGATCGGAATCGGCGCCTTCCTCCGCCGCCGGCCGCCATGTCGCCGTCTCTGCTCGGGGCCAGCTCCCCTCCCTCCCCCTCTCTCCTCTCTTTCTCGTTGCGCGGCGCAGGTGGAGGTTGCTGAATTGACCTGTTTTTTTCGCTTGGTTCCTTTCTGCTGCAGGGGCTCACCAAGTCGCTGGCCATGAACGTGCTCTCCGAGGTCGGCGACAAGACCTTCTTCACCGCCTTGGTACCCCACCACACCTCACCTCCTCTCCCCTTCCACACGTTCCTAGTACTGCTTTCTCCGCGAGTCCGTCCTGGAATTCGCTAGCTTATGGTGAAGTAGTAGTTGTTTGTGTTAATTGTGACGGATGGAACCCTTTTCTCTCTTGCATCATTCGCTAGAATCATTGTTCCTGAAGTAAAATCATTGTTTGTTATGCGGCATTAACCCACACATGAAGGTCATGCATCCCGCTGGTAGTGTTGCATCTTTAATTAACTTATGAATTAACATTGTTCTTTCGTAGAAACAAAATTGGTAGAAGAGGTGGCAAGTAATTAATGTGTTCAAGTCCGATAGAATTTACCAGTGGGCCGTTCTGCTGCATGTTTTCTATATATCAACTGGAACCGTAGTTGTTCTGATCACCAACAATGGATGTTATTCCTGAACTAAACTGTCAGATGCTGCAGCCTAGGGTCAGTGTTTTTTAGGATTAGTGTGTTTAGCTGTGTGATAAGGCAGTCTTTTCATCGATGGTACATATTCATAGAGTAGTGAAAAAGATCTTGATCTCCTAATTTTTTGCACCTCATTTTTTTCTTGTCTCAACTTGAAATGCCAATCACACTCAAAGAGGATTGACAGTCACAAAAAAGGTGCAAGAACAGAATTACCTCAAAGGGCATAGATGATATTTTCATGACTGTATTGAGATATGTGGAACATAATACACTGTATGCTTAATTTGCATTTTGGAGCTGCCGTTTGAAGCATGATGTGTGATTTATTTCTACCATTTGGTTGTTATCACAAGTTGCTGTGTTGGACACCAGCATGCTCATCACTACTGATCTTGATATAATATCCTCATTTATTGGCAGGATTTCGAGCTGGCTGCAGCAAGTTGATGGATATCAGTGCCAGTGCCGGGAGTGCTTCTGCTTTGTAGCTATCGCGGATGCTGCTGGGTGGACTATTTCCAGGAAGTTCGCGCTCGGCGGGGCCCTGGCTGTTTGGTGGCTGCTTGAATCGGATAGCCATTTCTGTGCTCCAAGTTCAGTTATTTGTGTGCTCGGTCTAGGTCAGGTTGCTTCGATTTGATGCTTTTGTCTGTTGCGTAAGCGTTAGGCTACGAGTTGGATCTGATTATTCGGTGCTTGCATACATGTCATGGTGTCACAGAGTATAAATGATGAGGAATTGAGTAGAAGCTAGAGTTCAGTTTCTTGTGCTGGGCTGGTCTGGTTCAGTCGGCTTCTATTTCATGCTTGAGCTAATCCAAGCTGGATTTACTGTAAATATTCCTATCCAGTCTGTGCTGCTGGGTGGAGGAGGAACATGGTACGTACGGTGGTACATGGAGACGAAGCATATATCGCGTTCCTACTGTTGTTCGGCGTTTGTTGAGCAAGCAAGTAGATTTCTTAGGGTTGCCGTACATTGTTTTCCATGACTTGGACTATTGGGGCAGACTTATCAAGTTGTTGCTCTTTATGTTATGTTGTTTTCCATGACTTGGACTATTGGGGCAGACTTATCAAGTTGTTGCTCTTTATGTTATGTTATACCACCTCCATATGCTTGCTCTAGCTTCTAGGTAGTAGAAGAATTGACATGTGGGATGCAAGTCCAAGCTTGATACTGTAAATGTTACTCCCACCTATCAAGTTGGACTACTCGGGTGTCAAGTTGGTGTTGTACTGTAGTCTGTAGGATGCACCTGCATATGCATGAAAGAATAGTTAATATCTTGATCCAAGTCTAAGCTTTCATACTTGATATGTTACTCCTGCCAACAGGAAAACTGGACAGTTTTGACCGCATGCCCTGGCGGCGCTTAAAACTACCCAACTAGGCACGCGTCTACACCATGTGGTGGACTTAAGTATCTTAGTGACTTCATTTGATGTGTGTATTTCTGTTAATTCTAAGCTTCTGTTGCTATGAAAATGTACCTCACTGACCGTCTGTCTATTTATTGTGTACTTCTTGCATGAGGAGGTGACTAGTGATGCGGCGCGCCAAGCAGCAGTAGGGGAAGGGGGTCTCCTACTCGAGGAGGCGGAGGAGTAGGGGCGTGCCCAGCTGGCAGCCCTGTCCTGCTTGTGGGGGATGGGCAGGAGGGGTCTGCTCCTCTGCTTCGATTGCGATCGCGGCAGGTAGCTCCTCCATCTCCCTCCCCCTCTTCCTGTGCTCACTACTTCTGCTGCTAAGTTGACGAATATGTGATGCACTTGTCCCAAGGAATTTTAGAGGGATCTGTATGAACAAGTCATGTTTTTATTTTATTTTATTTAGGTTGTTAGTTACCAAACAGAGAGAGAAGATGAGCTCATGCTTGGATTGTTTCTGCCAGCGCATGATTTGTATGTATGCAATCATCATCTTGCGTGTGCGAGCTGGTTCCTTGCTTGGGCATCGCGTCGATGGCCAAGTGTTAGTGCCGATTTGTTGTGGTGGTGCTCATCTAGCCATTGATTTCTTGCTGATAATTAGGTGCTAAAGAATGCTGCAGGTTTATTAGGATGTGGCTGAAACCATTGGATGGCCTTCGTGGACTTGCTATCAATACTGGTCTCATGTTTTGTTTTCTTTCTGGACATGTTACGGTTCAAGTGTTGTTGCTGTTTAGTACTAAGTGCTTAACTTAACTAAGCTTGAGCTACTAAAACCCACTCTCAAATTAATGTATTCTTGTTTTGCGAAACTTCAATGTTGAGCTCCTCTCCTCGCTGAGCCGTGGCCGTCGATTTTCATTTCGTCGACCACCACTCCAGCTACCTTCTTGTGTAATCAAATTTGCTCCTATGTATATATATGTATGAGGCCGGGTAGTTCAACACTAGTATTTTTTCTAACTCATTCATATATATGGTGGAAATTGTGCAGGTTCCATGGTGCCATGTGGCCTCTGGCCATCTTGAACTGGAACTCCAGTAACAAGTAGATGTTGCTGCCGTACTCAATATTTTAAGTTGTTTTTTCTTTTTTGAGAGAAGTGTATTAGGTTGATGAGATTAATTAGCTCAGTTTGCTAAAGTAGCAACAACAACAGCCACGCTTTGCCATCCACTTTATACCTGGATTGTACTTACATGCTTAGATAACCTTGTATGCATAGCTGGTCTGTTTAATTTATAAATGGTTATTTGTTGCTGCTGCAGGAGTAACATTGCTGATGGCGATGGGTACGTGATGGTTGCTAGTGTGGTGGACGACCCAGAATATGTGGCCTCGCAAGTGCACATGTACGTAGCTTTCCACCTCAAATGCTTATATTTCCGCCTCTGCTACTAAGCCAATAAACACCAAATCTGGAATGAGAAAGAGGATGAGCCTACTTGATTCCCCTTTTGTTCGTTCATGCTGTGTGCATTGATTCCCACAAACTATAACCTGATTTGATGCTATCTTGTCTTTTTTCAACTTGCAAGGATTAAGGATGTAAAGAAAACTAATTTTGTCGCTCGTAGAGAATTGTATTTATTGTTGACAATGCTGTGTAAATAGAATACCTGATTGTCTTCTGTAACTTAATTTCCTTGCATTTTCAACTCTGATTTTGAACAATTAAGGTTACTCCCATGAACAATTTTGCTAAACATTTACCACATCTTCTTAAGTGTACCATAATGCATATTTTGTTTACCTTTTTTAATCTGTTCTACCGCTTACATTTAGTGTTGCCATTGAAGTTGTTTGGTTCTAGCCTCAACAGCAGTACACTCTAATGCTATGTTTACTCTTTTACAGGAGCTCTAGGCCTAAGTTTTTTCAAGTGTGAAGCCGTGAAGCCAAGTGCGAAGGAGTTTTTTGGTTCTGTAGTAGACTGTAAATTGTAATATTGTAACAAATTGTAAAAGACTAGTGTATGTTTGAAATAGTGATTATGTATGTTGAAAAGATGTGAAATGGAAACTTGACCAGTGGGAACCACTTATGAATAAAATCTGAGCATTTTTGAAATTCCTGGCATGTGGGACCGATGTATGGCATTATGACTAGTGACCAGCTCAAAAATATGATGATTGAAAATATAAAATAAATGATTGTAAGAAGGCCAAGGCCCAAAAATAAAGAAGCTGAAATATTGGGCTTGGCCCATGTAGCCCACAAGAATTGACTTGGAAAAAAGCTTGAATTGTTGGGCTCGGCCCATGAAAAATATATATTTGAAAGGCTGAACTAATGGGCTCGGCCCATATAGATACCGAATTGGACCGGGCTGAATCTTATCAACGACCTTTTTAATTGGTCACAATTTTGCCACGTCAGATTGCCACGTCGGATCCGACCTAGCCTGGGCAGACAGCTAGTGACCAAAACAAAAGTTCATGGGTTCCACGACCTTTTGTTTTGGTCGTAAACGTCTACGACCTTATCCCGAAGAAGGTCGTTAATTTCAGTTTACGACAGCCAGCTTTTGACCTTCTGTTTTTGGTCACAAAAAGGTCGCAAATGAAAAAAACAATGACCTTTTAGTGACCAATAGTCAAGGTCACAAGTTGACATATTTCTTGTAGTGTGTATATATCAAGATCTTTCCAACACAATGTGCTTGCCAAAGGATAAAGTCTAAAAAGGAAGGGTGAAGATCACCGCGACTCTTGCATAAGACATAAGACAAAAGTAAAAGATAGGCCCTTCGCAGAGGGAAGCAGAGGTTGTCATGTGCTTTTATGGTTGGATGCATGAAATCTTAATGCAAAAGAACGTCACTTTATATTGCCACTTGTGATATGGACCTTTATTATGCAGTCCGTCGCTTTTATTGCTTCCACATCACAAGATCGAGTAAAGCTTATTTTCTCCACACTAATAAACTTACATATTTAGAGAGCAATTTTTATTGCGTGCAACAATGCCAACTTACTTGAAGGATCTTACTCAATCCATAGGTAGATATGGTGGACTCTCATGGCAAAACAAGGTTTAAGGATATTTGGAAGCACAAGTAGTATCTCTACTTGGTGCAAAGAATTTGGCTAGCATGACGGGGAAAGGCAAGCCCAACATGTTGGATGATCCATGACAATATACTTTATTTCGGATATAAGAAAACATAACCGATTACGTTGTCTTCCTTGTCCAACATCAACTTTTTAGCATGTCATATTTTAATGAGTGCTCACAATCATAAAAGATGTCCAAGGTAGTATATTTATATGTGAAAACCTCTCTTTCTTTATTCCTTCCTATTAATTTCAACGATGACCAAAACTATGTTTGTCAACTCTCAACAACTTTTATACATCATACTCCTTTATATGTGAAGTCATTACTCTTCATAAGATCAATATGATCTCTTTTTATTTCTTTTTATTTTCTTTTTATTCCCTCAAGATCATAGCAAGATAACGAAGCCCTTGACTCAAAACTAATCTTTATTATATATAGCTCATGGACTCGATTACATAGAAGCATCATAAAGCAAAACTCAAAACTAAATCATACTAAAAATTTATTCTACTAGATCAAGATATTACCAAAAGGATCAAACTAAGAAAAACGGTAAAGATAGGAGTGTGATGGTGATACGATACCGAGGCACCTTCCCCAAGCTTGGCGGTTGCCAAGGGGAGTGCCCATACCAGATACTCAGTTCTTCTTTGCTGGTGAAGAAGATGGTGGTGATGATGGATAGTCGCACATTGAGCGTAGGAGATCCTCCAATTTGCGGATAATGCCCTTGAGTGCGGTGATATGCTCCTTCAACAAAATATTTTCACGTGTGAGATCCTTATTTTGTATGCGAGCTAACTCAATCATCTTGAAAGCTTCAATATCCATTGGGGTAAGAAGATTGTAATGAGGTTGAAGGATGTCTTTGTCTTCTGCTGCCGGAGCTTGATCCTCCATGGCCTTCTTGATCCCATCATCCTTATTGATCTCCCCGGGTTCTTCTCTCTTCAGCTCTATCTTCATTAGCTGTCGTGGTTTTTTCACGGCAGATGTCCTAGTGTGAGGACTTAGTCGTGGAGCCATCGCAATGAGATTAGCTTAAAGGGGTTAAACCGTACAAAGGACACGGGAGTTTATACTGGTTCGGCCCCTTGCGGTGAAGGTAAAAGCCTACGATCCAGTCGTGGTGGAATTGATGGAGTCTCGATGATCAGGGAGCGAAATCGCTTTACCTGGCTCTCGAGATGTTGTTTCTTGTCCTTGAACCGCCGCCAGGTCATCCCTTTATATACACAGGTCGACTCCCGGCGGTCTACAGAATCCCGAGGCTGGCTCATACATGTGTCCGCCTCGGTTTCTACCTTCTCCTACCTTACAATACAAGTTACGTATTTACATGGCGGTTTATGTATACAGGCCCTAATCCGCCTTTGGGCCTTGGGCCTTTAAGTCTCTATAGTAAAACGCCATAATCCTTATGTTCATGGGCTTCAATGCGGATGATTCTTTATAAGTATAACCCGTCCCCTCCTGGGCGGTTTATACTCAATAGTTATATCCCCAACATTAGGCCCCAGATTGATTTTAACCTGTTCATGTCAATCTTCAACACTTAAGAAAATTTCTTCTTGAACATCTTCCTGTAAACCGCCATCTCGTCATCTTCCTGTGAATCTGATAAACCGCCGTGACGTCATCTTCCAAGATTGTAATAAATCGCCATGACGTCACCTGCTTATTAAAACTGTATATCCTTCCCTTTTATTAATAAACCTCCAAAATCGAGGCGACAGCTCCTTTTTCAGGCTCCTCGATTCCCGCGCCTGTTGCTTATCCCTTTCGTCATATAAATAGGGCCAAGGGTCCCTTTCCTTTTCCCCTTGCCTCTTCATCTTTTCTTCCACCTCGCGTCGCCTCAGAACTCGAGCACCGCCGCCGCCGTCGACCTTCGCCTCTGCACCAACAAAGGCCGCTGCATCGACCTGACTTGACCAGAGAACTGCGACGTACCTCCGATGTTCAACAATGTCAGTAAGTACCCCTCTTCTCTTATACCAAATCTGCATTAGGGTTTCCGCTGTTCATCGGTGTTCTTCACCGTTCCCCATTTTTCTCTCTTAGATCGCGTAGTTTGATCTGAATCTGATAGTAAAGTCGAACGACAGTAGTGTAGCATCTCCTTTCAATCACAGAAGATACCTTTTCTGCATAAGATCCCATCCGAGCATATGTGTTCTTCTGCTACTGCAACTCTAGGTTTAAAATTTATTCTTTAAAACTGCATTAGATCCAAAATTATAATACCAACCTGTGAAACCTGTTTGTGCAACACTTCAGAATTTTTCAGATCTGTAACTTCCACACCATTGTAGGCGGTTTAACCTTTAGAAAATGATAATCCGCTAGGTACCATTAGCCCTCTTTTAAACCACCAATCTGCTTTAACTATCAGAATCCGGTTTAATATATACAGACGTTTCAATGTTATCTTCTTCCACCGTTGCACTGGTTTGTACGTGCCAGCCATGGATTTTAAACCGGTCATTGATCCTTTTTTCCAGCTTTTCACCGAAATGGCCAAACAGTTCCATGCTTGCAATTGGGTCACTTCCCGGGTTACAGAAGGACAACTGAACGGGTGTGTTGCGACTTGCGCTTTAGCAAGCAAATATACCATCCACTGGCGAGTCCTCGGTCCAGAAAATCCTCCTGAGCCCAAGGATGGAGAAGTTATTGTGTTTGCTGATCATCTGAGTCGAGGGTTTACCCCTCCCGGATCAAAATTCTTTCATGACGTGCTTGCTAGATTTCAGATCCGCCCTCAAGATATTGGACAAAACTCCGTGTCCAATATTTGCAACTGGCAAGTATTTTGTGAAGTTTATCTGCAAGAAGAACCTACTGTCGAGCTGTTCTGGGACTTATTTTACTTAAACCGCCGTACTGAATTTACAGACGGACCCAACACTGAACTTGGCGGCATTACAATTCAGAAGAGGAAAGATGTTGACTTCCCTCACGCCAAGCATCACAGTCACCCCAAGGACTGGAATCAGACTTGGTTTTACTACCGAAACATAGCTCCGGACGATGAAAATCCTCTGCCGGGTTATCGCCCACACCGGCTTACAAAAACTCATCCAGTTCCTCAACGACTGACTGCCAAGGAACTAGCAAAATATGCCCCTCAGCTATCAAAACTCAGAGCTTTCATTGCAAATGGACTGACATGCATTGATTTTGTTCGATGCTGGGTTTCTTGGAGCGTTCTGCCTTTAAGCCGGCGCCCCGGTTTAATGTGTGAATACACAGGGGATCTTAAAGACCCTCAGCGTCATATTGACATCCAACTTACTGACGATGAAGTCACCGAGGCCGTCAAGAAAATGCTGGATGAACCGGTGGCTGAGTGCAGCAAAACAGGGCTCAGTCCTTTCTATGCTTCCAATAAACCGCCAAAGGTAAGAAGTACCGCATTATTGTCTTAACCCATCCTTTGTTAAGTATTCTTTCATAACTTATTGCATGTCTGTGCAGAGTGACGATCCATTCTAGAAAAACAAATCATAGGATAAACCGGTGAAAGGGCCCCGCATCAAGACCAAAGCTACAAAGAGGCCTGCCAAAAAGAGAACTGCTGAACCGTCTGAGACAAACATTGATGATGATCTGGATAATCTGGATTCAGAGGTAGAACTTGACTCTCTTAGTTCATTTTTCATACACCTTATTGACAATGATCATTATCAGGATGATGCGGAAGCTAGCCGTGCTGACGAGGTAACCATTCTTTCTTCTGATTCAAATCCTGTGCCAATACAAAAAATCCGTCGAGCAGTCCGGAAAGTAAAATTTTCATGCCCTCTTTCTTATTTGGATCCGCACTTTCTTTTGAAGACACAACAGCATGAAACTCGCCGCACAACTCGGCATAGCGGCCAAGTGGTGACCTCCTCCGGTTTACCGAACTCTCCGGTTCGCAAACACCGCCAAGAGGTTTCTTATACTCCTGACACACTTTATCCTAAGGCGGGTTACTTCCGATATCCTCTTAATCTGTCTGACTCAAATTATCAAGGAACTTCCCATTCATCATCCGGCGAGTCATCGGCCACACAACTTCCTCCTCTTAGAACTGTCCCTGGGTAAGCATATCATACTTAACCTTTTCGGCCTTGTATTACTTTATCATACTGATTTTTGTGCCTGTTCCTTCCAGTGCCAAAGCCAGACCTAGCAAGAAGGCTAAGTTGAATAAACCGACCGATGATGAACCGGCCACTGAACCGGAGAAGATCCCAGAGGCTGTTGATCCGGATGCTGACACTGTCCTTGATGATCCGTTACCTCAGGCTCCGGACACTTTTGTTGAAGCGGTGGAGACAAATCCAACGAGCCAGCCTACTGATCCGCCAAGCCCATCTGCCGGTCCACCAAGCCCAGCAAAAACATCTGATAAACCGCCAAGCCCAGCCAAGACTACGGATGATGATGTTGTTGTAACTGGCACGGGTTTCACCTCCCCTGGCCATCCTGTTGCTTTATCAAAGCATACTGCCAAAGAAGAATTTCTGCTATGGACAAGGGCAAGTGGAAATCTGATTTATCAAGCTATGCCCACCTCAACGCCCAAGAACTTCATTCTGGCTTTTTAAACCGCCTGTACACAAGCCGCGACTATGAAGCCGGTTTAGTGGGTCTGATGAAGGAACGGTATGAGGTAAATATCACTTCCCCTTGCATAAATATTCTTTCCTTATAACTGGTTTAGACTATCAACTCCAGTAGCGCCCATGGACCGGTTCATAATTTTGATGTGAACCTGGTCTTGTAATAGAATCGATGTTTTAATTTTGCTGGTGTAGCCCCCATGGACCGGCTTATACCTTTAGAATGAACCGGTACATCTTTGTCATTAGACAAGCATCGTTGCCCTCATTGTTGGAGGAGGGTGACGACATGATGCCTGGCCTTGACAACTCTGGAAGAAAACAGCTCGGAACAAAAACAGAGGATATTTGCGTGATACGAGGGTCAAAACCTTCGAGAGATCATATAATGAATTTTTACCGACCAAAAGAAGTATCGTGCAAGAAAATGGAGTCCGGAGAGCACACGAGGTGTACACGAGGTAGGGGGCGCGCCCAGGGGGGTAGGGCGCGCCCTCCACCCTCGTGGATGCCTCGTGTCCCTTTTGGACGACTTCTTATTTTCATATTTTCTTAAATATTCCAAAACGGAGAAAAATTGCTATTAGAACTGTTTTGGCGTCAGTTTACTTACCGTACCACATACCTATTCCTTTTCGGAGTCTGAAATGTTCTGGAAAGTGTCCCTTATCTATTCCTCCGGGGTTACGGTTTCAATAACGTTGGTTTCAACATTTATTGGATTACCTGAGATATAATGCTTGATTCTTTGACCGTTCACCACCTTCGGGTTTGTGCCTTCGAAGTTGTTGATTTTTATGGCACCGGAACGATAGACCTCCTCGATAACGTACGGACCTTCCTATTTAGAGAGGAGTTTTCGTGCAAAAAATCTTAAACGAGAGTTGTATAGCAAGACATAATCACCTACATTAAACTCACACTTTTGTATCCTTTTGTCATGCCATCTTTTAACTTTTTCTTTGAACAGTTTGGCATTCTCATATGCATGGGTTCTCCATTCATCAAGTGAGCTAATGTCAAATAGTCTCTTCTCACCGGCAAGTTTGAAATCATAATTGAGCTATTTAATGGCCCAATATGCCTTATGTTCTAGTTCGAGAGGTAAGTGACATGCTTTTCCATAAACCATTTTATACGGAGACATACCGATAGGATTTTTATATGCAGTTCTATAGGCCCATAATGCATCATCAAGTTTCTTAGACCAATTCTTTCTAGATCTATTAACAGTCTTTTGCAAGATTAATTTAATCTCTCTATTACTCAATTCTACTTGACCACTAGACTGTGGGTGGTATGGAGATGCAATTCTATGATTAACATCATACTTAGCAAGCATTTTACGAAAAGCACCATGAAAAAAATGTGAACCACCATCAGTCATTAAGTATCTAGGGACTCCAAACCTCGGAAAAATAATTTCTTTAAGCATCTTAATAGAGGTGTTATGATCAGCACTACTAGTTGGAATAGCTTCTACCCACTTAGTAATGTAATCAACCGCAACTAAAATATGTGTATACCCATTAGAGGAAGGAAACGGTCCCATATAATCAAAGCCCCAAACATCAAATGGTTCGATAACAAGTGAATAGTTCATAGGAATTTCTTGACGTCTACTAATATTACCAATTCTTTGACATTCATCACAAGACAAGACAAACTTATGGGCATCTTTGAAGAGAGTAGGCCAATAAAAACCGGATTGCAATACCTTATGTGAAGTTCTATCTCCAGCATGGCGTCCTCCATAAGCCTCGGAGTGACACTTGCGTAGGATATGTTCCTGTTCATGCTCAGGTACACAACGTCTAATAACACCATCTACTCCTTCTTTATAAAGGTGTGGGTCATCCCAGAAGTAATTTCTTAAATCATAGAAAAACTTTTTCTTTTGCTGGTATGTGAAACTAGGTGGTATAAATTTAGCAACAATATAATTAGCATAATCAGCATACCATGGAGCAGTACGAGTAGCATTTATGACAGCTAGTTGTTCATCAGGAAAGCTATCATCTATAGGTAGTGGGTCATCAAGAACATTCTCTAACCTAGACAGGCTGTCTGCAATGGGGTTCTCAGCTCCCTTTCTATCAATAATATGCAAATCAAATTCTTGTAGCAAGAGAACCCATCTAATAAGTCTAGGTTTAGAATCTTTCTTTTCCATAAGATATTTAATAGCAGCATGATCAGTGTGAACAGTTACTTTAGAATCAACAATATAAGGTCTGAATTTATCACAAGCAAAAACGACTGCTAAAAATTCTTTTTCAATAGTAGCATAATTTCTGTGGGCACTGTCTAGAGTTTTACTAGCATATTGGATAACATTTAATTTCTTATCAACTCTTTGTCCTAGAACAGCACCTACAACATAATCACTAGCATCACACATAATTTCAAAGGGTAAATTCCAATCAGGTGGCTGAACAATAGGTGCAGAAATCAAAGCTTTCTTAAGTATTTCGAATGCTTCTACACAATCATCATCAAAGACAAAAGGAACATCTTTTTGTAAGAGATTAGTTAGAGGCCTAGAAATTTTTGAGAAGTCTTTAATGAACCTCCTATAAAAACCGGCGTGACCAAGGAAACTTCTTATACCTTTGATGTCCTTAGGACACGACATCTTTTCAATAGCATCAACTTTAGCTTTATTGATACGTCTCCATCGTATCTACCTTTCCAAACACTTTTGCCCTTGTTTTGGACTCTAACTTGCATGATTTGAATGGAACTAACCTGGAGTGACGCTGTTTTCAGCAGAATTGCCATGGTGTTATTTTTGTGCAGAAATAAAAGTTCTCGGAATGACCCGAAACTTCACGGAGAATATTTTTGGAATTTATAAAAAATACTGGCGAAAGAATCAAGGCCAGGGGGCCCACACCCTGTCCACGAGGGTGCGGGGCGCGCCTACCCCCTGGGCGCGCCCCCTGCCTCGTGGGCCCCCTGGTGCTCCACCGACCACAACTCCAACTCTATATATTCACATTCGGGGAGAAAAAAATCAGAGAGAAGGATTCATCGCGTTTTACGATACACAGCCGCCGCCAAGCCCTAATCTCTCTCGGGAGGGCTGATCTGGAGTCCGTTCGGGGCTCCGGAGAGGGGAATCCGTCGCCGTCGTCATCATCAACCATCCTCCATCACCAATTTCATGATGCTCACCGCCGTGCATGAGTAATTCCATCGTAGGCTTTGCTGGACGGTGATGGGTTGGATGAGATTTATCATGTAATCGAGTTAGTTTTGTTAGGGTTTGATCCCTAGTATCCACTATGTTCTGAGATTGATGTTGCTATGACTTTGCTATGCTTAATGCTTGTCACTAGGGCCTGAGTGCCATGATTTCAGATCTGAACCTATTATGTTTTCATGAATATATGTGAGTTCTTGATCCTATCTTGCAAGTCAATAGTCACCTACTATGTGTTATGATCCGGCAACCCCGAAGTGACAATAATCGGGACCACTCCCGGTGATGACCGTAGTTTGAGGAGTTCATGTATTCAGTATGTGTTAATGCTTTGGTCCGGCACTCTACTAAAAGGAGGCCTTAATATCCCTTAGTTTCCAATAGGACCCCGCTGCCACGGGAGGGTGGGACAAAAGATGTCATGCAAGTTCTTTTCCATAAGCACGTATGACTATATTCGGAATACATGCCTACATTACATTGATGAATTGGAGCTAGTTCTGTGTCACCCTATGTTATAACTGTTGCATGAATAATCGCATCCGACATAATTACCCATCACTGATCCATTGCCTACGAGCTTTTCACATATTGATCTGCGCTTGGTTACTTTTCCGTTGCCACTGTTACAATTACTACAAAACTGCTACTGTTACTCTTGCCACTGTTACCGTTACTTCCATACTACTTTGCTACTAAATACTTTGCTGCAAATATTAAGTTATCCAGGTGTGGTTGAATTGACAACTCAACTGCTAATACTTGAGAATATTCTTTGGCTCCCCTTGTGTCGAATCAATAAATTTGGGTTGAATACTCTACCCTCGAAAACTATTGCGATCCCCTATACTTGTGGGTTATCAAGACTATTTTCTGGCGCCGTTGCCGGGGAGCATAGCTCTATTCTTTGAGTCACTTGGGGTTTATATCTGCTAGTCACTATGAGGAACTTGAAATACGAAAGAACTAAGATTTTTCCCTCAACTACGAGGGGAGGTAAGGAACTGCCATCTAGCTCTGCACTTGATTCTCCTTCTGTTTTGAGTAAGCTTACGTCACCTAAACCTGCTTCTGCTATTAATTCTGATATGTCACATGTTATTGATGATGCCACTTCTACTATTCATGATACTTATGATGAAACTACTTCTATGCTTGATATTACTATGCCATTAGGTGAATTTCTTGATGAACAACTTGCTAAGGCTAGAGAGAATGAAATTATTGAAACTGATAATATTGATGAAAGTGATGACGAAGATTCTCCCCGTAGATATGAATTGCCTGTTGTGCCTGAGGGTTATGTTATGGATGAAGAAACTGCTAGAGACTTTCTTGCTTGCAATGATAGAAATAATCTTAAGAAATTATTAGCTAAGATTAAAGAAAAATCTTTGAATGCTAGAATGAAATATGACCCTGCTTTTGCTACTTCACCTATCTGTGTTACTGATAAGGATTATGATTTCTCTATCGATCCTGAGATAATTACTTTGATTGAATCTGATCCTTTTTATGGCTATGAATCTGAAACTGTTGTGGCACATCTTACTAAATTAAATGATATAGCCACCCTAGTCACTAATGATGAGAAAACTCGTTACTACTATATCCTTAAATTATTTCTGTTCTCATTAAAGGGTGATGCTAAAACATGGTTTAATTCTCTTGATCCTGGTTGTGTGCGTAGTCCCTAGGATATGATTGATTACTTCTCTGCTATATATTTCCCCGCTCATAAGAAACAAGCTGCTTTAAGGGAAATATATAATTTTGTGCAAATTGAAGAAGAGAGTCTCCCACAAGCTTAGGGGAGGCTTCTCCAATTACTTAATGCTTTGCCTGATCACCCTCTCAAGAAATATGAAATACTTGATATCTTTTATAATGGACTAACCGATCCTTCCAGAGACCACCTGGATAGTTCACTACGGGAAACAACTAATTTGCCGTCAGGAGGGGTCTTTGCCGTCAGCTTTTCGTCGGGCAGACGGCAACGAGTGGGTTTGCCATCATCAGTAGACGGTAAAATAAACTTTGCCGTCTGCGGAAAAAAATACATGCGACAAAGAGCTCACTTTGCCGTCTGCAACAAAAATCACAGACGGCAAAGATTCATCTTTGCCGTCTGTGTTTTTTTGGCAGACGGCAAAGATTCTTTGCCGTCTATATTTTTTTGTCAGACGGCAAAGTGAGCTCTTTGCCGTCTGTATTTATTTTCGCAGACGGCAAAGAAGAAACACATCACGCGGATCAATCACACGGATCGATGAGTTGGCAATATCTCAGACGCACATCCCACGCCGTCGGTCGCATGCCTCCACCCACCCCACGATGCACGCACCCCCACACATGCCCCCACCCACGAGGCCACGAGCCTACCTGCCCCACCCACGACTCCCATCTCCTCTCCCGTGCTCCCTCTTCTCTCCACCGGATCTCCGACTCCCCGAGCAGTAGCACACCGCCGGCTAGTGAATTCCTCTCTCCTGCTCCCTCCTCCCTAGCTACGTCTCCCCTGAGCAGCCACAGGCCGCCGGGCTGAGCCCAGCGCCCGCCCGTCACCAAGCAGCCGCACGCCGCGGCTAGCGCCCTCCCGCCGTCCGTCCACCGCCGTGCCCAACACCCTCCCGCCCGTCCGTCCGCCCCCGAGCAACCGCGTGCTGAGACCAGTGCTCGCCCGTCCCTAAGCAGCCGCACGCCGCTGCCAGCACCCTCCCGCCGTCCGTCTACCACCGCGCCCAACACCCTCCCACCCGTCCGTCCGCCCCCGAGCAGCCGCGCGCTGAGCCCAGCGCCCGCCCGTCCCCAAGCAGCCGCACGCCGCGGCCAGCGCCCTCCCGCCGTCCGTCCACCGCCGCGCCCAACACCCTCCTGCCCGTCCGTCCGCCACCTCGCTAGCGCCGCATGAAGGTCCATCTCGCGAGCTCGTCTTCACCTGCCGGCCGTGCGCACCACAGCTCCTTTGGCCGGACACCCGAGCCCGTCCACACTCTGAGCTCCGCCGCTAGAGCAGCCGTGCGCTCCGCCTCGCGAGCTCCGCTGGTCGAGCACCGCCCATCCCCGACCTTCCTCGCGTGCCTCGCCGTGGCATCGGAGCGAGACAGCTCCCGAGCGCGGCTAGGCCGGAGCGACACGGTTGAGCAGGGCCGGGCGACGGCGCACCGAGCAGAGCAGTCCTGCGAGTGTTGGGGCCGGAAGACGGTGCACCGAGAAGAGCAGTCCGGCGAGCGTTGGGGCCGGGCGGCGGGGCGAACAGGGCACTGCAGGGGAGAAGAAGGACTCGATTGCTTTTTAGTTTTACTTTTTAGGGTTCTTTGTGTTAGTTTCTAGGACTATTTTATAGCTTTAGTTTCTTTGGGGTCATGTTTGCATTTTGTACTAGACTATCATGGAATGAAAGCACTAAACACGGCCGAGCCTTTGCCTGTTAAATGAAGAAGAAACATAGGCAATGCATTGCGTGCGTTTACCGCATCCCTCGAGTCAACGTTGTTGTGTTTTTTTAATTTGACCCATTTCTTCGCCGTCTGTGATATACGAGGCTGACGGCAAAGACACGAATAGCTGACGGTAAAGATGTAGTCTGGCTGACAGCAAAAGTACTTTTCTTTGCCGTCTGTGATTTATAAGGCTGACGGCGAAGCAGATTTGGCTGACGGCAAAGTCTTTGCCGTCTGTCGGATGAAAAGCTAACGGCAAAGTATTCTTTGCTGACTTATCATTGCCGTCTGACTTGCCGTCTGCTTCTTGACGACAAAACCTTTGCCGTCTGGATTTAGGTCTTTGCCGTCTGTGATCCACAGACCGCAAATTACCTGTTTCCAGTAGTGGTTGTGCTGGTTGTGTTTTCAGGGAAAGAACTGTTGATCAAGCTGAATTACTATTGAATAATATATTGACTAATGAAAATAATTGGACACATCCTGAACCAACTCCTAAGCCAACTCCGAAGAAAAGGGGTATTCTATTTCTCAATCCTGAAGATATGCAAGAGGCAAAGAAATCTATGAAAGAAAAGGGTATTAAAGCTGATGATGTTAAGAATTTACCTCCTATTGAAGAAATACATGGTCTTAATTTGCCACCTGTTGAAGAAATACATGGTCTTGATAACCCGACACAGGTAGTAAAGGTAAATTCTCTCTATAGATTTGATGAAGGTGATATTCCTCGTTATAAGTCTGCTAGCCAATGCTTAGATGAGTTTGATAATTTTGTTGTTAAACAGGAAAACTTCAATGCTTATGTTGGTAGACAATTGAAATGAAATGCTTATATGATTGAACACTTGAGTGATTATATGTATAGAGTTAAAGGTGAACTTAAACTCATTAGTAAACATGCTTTGATGGTTTCCACTCAAGTAGAACAAGTACTTAAAGCTCAGAAGGATTTGCTCAATGAATTAAATTATAAAAAGAACGATAATGCTATTAGAGTTGTGACTAGAGGGGGTAAAATGACTCAGGAACCTTGCTACCTCTTGAGCATGCGTTGGTTTTCCCTTGAAGAGGAAAGGGTGATGCAGCAGTAGCGTAAGTATTTCCCTCAGTTTTTGAGAACCAAGGTATCAATCCAGTAGGAGGCCACACGCAAGTCCCTCGTACCTACACAAACAAATAAGAACCTTGCAACCAACGCGATAAAGGGGTTGTCAATCCGTTCACGGCCACTTGCAAAAGTGAGATCTGATAGAGATGATAAGATAATATTTTTTGTATTTTTATGATAAGGACTAAAAGTAAAGATTGCAAAGTAAAAATAGATTGGAAACTTACATGATGGAAAATAGACCTGGGGGCCATAGGTTTCACTAGTGGCTTCTCTCAAGATAGCATAAGTATTACGGTGTGTGAACAAATTACTATCGAGCAATTGATAGAAAAGTGCATAGTTATGAGCATATCTAGGCATGATCATGTATATAGGCATCACGTCCGCGACAAGTAGACCGACTCCTGCCTGCATCTACTACTATTACTCCACACATCAACCGCTATCCAGCATGCATCTAGAGGATTAAGTTCATAAGAACAGAGTAACGAATTAGGCAAGATAACATGATGTAGAGGGATAAACTCAAGCAATATGATATAAACCCCATCTTTTTATCCTCGATGGCAACAATACAATACGTGTCGTTTCCCTTTCTGTCACTGGGATCGAGCACTGCATCATTGAACCCAAAGCTAAGCACTTCTCCTATTGCAAGAAGGATCAATCTAGTAGGCCAAACCAAACTGATAATTCGAAGAGACTTGCAAAGATAACCAATCATACATAAAAGAATTCAGAGGAGATTCAACTATTGTTCATAGATAATCTTGATCATAAACCCACAATTCATCGGATCTCGACAAACACACCGCAAAAAGAGTTACATCGAATAGATCTCCAAGAAGATCGAGGAGAACTTTGTATTGAGATCCAAAGAGAGAGAAGAAGCCATCTAGCTAATAACTATGGACCCGAAGGTCTGAGGTAAACTACTCACACATCATCGGAGAGGCTATGGTGTTGATGTAGAAGCCCTCCGTGATCGGTTCCCCCTCCGACGGAGCGCCGGAAAAGGCCCCAAAATGGGATCTCAGGGGTATAGAAGGTTGTGGCGGTGGGAATAGGGTTTCGTGGTGCTCCTGGATGTTTTCGGGGTATATGGGTATATATAGGAGGAAGAAGTAGGTCGGTGGAGCTAGGAGGGGCCCACGAGGGTGGGGGGCGCGCCCAGGGGGGCAGGCACGCCTCCCTGCCTCGTGGACTCCTCGTTCATTTCGTGACGTCCACTCCAAGTCCCCCGGACCACGTTTGTTCCAAAAATAACTCTCCCGAAGGTTTCATTCCGTTTGGACTCCGTTTGATATTCCTTTTCTGCGAAACACTGAAATAGGCAAAAAAACAGCAAATTGCACTGGACCTTCGGTTAATAGGTTAGTCCCAAAAATAATGTAAAAGTGCTTAGTAAAGCCCATTAAACATCCAAAACAGATAATATAATAGCATGGAACAATCAAAAATTATAGATACGTTGGAGACGTATCAAGCATCCCCAAGCTTAATTCCTGCTCGTCCTCGAGTACGTAAATGATTAAAATAGAATTTTTGATGTGGAATGCTACCTAGCATATTTCTCAATGTAATTTTCTTTATTGTGGCATGAATGTTCAGATCCGAAAGATTCAAGATAAAAGTTTAATGTTGACATGAAAATAATAATACTTCAAGCATACTAACAAAGCAATCATGTCTTCTCAAAATAACATGGCCAAAGAAAGTTATCCCTACAAAATCATATAGTCTGGCTATGCTCTATCTTCACCACACAAAATATTTAAATCATGCACAACCCCGATGAAAAGCCAAGAAATTGCTTCATACTTTTGGTGTTCTCAAACTTTTCAATCTTCACTCAATACAGGAGCGTGAGCCATGGACATAGCACTATATGTGGAATAGAATGGTGGTTGTGGAGAAGACAAAAAAGGAGAAGATAGTATCACATCAACTAGGCGTATCAACGGGCTATGGAGATGTCCATTAATAGATATAAATGTGAGTGGGTAGGGATTGCCACGCAACGAATGCACTAGAGCTATAAGTGTATGAAAGCTCAACAAAAGAAACTAAGTTGGTGTGCATCCAACTCGCTTGCTCACAAAGACCTAGGGCATTTTTGAGGAAGCCCATTATTGGAATATACAAGCCAAGTTCTATAATGTAAAATTCCCGCTAGCATATGAAAGTGACAACACAGGAGACTCTCTATCATAAAGATCATGGTGCTACTTTGAAGCACAAGCGTGGTAAAAGGATAGTAACATTGTCCCTTCTCTCTTTTTCTCTCATTTTTTTCGTTTGGGCCTTCTTCTCTTTTTTTATGGCCTCTTTTCTTTTTATTTTCATCCTTTCCTCACATGGGACAATGCTCTAATAATGATGATCATCACACTTTTATTTACTTACAACTCAAAAAATTACAACTCAATACTTAGAACAAAATATGACTCTATGTGAATGCCTCCGGCGGGGTACCGGGATATGCAATGAATCAAGAGTGACATGTATGAAAGAATTATGAATGGTGGCTTTACCATGAATACGATGTCAACTACATGATCATGCAAAGCAATATGACAATGATCATGCTGTTGCTGCTGCGTGGCTTGATGGCGTTGCCCAGAGCCTGATGTTTTGTCAAGTATATTCCGTTCAATCTTTTGGTTGTTTGCTGCTATCATCCCCAAGTCTTTGCTGGAGGAGTTTGTTGATGCCAGGTCTGAGCTGATCGGTGCTGATTGGGAGCTGGCTACTCGATCCCTAGGCTCAAGGCGGTCTCACAACTTGTTTCTGAAGTTGCAGAGCATCAGTCAGTTTCACTGTCAGACCAAGGTACTGCTCTTCAGGTGACTGCTTCTTCATCCCTCCACAGTGCATCACAGTCCCGCAATGTTCTAGTGCCGCTTGATACCACTGCAGTCAGAAGAAGCACACGTTCAAACAAGTATGATGGGTTCAAGGTCAATCATGCCACTGATGCCAAGCGCTCCAAGTCAAGGGTGAAACCCCGTGAGACTTCACTTATCACTGCTGTTTCTTTGGCTGCTGCTCCCGTGCAGGTTATGGCTGATACATGTCCACCTCCCACTTCGATTGAGGAAATTCAACAAATAGGTAGCCGGTGCGGGATTGTGCAATATGTTCTTTCTCCCGAGAAGCTGCTGGATGGCCAGCGCTCGTCTTCCGGTGCTGGATACTGAGCTCTCCCCTGGCTATGAGTAAATCGTGGAATGTGCTATCGTGGAATATCAGAGGCATCAACTCTGATACTAAACTTTTGGCTCTTAGGAATGCTATTGATACTAGCGGTTGTTCTGTGCTATGTATTCAGGAAACTAAGCGTGAATCTTTTGATTTAGTGTTTGTTAAATCTTTCTGCCCCAAACGATTCGATAAATTTGTGTTTTCGCCTTCAGTGGGTGCCTCGGGTGGCATTATCACAATATGGAATAGTTCTGTGTTTGTGGGCACGCCATGGTATGTTGATTCGTTTACGGTGGGTGTTTCTTTTGTTGCTACTCAGTCCGGTGAAACTTGGAATCTGATCAATGTTTATGGTCCTTGCTCTGGTCAGCGTTGGGTTGATTTTACCAATTGGTTGTTTGATCTAAACATACCCAATGATGAAAATTGGTTGATCCTGGGCGATTTTAATTTCATTCGTTCCACGAATAATATAAACAAACCAGGAGGTGACGCTGCTGACATGCTGTTGTTTAATGAAATCATTCGAGCACAGTCCCTGATGGAACTCCCAGTGAAGGGCAGATCATACACCTGGAGCAACATGCAGGATGATCCTCTGCTCGAACAGCTTGACTGGTTTTTCTCATCCTCTAGTTGGACCACCTCCTTCCCCAATACGATGATCCCACCGTTGGGTAAACCGGTATCTGATCATATCCCGTGTGTGGTAGCCATCGAATCAAAAATCCCCAAATCCAAGTTGTTTTGCTTTGAGAATTTATGGGTTAACCACGAGGGGTTCTCTGATGTGGTTACTGCTTCTTGGTCCAAGTCATGTCATGCCCGGATTCTGCTGCTCGCATTTGTAAAAAAACTCAAAACACTGAGATATGATCTCAAGAGATGGAGCAGAGGCATCTCAAAGCTGAAAATTATGATCCACAACAGTAATGAGGCTCTAGTTATGATGGATAATCTTGAGGACAAGAGACCTCTCTTCATCCAGGAGTCAAACTTCAGACGGATTTTGAAACTCCACTTGCAGACACTGCTCAAGTATCACAACGAGTATTGGAGGCAAAGATGCACGATCAGATACTTCAGGTTTGCTGATGAAAACACCAAGCTGTTTCAATCTCTGGCTACCGAGAGATATAGGCACAACTCTATTGCCACACTACGAGATGATGGTGTGGAAATCAGTGACCATGTTGGCAAGGAGGGGGTGCTGTATAAAACCTACAAGGAGCGTTTGGGTTCCTCCAAACCTACTAATATGCGCTTTGTTCTTTCCAGAATTATCCGCCGAATTGATGGGTTAGATCAACTGTCTGCTCCCTTTTCCGATGAAGAGATTGATGCTGTAATTAAGGAATTGCCCAGTGACAGGGCTGCTGGCCCTGATGGCTTTAATGGATGCTTTCTTAAGAGTTGCTGGAAAATCATCAAAATGGACTTCTACAAGATGTGCCATGATTTTCATGGTGGGAGGCTCGATATCACCAGTATTAGTGAGGGTTACATCACTTTGATACCCAAGATTTCTTCTCCAGAAACTGCTAACGATTACAGACCAATCACCTTACTGAATTGTTGTCTGAAAATCATCACAAAAATCCTAGCTAATCGGCTGCAGAAAGTCATTCTTAAAATTATTCACAAGAACCAATACAACTTCATTAAAGGGAGGACAATCCAAGATTGCCTGGCGTGGACTTTTGAATACATCCATCAATGTCATACCTCGGCGCGGGAGATAGTTCTCCTCAAGCTTGATTTTGCTAAAGCGTTTGACACAATTGATCATGCTCCCATGCTAGAGATCATGAAACAAATGGGATTTGATGACAGGTGGCTAGGATGGATGGAAACGATTTTTGGCTCTGGGGTTTCTTCTGTTCTCCTTAATGGAATTCCTGGTAGGAAATTTCAATGCAAGTGTGGAGTTCGGCAGGGTGACCCTCTCTCGCCGTTAATTTTTGTCGTTGCTGCGGACCTCCTCCAAGCAGCGATTAATGATGCTTTTGCTAGTGGACTTGTTGGCCTACCTTTCCCATGTGACAATGCTGGTGATTTTTCAGTCGTGCAATACACAGATGACACGATATTGGTAATGCAGGCGTGCCCGGAACAAGCTGCCTGTATGAAATCTATCTGGAAGACTACGTTGCATCGGTAGGTCTGAAAATAAATTTTCATAAATCCACTCTCATCCCCATTAACATCGATCATCAGCGTGCTGCTGAATTGGCGGGGGTGTTTGGATGCTCTGTTGGTTCCCTACCGTTCACCTACCTCGGTCTCCCGATGGGGACGACGAGGCCCAGTTTGCTGGAACTCATGCCGCTGGTGCATGGTGTTGAGAGGAAAATGTCCACGACGCTGTCGCTAATGTCGTCCGGAGCTAAGCTGACTTTGGTCAATTCTGTTGTGACGTCAATGTTGATCTATGCGATGTGCACAATCAAATTACACCGAAAGGTGGTTGAACATGTGGACAAATTGCGCAGATATTGTCTCTGGGCAAAAAATTCTGACGATGGAGTCAAAAACAACTCCCTTGCGGCCTAGGAGCTTGTCTGCAGACCAAAATGGAGTGGCAGCCTTGGTGTTATCGATATCAAGACCTAGAATGTAGCCCTCCTTTTAAAGCATCTTTCAAATTCTATAACCGTGATGATGTGCCTAGGGTAGAGGTTGATCTGGGAGGCATACTACAGGAACAAAATCCCACATGCAGCTGACGCGGTGGGCTCTTTCTGGTGGAAAGATGTAATGCAACTCAATGGTGTTTTTCGTGGGATCACCAAAGTCACCGCAGGAGATGGTTCTACCTCCTTGTTCTGGAAAGATGTCTGGTTTGACTGCGGTCAAGACGCTCCCCTTATGGACATATACCCACGGGCTTTCTCCTTCTGCCTGAATGAGGATGACTCCATTGCTAAGGTTCTTACTGCCACGGACCCAACCATGATCTTCAGCTTACCTCTTTCAGCCCAGGCTAGAGATGAGATCAGGGAGATCCAACACGGCTCGTTGCACGTGCAGGAAGCTGACGATCACTGTGATACTTGGGTATGCACGCTCGGGCGTTTTTCCTCTAAGAAGTTTTATAACCACTGCTTTAAGGAGATTGTGGCTGATGAGGCTTTCGGTTGGCTTTGGAAGGCCAAAAGCCCGATCAAGTTTAAAATGTTTGGGTGGTTGCTTCTTGTGGATCGACTGAACACCAGAAACATGCTCAAGCGTAGGCATTTCGCCATCGCGGGGAACAACTATGCCTGCATGTTCTGTCAACCCCCCCCCCCCCCCCCCCCGAGGAAACTGTTGAACACCTGTTCTTTTTGTGCCCCTTTAGTCAACAATGCTGGAGCAGAGTTGGAATGGCTTGGCCGGTAAGGGACAACAGAATAGCATTGCTGCATGGCGGCAGCCCGTATTCATGGACATTTTCCTGTTGGCTGCCTGGAGCCTAAGGATGGAGAGAAATAATCAACATTTCAGAGGGATCCAGCACTCATTCGGGTCTTGGTTGGCTAGGTTCAAACATCTTTTGGAGCTACTAATCCATAATTGCAGAGAGGAGCTTCATCCTTTCCTGTCTAGTTACATTGTAGACTTAGGACATTAGTGCTATAACTTTTTAGTCTACATGGCCGGGGGCCCGCTATAAACCCTTTGTAACACTTATGTAACTGTTCCTTTGTGAGTAATACAAAAGTCAGTGGGAGCCTCTCCCACTGTCGTTCAACCTCAAAAAAAGTTGCATGGCAATATATCTCGGAATGGCTATGAAAATGCCATAATAGGTAGGTATGGTGGCTGTTTTGAGGAAGTTATATGGTGGGTGTATGATACCGGCGAAAGGGCGCGGTATTAGAGAGGCTAGCAATGGTGGAAGGGTGAGAGTGCCTATAATCCATGGATCAACATTAGTCATAAAGAACTCACATACTTGTTGCAAAAATTTATTAGTTATCGAAACGAAGTACTACGCGCATGCTCCTAGGGGGATAGATTGGTAGGAAAAGACCATCGCTCGTCCCCAACCGCCACTCATAAGGAAGATAATGAATAAATAAATCATGCTCCGACTTCATCACATAACGGTTCACCATACGTGCATGTTACAGGAATCGCAAACTTTAGAACAAGTATTTCTCAAATCCACAACTACTCAACTAGCATAACTCTAATATCACCATTTACATATCTCAAAACATTTATCAAGTATCAAATTTCTCATAATATTCAATGCACTCTATAAATGCACTCTATATGATAGTTTTTATTATACCTATCTTGGATACTCATCACTTTAAGACTAAAATTTTAACCAAAGCAAATTACCATGATGTTCTAAAAGACTCTCAAAATAATATAAGTGAAGCATGAGAGATCAATAATTTCTATAAAATAAAACCACCGCCGTGCTCTAAAAAGATATAAGTGAAGCACTAGAGCAAGATTAGCTCAAAAGATATAAGTGAAGCACATAGAGTATTCTAATAAATTCCGATTCATGTGTGTCTCTCCCAAAAGGTGTGTACAGCAAGGATGATTGTGGTGAACTAAAAAGAAAAGACTCAAATCATACAAGATGCTCCAAGCAAAACACATATCATGTGGTGAATAAAAATATAGCATCAAGTAAAGTTACCGATGGACGAAGACGAAAGAGGGGATGCCTTCCGGGGCATCCCCAAGCTTAGGCTTTTGGTTGTCCTTGGATTTTACCTTGGGGTGCCTTGGGAATCCCCAAGCTTAGGCCCTTGCCACTCCTTGTTCCATAATCCATCAAATCTTTACCCAAAAACTTGAAAACTTCACAACACAAAACTCAAAAGAAAATCTCATGAGCTCCGTTAGCGAAATAAAACAAACCACCACTTTTAAGGTACTGTAATGAACTCATTATTTATTTATATTGGTGTTAAACCTACTGTATTCCAACTTCTCTATGGTTCATAACCTCTGATACTAGCCATAGATTCATCAAAATAAGCAAACAACACACGAAAAACAGAATCTGTCAAAAACAGAATAGTCTGTAGTAATCTGTATCAAACGCAAACTTTCTTTGACTCAAAAATTCTACCAAAACCTTACGACCTAGATAATTTGTTTATTGATCCACTGCAATTGGAATCAGTATTTTATCATGTTCTGGTGATTTTTAACAATTGTTTTTGTGAGCAGAAAGTTTCTGATTTTTTTCAGCAAGATCAAATAACTATCATCCAAGAAGATCCTATAGGTTTTACTTGGCACAAACACTAATTAAAACATAAAACAACATATAACCAGAGGCTAGATCAATTATTTATTACTAAACAGAACCAAAAAGCAAGAAACAAAAAATAAAATTGGGTTGCCTCCCAACAAGCGCTATCATTTAACGCCCCTAGCTAGGCATAAAGGCAAGAATAGATCTAGGTATTATCATCTTTGGTATGCAATTCGTAAGTGGCTCTCATAATAGATTCATAAGGTAATTTCACTTTCTTTCTAGGAAAGTGTTCCATGCCTTTCCTTAAGGGAAATTGGAATCTAATATTCCCTTCTTTCATATCAATAATCGCACCAATCGTTCTAAGGAAAGGTCTACCAAGAATAATAGGACATGTAGGATTGCAATCTATATCAAGAACAATGAAATATACGGGCACATAATTCCTATTTGCAACAATAAGAACATCATTAATCCTTCCCATGGGTTTCTAAATGGTGGAATCCGCGAGGTGCAAGTTTAAAGAACAATCATCAAATTCACGGAAACCTAACAAATCGCACAAAGTTTTTGGAATCGTGGAAACACTAGCACCCAAATCACACAAAGCATAGCATTCATGATCTTTAATTTTAATTTCAATACTAGGTTCCAACCCATCATAAAGTTTTCTAGGGATTGAAAATTCTAATTCAAGCATTTCTTCATACGATTGCATTAAAGCATCAACGATATGTTTGATAAAAGCCTTATTTTGACTATAAGCATGCGGAGAATTTAGCACGGATTGCAACAAGGAAATACAATCTATTAAAGAACAATTATCATAATTAAATTCCTTGAAATCCAAAATAGTGGGTTCATTGCTACGTAAAGTTTTGACCTCTCCAATCCCACTTTTACCAATTTTTGCATCAAGATCTAAAAACTCCGAATCATTGGGACGCCTTTTAACTAACGTTGACTCATATCCAGTCCCATTATTATCAAGATTCATATTGCAAAATAAAGATTTAATAGGAGACACATAAATCACTTTTAGATCTTCATCCTTATTATCATGAAAACTAGAAGAACACGCTTTCATAAAGAAATCTTTTTTAGCACGCATCCTAGCAGTTCTTTCTTTGCACTCATCAATGGAAACTCTCATAGCTTTGAGAGACTCATTGATATCATGCTTAGGTGGAATAGATCTAAGTTTCAAAGAATCAACATCAAGAGAAATTCTATCCACGTTCCTGGCCAACTCATCAATCCTAGGCAATTTTTCTTCAAGCAAAGCATTGACATTCTTTTGAGAAATCATAAATTCTTTGACACTATTCTCAAAATCAGAGGGCATCTTATTAAAATTTCCATAAGAGTTGTTGTAGGAATTACCAAAATTATTAGAGGAATTACTAGGATACGGCCTAGGATTAAAGTTTCCTCTATAAGCGTTGTTACCAAAATTGTTCCTACCACCAAAATTCACATCCATAGATTCATTATTATTCTCAATCAAAGTAGACAAAGGCATACCATTGGGTTCAGAAGAAACACTCTTATTAGCAAACAATTTCATAAGTTCATCCATGTTTCCACTCAAAACATTAATCTCTTCAATTTCATGCACCTTTTTACTAGTAGATCTTTTAGTGTGCCATTGAGAATAATTAACCATAATATTATCTAGGAGTTTAGTAGCTTCTCCTAAAGTGATTTCCATAAAAGTGCCTCGCGCGGCCGAATCTAAAAGATTTCTAGAAGCAAAATTAAATCCGGCATAAAATTTTTGTATGATCATCCATAAATTCAAACCATGTGTAGGGCAATTGCGTATCAGTAATTTCATCCTCTCCCAAGCTTGTGCAACATGTTCATGATCAAGTTGCTTAAAATTCATAATATCGTTTGTAAGAGAGATGATCTTAGCGGGAGGAAAATACTTAGAGATAAAAGCATCTTTGCACTTATTCCAAGAATCAATACTATTTTTAGGCAAAGACGAAAACCAAGTTTTAGCACGATCTCTAAGCAAGAAAGGAAATAGCTTCAACTTAACAATATCATTATCCACATCTTTCTTCTTTTGCATATCACACAAATCAAGAAAGCTATTTAGATGGGTAGCGGCATCTTCACTAGGAAGGCCGGAGAATTGATCTTTCATGACAAGATTCAGCAAAGCAGCATTAATTTCACAAGATTCAGCATCACTAAGAGGAGCAATCGGAGTGCTAAGAAAATCATTGTTGTTGGTGTTGGCAAAGCCACACAATTTAGTATTATCTTGAGCCATCGTGACAAGCAAGGAATCCAACACACAAGCAAACAAGAAGCAAGCGAAAAAAAGGCGAACGGAGAGAGAGGGCGAATAAAATGGCAAGGGTGAAGTGGGGGAGAGGAAAAGTAGAGGCTAATGGCAAATAATGTAATGCCAGGGATAAGAGTTTGTGATGGTTACTTGGTATGTCTTGGCTTGTGCGTAGACTCCCCGGCAACGGCGCCAGAAATCCTTCTTCCCACCTCTTGAGCATGCGTTGGTTTTCCCTTGAAGAGGAAAGGGTGATGCAGCAAAGTAGCGTAAGTTTTTCCCTCAGTTTTTGAGAACCAAGGTATCAATCCAGTAGGAGGCCACACGCAAGTCCCTCGTACATACATAAACAAATAAGAACCTTGCAACCAACGCGATAAAGGAGTTGTTAATCCTTTCACGGCCACTTGCAAAACTGAGATCTGATAGAGATGATAAGATAATATTTTTGGTATTTTTATGATAAAGACTAAAAGTAAAGATTGCAAAGTAAAAATAGATTGGAAACTTACATGATGGAAAATAGACCCGGGGGCCATAGGTTTCACTAGTGGCTTCTCTCAAGATAGCATAATTAAGTATTATGGTGGGTGAACAAATTACTGTCGAGCAATTTATAGAAAAGTGCGTAGTTATGAGAATATCTAGGCATGATCATGTATATAGGCATCATGTCCGCGACAAGTAGACCGACTCCTGCCTGCATCTACTACTATTACTCCACACATCGACCGCTATCTAGCATGCATCTAGAGTATTAAGTTCATAAGAGCAGAGTAACGCATTACGCGAGATGACATGATGTAGAGGGATAAACTCAAGCAATATGATATAAACCCCATCTTTTTATCCTCGATGGCAACAATACAATACGTGCCGTTTCCCTTTCTGTCACTGGGATCGAGCACTGCATGATTGAACCCAAAGCTAAGCACTTCTCCTATTGCAAGAAAGATCAATCTAGTAGGCCAAACCAAACTGATAATTCGAAGAGATTTGCAAAGATAACCAATCATACATAAAAGAATTCAGAGGAGATTCAAATATTGTTCATAGATAATCTTGATCATAAACCCACAATTCATCGGATCTCGACAAATACACCGCAAAAAGAGTTACATCGAATAGATCTCCAAGAAGATCGAGGAGAACTTTGTATTGAGATCCAAAGAGAGAGAAGAAGCCATCTAGCTAATAACTATGGACCCGAAGGTCTTAGGTAAACTACTCACACATCATCGGAGAGGCTATGGTGTTGATGTAGAAGCCCTCCATGATCGGTTCCCCCTCCGGCGGAGCGCGGGAAAAGGCCCCAAGATTTGATCTCACGGGTAAAGAAGGTTGCGGCGGTGGAAATAGGGTTTCGTGGTGCTCCTGGATGTTTTCGTGGTGTATGGGTATATATAGGAGGAAGAAGTAGGTCGGTGGAGCTACGAGGGGCCCACGAGGGTGGGCGGCGCCCCAGGGGGCAGGCGCGCCTCCCTGCCTCGTGGCCTCCTAGCTCGTTTCTTGACGTCCACTCCAAGTCCCCCGGATCACGTTTGTTCCAAAAATAACTCTCCCAAAGGTTTCATTCCGTTTGGAGTCGGTTTGATATTCCTTTTCTGCAAAACACTGAAATAGGCAAAAAAAACAGCAAATTGCACTGGGCCTTCGGTTAATAGGTTTGTCCCAAAAATAATATAAAAGTGCATAGTATAAGCCCATTAAACGTCCAAAACAGATAATATAATTGTATGGAACAATAAAAAATTATAGATACGTTGGAGACGTATCAAACCTTTGTATCCTGAAGGCCATCCCAAGAGAATTGAGCAAGATTCTCGGAGAACTAATGTCGATGCACCTAGTCCTTCTAAGAGGAAGAGAACGAAAAATGATAGGACTTTGCATGCTTCTAGTGAACCTGTTGTGGACACACCTGAGAATCCTAATGATATTTCTATTTCTGATGCTAAGACACAATCTGGTAATGAACATGAACCTGGTGATAATGTTAGTGATGATGTTCATGTTGATGCTCAACCTAGCAATGACAATGGTGTAGAGATTGAACCTGCTGTTGATCTTGATAATCCACAATCAAAGAATCAACGTTATGATAAGAGAGACTTTGTTGCTAGGAAGCACGGTAAAGAAAGAGAACCATGGGTGCAGAAACCCATGCCTTTTCCTCCTAAACCATCCAAGAAAAAGGATGATGAGGATTTTGAGCGCTTTGCTGAAATGATTAGACCTATCTTCTTGCGTATGCGTTTGACTGATATGCTTAAAATGAATCCTTATGCCAAATACATGAAGGATATTGTTACTAACAAGAGAAAGATACCGGAAGCTGAAATTTCCACCATGCTTGCTAATTATACTTTTAAGGGTGGAATACCTAAGAAACTTGGAGATCCAGGAGTACCAACTATACCATGCTCCATTAAAAGAAACTATGTTAAAACTGCTTTATGTGATCTTGGAGCCGGTGTTAGTGTTATGCCTCTCTCTTTATATCGTAGACTTGATTTGAATAAGTTGACACCTACTGAAATATCTTTGCAAATGACCGATAAATCAACTGCTATACCTATCGGTATTTGTGAGGATGTGCCTGTTGTGGTTGCAAACATTACTATTTTAACAGACTTTGTTATTCTTGATATTTCCGAGGACGATAGTATGTCGATTATCCTTGGTAGACCCTTTTTGAATACTTTAGGGGCTGTTATTGATTGTAACAAAGGCAATCACTACAAAAAAAATACACTTCCGTGATGATACGTGTTTGTCACAGTAGGTCGCGTTTTTTGTCATGCATGTACATCCATGACGATTTTATGACAGAATCAAGATAGTCATACCTGTGCTGTCGTAGAAGTGTTCCATGACATTACCAAAATTATCATCACGGAAGTATCCACTTCATCAAGGGTGACCGACACGTGGCATCCACCATAACGGAACGCCGTTAAGCTATCGGGTCGGGTTTTGGATCCGATAACCCGTTAACAGCCCCGACCAATGGGGATTTTCCACGTGTAAAATCATCATTGGCTGGAGGAAACACGTGTCGGCTCATCGTTGGGACAGATGTCATCCACTCATTGGACAGAAGGCGCCTATGATACGTCGGCACGTGGCACGGCCCAATAGAGGCCCATTCCTGTGCAAAGGCCGGCCCGTTTGACTTGGTCAAAAGGTGGCGGGACGGCCCATGGAAAGCCTGTTAACGGCCTGTTCGCATATAGCCCATTTACATCCAGCTAACCCAAGGCCCGTTACGCCCTATCCGAATTAGGCCCAGTAGCGTCATCTGGGCCATCCAATATGATTCCAGCCTGTTTTCACTTCTGGCCCATGTATGGCCCATGACGTCTTTCAGCCCATATGAGGCCCTTTGTAACTCTTGGCCCATTAACGGCCCGCGGTGAAACTGGCCCGTAATGAACAGTGTATCACTTTACACCCATTAGCGGCCCGTAGTGAAACTGGCCTGTAATGAACAGTGTATCACTTTATACCCATTAACGGCCCGTTATTCCTATGGGCCGTTTCCAGCCCATGTTATCTTTCGGCCTTCTAAGAACCCATTTATTCTTGGGCTCATTTCCAGCATTCATTTACTTATGGCCCGTTGCTGTCATTTTCTGCTTGTGGGCCAAATTCAGCCCGTGGTTACAGTCGGCCCGTTTGTGGTCCGTTAATATGTTGGGCCGTTTTCATAGCGTCATCAAATACGGCCTAATAACGATGGCCCGTTATGGTCGGCCCATGAATGGACGATTCCAAGTCTAGCCCATTTACGGCCATAATGCGGCCTGTTATTGGCCCATGTTTGGCCAATCGATCATACGGCCCGTATAAGGCCCATTGATGATACGGCCCGTAGAAGGCCCACTGTTTCTACGGCCCGTAGAAGGCCCACTTTTTCTACGGCCCGTAGAAGGCCCACTGTTTCTACGGCCCGTAGGAGGCCCAGTGTCACTACAGCAAATATTAGCCCATGGTTATTGTGGCCTAGTTTTAAAAAATAGGTTATTGCAGCCACTAGCAAACCGCGGAAAAAGAACTGCAATGACTATAAGCAAACAAATAAACAAGACAACAAGGAAATAAATAAGCAAGCAACTTACGCTAGGCTATCACGGCTATCACACATATTGTAGGGTAACGCGACAGAAAACAAAAAATTTCCGACCTACGCACCAGCCCAGGACCACTATGGAGACTGCATTCATGGTTTGATCTTTTTCGTTACCGACTCGTAGCGCAGCGGGAAGTAGAGTCGATGACGATCGGCGGTGCAGATCCCCGCAGCTAGGATTTACAACCTCCCAACCGCGAGGATGTATACCCTCATCTGCTCCTCAGACAGCCCTCCGGGAGGCGGTCGAACAGCCCCCCGGACGGTGTCGCGGACAGCCCTTCGGGAGGACCTTCGAAACTCGAACGGTCACTCGGACAGCCCTTCGGGAGGACCTTCAAAACTCGGACGGTCACACGGACAGCCCTTCGGGAGGCACTCACGAACTAAGACCGAAACTACGATATCTCTACAGAGTTGCACACATACGGTGTCATCTATCCGGCAGGGCTTCGCCGTCCAGAACTAGTTCCTGCCGGAACCCAGACAGCCTTACGGCTCTACGAAACTCTTTTCGTGGGAGGGAGAGAAGAAGCCAGATAATGCATGGCATGTGTATGAGAGCAAGGGATGATCCTTTAGGCAGCCCCCTCCACCCCTATTTATAGGCCAAGCCCAAGGGTGGCTTCTCCAAGAAGCCAAGGGGGGAAATACCAAAAAGGCCCTCAAGGTGGCTTCTCCAAGAAGCCAAGCAAAAAACACTTTCACTATTCATGACGACATTTTTCAGCGTCCGTTCGAACTGAAAATATTTATGTGGGCTCAGAACATTTCCAGTACCCACTAAAATAATTTTCAACGCGTTCCGAAACAATTTCGGTTTAGTGATTTTCATCTGCGAAAAGCAAACAAGAATGCGTTTTCACTATTCATGAAGACAAATTTTCGCGTCCATTAAATCCGAAAATATTTCTGTGGGTCTTAGAATAATTCCAGTACCCACTAAGATTTTGGATTCGTTCTGAAACAATTTCAGATTAGTGAATTTCATCTGCGAAAAACAACCAAAGCGGTACCGGCAGCTCCGAAACATTTTCGGTTTTTATTTCTGAAAATTCCAAAAAGCTTCCAGAATGATTCTGGCATCCTCCAAGAATTATCAGGCATGTGCCGAAACCAATTTGACTTAATGGTGTATCCCGAAACAACTTTTTGGTATCATCAAAACTTATCCGATGACCTCTCTCTGCGGTATGATTCCGCTGTCCGAAACTTTTCGGTGTCCGAAACTTTTTCTGTGATTTTCTCTCAGACTCCCTGTCTAGTATTCAGCAGATAGATGACCCTTAAGCGTGTGACCCTATAGGTTCGGTGAAGTATAGACATGACCCGGAACCCCTTCCGATCAATGATCAACATCGGAGCCGTGGACACCCATATTGACCCCTATACCCACACGAATAAATATTCGAGTGAACCTCCAGTTGCCGTGTGCTATTCCTGTTGCTTCGCGATATGTTACAAATACCCGAGGTGAGACATGTTGGCATTCCCGTGGATCAACAACTTGTCCACTATGCTAGTTACCTCGTTACCGGTTTTGTTCTCTTTTCTCGTTTCGTGTTCCGGCATCCCCGTGATCAAATCACAAAGTGTCTGGCCAGACGATGATGGACACCGTAACACCGAGAGGGCCCGAGTATATCTCTCCATCGTCGGAGGAGCAAATCCCAATCTCGAGCTATCAAGTCACTTAACATACTTTCCCATGAACCCGTAAGCCACCGTAATAGCCATCCAGTTACGGATGACGTTTAACAAACCCCAAAGTTCATGAAGCAAGCATGAAGAAACTCGATACTCTCATGGTCTAAGGAATTATGCAAACATTAACTATCTCTGTGTTATAAACCATTAACTTGTGACGAATGTATCTCATAGCATAACATCAATTCGGGTTGATTCAACACAAATGTCCTTCCTGACATTGTGCCCTCAAAATTGCTTGGCATAGACATGCCCATGATTGGGAAAACATAATCATCATGCAACACTTGAGCTAGTCTTAGAGGCACGACTAGGAATACATTTTACTGTTTATTATTCCACACGTGCATATGGGTTCTCCCCAGAGCCTTTATGGATATACGGGCTCGGGAACCACAACAGTTATAGCATGGAACATAAACATAATTATGAACAGGGAGATAATCAATAACATTTATTATTGCCTCTAGGGCATATCTCCTACAGACTCCCACTTGCACTAGAGACAATAATCTAGCTTATGCTAATGCACTTCACACCTGTGGCACACCGGTGTAAATATGCTTCGCTTGTGGTATAGCCTGATGTCCAACGGATCTGACGACTTCAGTTTCGTGTGTATCTTTGCATGTCCTCGCGTTTTCACGTTTTCACAAAATTCATATTTTGTGTGGACTTGGATTTGTATGTATGTGAATCACAGGTCGAACCTGGATTCCTCAGACTGAGTTATGGAGCAACTACCTGTAGTAGTGTCCCATTGTCAAAAGCCATCTTGGAACTATACTAAGTTCATGAATGAACTATATGATTCAACATCTTCTTTGTCGCTTCTAAAGCGTCAACATACTTAGCCCTTGTTATAGAATTCGCCACAGTAACTAGTTTGAATAAATTCCAACTAACTGTGCCACCACATTGTGTGTTACACAAAACCCTTAATTTAAATCGAAAATCGCATGGAGAAAAGATGAAGACTGTATCGATGTAACATTTTGCAACGAACTCTTCATGATCTCTGCTTGCGAGAAAACCATGTCATCAGTACTTACTCTAGTACTCTGTGACATCTTTCACTGTTGTCCCATGATCAGTAATTTGATCACTTTGGTATCCATACTCGCAACACCTTGGGAGTATCGGACATATCTGGTTGTTTTACATACCATGGAATACATGATTAATCCAAACACAAAAGTGTGTGGAATCTGCATCATGTATTTTACTCATCAGTGTTTTGGGACACCGAGTCTTGCAAAAACTCTTTCCATGTGACTTTGGCAAGAATCACTCCTTGGCATTTTAAATGCTAAAATGTTTTAGCATCTTGTCAATATGTATTCATTGCTTAGCCCCATTAGGTAAATCTATCTCCATAGACCATCATGCCTAATATTGAGGCTATTTAGCCTAAGCATTTCATTGAAAAACTATTTTCAAATGAAGTCCTAATTCGTGTCAAGAAATTTATTTCCAATTACCAATGTGCCAAGCACATAAGGTTTTTAGAAATATTATTACGCTCCCAGTTACTTTCTTGAATTACAAGCATCTTCGTTACCCATTGATGAAGTCAAACCCCCTTTGACCATTTCATCAAAACACGAAGATTCCAACTCCATTTTGCTCTCTTCTGTCCATTGTTGGAACTCTGAAGTTTGCATACCTACTAGCATCTTCTGGATCGACAAATTACTTTGGACTGTATCATATACAAGTCCTAGCTTTCATTTCCATCAGATGGAAATCCTTTTATCATCCATGTTTCATATCTCATGATTGAAATATGTATTAATTGCTAGTTCAACCCGAACCGACTTTAAGCATCGCTACGATGAAAACAACCTCATCATAGTCAACTCTTGAACTTGTTATTTCAACAAGTCGAGCTTTATGGATAAAACATTTTTATCCATATCAGTTTTAAGTTCCATAAATATTCGTTAGACTCTAAGTCTTCCGAAAGGTGTATCAAGGTTTAAATCTTGAATCACTTATATGGAAACTAACTCGGGTTGTATTGGCATTTAGCCAATTCCGGAGTCAGGGCCCATCAACGCTTCCTTGTGTATCGTAGGTATAATGTTGTCTAACAACAATATCTCGTTTGCGCACCTGAGAGGTTTGCAGGAGCCTTGCCTACGTGGTTCAGCTGCAAGTTCGACCGAAGTTCGTACATTTTATTGTAGAGACTTCCGTATCAGTCGCAGTAGGAAACTCTGGAATTACTTCCAAGGTCTCTTTCCTTTGATCTGATGATGTAGATACTGTTTATCTCGTCGAGTTGCACTATTCTCCCACTCACCTTTTTGAAAGAACCATTCTCTTTAAAAGCACACCGTTTCGCGGCAAAACTATTTGCCTCGGTATAGTGAGGGAGGAATACCCAACATTTTGGTATAACCTACAAAGTAGCACTTGTCTGATTTGGAATAGGTTTGTAACCTTTTAAACAAGCCCCATATTCCAAATGTTAAGAAAAGATATAACATGGTTGGGCGTATCATACCATGGCTTCATTTCAACAGACCCGATGTAGCTCTTTTCAGTGTAAAAGCCGCAGTCTCTAAAGCATCACTTTAAAAAGGATAATGGCAAATTTATTTATGTCATCTTTAACCTTACCATGTCATAAATGGTTTGATTACATCTCCACTGACTTTTCACTTGCAGTGGTGTTCCGAGAGGTGCAAGTTATGAAACCCCTTTCACAACTCATCAGACATTCGCTAAACATGTAACTCAAATATTCCTTTGTGCAATCAAATTGCAGAAACATAATTTTCTTGTTACAATAACTTCTACTTCATTTTTGAAAACCTTCCGAATGATTTCAAAAGATCCAGACTTACGTCTCATCAAGCAAATATCCATATATCTACTTGAGTCATTTCTGAAGATATATAAATCCACTACTTGCAACAACATTTATTGAACTACACACATCAAAATGTATGATCACCAATAAGTTTGTTGCTCATTCCTTATGCCCTGTGAAAGGTATTTCAGTCACTTCACTTTTCGGAGAAAAGTTGCAAGTGTCAGATGATTCAAAATCAAACGACTTCAAAATCCATCATAATGGAATTTTTCCATGCGGGTTTATCCAATGTGACCAAATACAGTGCCACACATGTGTGGTATTCTCATAGTCTTGCGACATTTAGCGTCAGTGTTATGGATGTATTATATTACCATCAATATTCATAACATACATCCATCTTGGATGGAAGCATGGCCCTTCATGTTATTCATAATACTTAACAACAATTGTTGTTTTTATGAACAACTCTTTTGCAACAAACATTGTGCAATGGGCTAGAGTTTATGAAACTCTAAAATGAATTATGAAAGTAAACCCAGAGGTATTGTATTATTATCAATATTCATAACATACATCTCATTCATAATGAAAGTATGGCCCTTGTGTTATTCATAACATCGAACATAAGAAGTTCCCTTATGAACAACCTTCTTGCAAGATACCTTATGCAATGGGATAGAGTTTGTAAAACTCTAAATGAATTATGAAAATAAATACAGACGGCAATACACCGATGGAAGGTATAGTAACATTTACTATGTTCCCTGTGTATACCTTAACCTCATTTCTAGCTAGTCTTTCAGGCCATAGTAGTTCTTACATCGAGTTGCAACAGAATGCAATCGAGCGGGCATTTTTGTGATGAACTCACAATACCAAGAATTAGTGATTTAACATGTTTAACCATAATTCACAAGAACTATATCTTTGACCAGCCTTCTATACATCAAAAACTTGTATGACATTCATACATGAGCTGGATATTCCAGTCATCTTTCTTTCTGCCTTTATACTTCTAACAGTTTAACTTTTAGTATTTCTCCTACTCGCAAAAGAAGCACCCAACTTAAGAGTGGCGTTAGCCCTGGACTTCCTAGGCGTGTAAGTCATACTAACACCCTTTGGACACTTCCTTTCTCTTTAAGTTGTTGTTTTATTCACCTTTCATTATATGACAGGCGTTCTTCTGGATCCCTTTCCCAACAGTCAAATGCATAGTAAACACTTTTACTAATACTTGCAAACAAACATTGCTTTGTTTGTATCTGAAAATAATTTTCAGTTCCATGAATATCATATAACTATCCCAACTTTTGAAGTTTGGGTTTCATGGAAGCAAACATATTCCACTTGACCGTAACAGAATTCTAGCTTTTGGATCGAAGGACGAGAGTCACATGATCCATAGCATTAGTGGGAGGATACGGAAAGCATGCGATAGGACAAAGTCCTTCTCGGCACTTTTGAGGACAATCCTCATATTACGTTACCAATCGTAAAGTTTTAACCAGATATTTAACAGCTATTCAATTTTAATAGGAAAGGTGGAAATGCGAGCCATTATTCTATAACTATTATGCAAACCACACTTAGACAGTGTTCAAAATTAATTGCATTGAGAATTAAACATGTTAATTCAACAGTGCGCTCCCACTCAAATCAATATCTCTCAAAAATTGATTGTGAGTGATACAAGACCCACATTTCAATTGTTCGCCATTGGTGTAACACCACTGATGACGAAAAATCTCAACCGGTAGGCCAACTTGCCAATCACATCTCTATGTGACTCTTGTTCATCTTTCGATGCGTGTGTTCCGAGCTCATGACGGTCATGCCTGAACATCAAGACAACCAAGTGATCTCGCTGCGAGGTCTCAACTCACCCGCCTCACACTTCTCTAATCGTTCGTACCCGTGTGACACGGCGCACCCCGAAAAGATAGGTGCCGTGACGGTGCTACACTTGGGAGAACACTAACTACTTGGTATTTTTGTGAGAGATCACCCTAATAAAAAGCGACTACCGCGCAATCAAGAAGGGTGCATCATAAGGGATAAACATCTCAGGCAATTCATAATAGCATGATATGGTATAGCCCTTTCTGACGGAGAAGTCTTTCATTTCTTCGTCTTCGGCATTCGCGTCGGTGTTCACCTTCGCGAAGATTGCCACCACCTTGTCGATGCACCAGATAATATTGCTATCTCTATAGCTAACAAAATAATGCATTACAACAAGGTTGACACGCAGGTCATTAAAGTGCAATCATATGGCTCCAGCCATCATGCCGAATCATGACACGCAGGTCATGTTAATCAAATTAAATCATATAGTCATCTCATACATAATCGAATTAGTATGAGCACTGCTATACCACATCACATGCACATCCTGCAAAACCAAGTTAGACGCCTCTAATTGGTTTATGCAAAATTTATTTTACGTGGCTTCTAAGGTTTTGACTTAAACCGCAGCTACCAACATTTTATCATCAAGTATGATTATTCAGGTTGCTAGATTAACATCTCGGGGTGTATGAAACACGGGATAATTTAATCCCGAGCCCCATACTAAACTTCGTCATACGCATGACCCCCGTGCAGATCATATCTGCAATGCCCTTTCATCTGCGAATTTCATCTTTCTTTTGACTACGGCAGAACCCAAAGAACTGATAGCACTTCCATGATCAATCAGGATCACGGATTGCCAGAACTTTGTCAAATTCCACCATGCTGTCTCGAGATTGAGCAAACGCAAATTCTAGGGAAGCAACAAGAACGTCGGGTAACAGATTTCATCTGTCACCCGCATAAATAATTTTCAGCAATAGATCTCATCCACTCCAAATTATATTATGCAATACCCATACATCTCCATGTATTCTAGATCGTAACCTACATCTACGCATAGCACGGCTCTTGATGCCACTGTAGGGTAACGCGACAGAAAACAAAAAATTTCCGACCTACGCACCAGCCCAGGACCACTATGGAGACTGCATTCATGGTTTGATCTTTTTCGTTACCGACTCGTAGCGCAGCGGGAAGTAGAGTCGATGACGATCGGCGGTGCAGATCCCCGCAGCTAGGATTTACAACCTCCCAACCGCGAGGATGTATACCCTCATCTGCTCCTCAGACAGCCCTCCGGGAGGCGGTCGAACAGCCCCCCGGACGGTGTCGCGGACAGCCCTTCGGGAGGACCTTCGAAACTCGAACGGTCACTCGGACAGCCCTTCGGGAGGACCTTCAAAACTCGGACGGTCACACGGACAGCCCTTCGGGAGGCACTCACGAACTAAGACCGAAACTACGATATCTCTACAGAGTTGCACACATACGGTGTCATCTATCCGGCAGGGCTTCGCCGTCCAGAACTAGTTCCTGCCGGAACCCAGACAGCCTTACGGCTCTACGAAACTCTTTTCGTGGGAGGGAGAGAAGAAGCCAGATAATGCATGGCATGTGTATGAGAGCAAGGGATGATCCTTTAGGCAGCCCCCTCCACCCCTATTTATAGGCCAAGCCCAAGGGTGGCTTCTCCAAGAAGCCAAGGGGGGAAATACCAAAAAGGCCCTCAAGGTGGCTTCTCCAAGAAGCCAAGCAAAAAACACTTTCACTATTCATGACGACATTTTTCAGCGTCCGTTCGAACTGAAAATATTTATGTGGGCTCAGAACATTTCCAGTACCCACTAAAATAATTTTCAACGCGTTCCGAAACAATTTCGGTTTAGTGATTTTCATCTGCGAAAAGCAAACAAGAATGCGTTTTCACTATTCATGAAGACAAATTTTCGCGTCCATTAAATCCGAAAATATTTCTGTGGGTCTTAGAATAATTCCAGTACCCACTAAGATTTTGGATTCGTTCTGAAACAATTTCAGATTAGTGAATTTCATCTGCGAAAAACAACCAAAGCGGTACCGGCAGCTCCGAAACATTTTCGGTTTTTATTTCTGAAAATTCCAAAAAGCTTCCAGAATGATTCTGGCATCCTCCAAGAATTATCAGGCATGTGCCGAAACCAATTTGACTTAATGGTGTATCCCGAAACAACTTTTTGGTATCATCAAAACTTATCCGATGACCTCTCTCTGCGGTATGATTCCGCTGTCCGAAACTTTTCGGTGTCCGAAACTTTTTCTGTGATTTTCTCTCAGACTCCCTGTCTAGTATTCAGCAGATAGATGACCCTTAAGCGTGTGACCCTATAGGTTCGGTGAAGTATAGACATGACCCGGAACCCCTTCCGATCAATGATCAACATCGGAGCCGTGGACACCCATATTGACCCCTATACCCACACGAATAAATATTCGAGTGAACCTCCAGTTGCCGTGTGCTATTCCTGTTGCTTCGCGATATGTTACAAATACCCGAGGTGAGACATGTTGGCATTCCCGTGGATCAACAACTTGTCCACTATGCTAGTTACCTCGTTACCGGTTTTGTTCTCTTTTCTCGTTTCGTGTTCCGGCATCCCCGTGATCAAATCACAAAGTGTCTGGCCAGACGATGATGGACACCGTAACACCGAGAGGGCCCGAGTATATCTCTCCATCGTCGGAGGAGCAAATCCCAATCTCGAGCTATCAAGTCACTTAACATACTTTCCCATGAACCCGTAAGCCACCGTAATAGCCATCCAGTTACGGATGACGTTTAACAAACCCCAAAGTTCATGAAGCAAGCATGAAGAAACTCGATACTCTCATGGTCTAAGGAATTATGCAAACATTAACTATCTCTGTGTTATAAACCATTAACTTGTGACGAATGTATCTCATAGCATAACATCAATTCGGGTTGATTCAACACAAATGTCCTTCCTGACATTGTGCCCTCAAAATTGCTTGGCATAGACATGCCCATGATTGGGAAAACATAATCATCATGCAACACTTGAGCTAGTCTTAGAGGCACGACTAGGAATACATTTTACTGTTTATTATTCCACACGTGCATATGGGTTCTCCCCAGAGCCTTTATGGATATACGGGCTCGGGAACCACAGCAGTTATAGCATGGAACATAAACATAATTATGAACAGGGAGATAATCAATAACATTTATTATTGCCTCTAGGGCATATCTCCTACACATATTACATCCACTGGGCATCAAAGTTCGCCACCAGTGCAAATAAACGCACCGACAAAAGAATATACAAAACTGAGAGCACTTCAGAAGGCACTAGGCCTGGCCATGTCGGGCCCCCCAAACAGCCGAAGAAGCTGAGTAGACCTTAGTTGTGTCAATGATAGATGCATCAACACTAGATTTATGGCATGATGGTGCGCACGGCAGTCCTCTGACATCTTCATTGATTGACTTCAAGTCGGAGCTGAGCTGAAGCAAGCCTTTCCGCTTTAAGTTGAGATTGAAGAAGTCGAACTGATTGAGGCAGCGACTGCACAGAGGTTGTCTCACACCTGCTGGTGAGTAGCTTCAACTCACTGTCTTCATCAAGACAGGACCTTGGGGTCATCTCGCTGTCCTCAAGATGGTTTGGCTCACTATCTTCCCTAAAGTTCTGCCTGGCGTAAGAGATACGACTCTGAAAGAGAAACAAGGAGACACGTAACAGGTTTCACAATTATATAAGCAAATAAATGGATCTGTTCTACATAAGGAACATGTTTTTACAACTACAATTTGAAACTGGTAGTTGTTGCAAACATCCAATCAGATGTAAACAGCAAAGCAAACAGCAGTGGAGGAAATGATGCCTATCCAAATCTATACTAGAACAAAGTTTGAAGGCTTGAGAAGGATGAACTTACATTACATGTTAACACGGGCTGGACAAAGCCCTTCCCCATGTTGATGGAAGGATAATTCAATAAATTCCCCAAAGAAAATTCTTTATGAGCGTTGCCATTATTCTACATTTTGCAAAGAGTAAATATAGATCAAATAATATTGGAAGAAACAGAGGATAATGAAGCTCAGGTGCAGACTAATGATACATAATCAAATAGCAATTAATTAAGTACAGCATTACAAGGCAAAAGGAAGAGAGGTACTAACAAGAGCAATGGAGAGCCCAATATTGTTTTGAGATCGTATGATCCTTTGAGCAAGGAGATTCATCTGAAATTAGTTTTCATACAAGAGAGAAGGTAAGGCACAAGCAGAAATTTAGGAGTTCAATTTTTGAATTGATATCATAGACAGTACCTGACGCTGGGCACCCAGCAGTTCTAATAGGGGTTTGGCCACTGGAGTAGGGGTAAAGTGTGGTACAGTTGAGCCTGTGTTTTCTGTGGCTGCTGATCTATCCGATTTAACAGGTATCACTACCTTTTCCAAATACCTAGTTTGTACTCCTTGAGGATCTGCACTCACCCTCTTCCTTTTGGACATCTATTACGAAAGAACAACATTTGGCTGGAAAAACATAGTGTGACGACACATGGAATAGGTACAGAAAATGGATAGGTATGGCATATACTCATATATGATGCTTAAACTAAGCAGATGGTGTAACAAAGTAGAAGTAATGCAAGAGGTCAGATGCAAAATATGTGCAACCAATACAACATTGCAAAGTTAGAGCAAGCACCTTGATGGGTGAATAAGATAGGCCATCCTCCACCATGCCAAGTTTGTTAGCCAGTGGATTGTTCCGCAATATTCCTCTCGTACGCCCATTCTCATATTCATTTTGATAATGTTCAATATCTGACATGCATGAAAACATAAAAACAAGTGAGATTTTCTTTGTAATGCAGAACTGATTCTAATCCAATACTGCCTCCCTGTAAACCCCTTTGTGCTATCTCTGCAATTCTTTTAAGAGATGCCATGCATGTTGTAATTTGTTGTGTGCATTAATATAATGTGGCCTACTACTCAAAATATGAGAGCTCCAGAAGTGATGACACTTCGCAGATCACAGCTTCAACATATAGTAAAGAAGAACAAGTCGACCGCAAGAGAAAAGTATCATCTTAAAGAAGAGCAGAAGAGCAAGCAGATTGAAGATATTACAAGTCTTTCAATACAATGTCGGTTGGCCACCCATGATGAACCAGAGCGCACAGAGAAATACTATTCTTTCCGGTCTCTTCATATGTGGCTTACATGCATTTCAAAACTAAAGTAGGAACATTTAGCTAACCAATTAAACATCTCTCAGTTTTACTAATATCAGCAATAATATCAGATATGAATTTGTACAACTAAGCTTGTTTAGCTCGATGGGTGGAGCAGTGCTATTACGACACGAACCACGTAGGCTGATTGTGGTCATCATAAACTGGGGAAACCATAAGCATGATGAGTACAGTGTTGACCGTGGCAGTGGGATGGCAGATCTGAAGCTGCAAACCGCGCAAAGGGTAGTTAGCAACCGATGTTTGCTTTGAAATAACAACTAAGATTTTGGATGGACAAGAAAGTACGGTCAACAAGTGACAAAGAAATGCAATTATGATGTCTCTCTATATGTCGTGACATGCATTTGGAAACTCAAGTGGGACCTTTAGCTAACCAATTAAATGTGTCGGTTAACTAATACCAGTATCATATCACAATCATATTTGAACAACTAAGCTTTCGAATTCTGAGTGTTGTGTTGTTTAGCTTGAAGGGTGGAGTAATGCTAGTATGACAGAAAGCACCTACGCAAATCATAGTAGAGTAGATAAAAGGGGAAAACCCTAAGCATCAAGAGCAAAATAAGGAAAGTGGAACTAGCTGGACCGGTGGGTGGCGCACATGCTTTTCGAAATGAATATAGGAACATTAGGTGACCAATTAAACGTTCTCTGTTTTAGTGATATGAGCATCATATCAGATTTGTATTTCAACACGTAAGCTTTGGGTTGAGGTCTTGAGGAGCAGTGCTAGCACGGCACGAATCACCTACGATGATGGTAGTGAGTATAAAGGGGGAAACCATAAGCTTTATGAGTATAGTGCCCATGCCATGGCGGATCAGGAGGTGCCAACCGGACAAAGCTACTTCGCAACCAATGTTTGCTTTCAACTAGCCACTACGATTTGGTACGGACAAGAAAAGTACAGTAAACAAATTACGATCTATTTTCCGGGTGAGATCAATAACTTAAGCACATATGGAAGAGTACCACCTCTCTTGCGACGCCCTGTAGGCCTATGCTGATACGTTGAGGGTGCTGCGGGTGCGATGGCTGTCGGCGGCGGGGAAGAAGGCTTTAGACGGCATACGGCCGGGTCGGGGGATATACCCTGTTGCCGTGGACGAGGCGGTCGTAGGAGCGGCAACGACAAGGTGGATGACCGCGCCGATGAAGCAAGACGAGGCGATGAAAGGATCCTGGTCCAGCGCCGTGGATGAGAGACGTCCATCTCTTGCAGTGGACGACGGGGTAGGGGTAGCGGCTCCGGCAAGGTGGAGGATGGGGTGGCGGACGGAGGAGGCTGGCCGCAGTGTGGAGGTTGTCATGCCACCGACGGTGTATGAATGGGGAAATGGAGGGGGGGGGATCTCAAACTTTGGTACGCGCTTCTCTGAAATGTGGGAAAGTTACGAACTTATCCCCCGTTTAAAGTTTCGGACATCGCGTCGGTTGGGGATAGGAGGTAATCTCGCATCTCCCAAATATTTGCCGGGAACTATTTCGGGTGAGGAGAGGGTGGTTTGCCACCCACGGTTGGCGCCCACGGTGTATGAACGGGGCTGACAGGCAGGGTGGTTGTGTCACGTCTGCCCCTATTTAAAATATTAGCCTACATCGATTTCGGACGAGGAGAGTTTGTTTTGCCGCCCACCGTGTATGAATGGGGAAATGGAGGAAGAGACACATGTCTTTCGGACGAGCTTGAATCAAATGTGTTTTGCCGCCCATGTTTGGCGCCCACCGTGTCTGAATGGGATCAGAGGCCGTCGTGTCACGTTTGATTGAAGTTACTAGTCTACCCCTATCGACAACAGTGTAAATCCGGTCGATAAGTATGTCAAGTGTCAGGGGTAGACAGTAATTTCCATCTCGCAAAGACTTGCTTCGGGCAGCCCACAAATTATAGTGAGTGTTTAGCTGCTTCGTTCAAAACTTGGGGGAATTAGCATTCACGTTTGCCCTGGGCCCTGGCAAACTAAATTCAAATCCAATTTGTATTCGATTACGAATATCCACAGATAATTCTACGTTTTGTTATTTATTTCTTCAAAACCACAACAAAGATTTATTCCACCTTTATATATGATTATGATTTAGAAATGTCGTGATCTTCGAATTCAGTAGGTTGGATACACTCTGAGTCAAACAATTATTTCATCCAATACAATATGCTCACACGAAAAACAGTTCACCTTATGTCAATCATACAAGTACTGAGGATTACCTCGCCTAAAAAATTCGGAACATTACAACACTCGGACAACATAGGGGGTCTTTCAACATAATCCATTCAGAGACATGACACAACATGCAAGTACAATAATCTAATGACAATTTCAACTGGTATCTAAAGAAGAACCGGGATTACCTTGGGCTTCAGATAGCAGAAACAGCAGGACCTCCTCCGTCTTCAAATGCAACATTCTTACTTCCTCCAATTCTTGGGTTGCTTGCATCATGCGTGCCGCTAATTCCGTAATTTCCAGCCTCAAGATAAAGATTACCTCATTCATGGCAGCCACACCATCTCTTTCTGCCTCTAGTAGAGCCTCAAGCACTATAATATCTGTGCTCAGACTGCTCTCCGGCGGTGTTGCCTCTGAACTGCTACCATCTGGAAGCATGGATGGTGCACTGCTTCCACAAATAGATTCTGGGGTTGTACATTGTGTCGTAGTGTGAACGGCATCCTGAAAGGTTTCCGCTAGACATAAGTAAGAGATAGTCATCGTATGATCCAGGCAGTAAGCTTACATGGTAAACGACGGAAGAATTATTGCCGAGCGTGGCAAACTATATTTAAATGGTTTGAAGCAGCATCAGCTGAAAAGAAATTAAAATGGTAAGATGAAACTAGGGATGTAAGTGGCAAATAAACGACATCTGCCAGTCCCATCTAGTTAGTTTTTGCTACCTCCCTAGTTCATTTTCCTCAAAAAACAAAAACTCTTTTGAACTATCATACCACTAGTGGACTTTAATCGGGTTTAAACGGGACCCAGTTGACATCCCTAGTTGAAAGGGAGTGTACCACCGCTATATTTAAGTTGCCAAGGCATCTAAGCAGTTGAAATAATCTGAGAAAGCACTTAACAGTGTGGCCTCATATAAACTACGAAGACAGTCTTGTGATGAAGTTGAGAGGAAAAGTTAAGGACTCAAATGAAATAGGCATGCATTTCTTTACGATAGTACAGTAGGCACTGCTGACATATTGGCCAACTCAGGTATAGCGTAACAACAAACAAGCATTCGAATCAAGCAATACAGCAAAGCAGACAACTGAACTATTTGTAATTCGGTAGGATTACAGGTTGAGGGCACAAGCCAAGAAAGCAGCCCACTCGCATTACATTTCACATGTACTAAAATACACTGGCTTACCATATGTTGCTGTGAAGCCTCGCTGCTGTTGCAATGTTCTTTGAAGATATCGTCAGCATCCCGTGGTTGCAAATCTAGTTGTTGTATTTTATTCTGCACCCTCTATTTAGGTAAAATTAATTGTAATCACATGCACTGGTCCGAGTTGATCATCAATGGTTCATCTAAACTAATGAAAGAAGGGTGTGTGCATACACGACAATATATCTGCTTCCCTCTATTTTTATGCTTGTTTGAGGTGCCAGCCCCAAAAGAACAAATATTTTGCTTGATGGGGTTGGCAGCTCCATAATTAATAGAAGCATCAAATTAGTCATGCAACTTGGGAAGATCAAGAACACACAAACAAGTAATGAACAGAGGCTCGGAGCAGTGATGTAATAGCTAGCATCAGAAAATGTAGGGTAAAACGAACAAAAAGCAGCGGAACCACATGCTAGTTTGCTGATGTGTAATTAAGCATAGAGAACATTAAGCAGTCTGATGGAACCAATAGGTGGCATCAGAACAACACCATTATCATAAATATAGCATTCTAGAAGTAAAATAGTAGGCAGTGATATCTAGGAAGTACAGTAGTACTTAGGACAAAACTAAAGCATATTAACTATATGTGCACTGGTATGTAATTTAGCACATGTAACATGTTCACTGCCAGAAGTATGGCCCTACAGGTGCAAGAAGAATAACGCGTCTCATGAAAAACTGAATGATGCCCTGAAGAAATTCAAAGGTGCGGTGCTTATGCTAGGAAAGTGAACATAGGCGCCGGCCGTTGGATAATAGTACCTGATTCTCGGCGGCGTATGGATATCGTTGTCATACTTGATAGCTAAGGATCGTCGATGGTGCTCGTGTTGCGGTTGAGTTTGGGCCGGCTGTCGCCGTCGCTGAAGCGGCTCCGGTGCTACGGTTGCGGCACCTGTCGACGTACAAGAAAGCTCATCTGTGGTAAGTGAACAGTTGCACGATAAAGAGAAAAACCGAAGGAGTACAAATCGAAATAAACTGATGAGGCTGCGGCGTCGGTAAAGCAGGGCCGGTGGAGTTGAATTTGGCGTCCGTGGAGCGGGTCCAATGCAGTGGACAAAGGCTTCGGCGGGCCCGTTGTATAGTGTTTTCGGTGAGGCGGATCTGTTGCGGCGGACGAGGGCTTGTATGAAGGGCCAGCGAAGGGGCGGACGAGGGAGTCAGTGAAGGGCCTACACTGTGGTGGACGAGGGCGCCGGTTAAGCAGATCCGGTGCGGTGGACCATGATGGCGGTCAAGGAGATCTGGAGCGGTGGACAAGCCAGTCGCTGAAGCGGCTCCGGTGAAGTGGTGAGTTGGCAGTTGGGGGTTCCAAGGTGCGGAAGGTAGATCTGGCGGGGTGTGAGGTCCACCGCTGCGGCGGAGGACTTGATTCGGCGGCTTGCCGTGGTTGGGGGGTCGGGGAGGGGAAGGGGAGGGGCTCTAGGGAAGAATGTTGGGGGCAAAGAGGGGAAAACAATGGAGTTACCAAAGCAGCCCTTTTCCGTTCATGTGGCAGGGGTAAAACAGGAATATCGCAGGGCTAAACTTTCGGGTGCGTGATATTTCACTGTGAGCGGGAAGTTTGAAAGCTTTTGGCGCCTAAAATTATAAGTATTCTGCTCTCGTACGGCCGACTATGATATCATGGCCGACAATTCGTTTGTTTTGCATGCAAAAAAATGTGCATCTTTTGAAAATCAATGTCTCCAACTCGAAACTTAGATTGTCCATTCAATTCAAATATGGATCATTGAGCTACTACAAGCAAATACAATCATACGGTCCAATTCAAATGAAATTCCAAATGTGTTTATCCTAAATATGATGACAAAAGCAAAAATGTGTATGTGTATGAATAAAGTGGATGATTATAAGTTTGAACATGCCCATATGTGTATATCTCTAGGTTTGATATATGAATTTGAAATCACGAAATCCCGGCTTAAAAAATGTACCTCCGTTTAAATGAATTACAAAAGCTAATGATGGAGTCGAATTCCAAAACTCCAATCTTAGGTTGGTAATTCTGGTACATCAAGGTATATCACGCATGTTCAAAAGTATCGTTATCTCATAGTCCAAACTGTGAAACAAATTGATCAACCATGAGTGCACAATATCTCAATTACGCTAAAGTCCCTCAAATATAGACACCTCACTCTTTATCTGAAGCCACCCCCCTCCCCCCCCACCACACACACACACACATAGAGAAGTCGTTCTCTCCTCCAAACACCAACCCACAAGCACATTAACACCCCTCTCTCTTGTAAAGTCCGGACCCCAATATAGGTTTCTATCACTTTGTCTCTCGGGCATGCACACATCTCTCCCCTCACTCTCTAGGTCTCCCGCTATCTCTCTTACCCAAGCACACGCACTATGTAGAGTGTATATTTCCCATACACACAAAATGTCGCCCCCAAACGTCTATCTCCCTAGTTATGTGGTTCTCGTGCACTCACCTCACACACCACCCCCACTGCAAACAAGCACAGTTTGTCTCCTTGTGCACCACTCTCCTCTTTCTATCTCTCCCACATGCGGACCCGCCCTAGCTCCTTCCCTGTATACATATATGTCGTGACACTTTCCATAGCTCCCTAATGTATCATCGTTCTCGATTTCGCACATTGTTCTCTACACCATCTATTCTAGATCTCTCATGAAGTCCCTATCACACACACGATGACTGGCTTCCCTTGCGTCTCCGTACATAGGCTAATTTCGGACAACATCAACATTGTCTCCCTATCTATACGCCATTTATGGACACAAACGACCCCTCTCGCCCCCTCTCTTCCTCTCTCTCTCTCTCTCTCTCTCTCTCTCTCTCTCTCTCTCTCTCTCTCCGTCGCTAGCTCTCTCTCTCTCTCGCTCTCACACCCCTCTCCCACACACACACTCGATGTCTCTTCCAAATAGTCTGCTCCCCCCGACCGCACCCGTGCTATCCCGCTACTACACATATCACACTATTCCCCCTTCCCTTATACTAGGTTTACATCATCAGTGGTCTCTCTACTCCACATACACACACTCCCTCTCACACACAAACGCGTGCACAAACACACCCAGACACGCACAGACACCCATTTATCTGGATCCTCATCTCTCCCCATGTCCGCATGTGTATCTCACACACTCACTCTCTAATTATGTATATGTGTCTCCACGTTACACAACACAAAGCCCCATGTACATGTCTGTCTCTATCCTCCACACACATAGACACAAAGAATCTGTTATCATTGCCTCAGTCTCTAACATATCACACACGCACACTGTCTCTCTCTTTCTCGCAAACACGCTCAACAAGGGTTTCCCCGTGAATAAGTAACCGTCTATTCATCAACAGTCGTGGCAGTACGGCGAACACGAGACGTGAAAAAGAATAAATCTACATGTTCTTAGACCACCTAGTATGACTACTAGGACTAGAGCAAGCCAAAAAGCGCGCCGCCGTCACCCCCTCCTTATTGGCGACGGGAAAATCTTTGTTTTACACAGTCGAGAAGTCATTGTGCTAAGGCCCCACATGCCGAGGCGTTGAATAGAATGTAGATGCTAGTTTACGGAAGCAACTATCGATTATACATTTGTATCTCCATACTTATATTTCTTCTCTTATAAAAAACTGAGTTGGTGATGATGGTACGTGTGCCATCTTGCAATATAGACCGTCCGATCTATATCTGACGGATGGAAAGTAAACTAAAAGATACCCGCACCCCTCTCCACATTTGCAGACAAGGCCTTCCCTCGTTCATCCTTATCTCCAACAAACCTCATTGTTGAGCAATTAAGAAAGGAAGCCTCTGGAACAAACTGGCCTGGTGGTCGTTGCCGGCGTCATCAATCCCCATGCCTCCGCTCAGTCCGACCACCAATCACCACCACACCCCACTCCTCTTCACCTTATCTCATATTTCTCGAGATATCATTAGTTTTTACACATGGGATTACTCCCGCAAGGGTCAATCACAACAAGTGTTTTATAAAAAAATGCATCTTGATGTTGCGTGCAATGCACAGATCTTGTTAGTACTCCTACACAAGACTAAGTTGGTGATGATGGTGTGTCTGCCATCCGTCGTTTCTGACCATTAGATCTACATCTAACGACTATGAGGTAAGTTATTGCCTTTTCTCACCAACATCCCACTTGTCTGCCAATTTGCAGAAAAACCCATAATTAGTATCTTAAAACCAAGCACATCCCTCCCTGACCTCACCAAAACAGCCCAAGGAATATATTGTAATTGAAACATAATATATCTCTAGTGACATATGTATATCAAAATTAGAGTGTTTTGTATCAAGTTTGTGAATAAGTATTATTCTAATTATGATTCGTTGCAACGCACATGACCATTGCTAGTATTTCCAACCATGCATTTTTTCCTAGTATTCCATAGTTTCGAGTTTTACATCAAGATATTAGTCACTCATGGTTGATATTTACTTTCAATCATGTACACATATGCACTATGTAACTAGCCTTGCTTATTGGCTTCCAAAGCTTAACTTTCACTCCTACTTACAATATGTAGAGTATTTAACAAAAAACTACTACTTTCAACCAGACCTAGGAAGAATCTATTGTACAAAAAATAGCAAAAACATACCCAAAATTTCTTAATCCACGCCAAAAACTACTACCTAGTACTCCTACCGATTAGGTTCGTTTAAACCCATTTATGACAGGGTTGGCCCACACGTCCGTGCTGACGAGGCAGCTTAAACCAACACATTTTGTTTGACCGTTGACACGAGGGACCCACATCTGACCTTCTATCCTGTTATTCCTTCTCAAATCATTATTTTTCATGAACATTACTTCAAACAGTACTTATGTGTGTTCATCGGTGGCGCCAGTGATGAGAGAGTTGGCCGCTGCTCCACCGGACGGGCCGGACGCCACGCTGGCCTCCGCACGGGTTGGCAGGCTGGTCCGAGCGTGACTCACGAGCGAGCAAGCTGCCGCACTGGCCTTCGCTCGAGCCAGATGGCTGGCCTTAGCGCGGCGCGCGCGAGCAAGCCACCGCGCTGCCATGCAAATCTAGCTACCAAACCATGCAAACAAGCAGCTGGATGGAGCTATCTTGGCTAGCTAGTGACCGCGAGCGCCGGACGGAGCTGGCATCTGGGTTGCCGCAACATGGGCTCCGCACCGCCGGTGGTTTTGACCTCGCCTTCTGCCGGCGGCGGTAGGTGCGTCCCATGACCGAGGATGACTAGGTGGACGGGCCAGAGGTAGGAGGTCACTCGGGGATTTTTGTGCAGACTGACATGTAGGTCCCACAAGTCATAATGGCCGGTCGAATAGAAGGCATTGACTTAATGGGAGACATGGGCCCTGTCAGAGGTTCGAGTTAGATTCTAACCCTGAACTAACTCTAACCAAAGTGGTGTTTGGATGGCAGGGTTAGATTGACAACAAATGTATCCAAACAGGGCCATGGGTTGAAACGTGCCTATAACAACACTTTGTAGAGTAGTCATTTCTTGGTAGGGCTGGTTGGTAAGAGCATGTACAACGGTTGATGAGGTAGTCTTATCTTAAGTCTGCCACATAAGCAAGTGGTAGTAGTTTCTAGGCATTTTAGTGGTTTCTTGCATTATTAGGGGTTTCTTGTAAGGAACAATGTACCTACTACTAGCGACAAAAGGCGATTCTAGGTTGCGTTGTACTCCAACGAGTACTACTAGTGGTCGCGGGAGTGTATACCTCGTTTTGTGGGTTCGATCCCGGCGGAACGCACTGCGGCCTTTTTTTTAAATAGTACTACTACACTTCGCTGCGAGCCAATATTTTACACGGGTAATTTGAGTTTTGAAGTCAAACGGACGTGCGGCACCACAATCTGGGTGCACTGGATAGCCTAGCCACGTGAACGGGTTTTCCTTGCCAGCACCCCATGGCTCGCATGCTCGCCCTAGCCGCACCTCGCTTGCAGCTTCCTCATCAGCTAGTTGCATATTTAAACTAGCGCCTCCCAATTAACCCCGAGGAGCCGGAAAAGCCTGGCGGGGCATTGGGAACTATGCAATATGGCTCTGTACGTAAAGTGCTCTACTACTACTCTGTAGCTTGTGGCGTTGCACGCATGGACTTCACTCCATTATCGGCTCTACTTAAAAGAAATTCCTCTTGACGTGTTTTTTTTTGAAACGGAGGCAAAAGCTTTGCTTCATCTCATTCATAAAGAAGGAACTACTAACAAAGTTCGACGAGATCCATTACACCTCCACAAATGGAAGCGAAAAGCCTAGTCTCGCTGTATCAAATAACTCAAATGTTCTGCCCCCGCAGTAACCGTCGCTGATAAACAGGCTGCTAGTGTGTGCGTGAGAGGAGCGGCTGAGTAGGCCAGCTACGTGAGAGGAGCAGCTGAATAGAGCACCGAGAGTACCCACTAGGCCACTACGCAGGTGTACTTTCCCTGCATTGATAGTACAGCGATGGTTCTAGAGTACAGTAGTACCCTCCACTTCCAACTGTAGCTCCTTGGCCCTGAGATTCAAGAGTTCAAAACTGGTGCACTATACTAGACTAGACTAGAAGTACAGTACATCGCACTACTAGTTGAGAGAAAGTAGTACTAGTACTGCTACAGTACGAGTACGAACTCCTCCATCACGTAATGTAAGACGTTTTTTGACACTAGTTGGTGTGTACAAAAAATGGCAAAAACATACACAAAAATTCTTAATCCACGCCAAAAACTACTACCTAGTGCCAAAAATTACTTACTAGTGCTATTATTTACAGTATAATGCAATCCCATAACGTTCCATAATGCTAGTACTAGTAGTAAATAATAGCGTCACCCCTTCGCTGAGGAACGATCTACAGTTGGAAGGGACGAGGCCCTGTGGTTACTACGCTCTTATCTCCTCCTCGCCAGTTCCCCTCCCCCCAAAGAGAAGGCAGTTCGTCGCTGCTCCCATGGTTTCGCCAGGCGGTTCTCCTCCTCATCGGGGCTGGGAGACCTTGGACGACGATCCTTTGGGAGAACTCGCACACCGCTTCGACGTCCTCACCGCCGCAAGACTCGGTGCTTCCTGCACCAACTTTTTAAGACGCTGCTTCAACAGGCTTGGGAAAAGGCCATGCTTGTTGGTCTTCCATGCGTCCTCGAGGAGAAGGTTCTTCTATGGGACAATCCTTCGAACAGTCCACCGCTCCCTGGCCATGGTTGCACGTTGACTCCGCTAGAGTTGCCGACGTTGAGAGGTAGTCGGATTTTGTCCGATGAGCAGGTCAGTAATGGAGTTTGATCATGTAGTACTTAGTTATTCCATTTCCATCCCGTAATTTCTCCGCTGCCCACCGTCTTATATATTGGTCTGGGTCGGTGCCAACAAAGATTGGCTTGCATACCTCCGGCCGGATACCACCATCATTTTGCACAACATCGACAGCAGTGCGGCCGTTCCGGTAGACCCCTTCTCCACCATTGGGATCGGCCTTCCGGACTGGCTGGGCTTGAATACGTATGATGATGCCTACATGAGATTGAAGAAGATAGCAATTGTGGACCCGCTGACAAAGCGACGCGGCTACGATGATTACTATCTCATCGCGGTGTTCGACATAAGGATTAACATCAATGCAAGAGGCAGTAACGGCAGAGGCTGGCGCATGTTGGCGGCGGCAGATTTGTACCCCTACACGTTCGAAGACGCCGTGCGCCATCTAGGCCGCATCTTGGTGACAAGCCAGGGGACTTGTTTCATCTGGTTGCTATCCTACGGTACGGGAGATTACAAACGGAATGCACAAACCATCATTTGCATCCCTAACGGTACTCCATTATTTTGCAGGGACCAGTCATCCCACGATCAAAACAATATCGCCGATCCTGGATGTGCATTTGCATCCGCGATTCGGTCTAACCTGGAACCTTGTAGCTGACTTTGGCATATTGGGATCAACTATCTTAGCAGTCGTTACCCATGGTACCACTGATGTGCAACATGGTCACACAATCTACCACGATCGGACCGTCACCATCTACCCAGGTATTCCATTTTCTAACCCTCTCGCCTTCTCTTTCATTGTTGTACCAGTAGTATACTTAGTACTACGTAGTACTAGTAGGAGTACTTTTTACCTTGGAGGACGTGTATAGCTAGCGAGGCCCTTGAAGACTTGAACCCACTAGCTGCCATATTTGAGCACAACATTATTATGCATGGACCTTGACTATGTACGTCACCATGTGTCCAGATCTGGGATGCCGCGTGTACCAGATGAACGGCGCCGAGTTCGACCCCCGTGATGCTACGTGGGTGCCGAGGAACACTCTTGGAGAGTACTCGCTTTTCATCGAGGACAGCTACCCCATTGTGAAGCGGATGCCACCTTCCGTGCACGACACGGAAGGCCTGCCGTTCATGAAGCATGGTTGTGTCTTCAGTGTGCACCGCCGGATGAACGACATGCTGGGACACGCTATCCCTAATTTATGTCGCTTTAGCTTGGATGAGTCTCCATCGTGTGGAACCGGACTAGAAAGCCGCGACAATGATTCCCGTTGCCCACCGCTATGGATCGTGCCATCCATGAAGAACACCTGGGACTGGAACCTGGAGGAGGACATGTAGCCCATCTATAACGTGTAAGTGGAGTACGGTAATTGTGAATGGTAGCGCTGTGAATATATGTAGACTAGTCGTGCACAAATTTATCACATGAATTGGAGATGAACGTGTGTGGCATACTGGCATTTTTCCTTTAGAATTTATTACTAGTAAATGTGTTATGTGTACGTGCAACTTGTGTGGTTGTTGCACGGGCTCCAACACGCTCTTTGAGAAAAAAAAGGTGGCACAACTTTGGATATACGTGACGTGGCGGAATCATACAGTAGCATCGTTCGCTATAGTTGTAGTACACTCCTACTAGGACGACAACTCCTATAAAACCTTGCGCTTGGCTCTTTGCCTCTTCGAGAGGTTCAACCGTTCGTACTCGTGTGAACCTTGCACTTGGCTCTTCGCCTCTTCGGAAGGTCCAACAATGTTGATACTACAGTACAATATGCTTCTGGCAATCTGACACCGATTGAACTGCTGCACGTCCACCACGAGGGCGAGGGAGAGGGAGAGGGAGAGGGCGCTGTAGTCAAAACCCTCTCCTCGTCCCGCGAACCACCGCGCGCGTGGGCGAGGGAGAGGCGTAGTAAGCAAGCTTCTCCTCGTTCGGCCAGTTGACGGGGCACATCAAAGCAGTACTAGTACTAGTAGTCCATACTGCGTCCTTTCCGATTAATATGGCTTAATTTGAAACAAGAAAAATACACTGGCGGTCAACGTATGTAACAATACACTCTTTACGGTCACTATATATAGTTTTGCGGTGATTATACAATCACTAGCTCATCGTAGAGCACCGTATTGCACCCTACTGACCGGCCACATAGTCGACGTGGCACTTTGTTGACTGATTAAATTTTCACCTGGTTTCTGGGTCCCACCTGTCAGTTGGCAGAGCAAAGAAATCAGTTAAACAAAACTTTACGCAGGCGCGACACGAGTCCAACCCTTGCGCGCGAACCGCCCTGGTTGTGTATGTGAGTGCATGCACGTGTACTCCCTCGGACTTCCAACAAAGAGTGTACATCGGCTATAAAACAAAGAGTGTAGTACATGATGTACATCTACACTTCCAATGCATTTAGCCTTTAATCTAAATCGATATTGATTGACTAATGCACCAACTTGTGCTGTAGGTAGAGGCTACATGTCTATCCTTAATTACAGCATGCAACGACCTTAATTTAATCTTCTTCTCTCAATGGTCGCATGCACACATAAGTCTGCTACTTTTGGGCGTTAATTATGCCCTGGTCAATGTGTAAATCTCTAAATCTACAGTCTTTCACGGACGTAGGGAGTAGGTTGAGCACTTGAGCGTGAGCGTGTGTGTTGCGTCGTGTGCTGTGTGCCGCATGGGTGCGTGAGTGTTGCGTGCGTCCATGTGTACGTGTGAGTGTTGCATGTTGCATGCATGCATGCATGCATGGGGCTTACTCCCTCGCATTGACATGCTCATATTTCAAGCTTCCTCTGTTCCCTCCATATGGTGATACTCCCTCTGTTCCCAAATACGGAGTAAAAGCCTCCCTCTGTTCCTAAATATGGAGTATTTGTCTTTCTACAGATTTCAACAAGTGACTAGGTACGGAGCAAAATGAGTGAGGTGAGCATACAGGCATAGGGATACTTTAGAAAGGAAGTCCTCGCGATCCATTATTCCCCATCTCGGTCAGAGAGAACTATTACACTAGTCTTCGCAGTGAAGTGACAATACACGCTGCAGCAGATGGGACACGTAATTAATAAGCTGAACCAGCGTGTTGGTGTTACTAAATCAGCCTTACCCAGTACTGCCATCATGTTTGCCAGTAGAGCACGCTTCCGCAAATACGCCTACGCACCTCTGTCCTCCATTAACTGACATATGGGACCTCTTGTGGTAGACCCACATGTCATCGGTGTAACTATTTACACTCCGAAGGACGGTATATCCTGGTAGTAGTACTAGTAGAATTGAGATTTAATGCAGTTTCTTCCCCGTCTTCCACTCTTCTTCCTCCTCTCTTCTTCTTCCTCCTCTCTTCCCCATCGTCAGTCGCACACCATTTACCCCCGCTCACTACTCGCCCGCCCGCGCCATCTTCCTTGGTAGCTCGCGCATACCATATCCCCCCGCTCACTGCTCGGCCACACGAGGAGAAGCTTCTTCGCTTGCCTGCCCGAATCCACTTCCCCGCTGGCTCGCAGGCATCGAAAACCCCAATGGCAGAACCAATTGACACGCAGAGCCGCGATTGGAATTCCCTCCCCGATGTTCTCTTGGAGCAGATCTGTAATCGTATGGACCTACTCAGCACTGTCCGTCTGGCCGCATGCTCGGTGTCTTTGTACCGTCTACTCGTCTGCAACCGGCCGGCTCTTTTCAAGACACCCTCCTTGATGATGCCCGATCCTCGCAGGTGGCCCAGACACCGACTTGACGATCCTACGGAGGTTTCCGTGGTGCCCCTCAACATGCTACCACTACCCGTCCACCTGTCCTTCATGCGCGGCCACTACTGGGTGGGCATGAAGGCCAACTGGATCGTCCTCATCCACCACTCCGGTAGTCCGTGGCGTCTCGTGGATATCTACACCCAGCGAGAGATCACCCTTCCATTGTTGGATACCGCCGCCATCGAGCCTCACGGCCCGCCGGACAATCCTGCCTACTACGCACGAGACGCCTCAAGCTTTTGGCTCGACCTCTGTTTGCAGAAAGTTCTAATCTGCGAAGTGCCCATACCATCAGAAGACTACATGGATTACAAGCTCATTGCCTTGTTCAACATGGGATTAGTCTATCTGGAATCCGGCCGCCATACATGGTTATGGCTCATCATCAATCCTGTTGAGGCAACATTTCTGTCTGATGCTATAGTGCACGATGGGATCGTTTACGTGGTCGACGCACAGATTGGCTGCCTATACTGGTGGAATCTATCGTCGTGTAATTGTTCTATCTCATCTCATCTCATCTTTACCTTATGAATACGACTGCCTGTTCATTTGTTACAAATTTAGAATACATAGCATGTCTATAACCACATCATTGCTATATGTTCCTCTCATTTCCTAGATTTTTATGACCACACATGTTATTGTTAGAGTTGATATGAGAAGAATTGGCATCTAATGATTGTTAGAATACATATTATGAGCATAACATCATGATTGCTATATGTTACTCTCGTTTACAAGATTTTTATAACAACGCATGTTATTGCTTAGAGTTGATATGAGAACAGTAGTAGTAAGTGCTATGGTAGAATATGAGTAGGCGCTGTCATAGCTGTTTTCCTCTCATTGTTACATGATGTTTGAACCATGACATATTGCTAGAATATGAAAGCCATTGGCTTATTTTTTTTAACTTGGGGTATGATTATGACCACGACATTGCAATTCTCTGTCTATGATATGTGTCACTTTTATAATAATCTTAATTCCACACATACTCTGAACATGATTGTTTATTTTTGTCCATTTGGTCTCCAATTTGAATTGTTGCAGCAGACGCAAATGCGCTGGCCTTCATGATTCCAGGACCTGGAATCATACCAGCCGATGGGTGGTGGTTTATCGCTCGTTCAGCTGACAGCGGTCATTTGATGCTCATTCGCACATACCAAATTGACCAAACCATTACATCAAACCACATGCAGTACAATGCGTGGGGCGTTCGTGACATTGATGGCTATGGCTGCTTCGTGTTCGAGAAAGATCCCAGCTCCGTTGGGCCGGGCATATTCAACTGGAGGCGGGTTTACAGCCACGGCAACCACTCCTTGTTCCTCGGGCTCAATTATCCGATCATCCAACCAATCATCGATCATATCACCGGCGATGATTATCGTGCTATGTAACTTCCATTCACGAGAAGGGACTGTGTTTACACATCATACCATGGGTTTCATGAATCACCATATCCAGAGATTCGTCGACACAGCTTGTTGCCAGATAATCTTCAATGTGTGAAAGACATCAAGCTTCCATGCGATGGATGGCTTTTGCAAACCCGACATGCGGCGATGTGGTTCATGCCAACAGAAAATATGCACAACTTGATTCGTGCTGATATCTAGACTGAGCCATGTATTCTGCTGCTGTAGCACGACCCTCTTTTGTTGGATATTATGTACTATTGTTTGTTTGAAGCACTCCTCTGGTTTGAAGGATAGATACCTTCCTGGGATCAAGTGCATCCTAACTCACCTGCGTAGGATGTACTAATAATGATGATGGAGATGCTATGCAGAAGCCATATATATATATATGTATATATATATATATATATCAGTTAGGCTTCAAGTGCGTACTTGTTAGTTAAACCTATGTATAAATTGTGACACTAAATACGACTAGTAAGTAGTACAGTATCAGTACTAGTATACGTCGGTCAAATTATTCATCATGTCCACACATTCAATTGACGTGACAACACGCTACGCGTGAGGTGACACAGAATCCCGGCGGCGTGTTCGGGTATTCTGGACTTCAGAGTTGGAGTACCACTTATCTGTCGAAATATTTCATCATTCACTTAAAACAGTCGATTGATCATACATTGAGTACCATATAACTGGAATTACCGATGCAAGTCGAAGAAGGATTGGCCGGTGCTGCCGGCTGGCGTCAAGTTCGATCCCACAGATCAGGAGCTGATCGAGCACCTTGAGGCCAAAGTGAGTGCTGACAGCGCGAGATTTCAGTCTCTCATCGATTTGTTCATACAAACCATCGACAGCGAGCATGGCATATGCTACACCCAACCTGAGAAACTTCCAGGTAAGACACCAATTGGCCGTCTACTTGCACAAACATATTCCTTTGTTTATAGCTCTGTTTTTCTTTTTAGACGCAGACCTGGTGAAGCAATTACAATTTAACAGTTAATAAAAAGTGAAACAAGTGACTGCAACATGCCAAAGATGTTATGAAAATGCCAACTACGTACACTAAAACCTGTATTCCACAATACTGCAGGTATCACACTGAGTGGCCTAAGGAAGCATTTCTTCCAGCGCAATTCCAGGGCGTTCAAAAGGGGCACGTGGACGTGTCGCAAGATACAGTTGGAGTGCGGCATGCACGCGATGTGGCACAAGACCGGCAATACCTTGCCGGTGATGGTCAACGGCCGGCAGACAGGCAGCAAAAAAGGTTCTGGTGCTGCACACCAACAAGAACTTCGACCAGCAGAGGACCAACTTGGTGATGCACCAGTACCACCTCGGGCACTTGGAGCAAGAGAAGGAGCGGGAGCTTGTCCTCTGCAAGATTTTCTACCAGACGAACACTAGGGCCAGGAGTAAAAAGATTATAAGTTAGTTTGGTATTGGTAGTTGTACTACCTTGTCGTCCGCAAGTTGGTATTGTTGTTAATGATCTTTTGGTATGAACTTGCATTTGCTTCCAACCATCATGCCGAGGGTCGACGTGGATATAAAGCTGAATCATTTGTTTCGAAACGAATTTTCAGGCACCTAATTTTTATTTGATGGGTAGCATAAGCACCTGCCGTTCGAATTCCCAGTTCTCCAATTTTTTCGAAACAAGTGCATGCACTTATTATCACGATGAAAAAACAATATCCCTGCTGCATCCCAGTTATCAGTCTGTACTTGCAGAATTCTCTCGTTTATTGAGCACGTATATTGTTTTTTCAGGTCGAGCAAGTTTCAACTGGGCTGTAGACTGCCCAAGGTTGGTTTTGGTTTTAACAGGCCCAGCGCATGACGACAACGGGGCACAAAGATCCAGCAGGTATCTACTGGCCTCTGGCCCGCCAGCGTTAGTTATATTTTGTCTTACAACATCCGCAGGCAGTTTTTTTACTGAATCAAACACACAGCCCAGTTCTATTTTCCTCTTGAAACGCATGTCCTACATCCGTTTTCTAATCTCTACCTATAGTTTTACTAGTTCATATACACGTATCATTATATTGAAAACACATAAAATTCCCTTTTCATATTTACATCCTTATTTTTGTTGCTTTTTCCCTCCCAGCGCTGATCTTTTTACCACTGGTTTTCCCTTAAACCAACTCAACTGTCCCACGTCTTATTTGCTTACAAAAACAAGACAATTTTTTTGGCAAATCAATAAGTTCTTAAAAAAATGTTTATCATTTCGGCATTACAACAGTTCGGACTCCACCGAAATATGCAAAATAAGGTTGAACATTTTGACCGTGGTCCTGGGCAAAAAATGGGCTGTAATAAATTACTTAAGAATTAGCAAATGGGCTGAAAATTATTAAAAAATAGCAAATGGGCTCTATGTTGTCTGCCACAGATGTGGAGGCTGACTTGTGGGCCTACTAAGTTCATGCGTACTCAAGGTTCTCAAAAAAGAAACTTAGTCAACAATCGACTCTACCAGCGTCAGACCGTTAGATGACAATCTAACGGCAATCGTGCTTCTTCAGTCTCTAATCTTCCTGCCCCAGCCGTCGGAACCGCCTGCTCCCGCCTCCCGTGGCTTGCTGTGCTGCCGGGTAGGCCTCATGGCCCCATCATACTCGCATCCCTGGCCTGTCTATCCCTCTACTCACCCACACCTCCTGTTATTTTCCGGCGATGTTAGCCGAACCAGTCAACCCTCGTACTCTCCACCGCGTGGGCAGCCACTTCCGTGTCTTCCCCGGCTCCGTGCCGTTCCCTTCGTAGGCCTCGCCGTCGTCTACCGCCCTGGTGCTCTCGGCGCGGCGTGGTCAACGATGTCCATCCAACGGCCGTGTTGCTTCTTCAAACTCTGGTCTTCTTGCTCCAGCCGCCCATTGCAGTGCCCGTCGTGCCGCATGCTCCTGCCTCCCGTGGCCGGTTGTGCTGCCGCGGAGGCCTCACCGCCCCCATACTACTCCCACCGCTGGCCAGGCCATCCCTCCACTCACCCACTCCCCCTGTTATTCTGCGGCGATGGCAGCCTCACACCGCAGCCAAACCAGTGAACTCTCGTACTCCTCTCCGCGTGGGCATCCACTGCTGCGTCTTCCCCGGCTACGTGTCATCCCCTTCCTAGGCCTCGCCGTCGTCCACCGCCGTGGTGCTCTCGGCGCGGCGTGGTCAATGTGGTCAACGACCGACTTCCATCGGAAGAGTACTGTACGTGGAGAGGCTGACAGCTGGGTCCACGGCAGCCGCAAGGAAGTGCCTCCTTATTACGCGCAAAATAATTATGCCTCCACCTGATAGCAGGGACCCACCGGATGGGCCACCAGTATTTCACGAAAAAAATGTTTCCCCCTGACTGCTGGGACCCACAGGACGGGCCATCGTATTTCGCGAAAAAAACGTTTCCCCCTGACTGTTGGGACCCACCGGACGGACCACCGTATTTCACGAAAAAAAACGTTCCCCCGCTGTCAGCTCGGACCCACCGGAAGTGCCTCCTTATTACGCACAAAAAAAATGAATACTCCCCCTGCTAGCTGGGACCCACCATGGTGGTAGGCTGACTTGTGGGTCTACTAAGTTGACGGGGACGGAGGGCTTTGTCAACTTAGTCAATATGAACGATTCTAGCTCCAGTGACCGTACGATGTCCATCCAACGACCGTCGTGCTTCTTCAATCTCTTCACTTCCTGCTCCAGCCGCTCAAACAAGCGCCGGCGGGACTGCCTGCTCCCTCCTCCCCGCGGCCGGCTGTGCTGCCGCGCAGGCCTCACCGCCCCACCGTACTCCCATCGCTGGCCTAGCCATCCCTCTACTCACCCACACCTGCTGTTATTCTCTGGCGATGGTAGACGAACCAGTAAACCCTCGTACAGTCGTACTCCCCTCCGCGTGGGAAACAACTACCGAGTCTTCCCTGCCTCCGTGTCGTTCCCTTCCTAGGCCTCGCCGTCGTCCACCGCCCTGGTGCTCTCGGCGCGGCCTGGTCAACGTGGTCAACAACCGACATGCATCTGAAGTGGACTGTACGTGGAGAGGCTGACAGCTGGGTCCACGGCCGCATGCAAGGAAATACCTCCTTATTACGCGCAAAATAATGATTCCTCCACCTGATATCTGGGACCCACCGAAAGGGCCTCTGTATTTCGCGAAAAGAACGTTACCGCCGCTGACAGCTCGGACCCACCAGCTATATCTTCGCACGCAAGGAAGTGCCTCCTTATTACGCAAAAAATGAATACTCCCCCTGTTAGCTGGGACCCAGTATAGTGGCAGGCTGACTTGTGGGCCTACTAAGTTGACGGGGACGGAGGGCTTTGTCAACTTAGTCAATATGCACGATTCTAGCTCCAGCAACCGTACGATGCCATCCAACGGCCGTAGTGCTTCTTCAACCTCTGGTCTTCTTGCTCCAGCCGCCCAAACCAGCGCCGGTCGTGCCTCGTGCTCCTGCCTCCCGTGGCCGGCTGCGATGCGGCGGAGGCCTCACCGCCCCCTACTACTCCCATGGCTGGCCAGGCCATCCCTCTACTCACCCACACCCCCTATTATTCCGCGGCGACGACAGCCTCACACCGCAGCGAACCAGTGAACCCCCGTACTACTCTACGCGTGGGCATCCACTGTCACGTCTTCCCCGGCTCCATGTCGTCCCCTTCCTAGGCCTCGCCGTCGTCCACCGCCCTGGTGCTCTCGGCGCGGCGTGGTCAACGTGGTCAACGAATGGCTTCCATCGGACGTGGACTGTACGTGGAGAGGCTGATAGCTGGGTCCACGGCCGCAGCAAGGAAGTGCCTCCTTATTACGCGCGAAATAATTGTTCGTCCACCTCACAGCGGGGACCCACCGGACGGGCCATCGTATTTCGCAAAAAAAACGTTTCCCCTGACTGCTGGGACCCACCAGCTACTTCTTCGCACACAAGGAAGTGCGTCCGAAAAAAACGATTCGCCCCCCTGACTGCTGGGACCCACCAGCTACATCTTCGCATGCAAGGAATTGCCTGACAGTCGGGACCCACCTGGTCGAAGCATACGTAGCGTTGTCATTCTGGTCGCGAACGTGTAGGTACATATATATTGGTGGATGTAGAGGCGCGCACGTAGCATGTACACGTACTTACAGCGGCCAGTGTGCAAGAAAGAAAATACGGCCACGTATGTGTACATACGGGCGGTGTCTCGAACGCCTACTCGCGCATACGTACGGCCAGGGCTCGTGTACATGGCTGGGTCAGAACGGAGAAACAGCATCGTCGTCGTGTTCATGGGGAGGCAACGGAATGCGTCGTGTTCAAGGGGAGGCAACAGAATGCGTCGTGTTCATCGGGAGGCAACGGAACGCGTGGGAGCCAACCGGTTGGGTCGGAACGGAATGGGTCGTCGTGTTCATCGGCAGGGCTTGGACGGAACAGGCGATGGAAACGAGGCATGGCGTACCGCAGAACGGAGGAAACGGCCTTGTGTTCGACTGGCCATGTTCGAAACGGGATCCTGTTCATCGGGAGGGGTCTGGCGTACCGCAAAATGGAGGAAACGGACCTCCTACGGTCGAAACGGGGGTCCTGTTGATCGGGAGGGGTGTGGCGTACCGCAAAACGGACGAAACGGACTTGTGTTGGAGCGCTACGGTCGAAACGGGGGTCCTGTTCATCGGGAGGGGTGTGGCGTACCGTAAAATGGACGAAACGGACTTGTGTTGGAGTGCTACGGTCGAAACGGGGGTCCTGTTCATCGGGAGGGGTGTGGCGTACCGCAAAACGGGACCCCACGGGATACTGTTCATCTCCACCGTCGACCTCCTCCAACCTCCACGGGCTCCTGTTCATCCAGCCTCCATCGCGCGCTACTCCACCGGCTACTGTTCAACCACCCCTCCACGGGCACCCCTCCACCGTCTACTGTTCATCCAGCCCTCCACGGGGTCGTCCTGTTCATCCAGCCCTCCACACCACGGGGTCCTGTTCACCCAGAGGCAACGCCACCACTCACTGTTCATGCAACCCCCCCCCCCCCCCGCAACGCTCACTGTTCATCCAGAGAGGCAGCATCCATTCGGCTTCAGTTAGCAGCAGTGGCGAAGGAATCGCTCGATCAGGTTCAGTTAACAGCCATCGATCGATTGCTCGGGTTCAGTAACGCGTACCCTGCAGTGCAATCGCTCGGGTTCAGTTAGAGCCCAACGCCTCGCTCTGGTTCAGTTAGAGCCAACGCCTCGCACACACGCGCGTACGTGTACGAGAGAAACGCACATTGCTCGGCCCCCGCCCTCCCACCGTAACCGGGAACTCCCCGAAATTTTCCTCGCCCTCGCTTCTACCACGGTTTTTTCCGTCATGGATGGCCCAAAGAATGTCATGCAGCTGCGTCTCCGGCTCGCCCAGGACGAAAAGCCCATTTTCTGTCATGATTTTTTGTCATAGAAGTAGGAGCCCACCACATCTATGATGATACCGGGTTTTGTCACAATTATCGTCATAGAAGTGTCATATGTATGACAGAAAAAAATTTCGTTCGGCCCAAAATGTCACGGATGTGTCTTTTTTCGTAGTGAATGTCACTTTTCATGTTAATGGTAATGAGCATACGGTACACTTTCTGAGGAAACAACCTCAAGTCCACAGTATCAACTCTATTGAAAAAATTTCAACGATTATTATTGGAGGTTTTGAATTTCCTCTTCCTACTGTCAAGAAGAAATATGATATTCTTATTATTGGGGACGTGCATATCCCCGTTGAGGTAACCTAGTGCTATTCGAAAATTCTCCGGTCTCATGCGATTCGGAATGAGTTTGTTAACAAGACTTGATCAACCTTGTTAGTGGATTCCTTTTGATGAGCATGAGATCGATGAAGTTAGAAAGCATAACCTTCTGTACCCTCCTTTTACTTTCTGTCATTTAGATTAAATAAAGAAAAATTAGTATTTTCTGTCTGTTTTCTGAATTATCCGTGCAATAAAAAATACCCTGAAAATAAAAGTTCTCCAAATGCCCTGAAATTGAAATATGACTTTTGTAGAATATTTAAGAATATCTGGCACTGAGAACACATCAGGGGGAGCCAGCACCTGGCCACGAGGTCCAGGGCGCGCCCACCCCCTGGGCGCGCCCAATGCCTCGTGGGCCCCTGGTGGCCCCCTTCCAGTTATTCCAGTACCCACACACTCCTTCCTCCCAAAAAATCACCAACCAGCTCAAGCACGAGTTCTAGCTCATCTTATTGCCATTTTCGATCTCCTTTCTCAAAGCTCCACTCACAAAACTGCTTTGGGGGATTGTTCTTCGGTATGTGACTCCTCCAATGGTCCAATTAGTTTTTGTTCTAGTGCTTTATTCCTTGCAAATTCTTGCTGCTTAGGTGACCCTGTTCTTGAGCTTGCATGTCAAATTTATTTGGTTCCAAGTAGTTCTAATGCATGATGTAGTCTCTAGGCACTTGTGGGGGTAGTTGCTATCAATTTTGTTGAGTTTGGTTCACTTTTATTTTGAGTTACTAAAAATTTCAGAAATTTTTCAAAGGAAGAAATATGGTTAGGAAAATGTACTAAGGTGGTTCTTCAAGGAAGCAAGGACCCATGCCCGCAATACGTGAGCCGGACCATGAACCACCAAGAGAAGCTCAAGTGCGGCCTTGTGAATGGCCGTCGGAAAATTTCATGGTCCAAGCAGGAATTAAGGATGAACTTGAAGCGTATGCGCGTAACGCTGAACTCGAGGGCTTCATGTTAGATAAGTGCCCTCAATACTACCACCTTACTGATTCCTTTGTGAGAGGATTTAAATTTACATCATCACGCAATTCTCACACTGTCCTGTTTGATCTCTATAATAAATCTTATACCGTGGACTTAGAAGATTTTAATACTGCTTGTAAACTCCCGCAATGGGGTAGTGCCAGTGAACCTCGCAAATCTGAGTTTAAAGATTTTCTTGCTAGTATCACCGTGGGGGAATCTAGAGAAATAACATAAGCCACCATAGGGAGCATTCATTTTCCTGCTATACATTATTTTGCTCTCTTTATAGGTAGATGCATAAATGGTAAGGATGAAGCATGCCACATGTGTGTCCCAGATCTTAGTGTCCTCAATAGTGTTGTGTTAGGAGATAGACAATATAACTTGGGGGGCATTGTTGCACGTAGGTTGCATAATAACAGTATCAGTGGAGATTTGTTTGGTGGAATTTATGCAACCCGTGTGGCTAATTATCTTGAGATACCCATACATGAAAATTTTATGGAATTGCCTCCTGCTTATTTAGATTATAATGCTATGGTTCGCCATCAGTTTGTTGAGAGGAATGAACAGTTCGTCCAGTACCGACTGATCTTTGACAGACGTCGCACTGTCCATGTTGCTCTCCCTGCTCCTTGTTTCTTTGACTTTCAAGCAAAAAGGAGATATACTATAACCAGGGAGGAGGCGACCAAGTACGAGAGGAGGACGGAGGCAGCTCGCCTTCAAGCTGCAGCTCACGAGGCAATAGCTGCGGCATCTCAGTACGACCCCAGCTACAACTTTGATCTGTGGGCATAGACCAACTTAGGCCAAAAGCCTAAGCTTGGGGGAGTACGTATTTCCCACCGACATTACATTCATGTTCACACACTCATTCTAGTTGTCGGTGCTCATACTTTTTCATTGTACTATCCATGCTAGTTTATTTTCTTTTCTTGCCTCCTTCTTGTGTGTTTGATAAACCTTAAGAAAAACCAAAAAAAATAGTTGTAGCCTTTTAGCTAGTTTACTTTCCATGCTTGTAGTAGTAATAATTAAAAGAAAACCCAAAAAGATTTCTCGTTCTTCTTTTTGTTTGTTGGGAGCTTTCCCATGTAAATAGTTTTATTTCCTTTCTTTTCTTTGGGGGTCGAGAGGAGAAGACCATAATTAAAATGTTGAAGTGGCTCTTATATGCATTATTGTTGATTAAACAAAGAGCCCATATTACATTGTCTTCTCCCTTGAATTAAATGCTTGCAGATTCCAGCTTAGTCCAATGCACAAGCACTATTATCATTATCCACACCGTTCGGTCATGCAAGTGAAAGGCAATAATGACGATATATGATGGACTGATTGAGATGAGAGGAGCTGGTATGAACTCGACCTCTCTTGTTTTTGTAAATATGATTAGTTCATCGTTCCTGATTCAGCCTATTATGAATGAAACATGCTTGCAATGAAAATTAGAGATTATAGTTGCTTATGCCATGCTTAATTAGCTAGGAGTTTATAATGGTTTACCTTGCGTGCCAACATGCTATTAAAATGGTTGTGATGTGGTATGATAGGGTGGTATCCTCCTTTGAATGATTCAAGTGGCTTGACTTGGCACATGTTCACACATGTAGTTGAAACAAAATCAACATAGCCTCCACGATATTTATGTTCATGGTGGATTATATCCTACTCATGCTTGCACTCAATTTTTATTAATTTTAATGCATATTCATGACTGTTGTCGCTCTCTAGTTGGTCGCTTCCCAGTCTTTTTCTAGCCTTCACTTGTACTAAGCGGGAATACTGCTTGTGCATCCACTTCCATAAACTCCAAAGATATTCCATATGCGTCCACCATACCTTCCTATATGCGGTATCTACCTGCCGTTCCAAGTAAATTTGTATGTGCCAAACTCTAAACCTTCAAATGAAATTCTGTTTTGCATGCTCGAATAGCTCATGTATCAACTAGGGCTGTCTGTATCTTCCATGCTAGGTGGGTTATTCTCAAGAGGAGTGGACTTCGCTCCTCATTCACGAGAAAATGGCTGGTCACCAGGATGCCCAGTCTCATGCTCAAATCAATTCAAAATAATTGCAAACAAAACTCCCCCAGGACTGTTGTTAGTTGGAGGCACCCGTTGTTTCGGACAAGCCATGGATTGATGTTTGTTGGTGGAGGGGGAGTATAAACTTTACCATTCTGTTTGGGAACCGCCTATAATGTGTGTAGCATGGAAGATATCGAGATCTCTTGGTTGTTATGTTGACAATGAAAGTATGCCACTCAAAATATTATTTATCTCTATTTCAAAAATCGAGTTTTGGCACCTCTACAAATCCCTGCTTCCCTCTGCGAAGGGCCTATCTATTTACTTTTATGCTGAGTCATCATCCTCTTATTAAAAAGCACCAGTTGGAGAGCACCGCTGTCATTTGCATCCATTACTATGAATTTATATTGAGTATGACTGTGACTGGATCTCTTATACCATGAATTACAATGTTTAGTCAGTCCTTGATCTTCAAAGGTGCTCTGCATTTATGTTTTGCGGTTTCAGAAAGGGCTAGCGAGATACCATCTTGTTATATCATATTATGATTGTTTTGAGAAAGTGTTGTCATCCGAGTTTTATTATTATTGCTCGCTCTTTGATTATGCCATTGATATGAGTAAACATGAGACCTAAGTGTTATTGTGAATATGGTTAGTTCATAATATTTGCTGAAAACTTGAATGCTGGCTTTACATATTTACAACAGCAAGAGCAAACAAAGTTTGTAAAAGTTTTTCTTTATCACTTTCAGTTTATCAACTGAATTGCTTGAGGACAAGCAAAGGTTTAAGCTTGGGGGAGTTGATACATCTCCATCGTATCTACTTTTCCAAACACTTTTGCCCTTGTTTTGGAGGCTAACTTGCATGATTTGAATGGAACTAACTTGGACTGATGCTATTTTCAGCAGAATTGCCATGGTGTTATTTTTGTGCAGAAATAAAAGTTCTCGGAATGACCTGAAACTTCACGGAGAATATTTTTGGAATTTATAAAAAATACTGGCGAAAGAATAAAGACCAGGGGGGCCACACCCTGTCCACGAGGGCGGGGGCGCGCCTACCCCCTGGTGCTCCGCCGACCTCAACTCCAACTCTATATATTCACGTTCAGGGAGAAAAAATCAGAGAGAAGGATTCATCGCGTTTTACGATGCGGAGCTGCCGCCAAGCCCTAATCTCTCTCGGGAGGGCTGATCTAGAGTCCGTTCGGGGCTCCGGAGAGGGGAATCCATCGCCGTCATCATCATCAACCATCCTCCATCACCAATTTCATGATCCTCACCGCCGTGCGTGAGTAATTCCATCGTAGGCTTGCTGGACGGTGAAGGGTTGGATGAGATTTATCATGTAATCGAGTTAGTTTTGTTAGGGTTTGATCCCTAGTATCCACTATGTTCTGAGATTGATGTTGCTATGACTTTGCTATGCTTAATGCTTGTCACTAGGGCCCGAGTGCCATGATTTCAGCTCTGAACCTATTATGTTTTCATGAATATATGTGAGTTCTTGATCCTATCTTGCAAGTCAATAGTCACCTACTATGTGTTATGATCCGGCAACCCCGAAGTGACAATAATCAGGACCACTCCCGGTGATGACCGTAGTTTGAGGAGTTCATGTATTCACTATGTGTTAATGCTTTGGTCCGGTACTCTATTAAAAGGAGGCCTTAATATCCCTTAGTTTCCAATAGGACCCCGCTGCCACGGGAGGGTAGGACAAAAGATGTCATGCAAGTTCTTTTCTATAAGCACGTATGACTATATTCGAAATACATGCCTACATTACATTGATGAATTGGAGCTAGTTCTGTGTCACCCTATGTTATAACTGTTGCATAAATATTCGCATCCGACATAATTACCCATCACTGATCCATTGCCTACGAGCTTTTCACATATTGATCTTCGCTTAGTCACTTTTCCGTTGCCACTGTTACAATTACTACAAACTGCTACTGTTACTCTTGCCACTGTTACCGTTACTTCCATACTACTTTGCTACTAAATACTTTGTTGCAGATATTAAGTTATCCAGTTGTGGTTGAATTGACAACTCAACTACTAATACTTGAGAATATTCTTTGGCTCCCCTTGTGTCGAATCAATAAATTTGGGTTGAATACTCTACCCTCAAAAACTGTTGCGATCCCCTATACTTGTGGGTTATCATTTATCAACTTCAATACCTCTTTCAGGAATTTTATGCCCCAAGACAATACCTTCATTAACCATAAAGTGGCACTTCTCCCAATTCAAGACAAGATAAGTTTCTTCACATCTCTGCAAAACTCGATCAAGGTTGCTTAAGTAATCATCAAAAGAAGTTCCATACACGGAGAAATCATCCATGAAAAACCTCAACAATCTTTTCACAAAAGTCAGAGAATATAGCCATCATGCATCTTTGAAAGGTAGCAGGTGCATTGCATAAACCAAAAGGCATACGTCTATAAGCAAAGGTACCGAAAGGGCAAGTAAAAGTGGTCTTTTCTTGATCCTCTTTTGACACAAGTATTTGAGAGAAACCAGAATAACCATCTAGAAAGCAAAAATGTGTATGTTTGGATAATCTTTCTAGCAATTGATCAATAAAAGGTAAAGGGTAATGATCCTTTTTAGTAGCTTTATTTAATTTGCGGAAATCAATTACCATTCTATAACCTGTAACAATTCTTTGTGGGATTAATTCATCTTTATCATTAGGAACAACAGTAATACCTTCCTTCTTAGGGACACAATGGACATGACTTACCCACTGACTATCAGCAATGGGATAAATTATACCTGCCTCCAGAAGCTTTAGTATTTTTTTCTTACCACTTCTTTCATCTTAGGATTTAACCTTCGTTGGTGATCCACAACCGGTTTAGCGTCTTTCTTCAATTTTATTTTGTGCTGGCATAGAATGGGACTAATGCCCTTAAGATCATCAAGAGTATATCCAATAGCAGCACGGTGCTTCTTCAGATTTTTCAATAATTTCTCTTCTTCCTGCTCTGAAAGGTTAGCACTAATAATAACAGGATATATCTTCTTTTCATCAAGATAAGCATATTTAAGAGTATCAGATAATGGTTTAAGCTCAAACACGAGATCACCCTTGGGTGGAGGAGGATCCCCTAGAATTTCAACAGGCAAGTTGTGTTTCAAAATAGGTCCCTGTTTAAAGAATACTTCATCTATTTCCCTTCTTTCATTCATAAACATATCATTTTCATGGTCTAGCAAATATTGTTCTAAAGGATCATTAGGAGGCACGGCAATAGAAGCAAGACCAATAATTTCATCTTTACTAGGCAATTCTTTATCATGGGGTTGTCTATGAAATTTAGCAAAATTAAACTCATGAGATTTATCCCCTAAACCAATAGTAACAACATCCTTTTTGCAATCTATCTTAGCATTAACAGTATTCAAGAAGAGCCTACCAAATATAATGGGAAAAAAGTCATCTTGTGGGGAACCAAGAACAAGAAAATCAGTAGGATATTTAACTTTCCCACACAACACTTCAACATCTCTAACAATCCCAATTGGTGGAACTGTATCTCTATTGGCAAGCTTAATTGTAACATCTATCTCTTCTATCTCAGCAGGTGCAATATCATGCATAATTTCTTTGTATAAGGAATGAGGTATTGCACTTGCACTAGCACCCATATCAAGCCATGATAACAATGATCTCCTATTTTAACAGAAACAACAGGCATGCCAACAATAGGTCTATGTTTACCCTTAGTATCGGGTCTAGCAATTCTAGCAGCTTCATCACAGAAGTAAATAACATGCCCATCAAAGATATCTTTAACCATAGCAATACTAGGTTCAACTTTAATTTGCTCAGGGGGTGTGGGTGTTCTAGTATTACTCTTATGAACCACAGTTGAAGCTTTAGCATGATCCTTTATTCTAACAGGGAAAGGTGGTTTCTTAATATAAGCGGTAGGAACAATAGGTTCAACATTATATGTAATAGTATTTTCTTCAACTTTAATAGGTTCAACTACTTTTACTTCAATGGGAGGATGATATTTAAACCACTTCTCCTTAGGGAGATCAACATGAGTAGCAAAGGATTCACAGAAAGAAGCTACTATCTCAGAGTCAAGTCCATATTTAGTGCTAAATTCACGGAAAACATCGGTATCCATAAAAGATTTAACACAATCAAACTTAGGTGTTATACCTGACTCCTTACCATCGTCGAGATCCCAATCTTCAGTGTTGCGTTTAATTATTTCCAATAAATCCCATTTGAATTCAATAGTCTTCATCATAAAAGAACCAGTACAAGAAGTATCGAGCATGGAGCGATTATTGAGAGAAAGACGAGCATAAAAATTTTGAATAATAATTTCTCTTGAGAGCTCATGATTGGGGCATGAATATAACATTGACTTAAGCCTCCCCCAAGCTTGAGCGATACTTTCTCCATCGCGAGGCCAAAAATTATATATATAATTACGATCACGATGAACCAGATGCATAGAATAAAACTTCTGATGAAATTCCAATTTCAATCGTTTGTAGTTCCATGATCCAATATCATCACATAGCCTAAACCATGTCAATGCCTTTCCCTTCAAAGATAAAGGGAAGACCTTCCTCTTGATAACAACCTCGGGCATACCTGCAAGCTTAAATATTCCACAAACTTCAGCCACATAGATTAGGTGCAAATAGGGATGCAATGTTCCATCTCCTGTATAAGGATTAGTTAGCAGTTTCTCTATCATACCCGAAGGAATTTCAAAGTAAACATTTTCAGTAGGTTCAGTAGCTTGAGGATCAACTCTTTGCTCTACTGGTCGGGGTGAAGATACCCCGAACAAGCCCCTCAAAGGATTATGTTCCATAGTAAGAAGTGACAGTAAATTTCAGCACACTATATAAATTTTTCCTTACCAAAGGCGCTTCACTCCCCGGCAACGGCGCCAGAAAAGAGTCTTGATGACCGACAAGTATAGGGGATCTATCGTAGTCCTTTCGATAAGTAAGAGTGTCGAACCCAACAAGGAGCAGAAGGAAATGGCAAGCGGTTTTTAGTAAGGTATTCTCTGCAAGCACTGAAATTATCGGTAACAGATAGTTTTGTGATAAGGTAATTTGTAACGGGTAACAAGTAACAAAAGTAAACAAGGTGCATCAAGGTGTCCCAATCCTTTTTCTATCAAAGGACAATCCTGGACCAACTCTTATATGAAGGAAAGCGCTCCCGAGGACACATGGGAATTATCGTCAAGCTAGTTTTCATCATGCTCATATGATTCGCGTTCGTTACTTTGATAATTTGATATGTGGGTGGACCGGTGCTTGGGTGCTTCCCTTCCTTGGACAAGCATCCCACTTATGATTAACACCCATTGCAAGCATCCGCAACTACAAAAGAAGTATTAAGGTAAACCTAACCATAGCATGAAACATATGGATCCAAATCAGTCCCTTACGAAGCAACGCATAAACTAGGGTTTAAGCTTCTGTCACTCTAGCAACCCATCATCTACTGATTACTTCGCAATGCCTTCCTCTAGGCCCAAACAATGGTGAAGTGTCATGTAGTCGACGTTCACATAACACCACTAGAGGAGAGACAACATACATCTCATCAAAATATCGAACGAATACCAAATTCACATGACTACTTATAGCAAGACTTCTCCCATGTCCTCGGGAACAAACGTAACTACTCACAAATCATATTTATGTTCATAATCAGAGGGATATTAATATGCATAAAGGATCTGAACATATGATCTTCCACCAAATAAACCAACTAGCATCAACTACAAGGAGTAATCAACACTACTAGCAACCCACAGGTACCAATCTGAGGTTTTGAGACAAAGATTGGATACAAGAGATGAACTAGGGTCTGAGAGGAGATGGTGCCGGTGAATATGTTGATGGAGATTGACCCCCTCCCGATGAGAGGATCGATGGTGATGACGATGGTGATGATTTCCCCCTCCTGTAGGGATGTTTCCTCGTGGCGGCGGTGTTTCGTCCCGAAAGCTTCCTTCTTATTTTTTCTAGGACGAAAGACTTCATATAGCAGAAGATGGGCACCGGAGGCCTGCCAGGGGGCCCACGAGACAAGGGGCGCGCCCAGGGGGTAGGGCGCGCCCCCCACCCTCGTGGCCAGGGTGTGGGCCCCCTCTGGTTGATTCTTTCGCCAGTATTTTTTATTAATTCCAAAAACTGCCTCCGTGCAGTTTCAGGAGTTTTGGAGTTGTGCAGAATAGTTCTCTAATATTTGCTCCTTTTCTAGCCCAGAATTCCAACTGCCGGCATTCTCCCTCTTCATGTAAACCTTGTAAAAGAAGAGAGAATAGGCATAAGTGTTGTGACATAATGTGTAATAACAGCCCATAATGCAATAAATATCGATATAAAAGCATGATGCAAAATGGACGTATCAATCGGCTGTTCCAATGGCGACCTCCACTGATCCGGAGGCGCCGAACACTCTGGTAGACGCTCTGCAAAGTGCGTCTGTCTTAGAGGAGCACCGTACCTTAATGGGTACGGTGGTTGAGAAGATTCAGTCCGCCAAAAGTGGACTGAAGGAAGCCTTCACTAGCCTACTAACAGGCTTCGAGGTATATGATGTAATGTCTTTGGCCGCATTCCATATGAAAAATATGCCTGTATATAGATAGTAGCCCATGAGACTCCGTTTGGCCCATGAAGAAGGGCGAACAGAGGATCTATTGATATGTGCAGGACATAACGTGCTTATCTTCTTGGTAAAAAACAGGCTTCACTGTTAGCGGCAACCGCTCAGGCCGCTGAGGTTTCGAACTGAAGCAGAAACTGCAGCTGGCCAACGACGACATTGTCCTTATTAACAAGCGGCTCAACGAGGCGCAAGGCATGTTTCAAATATTCCTTTCATGCCTATATTAATGTTGGGACGCTAAGTTGAAGCTTATGCGCTGCTATGTGCATATTTGCAGATGGCGCTGCCGAGGTCGAGACCCTCAGGGGTGAACTTGCCTGGGCCAAGGAGCGGGCAAGGGTGAGTAATGCAGCCGCTGATAAAGCGGCAGCAGATTTGAAGGCCGAACAAGCCACTCGGCGCTAGTTCGAGGAGCGGATATCTTCCATAGAGCAAGAGCTCAAGGACGTCGCCCGTATGTGCAAGTCCCTCGAGGAGGAGAATAAAGCCAAGGCAACCAAACTCGACAAGGCCCTTCAGGAAGCCAAAGAGGCGCGGTCCGAGTCTAGAGCAGCTCGCGAGGAGATCCGACAGGTTGGACAGATAGCGGCTGGGAAGCCCTTCCTTTTACATACTAAGTTTGGCGATCAGAAATATGCCTTGCTTAATCGACTATGGAGTTCTCCAGACGCTTTTGCGAATCTTCCGAAGAGTGCGCCGACGCCGCGCAATTCTTCCAAGCTCAGGAAGGACATATGAAGGAGAAGCTGTTCTGGTTACAGTTCGCGGCGCAGGAGCGCCCGGCGCTGCTAAATGACCAAATGGCGTAGTGGGCCGAGCTGCATAAGATGTCCGGAGCAGCCATGAAGGATGTCATAGTTCGGCTATGGCCAGCCGAACCCATTCCGAGCAGCTATTTCGGTCGGGTGCAGCGACTTGTCGATGCACTGCCCTGACTTGACGCAATCAAGCGGTCAGTGTGTATAGAAGGTGCACGGATGGCCTTCGCCCGCGTTAAGATGCACTGGGCAAAGATGAAGGCTGCTGTTATTGCAGTTGAGGGCCCTCCCGGAGGCAAGGACCACCGCATGCCGGAGCGCTACTTAGAAGACGTCCTAGAGGGTGACCGCTTGATAGAGGGGCAATGCTCAAAGGACATTATGTTCGAATAAATGTACCCGAACTGCCAGGACATTTTTTATTATATATAAGGCTTTGTGATATATTTGCGCCTTTGTCTGAAAGTTCTTTCCTCCTGTGCGGCCTTTTTTGTATTCCTGAGAGTTTTCCAGTCGTCGGCTTCGGCCCCCATGTAGATACTACGGGGGTGTTCGGAATAGCACGTGATCAACACTTGACCCAACGTCTTGGTCCGTAAAGGAGGTGTCAGTGCGGCGAACCAGGCAATCGGACTATGTGGCTTTACCACTCTCACTTAGCCATAGGAGTTTGACGAGGGGGCTATAAAATAGCCCTTGGTATGTACGCGGCTATGCGGATGCGTTACACATGTGACCGGAAAAACAGTCCTTCGTATAATACGAAAAAAATCGCTAAAGATTTTTTTTGACCCCTGAAACAGTAGGAGAGGCTCCTACTGAAAATAAATAAAAGAATCAGCAACTGTACATGGTTTGTATGTTACAAAGCCATCCCACTTTGTGAGTCGCTGAGTGGCTGACCAACTCTCGCCGCATCATGACAGTCATTTTTCGGCTTTCTCTACCTAGGTGTTTGACCGGACGAACCAGAAACACAATCGCAGTAGTTCTCCCGTTACTACCCTAGCCGAACAAACAGAACGTAAGGTAGCACACACAGGAGCCGGGCAACCCAACTATTGACCAAAGACATGATTCGGAGCCGATGCATATAATGCCGAGCTCGGGATGCCGATGTATGCTATAAAGTTATTCGGGCTTTTGTTTGGCAACACATAGGTGGCCACATAGAGCCCCTGGCAATTTTGTGCCGAGGTGTGAGTGAAACAACTGAGGAGACGGAATACAGTCTATGAATAAGGTCGATACTGAATAAAAATTGTCTTCACTAGAATCTGATTGATACGTCAAAACGTGATCTTACAGGGGCACCATAAGCACCAAGGCCATTTTACATGCCGGGGGTCTAAGAATAGGGGGGAAAGCTCTATACAGGTCCTTGAATAAAGTTTGGTCGGAAGAATCCTTTGGACATCCTGCCGCACGTCTGCGTCGCTTTCGCCTTGGAGAGAGGGGTTCCTTAAGGGGAATGGTCTTCGGCTATCCGCACGAAACCGGGCTCGACGAGAGTCCTTGTAAGTCCGTAGGATAGATAGGTTTGGATGTACCTGTGGTAAAAGAGAAAAAATAATCGAAGAAAAAACATGGAAGGTCGTACAGGGTCAAACCGTGCTACAGACATGTCCGTATTGTGCCTCCGTTGATGCCCAAGGTATTTCGAGTGCATAATTGTGCATGCGCGGTACGAATTTCGCGCACCTGTGCGGCGATCGATGGAGGCGAAACTGCTAGTCTAGCTCTGGAATTTCCGAGCTGTCAGCATGCGGAACTGGCCGGACTCGTTTAACAATGTCCGGCGTCTTGATGGCCGATGAGGTGTGCGGCTTGATAAGGCCGCTCTGTACTTCGGCCGCAAGGGCGGTGGTGTGCTCCTCAGTACGGAGGGAGCGTTCCGTGTTTCCATTGACTGTTATAACACCTTGTGGACCGTGCATCTTGAGCTTTAAATAAGCGTAGTGCGGGACCGCGTTGAATCGAGCGAAAGCGGTTCGTCTGAGCAGTGCGTGATAACCATTGCGGAAGGGGACGATATCGAAGATCAGGTCCTCACTGTGGAAGTTGTCTGGCGAGCCGAAGACGACTTCCGATGTTATTGAGCCCGAGCAACGGGCCTCTATACCAGGTATTACTCCTTTAAAGGTAGTTTTAGTGGGTTTGATTCTTGACGGATCAATACCCATTTTGCGGACAGTGTTCTGCTAAAGCAGGTTAAGACTACTGCCGCTGTCCATAAGGACTCGCGTGAGGTGGAATCCGTCGATGATTGGATCAAGGACCAGAGCTGCCGAACCTCCATGACGGATACTGGTCGGGTGGTCCTTGCGGTCGAAGGTGATCGGACAAGCCGACCATGGGTTGAATTTTGTGGCGACCGGCTTACGGCGTAGACGTCCCTTAATGCGCGCTTGCGCTCCCGCTTAGGGATGTGAGTGACGTAGATCATGTTTAATGTTTTGACCTCGGGGGGAAATTTCTTCTGTCCCCCTCTGTTTGTTGGGCGAGGCTCTTCGTCGTCGTCCTCGCTGGGCGGCCCTTTCCCCTTGTGTTCGGCGTTGAGCTTGCCGGCATGTTTAAAGACCCAACCGTTTCTGTTGGTATGATTAGCAGGTTTATCGGGGGTGCCATGAATCTGGCTAGGCCGATCAAGTATTCTGTCCAAAGTAGATGGACCGTCTCTTTTTCCTTTGAATGGCTTCTTCCGTTGACCGGATTTGGAGCCACTGAATCCAGCGTTGACCGCCGTGTCTTCGGTGCCTTCGTTATTGTTTCGACGCTTGTGCTTGTTGCGTCGTGGCTTGCCATCGCCGTCCCTGGCTTCGGAGGTGCCAGGGTCGCTGGTGCTATTGCTTCTACGAGCTAGCCAGCTATCTTCTCCGTGCAAAAGCGGGTCATGAGTGCGGTAAGGGCTGCCATGGACTCCGGCTTTTCTTGGCCGAGGTGTCGGGCGAGCCACTCATCTCGGACGCTGTGTTTGAAGGCCGTGAGGGCTTCGGCGTCTGGACAATCCACAATCTGGTTCTTTTTAATTAAGAACGTGGTCCGGAGCTTCCGGGCTGATTCTCCGGGTTGCTGGATTATGTGACTAAGGTCATCGGCGTCTGGGGGCCGTACATAAGTACCTGGAAGTTGTCTCTGAAGGCGTCCTCCAAGTCTTCCCAACTGCCATTAGAGTTTTCTGGGAGGCTGTTCAGCCAGTGCCGTGCTGACCCCTTAAGCTTTAGGGGGAGGTATTTGATGGCATGTAGGTCGTCACCGCGAGCCATGTGAATGTGGAGAAGAAAATCTTCAATCCATACTGCGGGATCTGTTGTGCCATCGTATGATTCAATGTTCACGGGTTTAAACCCTTCTGGGAACTCGTGCTCCATTACCTCATCGGTGAAGCATAGGGGGTGTGCGGCGCCTCTGTATCGGGCAACATCACGACGCAGTCGGATGAAGTCTGTATGCGGTTTTCGGCCCGGGTGAGGTTGTGCTTGTCGCGCCAGGCCTGATGGCCGTCTTCTCACGCTGGGGCACCCCTCCTTGATCCGTAGATTGATCTGGTCTGACCGGCTCTATTGCCCAGGTCCTGTCGTAGGTCATACATGTATCCTGCAGCCGCTGTCTCTCTGCCTCTACGGCGAGATGGTGCGGGCTGGTGTTCGGCTTGAATTGCCGCTCTGTACCGGCCACGTGGTGGTTGGTCAGGTCCGTCAGCAGCGTTCGCGTTGGCGGTATAGGCTCCAGGGCCTCATCGTCGAATTGGGGTAGCAGCTTGCACTTCGGGTAACTCTTAGTTGGGTGTTCGAGGCCATATTCCTCGGCTGCAAGGACATTAGCCCATCTGTCATTGAGCAAATCCTGATCAGCTTGAAGCTGCTGCTGCTTCTTTTTCAGGCTTCTTGCAGTGGCTATTAGCCGGCGCTTAAAGCTCTCTTGTTCGAGGGGTTCCTCCGGCACGATGAAATCTTCGTCGCCGAGGCTTACATCATCCTGGGAGAGTGGTAGATAATTACTATCCTCTGAGTCCTCGTTCCCGACCGGTTCGTGAGGGTTAATTTGCCCGTCCTCCCCATCGTCCTATTCGTATGTTGGCTCGATAGGGGCTTCAGGGTCTTCGGCGTTCTCCAGAGTGTTATTGTCTCCGGTGCCGGTGTTGCTGTCTTTGTCGCGACGCGATTTTGAGCGGCGCCGCTGACGTCGACGCTTCGGAGGTGCGTCGGCAGGTTTGTCCTCAGTCAGATCCTTCCTACCGTCGTCGTCATCCTCTTTGGGTGTATCTACCATGTACACGTCGTAAGTGGAAGTGGCTGCCCAGCGTCCGGTGAACGACGGGTTTTGGCTTTGCTCATCTCCGGCGTCGTCATTCATACCGTCAATGTCTTCGGAGGCGTAATCAAGCATGTCGGTTAGATCCTTGATAGTGGCTACGGAGTGGGTGGTGGGTGGGATGTAAAATTCCCCACTCTCAGCCCCTAGTATGGGCTGGGCGTAGTTCGGTAGTGGTTCTTCTGTAATGGCGAGGGATCGCATTAAGTCCAGGGCCTCGCTTAAGAGCGAGGATTAGACGGGGAAGCGAGAGTTCGTGGAGTTGGGCGGGAGTTTCCTGGCAAGCTCATATAAAGCGGACCTCAAGAGTTCGGATCTAGTGTCCGGAGGCGGGTCCGGCTTTATGATGATAGAGGGAGCCTGGCGTAACTCTGGGCCTGCCAGTGACGCAATCCCCTCCGGTTCTCCGGTGACAAGCTCTATAGCTGCCGAGAGTCCGACGGGCTCTAAACTCCCATCTTCGGACCTGGTGATGCGCTCCGGATCTAAGGTTAGAGTTGCGGCGGTTGGGGCCGTGAACCCTTGGAAGATCAAGTCTCCTCGGATATTAGCGACGTAGTTCAGATTTCCAAAATTGATCTGATGACCAGGGGCGTAGCTGTCGATCTGCTCCAGATGGCCAATTGAGTTGGCCCGCAGTGCGAAGCCGCCGAATACGGAAATTTGGCCAGGGAGAAAAGTCTCTTTCGCGGCGGAATTGTTGTGGATGATAGATGGAGCCATCGAGCCTTCTGACGACGGCACAGTGGAACTCTCAATGAAAGCACCAATGTCGGTGTCAAAACCAGCAGATCTCGGGTAGGGGGTCCCGAACTGTGCGTCTGAGGATCGAAGGTAACAAGAGGCAGGGGACACGATGTTTACCCAGGTTCGGGCCATCTTAATGGAGGTAATACCCTACTTCCTGCTTGATTGACTTTGATGCGTATAGGGGTTACAAGAGTTGATCTACCTCGAGATCATAATGGCTAAACCCTAGATGTCTAGCCTGTATGATGATGATTGCCTCTACGGACTAAACCCTCTGGTTTATATAGACACCGGAGGTGCCTAGGGTGGTACAGAGTCGGTTTACAGATAAAGGAATCTTCATATCCGAACGCCAAGCTTGCCATCCACGCAAAGGAGAGTCCCATCCGGACACGGGGAGAGCCTTCTATCTTGTATCTTCACGGCCCCCTAGTCCGGCCCATGTCACATAGTCCGGACGCCTGGGGACCCCCTAATCCAGAACACCCTCACCCACTTTCAAAAAAGAAAAGAAAAGCCCAAGCGCCTGCGTGTTGCTGACGTGTGGCTGTCTTTTGGTCCCGGTTGGTGTTACCAACCGGGACTAAAGATTCTCCTCCCTGGGCGCCCCACAGCGGCCACGTGGACCTCCTTTGGTCCCGGTTCGTAAGCTTACGAGAACTAAAGTTTTGGGCATTAGCCCCGTCTGTTTTGTTCCGGTTCCAGAACCGGGACTAAAGGCCCTCTGAAACCGGGACTAGTACCCTGTTTTCTACTAGTGAGCGCATGTCAATTATCTAGTAGTAGTGTTGCTCAAATATAGTAATACCAAACAACACACGTGGATGCTAGATTGTCACAAGAATTCACTTATGGGGAAATTCGGATTCAAGAGGCACATAACTATGCCGCATACGATCAAATGAATGACATATTTTCAAGCGTTAGTCACAAGACGACATGCTCTAACGACACACGTATGTTACCGTGGAAAAAAAACACGGGCCTCACGAAGAAATGCAAGTATACAGAGACCACACCGGAGAACTCTGAACTCTCCCTCAGTAGTCACCAGCCAAGTGCAAAAGCTGAACTCTAAACTCCGAACGCTGACACGATATATATAAATTAACGACAACACATAGCTGACAAGCCAAGTGCAAAAATATTCACCAGGCTATCACGGCCATCGTCTGCTCGGTGATGCGGTGGACGTGCAGCAGCATCTTATCTCGTACGAAGGAGGCATGGGACATGATCAAGACATTGCATCTAGGGTATTCACGTGTGCAGAAGGTGAACTTGCAAACTTTGCTAAAACATTACAAGAATCTAAGGATGGAAGAACATGAGACGGTTGACGCCTTCGCAACCAGGGTTGCCACAATGGTAAACGGGATCCGCGATCTTGGGGAGAAGTTAGAGAACATCTCCATAGTCCGGCGTTTCCTATGTGCCGCTCCATCACGCTACATGTCGATTGTGTTAGCGATCGAGCAATGCGTTCATCTCAAGATCTCACTTTGCATGATTTGGTTGGTTGCTTCAAGGCGCGTGACGAGCAAATGAAGTTGAGTTATGGCGACGCGAGGCAGGATGAGTACCCGATGCTTACGCGCCCTCAATGGCAGGCAATGGTATCTAAGGAGAACAATTTCGACAAGGCGTCCGGTAGTGGGGGAAAGTACCGTCCCGCAAAGGAGTCCGACGAACAGTCAGAGAAACCAAAGAAGAAGAGAATTGACAAGAGGAAGATCCGTTGCCACAACTATAATCTGCTCGGACACTTCAAGTCGGAGTGCAAGAACCCCACGAAGGAGAAGGTGCTCATGGTTCAGGATGGTGGTGAAAGTGATATGATGTTGATGTGTGAACTCGTGGACAAGCATGATCCAGTTCTTCAAGTGTCGGCTAAACAAATTTCCGCGCTCGTGGAGGAAAACATTTGCTCTCAAGATAATGGTTCACAAACTCGTGTCGATGTGACGTACTTGGGGGGTGATTCTGAAGCTTGCGCCGATGTTACAGGTGTAAGTGCTATCTTTGCTGGAGCAAAAGAAGTGATAGCCGCGTGTGCTGGATCATGAAGAAGTAGTCTTCATACGACGTGTCCAGAAAGAACAAAGACGTACGTGGCGTTAGAAGTCCACAAATAAAGGTGCGTCGGTTACACGTCACGTGGCGGTGACGACTCACCCCACACTAGTGTTGCGAGTGCTGAGGCAAGAGGGCTAGAGCTATAGTCACGCCATGTAGCACAGGAATGGGCGCACATAGCAGCTGAACCGTTGGTGGAAAAACGTTCCATGATGAGCCAGGCAGTGGTCGATGGAGCATAGAAGCTGGCACTGCAGACGTCAGCTCAGCAGATAGCCTAGGAGGCAGCGGCCAATGGAGCCTAGGGTGTGCTTGGTTCGTCAGCTGGAGTAGGGCGTGGCCAATGGAGCCTAGAAGTTGGAGGGTTAGCTAGCTCCACTAGGCACCGGACGTGCTCCACGAGGCAGCAGCTCACACGGACGGGGCGTTGCGGCAACCCCTCTTCGGCGCCTTCAGCGCCCGAAATAGGTCTTTTCGCAAACGGGCGCACAGCCCGCTTCCGCCCTGGCCGGCCCATGTGACTATCTTTTTCTGTATTTCAAAACGCAACAAAAACCGGGATGTGGTGTGAGACTGCGAGTCGAACAAGCAATCTCCAAGTTAAATATAGGATGAACTAACCACTCCGCCACAAGACCTTGCATGATTTCTAACATTTTTTCCCTTCTTTTCTTCCTTCTACTTTTGTTTTTTCTTATTTTCTTTGACCTTCTTATTTTTTTTCTTTTTTCTTCTTAAGTTCTTCATGGTTTGATGGACAAATTCGATGACCACTTTATCAAATCCATTGAGTTTTTTATAATTTGATTATTTTTTTCAAAATCGATGAACTTTTTTCAAATCATGAACTTTTTTTCAAATTTGTAAAAAAATCAAAATCAATGAACTTTTTTTTCAAACTCAATGATCTTTTTCTCGAATCGCTGACCTTGTCCTAAAATTCGATGAACAATTTTTTCAAAATCGGTGAACTTTGTTCAAAATTGATTAAATTTTTTCAAATAATTTTCTTCAAATTTGATGTTGTTTTTCTTTCTAATTTGTGAACTTTTTTTCATAATTGATGAACTTTTTTCAAACTCGATGAACTTTTTGCAAAATCGCTGAACTGTTTTCTTTTTCCATTTGCTTTTTTCAAAATCGATGAACATTTTTAGTTTGTGAACTTTTTCCTCAAAAATGATGAACTTTTCCTAAAATCGATGAACTATTTTCATTTTTAAATGGACTTTTTTCCAAACTGATGATTTTTTTTGTTTGTGAGCTTTTTCTTAAAAAATAAGAACTATTTTTCATAATCGATGAACTGTTTTCATTTTTTCATGATCTTTTTTCAAAATCGTGGATTTTTTTTCATTTGTGAACCTTTTCTTCAAAAACGATGATTTTTTTAAAAAATTAATGGACTTTTTCAAATTCACTATTTTGTCAAATAATTCCAAAATCTAAGTGGTAGAATACACGGTTTTGTACAATAAATAGCGCCGCCACTCTTTGCATATATTGTTGGCGCTGTCTCCAGTCGTAGGTCTCTGGTGGCTCTAGTGGTTAGCTATTGTCGGACAAGGAAGCAATGCCACGAGTTTGATTCTTGGAGAAAGCACTTTCTTTGCAGTTTTGTGAGTTTTTGGCGTTCGCTGCGCTGCTCTTCTCCTTCGCGGCCCGGCCCAATAGGGTCGTTGCAGTGTGCGCCAGGAACTGTTCGGGCGCAACAGGCGTCGAACAGGAGCTCTCGGGCGTTCTACCTGAGAAGCAGCGAGGACGTGGTGTTGGGTTTGCCAGCGACCCATGTAGTGCAGTAGACGGCCCAGCTTCGTGAGCTCGTACTGAAATTTTTGCTTTGCCAAAAGAAATGTGCATAGCAAAAAATGAGACGTCTCCACCTATTGTAATGGAGGAAAGGACACAATCACCTACACCCATACTTTTACAGCCGGTGTTACACCCATATTCGAAGAAAACTCTTTGGACGCTTGACCCGGTAAAGGAGAAACGCAGTGGGCGACGGTGTCTAGTAAGTGCTGATGACGACATAGACCTGGGGTAGGGTCATAGGCCTGACCTATTAAGCCCTATCCAGGGTCATTATCCTAGAAATGAAGAAGCCTAAAAGACAACAGAAAGGGCCCAACAAAGGTGCCGAGTACAATCCACTCGACCGATCAACTACTCGGAGATCCATCCCTCCTGAAGTCATTCGACCAATCAACCACTCGACCTATCGAAGACCAAGAGACATCCAAAGCAGCAACGGACAAGCGTTCACTCTGTAATCTTTAAAGGCCATTAAGGCAAGGCTGACGTTACCAGTAACAGCTCTTCTTTATGTACATTGAACTCCTTGTGACGTGGGCTGGCTGGGGTCCTGGCGTACTCTATATAAGCCACCCCCCTCCTCTTGCACAAGGGTTCGCACCCCCTGTAAGATTCACACACATAATCCAGTCGACCGCCTCCGGGCTCCGAGACATAGGGCTATTACTTCCTCCGCGAAGGGCCTGAACTCGTAAAACTCGTGTGTACAACTTCGCCATAGCAAGGACCTTGCCTCCTCATACCTACCCCCACTCTACTGTCAGTCGTAGAACCACGACAGTTCGCACCCACCGTGGGGCAGGTGTCTTAGCGACTTTTTAGTGAAGTTGCGATTTTTCCGATTCCCATCATCATGGTTTCCGGCGGAGGATTGGCTGAGGGCCGCGAGATCCGTCTCGGCGCGCTCGTTTTCATTGCCGACGACTCCGCCTGGCTCCAGGAAGCTCCACTCGTCGTCGGGCGCTCCCCGTCCGCGGGGCAACGCACTTTCGCGTGTGCGTCCGCGGCGTCCTCCTCCGGCAGCAGTCGGCCCAGTACCGGTCGGCTCCCGTGATGTCCTCGCTCCCCGCTGCACGCCGTCACAAGCGATCTGGTCGGTCGCGGCTTCAGCGATGGGTGAGGCATGCGGTGGCCCGTCAGTCGGCCACCGCACAAGCGCGGCAATCGAGCCCGACGAAACTCTCTACGGCCTGTTCGACTGGCTCCGTCGAGACCGCGTCCGAGTGCGATAGCAGCGATCCCGCGGCTGAAGTCTTGATGGTTGACGGACCACGCAGTCCTCGTGGCTTCTCCCGCGACGACGGTGGTGATGGTGGCGGCGATCCGTCGCGCGTTCACGAGGAGTACCGCCCTGAGCCCCTTTCTTCGCAGCAGAGGGAAGAGCTTCGCCGCCGCAATATGGATGCACTTCACACTCCCATCGTCGGAGAAACCTCCGAGGCCCGGGCCTTGGAGGCGGCGCGCCTGGCTAACTTGGCTGAGCGCACTCGACTAGAGAACCTCCAGCACGCTCTCGACGAGCGCACTCGACAGCGAGTTCCTCAATCCAGTCGACGGCAAATTTTTCCACCTCAATCGCAGGTATACCGCACTCCGATTGAAAATCTCACTGTCGCGGCTCGGATAGCAGATTCAATTCAGCCTTCCGAGTCGGAGGCTGGCCGAGGTTTGATGCAGATTCGAGCCTTACTCCGGGCAGCAGGGGAACAGAACACAGCAGTATCTCAGTCGTGGAATAGGATTCATAGCAGGTCTGTGATGGCGGATACAGTTCAGTCGGCCCATAGCCCAAGATCGCCCCCGAGGGGTGAGGGACGTGAGCCCTGGCAAGATCGGTACAGGAACCACGAGCAATATGATCCCTAACCCGGCCATGACGACAGTCGTCGGATCCCTACACCTCCTCCTAGGAGTGGGTGATACGTCTCCAACGTATCTATAATTTTTTATTATTCCATGCTATTATATTACTTGTTTTGGATGTTTATGGGCTTTACTTTACACTTTTATATCATTTTTGGGACTAACCTACTAACCGGAGGCCCAGCCCGTATTGCTGTTTTTTTGCCTATTTCAGTATTTCGAAGAAAAGGAATATCAAACGGAGTCCAATCGGAAAGAAACCTTCGGGAGCGATCTTTTTGGAACAAACGTGATCCAGAGGACTTGGAGTGCAAGTCAAGAAACGATCGAGGCGGCCACGAGGGTGGAGGGCACGCCCCCCCTACTGGGCGCGCCCCCTGTCTCGTGGGCGCCTCGAGCGTCCACCGACCTACTTCTTCCTCCTATATATACCCATGTACCCCGAAAACATCAGAAGCGCCCACGAAAAACTATTTCCACCACCGTAACCTTGGAGCCTTCCCCGGCGCTCCGCCGGAGGGGGAATCGATCACGGAGGGCTTCTACATCAACACCATAGCCCTTCCGTTGAGTTGTGAGTAGTTTACCACAGAGCTTCGGGTCCATAGTTATTAGCTAGATGTCTTCTTCTCTCTCTTTGAATCTCAATACAAAGTTCTCCTCGATCTTCTTGGAGATCTATTCGATATAACTCTTTTTGCGGTGTGTTTGTCGAGATCCGATGAATTGTGGGTTTATGATCAAGTTTATCTATGAGAAATATTTGAATCTCCTCTGAATTCTTTTATGTGTGATTAAGTTATCTTTGCAGGTCTCTTCGAATTATCAGTTTGGTTAGGCCTACTAGATTGATCTTTCTTGCAATGGGAGAAGTGCTTAGCTTTGGGTTCAATCTTGCGGTGTCCTTTCCCAGTGACAGCAGGGCAGCAAGGCACGTATTGTATTGTTGCCATCGAGGATAAAAAGAATGGGTTTATATCATATTGCATGAGTTTATCCCTCTACATCATGTCATCTTTCTTAATGCGTTACTCTGTTCTTTATGAACTTAATACTCTAGATGCATGCTGGATAGCGGTCGATGTGTGGAGTAATAGTAGTAGATGCAGAATCGTTTCGGTCTACTTGTCACGGATGTGATGCATATATACATGAGCATGCCTAGATAATCTCATAATTATTCGCTTTTCTATCAATTGCTCGACAGTAATTTGTTCACCCACCGTAATATTTATGCTATCTTGAGAGAAGCCACTAGTGAAACTTATGGCCCCCGGGCCAATCTTTTATCATATAAGTTTGCCATCTACTTTTATTTGCATCTTTACTTTTCCAATCTATATTATAAAATACCAAAAATACATTTATCTTATCATATTATCTCTTTCAGATTTCACTTTCGCAAGTGGCCGTGAAGGGATTGACAACCCCTTTATTGCGTTGGTTGCGAGTTCTTGTTTGTTTGTGTAGGTGCGTGGGACTTTTGAGGAGCCTCCTACTGGATTGATACCTTGGTTCTCAAAAACTAAGGGAAATATTTACGCTACTATTGCTGCATCACCCTTTCCTCTTAAGGGAAAACCAACGCAAGCTCAAGACGTAGCAAGAAGGATTTCTGGCGCCGTTGCCGAGGAGGTCTTCTCTCAAGTCAAGACATACCAAGTACCCATCACAAACTCATCTCCCTCGCATTACATTATTTGCCATTTGCCTCTCCCCCAATTCACCCTTACCGTTTTATTCGCCCTCTCTATCCCAATCTCCTCTCTCTTTCGCTTGCCTTTTTGTTTGCTTGTGTGTTGGATTGCTTGTCACCATGGCGCAAGACAATACCAAATTGTGTGATTTTTCCAATACCAATAATAATGATTTCCTTAGTACTCCGATTGCTCCTCTAAATGATGCTGAATCTTGTGAAATCAATGCTGCTTTGCTGAATCTTGTTATGAACGATCAATTCTCCGGCCTTCCTAGTGAAGATGCTGCTACCCATCTAAACAACTTTATTGATTTGTGTGAGATGCAAAAGAAGAAAGATACGGATAATGATATTGTTAAATTGAAGTTATTTCCGTTTTCACTTAGAGATCGTGCTAAAGTTTGGTTTTCGTCTTTGCCTAAGAATAGTATTGATTCATGGAATAAGTGCAAAGATGCTTTTATCTCTAAGTATTTTCCTCCCTGCTAAGATCATCTCTCTTAGGAATGATATTAAGAATTTTAAACAACTTGATCATGAGCATGTTGCCCAATCTTGGGAAAGAATGAAATTGATGATTCGCAGTTGCCCTACTCATGGTTTGAATTTATGGATGATCATACAAAAATTTTATGCCGGATTGAACTTTGCTTCTATAAATCTTTTAGATTCGGCCGTGGGAGGCAAGTTTATGGAAATCACCTTAGGAGAAGCTACCAAACTCCTTGATAATATTATGTCTAATTATTCTCAATGGCACACCGAAAGATCTACTAGTAAGAAAGTGCATGATATAGAAGAAATTAATGTTTTGAGTGGAAAGATGAATGAACTTATGAAATTGTTTGCCACTAAGAATGCTTCTATTGATCCCAATGATATGCCTTTGTCTACTTTGATTGAGAATAATAATGAATCTATGGATGTGAATTTTGTCGGTAGGAATAATTTTGGTAACAATGCTTATAGAGGAAACTTTAATCCTAGACCGTTCCCTAGTAATTCCTCTAATAATTATGGAAATTCATACAATAATTCTTATGGTAATTTTAATAAGATGCCCTGTGATTTTGAGAATAGGGTGAAAGAATTTATGATCTCTCAAAAGAATTTTAATGCCATGCTTGAAGAAAAATTGCTTAAAGTTGATGATTTGGCTAGGAACATCGATAGACTTTCACTTGATTTTGATTCTTTGAAACTAAGATCTACTTCTCCTAAGAATGATATCAATGAGTCTCTCAAAGCTATGAGAATTTCCATTGATGAGTGCAAAGAAAGAACCGCTAGATTGCGTGATAAGAAAGATTGCTTTGTAAAAGCGTGTTCTTCTAGTTCCTATGAAAATAATGATGAAGGTCTTAAAGTTATTGATGTGTCCCCTATTAGATCTTTGTTTTGCAATATGAATCTTGATAATGATGGGACTGGAGATGAGTCAACTTTAGTTAAAAGGCGTCCCAATGATTCGGAGTTTTTAGATCTTCATGCTAAATTTGATAAAAGTGGGATTGGAGAGGTCAAGACTTTAAATAGCATTGAACCCACTATCTTGGATTTTAAGGAATTTAATTATGATAATTGTTTTTTAAAAGATTGTATTTCCTTGTTGCAATCCATTGTGAATTCTCCTCATGCTTATAGCCAAAATAAAGCTTTTACCAAACATATTGTTGATGCCTTGATGCAATCTTATGATGAAAAACTTAATTTGGAAGTTTCTATACCTAGAAAACTTTATAATGAATGGGAACCTACTATAAAGATTAGATTAAAGATCATGAGTGCTATGCTTTGTGTGATTTGGGTGCTAGTGTTTCCACGATTCCGAAAACTTTATGTGATATTCTAGGTTTCCATGATCTTGATGATTGCTCTTTAAATTTGCACCTTGCGGATTCCACTATTAAAAGGCCTATGGGATGAATCAATGATGTTCTTATTGTTGCAAATAGGAATTATGTGCCCGTAGATTTTATCGTTCTTGATATAGATTGCAATCTTTCTTGTCCTATTATTCTTGGTAGACCATTCCTTAGAACGATTGGTGCAATTATTGATATGAAGGAAAGGAATATTAGATTCCAATTTCCATTAAGGAAAGGCATGGAGAACTTTCCAAGAAAGAAAGTTAAATTACCTTATGAATATATCATGCGAGCTACTTATGAATTGAGTGCCAAAGATGGCACTACTTAGATCTATCTTCGCTTTTATGCCTAGCTAGGGGCGTTAAACAATAGCGCTAGTTGGGAGGCAACCCAATTTTATTTTATTTTTGTTTTTGCTTCTGTTTAGTAATAAATTTATCATCTACCTTCTGTTTAGATGTGTTTTTATGTTTTAATTAGTGTTTGTGCCAAGTTAAACCTATAGGATCTTCTTGGATGACAACTATTTGATCTTGCTGAAAATTCCAGAAACTTCATGTTCACGAAAACAATTGTTTAAAATCACCAGAACGTGATAAAATAATGATTCCAATTGAAGTAGATCAATAAAAAAATATCTAGGTCTTCCTATTTTGTTAGAATTTTTTGAGTTCCAGAAGTTTGCGTTAGTTACAGATTACTCCAGACTGTTCTGTTTTTGACAGATTCTGTTTTTCGTGTGTTGTTTGCTTATTTTGATGCATCTATGGCTAGTAAAATAGTTTATAAACCATAGAGAAGTTGTAATACATTAGGTTTAACACCAATATAAATAAAGAATGAGTTCATTACAGTACCTTGAAGTGGTGTTTTCTTTTCTTTCGCTAACGGAGCTTACGAGATTTCTGTTGAGTTTTGTGTTGTGAAGTTTTCAAGTTTTGGGTAAAGATTTGATGGACTATGGAATAAGGAGTGGTAAGAGCCTAAGCTTGGGGATGCCCATGGAACCCCAAGATATTCAAGAATAGCCAAAAGACTAAGCTTGGGGATGCCCCGGGAAGGCATCCCCTCTTTCGTCTTCGTTTATCGGTAACTTTACTTGGAGCTATATTTGTATTCATCACATGATATGTGTTTTGCTTGGAGCGTCTTGGATGATATTAGTATTTTCTTTTTAGTTTACCAAAATCATCCTTGCTGTACACACCTTTTGGGAGAAACCCACTTGATTGGAATTTATTAGAATACTCTATATGCTTCACTTATATCTTTTGAGCTAGATAGTTTTTGCTCTAGTACTTCACTTATATTTTTTAGATCACGGCGGTGGCTTAATTTTGAAGAAATTGTTGATCTCTCATGCTTCACTTATATTATTTTGGGAGTATTTTAGAACAGCATGGTATTTTCTATGGTTATAAAATTGGTCCTAGAATGATGAGCATCCAAGTTGAGTATAATAAAAACTATCATAAAAAGTGCATTTAACACTAGGATCAATTTGATGCTTGATAATTGTTTTGAGATATAAAGGTAGTAATGCTAGAGTCATGCTATTTGGGTAATTATGAAATTGAGAAATACTTGTGTTGAAGTTGGAAGTACCGTAGCATGCACGTATGGTAAAAGTTGTGTGACAAATTTGTTGCATGAGGTGCTCTTTTGATTGTCTTCCTTATGAGTGGCAGTCGGGGACGAGCGATGGTCTTTTCCTACCAATCTATCCCTCTAGGGGCATGCATAGTAGTACTTTGCTTCGAGGGCTAAGTAAACTTTTGCAATAAGTTTATGAGTTCTTTATGACTAATGTGAGTCCATTGATATACACACACTCACCCTTCCTCTTTGCTAGCCTCTATTATGCCGCGCAACTTTCGCCGGTATCTTGCACCCATTATTTACCTTACTCAAAACAGCCACCATACCTACCTATTATGGCATTTCCATAGCCATTCCGAGATATATTGCCATGCAACTTTCCACCGTTCCATTTATTATGACACGCTCCATCATTGTCATATTGCTCTTTGCATGATCATGTAGTTGATATCGTATTTGTGGCAAGGCCACTCTCATAATTTTTCATACATGTCACCCTTGATTCATTGCATATCCCGGTACACCGCCGGAGGCATTCATATAGAGTCATATTTTGTTCTAAGTGTTGAGTTGTAATTCTTGAGTTGTAAATCAATAAAAGTGTGATGATCTTCATTATTAGAGCATTGTCCCAAGTGAGGAAAGGATGATGAAGACTATGATTCCCCCACAAGTCGGGATGAGACTTCGGACTTTATAAAAATAAAAGAGGCCAAAGAAGACCACCAAAAAAAGAGAGAAAAAGAGAGAAGGGACAATGCTACTATCTCTTTTCCACACTTGTGCTTCGTAATAGCACCATGATCTTCATGATAGAGAGTCTCCTATGTTGTCACTTTCATATACTAGTGGGAATTTTTCATTATAGAACTTGGCTTGTATATTCCAATGATGGGCTTCCTCAAAATGCCCTAGGTCTTCGTGAGCAAGCGAGTTGGATGCACACCCACTTAGTTTCTCTTGTTGAGCTTTCATACATTTATGGCTCTAGTGCATCCGTTGCATGGCAATCCCTACTCACTCACATTGATATCTATTGATGGGCATCTCCATAGCCCGTTGATACACCTAGTTGATGTGAGACTATCTTCTCCCTTTTTGTCCTCACAACCACCACCATATACCACCATAGTGCTATGTCCATTGCTTGCGCTCATGTATTGCGTAAGAGTTGAAAAAAAGCTGAAGCGCGTAAAAAGTATGAACTAATTGCTCGGCTCGTCATCGGGGTTGTGCATGATGGGAGTATTTTGTGTAATGAAAATGAAGCATGGCCTAACTATATGATTTTGTAGGGATAAGCTTTCTTTGGCTATGCTATTTTGATAAGACATGATTATTTGCTAGTATGCTTCGAAGTATTATTATTTTTATGTTTTATAAGCTTTTATCTTGAATCATTTGGATCTGAACAATCATGCCACAATAAAGAAAATTACATTGAGAATTATGCTAGGTAGCATTCCACATCAAAAATTCTGTTTTTATCATTTACCTACTCGAGGACGAGCAGGAATTAAGCTTGGGGATGCTTGATACGTCTCCAACGTATCTATAATTTTTGATTGTTCCATGCTATTATATTACTTGTTTTGGATGTTTATGGGCTTTACTTTACACTTTTATATCATTTTTGGGACTAACCTACTAACTGGAGGCCCAGCCCGTATTGCTGCTTTTTGCCTATTTCAGTATTTCGAAGAAAAGGAATATCAAACGGAGTCCAAACGGAATGAAACCTTCGGGAGCGATCTTTCTGGAACAAACGTGATCCAGAGAACTTGGAGTGCAAGTCAAGAAACGATCGAGGCGGCCACGAGGGTGGAGGGCGCCCCCCCTTACTGGGCGCGCCCCGTGTCTCGTGGGCCCCTCGAGCATCCACCGGCCTACTTCTTCCTCCTATATATACCCATGTACCCCGAAAACATTAGAAGCGCCCACGAAAAACTATTTCCACCGCCGTAACCTTCTGTATCCGCGAGATCCCATCTTGGAGCCTTCGCCGGAGGAGGACTCGATCATGGAGGGCTTCTACATCAACACCATAGCCCTTCCGATGAGTTGTGAGTAGTTTACCACAGGCCTTCGGGTCCATAGTTATTAGCTAGATGGCTTCTTCTCTCTCTCTTTGAATCTCAATACAAAGTTCTCCTCGATCTTCTTGGAGATATATTCGATGTAACTCTTTTTGTGGTGTGTTTGTCGAGATCCGATGAATTGTGGGTTTATGATCAAGTTTATCTATGAGAAATATTTGAATCTCCTCTGAATTCTTTTATGTGTGATTAAGTTATCTTTGCAGGTCTCTTCGAATTATCAGTTTGGTTTGGCCTACTAGATTGATCTTTCTTGCAATGGGAGAAGTGCTTAGCTTTGGGTTCAATCTTGCGGTGTCCTTTCCCAGTGACAGCAGGGGCAGCAAGGCACGTATTGTATTGTTGCCATCGAGGATAAAAAGATTGGGTTTATATCATATTGCATGAGTTTATCCCTCTACATCATGTCATCTTTCTTAATGCGTTACTCTGTTCTTTATGAACTTAATACTCTAGATGCATGCTGGATAGCGGTCGATGTGTGGAGTAATAGTAGTAGATGCAGAATCGTTTCGGTCTACTTGTAACGGACGTGATGCCTATATACATGATCATGCCTAGATAATCTCATAATTATTCGCTTTTCTATCAATTGCTCGACAGTAATTTGTTCACCCACCGTAATATTTATGCTATCTTGAGAGAAGCCACTAGTGAAACCTATGGCCCCCGGGTCTATCTTTTATCATATAGGTTTGCCATCTACTTTTATTTGCATCTTTACTTTTCCAATCTATATTATAAAATACCAAAAATATATTTATCTTATCATATTATCTCTATCAGATTTCACTTTCGCAAGTGGCCATGAAGGGATTGACAACCCCTTTATTGCGTTGGTTGCGAGTTCTTGTTTGTTTGTGTAGGTGCGTGGGACTTTTGAGGAGCCTCCTACTGGATTGATACCTTGGTTCTCAGAAACTGAGGTAAATACTTACGCTACTATTGCTGCATCACCCTTTCCTCTTCAAGGAAAACCAACGCAAGCTTAACACGTAGCAGTGGGTCATATGTACCTCGGCAGCGTGATGACAGACGCCCTCACAGTGGCGAACGAAGAATTCCAGTCGACCCCAGGCAGCCAGGCTTCGATGCGAGATCAATTCTCGTTCAAGGCCTGGTTGACAGGAACAGGGCACACAGAGAGGGCCATGACAGAAATCATCCGACTGGCGACAGAGTACATGTTTCAGGTCCGGAGTGTTTCAGTAGAGCCATCAGAGCCGCAGTGATTCCTCCCAACTTCAGGTTGGCGACTGGAGTCAGCAAGTTCACTGGTGAGTCCAAGCCTGACACTTGGCTTGAGGATTACCGAGTGGCGGTACAGATCGGTGGCGGCAATGATGAAGTGGCCATGAAGCACCTTCCTCTGATGTTGGAGGGCTCGGCCAGAACATGGTTGAATCAGCTGGTACCTGGCAGTATATTCAGTTGGGAGGAGCTCGCCCGAGTGTTTGTCCGAACTTTTGAGGGTACGTGCAAACAACCAGCAGGGTTAACAGAACTGCAGCATTGTGTGCAGAAATCAAGTGAAACTCTGAGAGATTTCATTCAGAGATGGACCACTTTGCATCACACAGTGGAAAATGTGTCTGAGCATCAAGCAGTTTGTGCCTTCAAGGAAGGCGTGAAGTATCGGGAGCTGGTCCTGAAATTCGGTCGGACAGGAGATATGTCTTTGACTCGGATGATGGAAATAGCCACTCGGTACGCTAACGGAGAAGAAGAAGATCGACTCCGCAGCGGGAAGGGCAAACCAGTCGGTCAAGACACCGGCGGAGGTACTTCCAATCAGAAACAGAAGCGTAAAGCCGAGCCAGCTGCTCCTGGTGAAGCTTTAGTTGTGGCTCAAGGAAAGTTCAGGGGAAGCCCAAAGGGCCCTGGACCCCCATAAAAGTAAAAGATCAAGCCGGAAATGATGTGTTGAATTTACCATGTCACATCCACACCAAGAAAGATGAAAAGGGTAATCTCATTTACCCTAAACACACCACTCGACAGTGTCGACTCCTGATCCAGCAGTTCCGAGAGAAACAGCCCAGTGACGAGGAGAAGGGGTCAGACAAGGATGAGGACAAGGAAGAGGATGATGATGGTTTTCCCAACGTCAATTCCACTCTGATGATTTTTGCTGATGTTGAGAGCAAAAGTCGATTGAAAGTTATCAACAGAGAAGTGAACATGGTTGCTCCGGCAACACCCAGTTATTTGAAGTGGTCTTAGACTGCCATTACATTCGACCAGTCTGATCACCCAGCGCGTATAGCCACCCCTGGGAGGCAAGCGTTGGTGGTCGACCCTGTTGTAGAAGGCACTCGACTGACGAAAGTGCTAATGGATGGTGGCAGTGGCCTGAATATCCTTTATGCTGAGACCTTGAAAGGGATGGGCATTCCGATGTCCAAGCTTACCGAAAGCAATATGAGTTTCCATGGCGTTATACCTGGCAAGAAGGCTGAATCACTCGGTCAGATCACCCTTGATGTGGTTTTTGGTGATTCTAAGAATTACCGCAAGGAGAAGTTGACATTTGAAGTTGTGGATTTCCAGAGTGCTTATCATGCTATTCTGGGCAGGCCTGCTTATGCACGTTTTATGGCTCGACCATGTTACGTCTACCTCAAATTGAAGATGCCTGGTCCCAGAGGAGTGATCACTATCACTGGCAATCGGCAGAAGGCAGAGGAATGCTTTCAGAAGGGTTCTAAAATTGCCGATGCACAAATGGCAGTAGTTGAATTGCAAGAGTATCAGAAAAATGCAGATACGAGTGATTTGCTGTGAGCCAAGAAGCCTGCCATAGACTCTGCAGTTCAGTCGTCTGGTGAAACGAAGACGATTCATATTCACCCGACCAATCCCAACGCTGCTCCGACTCATATCTCAACAACACTCGACAGCAAATAGGAAGAAGCGCTCATCCAGTTCCTCCGTGAGAACTGGGACATCTTTGCATGGAAACCTTCTGACATGCCGGGTGTACCCAGGGGACTGGCTGAGCACCGTTTGCGAGTCGACCCGAAAGTAAAACTAGTCAAAGAACATCTTCGACGGTCCGTCGTGCAGAAGAGAAAAGAATTGGTGAGGAAGTGTCTCGGCTCCTGGTAGTTGAGTTCCGAGAGATTTACCACTCCGATTGGCTTGCCAATGTTGTCATGGTCCCCAAGAAGGACAAGTCTCTTCGCATGTGCATTGACTTCCAACATATCAATCGGGCCTGCCCGAAAGATCATTTTCCTCTCCCCCGCATTGACCAAATCTTCGACTCGAGTGTTGGGTGTGCGCAACTGTTTTTTCTAGACGCCTATTCCGGGTACCATCAGATCCGACTGTATGGGCCCGACGAGATAAAAACAGCTTTCATCACTCCATTCGGGTGCTTCTGTTATGTCACCATGCCATTCGGCCTCAAGAACACCGGAGCCACATTTATGAGGATGATTCAGAAGTGTCTGCTCACTCAAATCAGTCAGAATGTGGAAGCATATATGGATGACATTGTGGTCAAGTCGCGTAAAGGTTCCGACCTGCTAGCTGACCTCGCTGAAACCTTTGCCAACCTAAGAAGGTATGATATCAAGCTTAATCCATCAAAGTGCACGTTCGGAGTTCCCGGTGGAAAATTACTCGGTTTCCTCGTTTTTGAATGAGGGATCGACACAAACCCAGAAAAAGTTGGTGCCATACTCCGGATAAAACGCCCTGTGCGTGTGCATGATGTCCAAAAGCTTACTGGTTGTTTGGCCGCCTTGAGTCGATTCATCTCTCGACTCGGTGAAAAGGCCTTGCTCTTTACCGACTGATGAAGAAATCAGACAGATTTGAGTGGACTGCTGAAGCTGACGCATTGTTTGCAGAGCTCAAAGCCCTGCTTTCCACCCAGCCGGTGCTTGCTGCCCCAATCAGCAAAGAACCTTTGCTACTTTATATTGCAGCCACTCGACAAGTTGTCAGTACAGTACTCACGGTCAAGCGGGAGGAAGAAGGAAAAACTTATAAAGTTCAACGCCCAGTATACTATCTTTCTGAAGTTTTGACTCCATTCAAGCAGAGATATCCGCATTATCAGAAGCTTGTTTATGGAATCTACATGACTGTGAAGAAGGTTGCACATTATTTCTCTGATCACTCCATTACAGTCGTCAGCGATGCACCATTATCTGAAATTCTGAACAACAGAGATGCAACTAGTCGAGTGGCAAAATGGGCGATTGAACTCCTTCCATTGGATATCAAGTTTGAGGCAAAGAAAGCTATAAAGTCCCAAGCAATTGCTAATTTCCTTGCCGAGTGGATTGAGCAGCAATTGCCGACTCAAGTTCACTCGGAGCATTAGACCATGTTCTTCAGTGGCTCCAAGATGCTGAATGGTTCCGGTGCTGGGGTAGTATTGGTGTCCCCCCGTGGGGACAAGCTCAGTAATGTTCTCCAGATTCATTTTGATTCCTCCAACAATGAAGCTGAATATGAAGCACTCCTGTATGGGTTGTGTATGGCCATTTCACTCAGCGTCCGTCGCCTCATGGTCTACGACGACTCGGATTTAGTGGTTAATCAAGTGATGAAGGAGTGGGACGTCAAAAGCCCGGCTATGATTGGTTACTGTAATGAAGTGAGAAAGCTGGAAAAGAAGTTTGAGGGGTTAGAGCTCCATCATATACCTCGACTGAAAAATCAAGCAGCTGATGATTTGGCTAAGATAGGTTCCAAGAGAGAAGCCATTCCCAGCAATGTGTTTTTGGAACATATCCACACACCTTCAGTTCAAGAAGATCCTTTCACTGAAGAGCCCCCACAACCGAAGAGTCTCACTGATCCGACTGAAGTCGAGGTCCCAGCCGTGGTCGACTTAATCATGGAGGTTTTGGTCATCACTCCCGACTGGACAGTGTCGTACATTGCGTACATCCTTAGGAAGGAACTCCCAGAGGATGAGGAAGAGGCTCGACAGATCGTCCGTCGATCCAAAGCCTTTACCATAATAAGAGGACAGTTGTTTAGAGAAAGTGTAACTGGAGTCTGCCAGAAATGCATAACACCAGAAGAAGGTCGTGTGATCCTCAACGACATCCACTCGGGGACCTGTGGTCACCACGCGTCCTCTCGGACCATTGTGGCCAAAGCATACCGAGCGGGATTTTATTGGCCACGAGCAAATGAAATGGCAAAGGAAATAGTAGACAAATGTGAAGGTTGCTAGTTTTACTCCAACTTGTCTCACAAGCCTGCATCAGCCTTGAAGACCATTCCACTCGTCTGGCCCTTTGCTATTTGGGGGTTGGATATGGTTGGACCTCTGAAGACTGGTAGGAGCAGCTTCACTCATGTGCTCGTGGCAGTCGACAAGTTCACCAAATGGATTGAAGCCAAGCCTATCAAAAATCTTGAAGCCAGTACTGCTGTCAGTTTCATTAGAGAGTTAACATTCAGATATGGTGTTCCGCATAGCATCATCACTGACAATGGGTCGAACTTCGATTCTGGTGAGTTCAGAGCCTTCTGCGCTTCCCAAGGCACTCGAGTTGACTATGCTTCAGTCGCCCATCCCCAGTCGAATGGACAAGCTGAAAGAGCAAACGGATTGATTCTGAAATGACTGAAACCCCGACTGATGCGTGATCTCAAGCATGCAGCAGGCGCCTGGGTCGATGAACTTCCTTCAGTGCTTTGAGGAAAACTCCTAACCGGTCAACTGGCCGAACTCCGTTCTTCTTGGTTTATGGAGCTGAAGGTGTACTGCCGAGTGATTTGCTTCACAATGCACCCCGAGTCGAGCTTTTCTTAGAGGATGAACCAGATCAGGCTCGGCAAGACGCAGTTGATCTCCTGGAAGAGGAAAGAGAGATGGCCCTGATCCGGTCGACCATTTATCAGCAAGACCTGCATTGATTCCACGCCAGAAACGTGAGGGGTCGAGCATTTCAAGAGGGTGACTTGGTTCTTCGAGTGGATCAGCAGAAACCTCACAAGCTCGCTCCCGCTTGGGAAGGCCCCTTCATTGTCACCAGAGTGCTCCACGACGGAGCGTACCGCCTCTACAATGTCGAGCACAATAAAGACGAGCCACGCGCTTGGAATGCGGAGCTGCTCCGCCCCTTTTATACTTAAGCACCCGGTCTGTTGAGATGTAATAAGAAATACCTTTTTAGTTTGTTTGTCAAAGACAGAGTTTTACAGTCCTCTAAAAATTATTGTCATTGCGTATACTTGTGTCTACAATACCCCAGTGGGTGACTTAGCCGCGAATCTGTTTCGCCTAAGTTTCAAAAAAAATCTTACTGAGTGTAGAACCAGCCTCTCACTCGGGGGCTTAGCTGCGAATCTGTTTCGCCTAAGTTTGTAAAATCCTACCGAGTGGTGAGCATGCCTCTAACTCGGGGGCTTAGCTGCAGTCCAGTACCCGCCTAAGTTTGTAAAATCCAACCGAGTGGTGAGCAAGCCTCTCACTCGGGGGCTTAGCTGCAGTCCAGTACTCGCCTAAGTTTGTAAAATCCTACCGAGTGGTGAGAAAGCCTCTCACGCGGGGGCTTAGCTGCAGTCCAGTACTCGCCTAAGTTTGTAAAATCCTACCAAGTGGAGAGCAACCCTCCCACTCGGGGGCTTAGCTGCAGTCCAGTACTCGCCTAAGTTTAAAAAATCCCACCGAGTGGAGAGCAACCCTCCCACTCGGGGGCTTAGCTGCAGTCCAGTACTCGCCTAAGTTTAAAAAATCCTACCGAGTGGAGAGCAACCCTCCCACTCGGGGGCTTAGCTGCAGTCCAGTACTCGCCTAAGTTTGTAAAATCCTACCGAGTGATGAGCAAGCCTCTCACTCGGGGGATTAGCTGCAGTCCAGTACTCGCCTAAGTTTGTAAAATCCTACCGAGTGGAGAGCAACCCTCCCACTCGGGGGCTTAGCTGCAGTCCAGTACTCGCCTAAGTTTGTAAAATCCTACCGAGTGATGAGCAAGCCTCTCACTCGGGGGCTTAGCTGCAGTCTAGTACTCGCCTAAGTTTGTAAAATCCTACCGAGTGGAGAGCAACCCTCCCACTTGGGTGCTTTGCTGCAGTCCAGTACTCGCCTAAGTTTGTAAAATCCTACCGAGTGGTGAGCAAGCCTCTCACTTGGGGGCTTAGCTGCAGTCCATTACTCGCCTAAGTTTGTAAAATCCTACCGAGAGGAGAGCAACCCTCTCACTCGGGGGCTTAGCTGCAGTCCAGTACTCGCTTAAGTTTGTAAAATCCTACCGAGTGGAGAGCAACCCTCCCACTCAGGGGCTTAGCTGCAGTCCAGTACTCGCCTAAGTTTAAAAAATCCTACCGAGTGGAGAGCAACCCTCCCACTCGGGGGCTTAGCTGCAGTCCAGTACTCGCCTAAGTTTGAAAAATCCTACCGAGTGGAGAACAACCCTCCCACTCGGGAGCTTAGATCGTACGCTCCATCCCTATCCGCAAGGACGACGAGGTGCAGGTCGACTGCCACCTGCTCCTTGAAGCTGCGCCAAAAGTATAACATACGCTCCATCCCTACCCACAAGGACGATGAAGTGCAGGTCGACTGTCACCTTCTCCTCGATGCTGCGCCACTCAAAGATTATTCCGAGTGAAGAAATAAGTACCAATCAAAGGTAAACACGAGCATATTAAGAGATAAACCAAGTTCGGATAGATCCTAAAAGTTCCAGACCACAGATTAAAGTACTCGAGCATCAAGCCCGAAGGAGTTTAACGGTTACACGATCACTCGGCATTCCGAGGCTAATAGAGGTGAAGCATAATGTTTTTTGATCACTCGTCGGGAGAAGGACTGGCCGGGTCGCAGAAACTGTCAAGGTTTATGCTGTCTGCGACGCGAGTGGCGGCGTCAAGGAAAGTATCCATAAAGGACTGAAAAGTGTGCTTTTTGGTGTTAGCAACCTTGAGCTCCGCCAGCTTGTCTTCTCTGACATCCTTGCAGTGCACTTGAACCAATGACAGAGCGACATCAGCGCCGCACCGAGCAGACGATTTCTTCCATTCTTGCACTCGGTCAGGTATTTGATTCAATCGAGCCAACAGAGACTGGAGGTCTTGAGACAGTTCCACCTGAGGCCAAAGTTCAGCATCAACCCGAGTCATTGCAGCCTTCAGACGGGCAAGATAAGCAACAGCGCTGTCCATGCGAGATTCCAGCCGCAGCACATTCATTGCGATGTCATATTTGACTGGGCAGACTACGGGATCAAGATCCGTCTCGAGCCGCCCAGTTTCTTCTTCAAAGTCATGACAAAGTTCTGCGCTGTCAAGTGAATAGTGAGTCGACAGTATGGTAAAGTGAAAGATCGTGGATGTCGCCTAGAGGGGGGGGGTGAATAGGCGCTTTAAAATAATTACGGTTTAGGCTTGAACAAATGCGGAATAAACCTAGCGGTTAATTTGACAAGCACAAAACCTACAACAACTAGGCTCACCTATGTGCACCAACAACTTATGCTAAGCAAGATAAACAACTAAGTGATAGCAAGATATATGACAAGAAACAATATGGCTATCACAAAGTGAAGTGCATAAGTAAGGGGCTCGGGTAAGAGATAACCGAGGCACGCGGAGACGATGATGTATCCCGAAGTTCACACCCTTGCGGATGCTAATCTCCGTTTGGAGCGGTGTGGAGGCACAATGCTCCCCAAGAAGCCACTAGGGCCACCGTAATCTCCTCACGCCCTCGCACAATGCAAGATGCCGTGATTCCACTAAGGGACCCTTGAGGGCGGTCACCGAACCCTTAGAAATGGCAACCCTTGGGGGCGGTCACCGAACCCGTCAAATTGCTCGGGGCGATCTCCACAACCTAATTGGAGACCCCGACGCTTGCCCAGAGCTTTACACCACAATGATTGAGCTCCGAACACCACCAACCGTCTAGGGCACCCAAGCACCCAAGAGGAACAAGCTCAAGGGTACCAAGCACCCAAGAGTAATAAGCTTCTCAACTTGTAACTTCCACGTATCACCGTGGAGAACTCAAACCGATGCACCAAATGCAATGGAAAGGGCACACGGAGTGCCCAAGTCCTTCTCTCTCAAATCCCACCGAAGCAACTAATGCTAGGGAGGAAAATGAGAGGAAGAACAAGAAGGAGAACACCAAGAACTCCAAGATCTAGATCCAAGGGGTTCCCCTCACATAGAGGAGAAAGTGATTGGTGGAAATGTGGATCTAGATCTCCTCTCTCTTTTCCCTCAAAAACTAGCAAGAATCCATGGAGGGATTGAGAGTTAGCAAGCTCGAAGAAGGTCAACAATGGGGGAAGAACACGAGCTCAAAGGATAAGGTTCATTGGGGAAGAAGACCTCCTTATATAGTGGGGGGAACAACCCAACCGTTACCCCCACTTCAGCCCCGCAGAGAGCGGTACTACCGCTTGGCCAGCAGTACTACCGCTTGCCCCTATAAGCGGTACTACCGCTCCCCCTCGCGGTACTGCCGCTGGGCCCAGAGCGGTACTACCACGGTGGCAGGGTGGTACTACCGCATACGAGCGGTACAACGGCCCCCACTGCCGTGGTCAGTACCGTAAAACCCGACACGAAAAAAGACCCCTCGAATCGAGGCGGTACTAGCACGAGACCACAGCGGTACTACGGCTGGGGGCTACCAGTGGTACTACCGCTCAGGAGTGGTACTACCACTCTAGAGCGGTACTACCGCTTGTAGCACCCAAGCGGTACTACCGCTCCGGCCCGCGGTACTATCGCAAGGAAACCAAAACTGCCATAACTTCTGCATATGAGATCCGAATTGAGCAAACTCAAGCTTGTTGGATAGAGGAAGATGAGTCGCATCAAAACAGGCAGGGGAGGCAGGGGAGGTATGCCAACAAATAGAGGAGTGAAACCTCCAACCGAGAAGAACCGGCATAACCTCCAACATCGAAAACATCATAGAAGATGTGAGTGAACTCCGTTTTCGATGAACTCGAGCTTGGCATCAAGATGACCATAAGCTCCAAAACTCACAAAGAGAAGAACCAAACAAGAACCAATAAAGATGATGCAAGGATGCAATGGTTTGAGCTCTCTATGAACTATACGATCAAGCTACTCATCGAGAGCCCCCCTTGATAGTACGGCAATCGATCCTATAACCCGGTCTCCCACCTACCATCATGAGCCCGGTAAAATAGAAAACCTATCAAGAGCAAACCTTTGCCTTGCACATGGTCCACTTGAGCCAGATGATGACGATCTTGACTCCCTCAAGTTGGACCACCTTTCTTTGTTGCGTTGGCTCGATGAAGACTAGTTGATTGCTCCCCCATGCTCCACTATGGGTGAGCCACTCTTCCGCACATCTTCACAAGTCCATTGTCACCACAATGGACGGCAAGCTTCAAGCATTTGATCTCTTCATGATGCTTCACTTGAACTTGCACACTGCAACATCTTCACAAGTCCATTGTCACCACAATGGACGGCAAGCTTCAAGCATTTGATCTCTTCATGATGCTTCACTTGAACTTGCACACCGCAACCTAACCCCACAAAGAACTCTCACGAAGATCATGGGTTAGTACACAAAGCGTAATTGACAATGCTCACCACACCATGGGATCGCTTGATCCCTCTCGGTACATCTTCTACGCTTTGTGAGTTGATCAAGTTGATTCACTCTTGACTTAGTCTTGATCAACCATGAATCTTTTCAACTCTCTTCATTTGGATGATGTCTTGAAGATATACATGAATGATCACACAATCTTCTTCTCCAAGACATGCTTGCAATAAGCTCAACTCTCACATGACCAATCTTTGGATAATTCCTTAATAACACCTTGGTCACCACATAAACTCCTTGAAACCAACACATGAACTTCAAGAAATGCCTATGGACAAATCCTTCAAATATAACTCAAGGCAACCATTAGTCCATAGAGATTGTCATCAATTACCAAAACCAAACATGGGGGCACCGCATGTTCTTTCATAAAGCTTATCAGTCGACAACAACAAGTCAATCGAACAACAATACCTTCTGGCTTTAAGACCAGTTGTGCGGCAAGCTGGCCCAGATAAGATTCTAACTCGCCCTTCTTGGCCTTGAGGTTTCCAATCTCGCCAGTCAGCTTGTCCTTGTCTTTCTTCAGCTGCGCGACCTCCCGGTTGGCGTTAGAGACAGCGGTCTTGAGTTTGGAATTCTCTTCTTCTATCTTACCGACTAAAGCCAGCTTCTTGTCAACAAGTGCCGTTTTCTCTTGCGCCTCCTTTTGAGCAGCAGCAAGATCCAGATCCTTCTTCTCTAGAGCCGGCTTCATTTTCTCTAAAGGAACAACATTCTTCAGACGAGCTTGAAGTTCACGATTTTCACTACGCACATCTGTTCGAGTGAAGTTACTTGGTTCAAAGTAAAAAAACACCAAAAAGTGCGAGTTGTAAGATGGACAGTTGACGATTGGTTACCTCCCATGGCAATTACTTCTTCACGAGCGGTCTTGAGGTTTTTCTGGGCCAACTCCAGATCAAGATTGAGGCTGATTTGCTCCTTGTTCAGTGCGGAAAGCAGAGCCCCAAGATCACAAGATTTCTGCAGTCAGCACATAAGATATATCAGTCGACAGAAACAAAAGAACATCACAGTGAAAGTTACTCTAAGACTACCACCGAATCAAACATTCAACAGCAGTCTCGGGGACTACACCCAGTGGGTGCACTTAGCGTGCCCCCACTGGTTTGATTCAACACTCGGCATGGTCTGCCTAGCACGAGTGTAAAAAAAGAGAAGAAAGTTGTTCTCAGACCATAGTCGACTGCCCGCAGCCGACCACGGTCTCGGGGACTACACCCACTGGGTGCACTTAGCGTGCCCCCACTGGTTTAGGTTCCACTCGACTTGGTCCGTCCAGGTCGAGTGAGAAAATTCAAATTCTCAGACCACAGTCGAATGCCCGCAGCCAACTATGGTCTCGGGGACTACACCCAGTGGGTGCACTCAGTGTGCCCCCACTGGTTCAAGAGTTCACTCGATTCCGAGTGCAAGAGCTACAACCCGGTGGGTGAAGAGATGCAAGGTGCAAACTCATGATAGATGCACATAAAGTTCCAAAACGTTCATCCACGGGCATCTTACGAATAATAAAGCAGCAGTTTTTCAAAGATTCAATCGACTCAATCCTAGTCGACTCAAGTGGACCTATACAACTTTAAGACAGACACACCCCACTGGGTGATCGGACGTCGGACGAGAAATAAGATCAGTCGGAAATCAACTGACCTGGACATTGGTTTGTAGAGCAGTGCCAGTGTTGTAGGCGACCTGACTGGCCTCGTGCACCACTTTCATCTGCCCCATCAACAGATTCAACTGAAGAAGAGCTTCCTTGGCAGCGCTCGGCGGGTCGTCTGGGGTTTGGTACGTAGTACAAAGTGATGATGGCAGAGCAGTCGAAGCAGCCACTGGGTCTGAAGCGTGGAGTTGTACTGGAACAGCAGGGGTCTGAGCAGCTGACCCTGATGGGCAATCAGTCGACAGCGGGATAGCGAAAGTGACGTTGGTACGGGCCGGATCTGAGGATCGCTCGACCGACATCCCAGGCACCAGTGTCGACTGAGGAACCTGAACCTCAAGCACCTTCCCGCTTGGCCCTTTGTCCCTCCTCCTTCTTTCCCTCAGAGGCACTTCTTCTTCGTCATACGGAAGCACGACAACGTCACGTGGAGCTGCAACAAACAGAAAATATCAGAGATGCAACCGATGAACAATCCAATCGACAGATAAATTCGAGTCGAGCGGACTTACTAGCTTTGGAGGTGGCCGCGTCATCGGTCTCCTCGTCGTCTGGGACCTTGTCAATGTCCATATCAGTCGTGGCAGAGGCAGGGCTGGACAAGTTCGTAATCCATTCGGTCAGAACGGAAGAATCAATCGGTACAAGAAAAACACAGAAAGAACCGTTACCCAGAGGCGACAGGAACATCCATCTTAATCTTTGGCAAAGTCTTCCGAGCCTTTGAGGGGTTGATCTTGGGTTGCTTGGTGACTTTCTCCGGCAGCTCCGTAGTTGAAGACCGAGCGCGCTTATGCACTTGAGCGCTCGAGGCCACAGCCTTACCGCGCCCGCCCGCTGGATCATGGTGCTGCTTGGATCGACGTTCTGAACGAGGCGGCGAGTCAGCTACCTCCTCGTCATCTGATTCGTCGCTCTCGTCTTCATCATCGTCGTCCGGTGACTCCCAATCACCACTCTCCTCCACGCTGTCCTCGCCCTCATGGTCCTGCTCCAGAGCTTGTTCACCATTGGGCATCGAGTACATCTCGGTATAAACCTACAAGACAAGAAGTCGAATGGAAATCAATCGGATTCAAAAACAGTCGGAAAGTGTACTCAAATGCAGTCGGTCGCGGAGATCGAACCTTGTTCGGTTGATTACTTTCACTGAAGGGAGCGACTCTCCTGGCACCCCTGGGGTTATCCTTATTTCCTGTGATACTCCTCAGCCGTTGGGCCACTGTTTTGGCCGGTACCTCCTCTGGATGAACCCGAACGGTTTCGTTGGCTCCAGAATACATCCTCATAGAATGGTCACGAGCCTGGAGTGGCTGGAGGCGCCGACTGAGGAATACCTCCAACGAATCCATGCCGGTGACGCCTTGGTTGATCAATTGGACCACCCTCTCGACCGACATGTTTCTCTCGACCTTCTCCGCGGCAGTCACTTTCAACGAGGAAGGGGTCTGAACACGGTCGAAGGAAAAAGGGGGAAGTCCAGTCGACTGGCCTGGAGTCACGATATCCTGGCAGTAGAACCAGGTCGACTGCCAGCCTCTGACTGATTCAGGAAGGGTCATTGAAGGGAATGAACTCCTCTTCCTCTTCTGGATGCCCAGACCCCCACACATCTAGATAACGTGTGTTTTCTCATCACTCGAATTTGCTTTCTTCACCGACTAGGAGCGGATAGTGAAGATGTGCTTGAAAAGACCCCAGTGCGGTCGACACCCCAAGAAGTTTTCACACATAGACACGAACGCGGCAAGATATGTGATGGTGTTGGGAGAAAAATGGTGGAGTTGGGCCCCGAAGAAATTCAAGAAACCCCGGAAAAAAGGGTGCGGAGGAAGCGAGAAACCACGGTTGACACGGGTGGCGAGCAGAACACACTCACCCGGTCGCGGCATTGGCTCCGTCTCCCCCTCCGGCAGCCGCGCGGCTCCATGGTCGATCAACCCGGACTCAGCCAGCTCATCCAAATCTTCCTGCCGAAGCAAGGACCGGATCCAATCGCCCTGGATCCAGCCGGCCGGCAGCCCCGACCGCGACGACGACCCCCGATTCGTCTTCTTGCCTTTCGCCACCCCTGTCGCCTTCTTCGCACGTTCCAGCGCTGTCGTCTTGTCCTTCCCCATGGTGACGGAGCGGCGGCGTCGAGAGCGGAGGAGCCGGATGCAGTGGAGAAACAGAGGGAGAAGAAGGAGAATGCATGGACGCGCACAGTGCAGGCTCCTTGGCACCGTCGCTTTTAAAGGCCCACTTCGAGTGGCTGACACGTGGGCCCGGGTGATCCTGTCAAATGCCGCAACAGTCGCGCGCGGGGTACGTGGCGAAAAAGGTGGCGCGGGGATCGAGGCGCTCCTGCCTATCCATCCCGCTTACCACGGCACGTTCCGCCTCGCGCGCCTCCTCGAAAATTCGAATCCCATGAAATCCAGGATACGCCGTAACCAATCGGACCAAAGGTTGCGCATCAAAAACAACACTCGATGGATGACGTTATAAATCCAATCGACAACTTCTGAATCGATCGAGGCGACTGAAACAAAGCCGAAGTTCCAACATTAGCCTCTGTGCAAGCATGAATAGCTGTGAAACACAAGAGTCGAAGCAAGATCAACTTCAACCTTCTTTCACTCGGACCTCAATCCATTCGGGGGCTAATGATAACGACATAGACCTGGGGTAGGGTCATAGGCCTGACCTATAAGCCCTATCCAGGGTCATTATCCTAGAAACGAAGAAGCCTAAAAGACAACAGAAAGGGCCCAACAAAGGTGCCGAGTGCAATCCACTCGACCGATCAACTACTCGGAGATCCATCCCTCCTGAAGTCATTCGACCAATCAACCACTCGACCTATCGAAGACCAAGAGACATCCTTAGCAGCAATGGACAAGCGTTCACTCTGTAATCTTTAAAGGCCATTAAGGCATTTAAGGCTGACGTTACCAGTAACAGCTCTTCTTTATGTACATTGAACTCCTTGTGACGTGGGTTGGCTGGGGTCCTGGCGTACTCTATATAAGCCACCCCCTCCTCTTGGACAAGGGTTCGCACCCCCATTAACATTCACACACATAATCCAATCGACCGCCTCCGGGCTCCGAGACGTAGGGCTATTACTTCCTACATGAAGGGCCTGAACTCGTAAAACTCGTGTGTACAACTTCGCCATACCAAGGACCTTGCCTCCTCATACCAACCCCCACTCTACTGTCAGTCGTAGAACCACGACAAGTGCCGAGGAACAAGCGGAATTGAAGGGCGCAAATACGAAGGAGTATTGGCGTGAGGCTATAAAAGAGGAGTTGGGGTCGATCAACGACAACAATGCATGGGAGCTCGTCGATCTTCCCAACAACTATAAAGCCATAGAGCTCAAGTGGGATTTTAAGATCAAGAAAGATATCGAAAGGTGTCTGAAGCACAAAGTGAGGCCAGTAGCCAAAGGGTACGTGCAAGAGAAAGATGTCGAAGTGTTGATTTAGTTGACAGCATGGTCCATTTTTGTACCTGTAATCATGGTGATTGCGCATAAAATATAGTGGCCCTATTGAAACGCATGGTCAATTATCTACTAGCAGTGTAGCTCAAATATAGTAATATAAAACAACACACGTGGATGCTAGATTGTCACAGCAATTCACTTATGGGGAAATTCGGATTCAAGAGGCACATAACTATGCCGCATACGTGATGTGGAGCGAACCTCAATAAGAGGGTCGATCCGTTGTTGGCCTGATCTTTCACGGCACAAATCTCCATCGTAGCAAGTAACCGTAGCAGGTTTACGAAGATGTTCGCAAATCCCGCGAAAACAACACGCCAACCCCTCGATCTGAAGGACTAATGTGGACGAACTGTGTAGGCTCCGTTTGTAATCTCCTACGCGTCGCGTCGCGGGAACTCACACGTCAGTGGAAATTTTTGACAAGAATTTTCAAAACTCGATAATGGCCGACGGCCGGAACACACACGGTGTCTAATTTATCTCAAAATAACCTGCGTACTATTTATAGTACATAGCCGACACCTCTATATTGGAAAAATAAACAACCGAACCTAACAAGCAAAAGCAATCTAGAAAAATCCCTGGGACTCTTTCTATCCTTACTAAGTTACGCGCCTTATATTTGGCATGCAACCTGTACAAACGAAAGTACTAAACCAGACAAAACTAATTTGACTTGACTCTAATAAAGTTGGTGCATTACATCTGGTTTGCCAGGTGGGCCCCAACCGGATCCGTTCAAGGAAAGCAGATCACACTTATAGGTTGTCATAACCAACGTGTTGTACTCAAGAAATAAAACAAGAAATATATATTAATTATGTTCCTTTCAAACCAGCTCATCTTCTTCTTATCTTCTTGTAGCATGCACGCATGGAACTCCTGATGTTGCGCGCTTGTTGATCTCAACAAGAAATACAAAAGCAATTTAATCCTTTCCTCCTTGTGGGTCTCAAACTTAGCTTGGCTTAAGTCATGGTTGAACACAACACACTTTTGCACCATTAATCCAACCGCATGCACGGTCGTAGGACCAGGCGTGGCCGTATCATCCTCCCTCCCTTCATGCGAAATCGTCCTCGATTTCGACTCAATCTCTAAAGCAATAACATGATCTGCAGGTTGAACGTGCAGCAAAAGAAATTCAGCAGCTTCAGCTTCCTTTTTTGCTTCTTTTTGCTCCTTCATCTTCACCAGTCGTTTTTCCCTCCACGCCTTGAAGAGCTTCTTCTCCATGACCATAAGAACATATTTTGTATCCCGTTCGACCGTGTATGTATTGGTGAGGTAGTCGTGTCTAGCATTATTTTTCTTGTACCATGGCTCTCCCAGCAGCATATGACATGAAACCATGGGCACTGGAATTACGTCGCACAAAACCTCACAAGAAAATTTGCCGACTGAAAACAGTACCATAGTTTGGTGCGTGATGTCGAGCTTGTGGTAGCACCTCCTCAGTGAGTAATTAAGGCCGTGGATGTGGTGTCGTCAATTGCTCCAGCTTCTCCACCATGTCGATGCCAACTGCGTTTATCAAACTATCGTCGTCGATCGTCGTGGCGCAAACTTTCTCTCCCACTTTACAATAGGTGTGAAAAAGTTCAGCACCATATCCTTTCTCTTCAAGCAAAAAGTCGCCGGAGAGCCTCCAAGCTCCTTGGTGATGGCGCGCCGTCCGTCTTCTCCGAAGTGCCGTGAGAGACGCCGGGCTCTGATACCACTTGATGAGGAGCGAACCTCGAGGCGAGGGTCGATCCGTTGTTGGCCCGATCTTTCATGGCACAAACCTCCATCGTAGCAAGTAACTGTAGCAGGTTTACGAAGATGTTCGCAAATCCCGCGAAAACAACACGCCAACCCCTCGATCTGAAGGAATAACGTGGACGAACCGTATAGGCTCAGTTTGTAATCTCCTACGCGTCGCGTCGCAGGAACTCACACGCCAGTAGAGATTTTTAACAAGAATTCTCTAAACTCGATAATGGCCGACGGCCGGAACGCACACGATGTCTAATTCATCTCAAAATAACCTGCGTACAATGATGCACTAACCTGGCTATTTATAGTACATAGCCGATACCTCTATAATGGAAAAATAAACAACCGAACCTAACAAGCAAAAGCAATTTAGAAAAATCGCTTGGACTCTTTCTATCCTTACTAAGTTACGCGCCTTATTTTTGGCATGCAACCTGTACAAATGAAAGTACTAAACCAGACACAAAACTAATTTGACTTGACTCTAATAAAGTTGGTGCATTACATCTGGTTTGCCAGGTGGGCCCCAACCGGATCCCTTCAAGGAAAGCAGATCACACTTATAGGTTCTCATAACCAACGTGTTGTACTCCTTGCATGGTAAGAAATAAAACAAGAAATATATATTGATTCTGTTCCTTCAAACCAGCTCATCGTCTTCTTATCTTCTTGTAGCATGCACGCATGGAACTCCTGATGTTGCGCGCTTGTTGATCTCAACAAGAAATACAAAAGCAATTTAATCCTTTCCTCCTTGTGGGTCTCAAACTTAGCTTGGCTTAAGTCATGGTTGAACACAACACACTTTTGCACCATTAATCCAACCGCATGCAAGGTCGTAGGACCAGGCGTGGCCGTATCATCCTCCCTCCCTTCATGCGAAATCGTCCTCGATTTCAAGTCAATCTCTAAAGCAATAACATGATCTGCTGGTTGAACATGCAGCAAAAGAAATTCAACAATTTCGGCTTCCCTTTTTGCTTCTTCTTGCTCCTTCATCTTCACCAGTCATTTTTCCCTCCACGCCTTGAAGAGCTTCTTCTCCATGACCATGAGAACATATTTTGTATCCCGTTCGACCGTGTATGTATTGGTGAGGTAGTCCTGTCTAGTATTATTTTTCTTGTACCATAGCTCTCCCAGCAGCATATGACATGAAACCATGGGCACTGGAATTACGTCGCACAAAACCTCACAAGAAAATTTGCCGACTGAAAACAGTACCATAGTTTGGTGCGTGATGTCGAGCTTGTCGTAGCACCTCCTCAGTGAGTAAGGCCGTGGATGTTGTGCGTCAATAGTTCCAGCTTCTCCACCATGTCGATGCCAACTGCGTTTATCGAACTATCGTCGTCGATCGTCGTGGCGCAAACTTTCTCTCCTACTTTACAATAGGTGTGAAAAAGTTCAGCACCATATCCTTTCTCTTCCAGCAAAAAGTCGCCGGAGGGCCTCCAGTAGCTCCATGGTGATGGCGCGCCGGCCGTCTCCTCCGAAGTGCCATGAGAAACGACGGGCTCTGATACCACTTGATGAGGAGCGAACCTCGAGGCGAGGGTCGATCCGTTTCTGGCCCGATCTTTCACCGCACAAACCTCCATCACAGCAAGTAACCGTAGCAGGTTTACGAAGATGTTCGCAAATCCCGCGAAAACAACACACCAACCCCTCAATCTGAATGAATAACGTGGACGAACCGTATAGGCTCAGTTTGTAATCTCCTACGCGTCGCGTTGCAGGAACTCACACGCCAGTAGAGATTTTTGACAAGAATCCTCTAAACTCGATAATGCCCGATGGCCAGAATACACATGGTGTCTAATTCATCTCAAAATAACCTGTGTACAATGATGCACTAACCTGGCTATTTATAGTACATAGCCGATACCTCTATATTGGAAAAATAAACAACCGAACCTAACAAGCAAAAGCAATCTAGAAAAATCCCTTGGACTCTTTCTATCCTTACTAAGTTACGCGCCTTATTTTTGGCATGCAAACTGTACAAATGAAAGTACTAAACCAGACACAAAACTAATTTGACTTGACTCTAATAGAGTTGGTGCATTACATCTGGTTTGCCAGGTGGGCCCCAACCGGATCCCTTCAAGGAAAGCAGATCACACTTATAGGTTCTCATAACCAACGTGTTGTACTCCTTGCATGGTAAGAAATAAAACAAGAAATATATATTGATTCTGTTCCTTTCAAACCAGCTCATCTTCTTCTTATCTTCTTGTAGCATGCACGCATGGAACTCCTGATGTTGCGCGCTTGTTGATCTGAACAAGAAATACAAAAGCAATTTAATCCTTTCCTCCTTGTGGGTCTCAAACTTAGCTTGGCTTAAGTCATGGTTGAACACAACACACTTTTGCACCATTAATCCAAGCGCATGCACGGTCGTAGGACCAGGCGTGGCCGTATCACCCTCCCTCCCTTCATGCGAAATCGTCCTCGATTTCGACTCAATCTCTAAAGCAATAACATGATCTGCAGGTTGAACGTGCAGCAAAAGAAATTCAGCAGCTTCGGCTTCCTTTTTTTTCTTCATCTTGCTCCTTCATCTTCACCAGTCGTTTTTCCCTCCACGCCTTGAAGAGCTTCTTCTCCATGACCATTAGAACATATTTTGTATCCCGTTCGACCGTGTATGTATTGGTGAGGTAGTCGTGTCTAGCATTATTTTTCTTGTACCATGGCTCTCCCAGCAGCATATGACATGAAACCATGGGCACTGGAATTACGTCGCACAAAACCTCACAAGAAAATTTGCCGACTGAAAACAGTACCATAGTTTGGTGCGTGATGTCGAGCTTGTGGTAGCACCTCCTCAGTGAGTAATTAAGGCCGTGGATGTGGTGTCGTCAATAGTTCGAGCTTCTCCACCATGTCGATGCCAACCGCGTTTATCGAACTATCGTCGTCGATCATCGTGGCGCAAACTTTCTCTCCCACTTTACAATAGGTGTGAAAAAGTTCAGCACCATATCCTTTCTCTTCAAGCAAAAAGTCGCCGGAGATCCTCCAGTAGCTCCTTGGTGATGGCGCGCCGGCCGTCTCCTCCGAAGTACCGTGAGAAACGACGGGCTCTGATACCACTTGATGAGGAGCGAACCTCGAGGCGATGGTCGATCCGTTGTTGGCCCGATCTTCCACGGGACAAACATCCATCGCAGCAAGTAACCGTAGCAGGTTTACGAAGATGTTCGCAAATCCCGCGAAAACAACACACCAACCCCTCGATCTGAAGGAATAACGTGGACGAACTGTATAGGCTCAGTTTGTAATCTCCTACGCGTCGCGTTGCAGGAACTCACACGCCGGTAGATATTTTTGACAAGAATCCTCTAAACTCGATAATGGCCGATGACCGGAACACACATGATGTCTAATTCATCTCAAAATAACCTGTGTAGAATGATGCACTAACCTGGCTATTTATAGTACATAGCCGATACCTCTATATTGGAAAAATAAACAACCGAACCTAACAAGCAAAAGCAATCTAGAAAAATCCCTTGGACTCTTTCTATCCTTACTAAGTTACGCGCCTTATTTTTGGCATGCAAACTGTACAAATGAAAGTACTAAACCAGACACAAAACTAATTTGACTTGACTCTAATAAAGTTGGTGCATTACATCTGGTTTGACAGGTGGGCCCCAACCGGATACCTTCATGGAAAGCAGATCACACTTATAGGTTCTCATAACCAACGTGTTGTACTCCTTGCATGGTAAGAAATAAAACAAGAAATATATATTGATTCTGTTCCTTTCAAACCAGCTCATCTTCTTCTTATCTTCTTGTAGCATGCACGCATGGAACTCCTGATGTTGCGCGCTTGTTGATCTCAACAAGAAATACAAAAGCAATTTAATCCTTTCCTCCTTGTGGGTCTCAAACTTAGCTTGGCTTAAGTCATGGTTGAACACAACACACTTTTGCACCATTAATCCAACCGCCTGCAAGGTCGTAGGACCAGGCGTGGCCGTACCATCCTCCCTCCCTTCATGCGAAATCGTTCTCGATTTCGAGTCAATCTCTAAAGCAATAACATGATCTGCTGGTTGAACGTGTAACAAAAGAAATTCAACAGCTTCGGCTTCCTTTTTTGCTTCTTCTTGCTCCTTCATCTTCACCAGTCATTTTTCCCTCCACGCCTTGAAGAGCTTCTTCTCCATGACCATGAGAACATATTTTGTATCCCGTTCGACCGTGTATGTATTGGTGTGGTAGTCCTGTCTAGCATTATTTTTCTTGTACCATGGCTCTCCCAGCAGCATATGACATGAAACCATGGGCACTGGAATTACGTCGCACAAAACCTCACAAGAAAATTTGCCGACTGAAAACAGTACCATAGTTTGGTGCGTGATCGAGCTTGTCGTAGCACCTCCTCAGTGAGTAAGGCCGTGGATGTGGTGTCGTCAATAGTTCCAGCTTCTCCACCATGTCGATGCCAACTGCGTTTATCGAACTATCGTCGTCGGTCGTCGTGGCGCAAACTTTCTCTCCCACTTTACAATAGGTGTGAAAAAGTTCAGCACCATATCCTTTCTCTTCCAGCAAAAAGTCGCCGGAGAGCCTCCAGTAGCTCCTTGGTGATGGCGCGCCGGCCGTCTCCTCCGAAGTTCCGTGAGAAACGACGGGCTCTGATAACACTTGATGAGGAGCGAACCTCGAGGCGAGGGTCGATCCGTTGTTGGCCCGATCTTTCACCGCACAAACCTCCATCGCAGCAAGTAACCGTAGCAGGTTTACTAAGATGTTCGCAAATCCCGCGAAAACAACACACCAACCCCTTGATCTGAAGGAATAACGTGGACGAACCGTATAGGCTCAGTTTGTAATCTCCTACGCGTCGCGTTGCAGGAACTCACACGCCAGTAGAGATTTTTGACAAGAATCCTCTAAACTCGATAATGGCCGACGGCCGGAACACACATGGTGTCGAATTCATCTCAAAATAACCTGTGTAGAATGATGCACTAACCTAGCTATTTATAGTACATAGCTGATACCTCTATATTGGAAAAATAAACAACCGAACCTTACAAGCAAAAGCAATCTAGAAAAATCCCTTGGACTCTTTCTATCCTTACTAAGTTACGCGCCTTATTTTTGGCATGCAACCTGTACAAATGAAAGTACTAAACCAGACACAAAACTAATTTGACTTGACTCTAATAAAGTTGGTGCATTACATCTGGTTTGCTAGGTGGGCCCCAACAGGATCCCTTCAAGGAAAGCAGATCAGACTTATAGGTTCTCATAACCAACGTGTTGTACTCCTTGCATGGTAAGAAATAAAACAAGAAATATATATTAATTCTATTCCTTTCAAACCAGCTCATCTTCTTCTTATCTTCTTATAGCATGCACGCATGGAACTCCTGATGTTGCGTGCTTGTTGATCTCAACAAGAAATACAAAAGCAATTTAATCCTTTCCTCCTTGTGGGTCTCAAACTTAGCTTGGCTTAAGTCATGGTTTTGCATTGGTTTATACTAACTTATCTCACGAGTTCTTGTTGAGTCTTATGTGGATGAAGTTTTTGAGAAATAGAGAAACCATGATATGAGAGGAATTACGGAGACACAAAAGTTCAAGCTTGGGGATGCCCAAGGCATCCGAAGATAATATTTCAAGAAGTCTCAAGCGTGTAAGCTTAGGGATGCCCCGGTTGGCATCCCACCTTTCTTCTTCAACAACTATCGGTTAGTATCGGTTGAACCTAAGTTTTTGCTTCTTCACATGAGTTGTGCTATCCTTGCAATGTCATTTTATTTTGCTTTGCTTGCTGTTTGAATAAAATACCAAGATCTGAAATTATGAAATGAGAGAGAGTCTTCACATAGTTGCATAATTATTTAGCTACTCATTGATCTTCACTTATATCTTTTTGGAGTAGTTTGCCATTTACTCGTGTGCTTCACTTATATCCTATGAGTAAATGGTTGAATGATTTGAATGTCATAAATCTGAAATTATATATGTTTCATATGCTTACCCCATTGGGAGTAAAGACTTCACATCTAAGAAGTAGAGGTAGTAAATTTATTGAAGGTTAGCAAGCATTGTATTGTTCACTTGAACAATTCATGAAAGAATACTGAAGGAAGATAAATTTAGCATATAAATATACTATCTTGGACATCTTCTATGATTGTGAGCCCCGTTAATTATTTTCAAACCTAAGAAAATTAGGTGAAGTTGGACAAGGAATACAACGTAATGAGTTATGCTTGGGTGTATTTGTATAGAAGTTATATTGTTATAGATCCTCCAACATGTGGTGCTTGCTATTTAGAATCCTTTGCTAGCCAAAATATCTGTACTAAGCGGGAATACTGCTTGTGCATCCAAATTCCTTGAACCAAGTTTCTTCCATGAGTGTCCACCATATCTACCTATATGCGGTTTTTACCTACCATTCCAGTAAATTTGCATGTGCCAAACTCTAAACCTTCAAATAATAATCTGTTTTGTATGCCCGAATCGCTCATGTACTAACTAGGGGCTGTCAGTATCTTCCATGCTAGGTGGGTTATTCTCACGATGAGTGGACTCCGCTCATCATTCACGAGAAAATGCCTGGTAACCGGGATGCCCAGTCCCATGATCAAAAGATCAAAATCAAATCAAAAAAATAATTGCAAAAAAAACTCCCCCAGTATTGATGTTAGTTGGAGGCACCCGTTGTTTCGGGCAAGCCATAGATTGATGATTGTTGGTGGAGGGGGAGTGAAAACTTTACCATTTTGTTTGGGAACCGCCTATAATGTATGTAGTATGGAAGATATTGGGAACTCTTGGTTATTATGTTGACAATGAAAGCATACCTCTCAAAGTTATTTTCATCTATATTTCAAAATCGAGCTCTGGCACCTCTGCAAATCCCTGCTTCCCTCTGCGAAGGGCCTATCTTTTACTTTTATGCAAGAGTCAGTAGTATTCCTTCTCATTCCTACCTAATCTTTAGTTGGCAAGCATCATGTGTTGGGGAAAGATCTAAGCATATGTGGCCATGCAAATATATTTGATCATGAATTATTATTGTTGAGAATTATCTATATGATAAGTGAGTTGGGAGGCGAAACACTAAGCCCCTATCTTTATCTGTGTTCGATGGATGCTATTTGTTCTAAGAATATGCTTTGAGTGGTAGCAGTCATGGAAGACTATATGATAGTTGAGTATGTGGGGTTTGCTAAATCAAAGCTCTCACATAGACCCTTCCTGAAAATAAGATGAATTGCAATTGTTTGATGACTGAGAACATAGTTTGCTAGTTTTCAAGAAACTTTATGGTCTATGCTTTAACATGTGAATAGCTTGTTGCTTGATCTTGAGAAGTTTTATGAGATGAACTACTATTATGACATATAATGATGCTAGAAAAGGTGATTGAAATTATCATTGATGAAACTTGTGCACCTGCTAGCATTCACACTTCATAAATTCTTTCTTTTATCATTTACCTACTCGAGGACGAGCAGGAATTAAGCTTGGGAATGCTGATACGTCTCCAACGTATCTATAATTTATGAAGCATTCATGCTATTATATTATTTGTTTTGGATGTTTACGGGCTTTATTATACACTTCTATATTATTTTTGGGACTAACCTATTAACCGGAGGCCCAGCCCATATTGCTGTTTTCTTGCCTATTGCAGTGTTTCGAAGAAAAGGAATATCAAACGGAGTCCAAACGGAATGAAACCTTCGGGAGCGTGATTTTTGGAACGAACGTGATCCAGGAGACTTGGAGTTGAAGTCAAGGAAGCTTCGAGGTGGCCACAAGGGTGGAGGGCGCCCCCACCTACTGGGTGCGCCCCCCCGTCTCGTGGGCCCCTCGAGGCTCCCCCGACCGACTTCTTTCGCCTATATAAGTCCATATACCCTAAAACCTTCGGGAAAAAAGAATAGATCGGGAGTTCCGCCGCCGCAAGCCTCTGTAGCCACCAAAAACCAATCGGGACCCTGTTCCGGCACCCTGCCGGAGGGGGGATCCCTCACCGGTGGCCATCTTCATCATCCCGGCGCTCTCCATGATGAGGAGGGAGTAGTTCACCCTCGGGGCTGAGGGTATGTACCAGTAGCTATGTGTTTGATCTCTCTCTCTCGTGTTCTTGAGGTGGTACGATCTTGATGTATCGCGAGCTTTGCTATTATAGTTGGATCTTATGATGTTTCTCCCCCTCTACTCTCTTGTAATGGATTGAGTTTTCCCTTTGAAGTTATCTTGTCGGATTGAGTCTTTAAGGATTTGAGAACACTTGATGTATGTCTTGCCGTTCTTATCTGTGGTGACAATGGGATATCACGTGATCCACTTGATGTATGTTTTGGTGATCAACTTGTGGGTTCCGCCCATGAACCTATGCATAGGGGTTGGCACACGTTTTCGCCTTGACTCTCCGGTAGAAACTTTGGGGCACTCGTTGAAGTACTTTGTGTTGGTTGAATAGATGAATCTGAGATTGTGTGATGCAGATCGTATAATCATGCCCACGGATACTTGAGGTGACAATGGAGTATCTAGGTGACATTAGGGTTTTGGTTGATTGGTGTCGTAGGGTGTTATTCTAGTATGAACTCTATGATAGATTGAACGAAAAGAATAGTTTCGTGTTATTTTACTTCAGACTCTTGAATAGATCGAGCAGAAAGGATAACTTTGAGGTGGTTTCGTACCCTACCATACTCTCTTCGTTTCTTCTCCGCTATTAGTGACTCTTTGTTGCATGTTGAGGGATAGTTATATGATCCAGTTATGTTATTATTGTTGAGAGAACTTGCACTAGTGAAAGTATGAACCCTAGGCCTTGTTTCCTACCATTGTAATACCGTTTACGCTCACTTTTACCACTTGTTACCTTGCTGTTTTCATATTTTCAGATTACAAATACTCATATCTACCATCCATATTGCACTTGTATCACCATCTCTTCACCGAACTAGTGCACCTATACAATTTACCATTGTATTGGGTGTGTTGGGGACACAAGAGACTCTTTGTTACTTGGTTGCAGGGTTGTTTGAGAGAGACCATCTTCATCCTATGCCTCCCATGGATTGATAAACCTTAGGTCATCCACTTGAGGGAAATTTGCTACTGTCCTACAAACCTCTGCACTTGGAGGCCCAACAACGTCTACAAGAAGAAGGTTGCGTAGTAGACATCACCTGAATCCCTACTACGCGCCGTGAGCCGCCACCTCCCTCCTCCTCCCTCTCCTCCTCTATGCGCGAGTGCGCCCGCCGCCTCGCTTGGCATCGTCCCGCCACTCCCCTGCCTCTCGCTCTCCTCGTCGAACCCCGCGCTCGTCGCGGTCCCGCTCGCCCCGTGCCCTGCTTCCGCCTCTGGCCCCGTGGGTTACCGCCGTTTCGGCGACCAGCTCCGGCGCCCGCCGCGCACTCTCTCCTCCTAAGTGTCGTCCCGTTCGGCCACCACAACCGCCGCGGCCCCCTGCTCTACTCGGCCGCGACCGTTGTGCCCGCTGCACCCGCCACCACCTTTGGCGTCCGGCGCCGGCGTCGCTCTGGCGCCCTGGAGCATTCCCCCCTCTTTCGGGCGGGTCCGCCGCCCCGATTCGCCCGTGCGCCCGCACCCGTCGCCCGCTAAGCCACTGGAGCCAATGACAGCCCGGGCCCACGCCCCTGGAAAAATAATAATAATAAAAAAGAAAAATATATTGGAAATTTAATAATTAAATTAGTTTAATTAATTAATTAACTAGATTAACTCTGCTTAACTAACCTAATCACTTAGTTAATCTAATTAACTCTGATTAGCTAATTATGTCAATGACAAACGGGACCCAGTTGTCAGTTTGACTGGTCAACAGTCATAGTTGATCGCTAACATCATGCTGACGTCATAAATGCTTTTTGATTAATTTAATCTGATAATTCCTGAAATGAAATTAAACTTTAAAAATTGATATAAAATAATTCGTAACTCGGATGAAAATACTTTGTACATGAAAGTTACTCAGAACGATGAGACGAATCCAAATACGTAGCCTGTTTGTCAGCCACACGTCCCTAGCATACAGAACCTGCAACATTTCACCTCCGGTTCATCTGTCCGAAAACGCGAAACACCGGGGATACTTTCCCGCATGTTTCCCCCTTTCGCCGGTATCACCTACTACCGTGTTAGGGCACCCCTAGCACCGCTCCTTATCATGTCATGCATCGCTATGCTTATGTTTGCATTATATTTATTGTTTCTTCCCCCTCTTGTCTCCGGTAGACTACGAGACCGACGTTGCTGCTGCCCCGTTCGACTACGGAGTTGACGACCCCTCCTTCTTGCCAGAGCAACCTGGCAAGCCCCCCCTTATCACCAGATATCGCCTATTCCTTCTCTCTACTGCTTGGACTAAAGTAGTGTAGCATGTTACTGCTTTCGGTTAATCCTATTCTGCGGCATAGCCTGTCATTGTTGCTACAATTGTTGATACCTTTACCTACTATCCTAATGCTTAGTATAGGATGCTAGTGTTCCATCAGTGGCCCTACACTCTTGTCCGTCTGCCATGCTATACTACTGGGCCGTGATCACTTCGGGAGGTGATCACGGGCATATGCTATATACTTTATACTGTTACATTACTTATGATACTGTTGGAGATGGGGGCTGAAGGGGCAGGTGGCTCCATCCCGGTAGAGGTGGGCCTGGGTTCCCTACGGCCCCCGATTGTTACTTTGTGGCAGAGCGACAGGGCAGTTTGAGACCACCTAGGAGAGAGGTGGGCCTGGCCCTAGTCAGCGTCCGCGGTTACATCAATTAACACGCTTAACGAGATCTTGGTATTTGATCTGAGTCTGGCCACTGGCCTATACGCACTAACCAACTACGCGGGAACAGTTATGGGCACTCGACGTCGTGGTATCAGCCGAAGCCTTCTTGACGTCAGCGACTGAGCGGCGTGCGCCGGATTGGACTGTAAGCCTGCTCTTGTATTAAGGGAGCTAGTTCTGCTTCCGGCCGCCCACGCAACGTGCAGGTGTGCAATGGGCGATGGGCCCAGACCCCTGCGTGCATAGGATTTAAACCGGCATGCTGACCTCTCTGTTGTGCCTAGGTGGGGCTGCGACGTGTTGATCTTCCGAGGCCGGGCATGACCTAGGAAAGTTTGTCCGGCCAAAGGGGATCGAGCGTGTTGGGTTATGTGGTGCACCCCTGCAGGGAAGTTTATCTATTCGAATAGCCGTGTCCCTCGGTAAAAGGACGACCCGGAGTTGTACCTTGACCTTATGACAACTAGAACCAGATACTTCATAAAACACACCCTTCCAAGTGCTAGATATAACCCGGTGATCGCTCTCACACAGGGCGACGAGGGGAGGATCGCCGGGTAGGGTTACGCTATGCGATGGTACTTGGTGAACTTACCATCTATTCTCTTCTCCATGCTGCAAGATGGAGGCTGCCAGAAGCGTAGTCTTCGACAGGACTAGCTATCGCCCTCTTATTCTGGCATTCTGCAGTTCAGTCCACTGATATTGCCCCTTTACACAGATACCCATGCATATGTAGTGTAGATCCTTGCTTGCGAGTACTTTGGATGAGTACTCACGGTTGTTTTCTCCCTCTTTTCCCCCTTTCCTTTCCTCTCGGTTGTCGCAACCAGATGCTGGAGCCCAGGAGCCAGACGCCACCATCGACGATGACTCCTACTACACCGGAGGTGCCTACTACTATGTGCAGGCCGCTGACGACGACCAGGAGTAGTTTAGAAGGATCCCAGGCAGGAGGCCTGGCCTTTTCGATCGGTGCTACTTTTGTGCTAGCCAACTTATGGCACCTTGTCTAACATATGTCTGTACTCAGATATTGTTGCATCCGCTGACTCGTCTATGATCGAGCACTTGTATTCGAGCCCTCGAGGCCCCTGGCTTGTATTATGATGCTTGTATGACTTATTTTATTTTTAGAGTTGTGTTGTGATATCTTCCCGTGAGTCCCTGATCTTGATCGTACACGTTTGCGTGTATGATTAGTGTACGATTGAATCGGGGGCGTCACAAGTTGGTATCAGAGCCGACTGCTTGTACGAATCCCCCTTCCATACTCCTTGGCCGAAGTTGAGTCTAGTCAATGAAAACTGTTTTACTAACATGGCTAGGTGGCTTACGGGCCCACATCGCCATTGGGTGGTATTAGGATCTTTTTATTCCTTGATCTATACTCTGGGACTCTGATCTCTCTCCTATTCGGGTTTAATGAATTTACTAAAATCTAACTTTAGGTTCTAGTTACTACTTCCTCCCGGAGAACCCCTCACTCCAGATGATTTCTCCGTGCACTAGAAGAATTCGAAGATACTCTCCGATATTCTCTTGAGATCTTGTGCTTGGCGCTTTTGCAATTCCCTACCACCGAAACATCCCTAAGGATAATTACTTACACCTGTCGTTCTTACTTTTATTCCAAGTGGATGTTGTTATTGCAGGATAACCCGGGAATACTTTGTACCTACTGCCGTGCAGTTCTTTGCCACCTGAATACCCCTACGAATAATTTCTCGCACTTATCGAGTATCCACTCATCCCCAGTTGATTCAACTAGTTCACAAAAATCTTCGAAATGCTATTTGAACTTCCGAAAATCCCAAGCAGCCTATTGCTCTTGAAATTCTTGCTTGCTTGCATTATGGTTAATCCCATAAGTCTCGTAATCATATTGGCATCCCTTGTCATTATCATTTTGAGGCCGTTGATTCAAAATGTTGCGAATGCTCGCAATCCTTAATCAGATCCTAGAATTCATTCTTTCGGCTCAGACGTCATTTTAAACATGAGCTGAATCTCGACCAATCAAATTGTTGTCGATTTTACCCCAAAGCTTACTCAACTTATCCATCCTTAATCAGAGCGTTTGCTTCTGATCCTTTGATTTGGAAATCATAATTCCTTTACATGTGAGCCTTGAATTAGCCAGTTGCTTCTATAATCCAATGCCTTCGCATTGTTTCTTCCTCTGGTTGTGTGCCGATACTTACATCAGCTTCACTATGGACCGTCGGATCCTTTGTTGAAATATCGTCCGACAGTGTCCTTCGTATACAAAAACCTCGAGAAGTTCTTTCCCTGATACATAATGCCTTCGGTAAATTGTATCCTCTCATTTTGTCACCCATGCTCTACTATCGAGCTTGTGTTATTTACTATTGAAGCTTGTGGTATAAGTTCCCAAGATGCCCCTAAGGGTTGAACCTATGCCTTCCCAGATCCGGGTGAACCCGAGAACTATAACGGGTCATACTCTTCTGGTGTTTTGCTAGATAAAATTTAAACATTACAACTTCTTCGAAAAATGAGAAGTGAATGAAAGGTTATGCATTGGAGAAGTGGGAGTCGACCTTGAACTTTGTGTTCATGCCCATGGACACGATGTAGATCCTATCATGAAAGCTTCTTGTAATAATAACTATTTCCTTGATATAATATGCTTTGGTATCGGTGAATTGATCCTTTGCAATCGTGCTTCCGAACATATGTTCTTCTTTGATCCCATTTCTCGCGCAAATTTATGCACTTGTCTTCTGTGGATCAATACCCCGGTCCAACCTCTACTTTGATCTGTCGTCGAGTATTACCCCCTGGTATCTCGAGATTATCACGAAACTGCATAACTTCTTATGAGTTCTTCATCAAGTACTACATTCTCACTGATTCAATTTTTTCACGGGCTCTGAGTTATTAAACACTCAAAGACACCGATAACTGAATCGAGTTCGCATTGCGATTCAAAAAGTATTAGAACTCTTCATTGCTTACAAATTTAATACTCGATAACACCATTCCTAGCCTAATTGGCTATATCATTATCGTGCTGATTTTAACTGTGCTACCTGGTCCTTATTCCCGGAGCATAACTTTCGGCGATGAGCTAAGCTTACGTCGATCTTCCTTGTCTTATCATTTCACCTCCAACAGCGAGCTTGATTCCGAGTTGGTGTCGTATACATAGACCCAATAATCTTTCACTGCATCAGTCCTTTTGCTTGATGTAGTCGTTGTTCGATTGCTTCTTCGTGGAGCCTCTCGACAAAATTTTCATGATCATTATCAACATCTTGACTACTTCCTTGATATCAATTGAATTCATGATGAGAAATACCATCCTTGCCCTCGATGATTTGTTTTATCATCGATCATTTTATTGCCTTCCATTCAACACAAAATTGTTCGTGTTTTGTGTTATACCTTGAGTTCCTTGCTATCCAACATTTGTTCTTCTTTACCTTTAAGTATTATCATCTTTTATGACAAGCATGTCGTGAGAGTTTCACCACCTCTTAGGAATTCTTGATACAAGTGATACTTCTTGCCATCTTCGTTCATTCCTTGGTCCCCGTGTTGTTTCTAGCCAAAAAAAATACGACAAGTGAACTATGATGTCCGAATTTAAAACTTCTAGCAACCCTATTGCTTTGAAGTTAATGGTCGATAGTTCATTCTTAGACTATTGGTTATTGAATCACCATTCTAACATTGAACATGCTACCTAACCCCATATTTCGGGTGCACCTTTCAACCAATGTTTAATTGTGTGTGTTTTCCTCGAGCATACCTCATTATATCATCTCATCTGACAAATGTTATCTCCTTATTCACATAGTTGTGGAAATCCATCCTTTTGGAAATCTTGAGGAATTGTCCCTGAGTCCATCAGGCACCTCCTCGTCCTCTCCTTGGTTAAATGATGAACTCTTGTTTTGGAACTCGCTTCCATAGTTCATTTCCGGAGAATCTTACAATGACAGCTCGTCAATTTGTGTTGCACCTTTTCTTCTCAGGCATCCTGAGTCTGAGGCATCCTGGCACCAATCAGATCTGGATCTCGGTCAGATATGATGATTGGGACATATTTCCAAGAGTTATAACATTGGTCTTTATATGACCCGGTAAGATGATGTCATGCCTAGCACACCTGGCCAGAGGACCTATTGTTATAGTTTCCTTTTAACAAGCTTAGCTATTCTTCCATGAGGAAATCGTAAGACTTATCTTATAAGTTGTTCCTGATGAATCCTTGGTGTATGCAAAGTCCGACCTTGCTTGAAGACCATGTCGATGCTATCACGAAGCATGTCTGTGGTACTCCGATTTTCAATAAAAACATTTGAAGCACAATGCTAAATTTTCCTTATCAATTATCCAAACACCGTTGTATGGGTAACGTCATGAAATTTCTCTCCCCTTACCTAAAAGGGTTTTCTACTTTATATCCTATCATGGATATCATGCTCTGCTTGTCCTTGGGAAGGATATACCCCTGAAGCACATTTTCCTTTCCATTGTTCTGTTTAATCGGATAATCGCTTTTTCATTTCCATTGATTGTTTAAACCTTTCTTGTAATCTACTTATCTGAGGAGTGATAATTCACTGCTTAGGTAAGCTCCTTGTTGTACCACTCTATTAGTAAGACCCTGTTACTATTGTTGATGACATTCCGGTAACCACCGATGGACGAGAACTTTGCATATTGGTCCGCCTCGTTCAATGAGCAGGAAAATGGTTCTCTTCGTCCCTCGCCCTTGGTACCGATGTTGTTGCCGACATAACTGACAGGCTATCCTCTGACATGCCTTGCTTACATGATCGTGCAAGACATTACTGCCCTTTCTACTTTTAACCCACATGGTGGGCCCATAACCCACAGTTCCACAGGATCGAAACCTGACTCTCCTGTACCCCTTGTTTCCAAAGTTATTCCTCACGCGCGGCTTTGTATGTAATTCACGAGCCACCTTTCGAGAGATCACCAATTCTGGTATCCGACACAATACTTATTCTCGTTGCTCTAGACCCCTTTCACACTCTGTTTCAGGCAAAAAATGATTGCCTATCTGCTTGAAACTTCTTATTGCACCTTCTTACCTTGCTCTCGATATTTTCTGAAGTTTCAATTCAAGAGTTACTTTCGGCCACGTTCCCCGATGTTATCGACCAGATAGTCAACCTTGCAGAGGTAGGTTCTTCCGGAATACCCACACGTTATTCTTTCGTAAGTCCGATGGAGTTCCTGAAGGAAGGATGCCGATTTCATCATGATGACCTGAGGCAGAGAATTGAAGACATCAATGTAATGGGTCGACCTCTCCGAGATGTGCAACAAGAACGAGAAGATCCGTTACAATTTCGTAACCAATATCTTTCCCCCTTATTCCATCTCTTAAATCTCGGGACGAGATTTCTTGTAGTGAAGGAGAATTGTGACGCCCGGATAATCAAGCTACAGTAACCTCTGCTAATGATGCCACGTCACCTCGATTACTGTTGCTAATCTTGCGTTAGTTCGAAATCGATTCAAATTCAAATTCAAAATCAAGGAAACAATAAAGCTTTTCAAATATTAAAACTAAAATGTTCGGAGTGAACCAAATATTGCAGAGGAGGTTATGGTGGCGAAACCACACCTTTATAAAATGTTTAAATATTATAAGTTGAATAAAACAGTAGTGAAAACTATTATTTAAATAATTTTAAATATTAAATAATTATGAAACTATTTTAGTTTGGGTAGCAAGTTAATGTGGCCATGGCATATCTGGTAACAACAAATTAGGTGCCATTTTGGTATTTTGCTAAAACAAAAATAATAGGGAACTAAAAGAAAACAAAAAACAAAATAAATAAAAAGTAAAAAAACCAAAGAAAAGAAAAGAGCCCCCCTTTCCCACTGGACCTCGGCCCATCTGGCCGAAACTAGTCAGGCCGGCCCACTCGGTGCCCCTGCATAACCCCCATGCCCCACTAACCCTAGCCCGATCCACCACCACACCCGCACTTTCCCACGATCCCCTCTCTCCCTCGGTCACTCCTCTCCTCCTCTCCCGATCCGATCTGGATCAGGATCGAACCCCCCTATGCCCGAGGCCGCTGCCCCTGGCGCCGCCCCGACGGCCGCGCCGGCCACTCGGTGTTGCCCGACGCCGCTTGCCGTTGCCCGTCGTCGCCACCCCGCCGCACCTCATCGGCGCCCCGCCGCCCGCCGCCGTCGCCGGACTGCTCGGGTCGCCACCGCCCCGTCGTCCTCGTCTCCACGTCGCCACGCCGCACGTCGTCCCCGACCTCCGTCCAGCCCGCTACCCTGAATCCCTACTACGCGCCGTGAGCCGCCACCTCCCTCCTCCTCCCTCTCCTCCTTTATGCACGCGTGCGCCCGCCGCCTCGCTTCGCATCGTCCTGCCACTCCCTGCCTCTTGCTCTCCTCGTTGAACCCCACTCTCACCGCGCTCCCGCTCGCCCCGTGCCCCGCTTCCGCCTCTGGCCCCGTGGGCCACCGCCGTTTCGGCGACCAGCTCCGGCGCCCGCCGCGCACTCTCTCCTCCTCGCTGCTGTCCCGTTCGGCCACGACGCCCGCCGCGGCCCCCTGCTCTGCTCGGCCTCGACCGTTGCGCCCGCTGCACCCGCCACCACCTTTGGCGTCCGGCGCCGGCGCCCTGGAGCGTCCCCCCCTTTCGGGCGGGTCCGCCGCCCCGATTTGCCCGTGCGCCCGCACCCGTCGCCCGCTAACCCATTGGAGCCAATGACAGCCCGGGCCCACGCCCCTGGAAAAATAATAATAATGAAAGAGAAAAAAACAAAAAAAGTATATTGGAAATTTAATAATTAATTTAGTTTAATTAATTAATTAACTAGATTAACTCTGCTTAATTTAGTTTAATTGATATAGAAATAATTCGTAACTCGGATGAAAATACTTTGTACATGAAAGTTACTCAGAACGACGAGACGAATCCAAATACATAGCAAGTTCGTCAGCCACGCGTCCCTAGCATAGCGAACCTGCAATATTTCACCTCCGGTTCATCTGTCCGAAAGCGCGAAACACCAGGGATACTTTCCCGGATGTTTCCCCCTTTCACCGGTATCACCTACTACCGCGTTAGGGCACCCCTAGCACCGCTCCTTATCATGTCATGCATCGCCATGCTTATGTTTGCATTATATTTATTGTTTCTTCCCACTCTTGTCTCCGGTAGACTACGAGACCGACATTGCTGCTGCCCCGTTCGACTACGGAGTTGACGACCCCTCCTTCTTGCTAGAGCAACCAGGCAAGCCCCCCCCCCCTTGATCACCAGATATGGCCTATTCCTTCTCTCTACTTCTTGCATTGGAGTAGTGTAGCATGTTACTGCTTTCGGTTAATCCTATTCTGCCGCATAGCCTATCATTGTTGCTACAATTGTTTATACCTTTACCTGCTATCCTAATGCTTAGTATAGGATGCTAGTGTTCCATCAGTGGCCCTACACTCTTGTCCGTCTGCCATGCTATACTACTGGGCCGTGATCACTTCGGGAGGTGATCACGGGCATATGCTATATACTTTATACTGTTACATTACTTATGATACTGATCGGAGATGGGGGCTGAAGGGGCAGGTGGCTCCATCCCGGTAGAGGTGGGCCTGGGTTCCTGACGGCCCCCGACTGTTACTTTGTGGTGGAGCGACAGGGCAGGTTGAGACCACCTAGGAGAGAGGTGGGCTTGGCCCTGGTCGGCGTCCGCGGTTACATCAATTAACACGCTTAACGAGATCTTGGTATTTGATCTGAGTCTGGCCACTGGCCTATACGCACTAACCAACTACACGGCAACAGTTATGGGCACTCGACGTCGTGGTATCAGCTGAAGCCTTCTTGACGTCAGCGACTGAGCGGCACGCGCCGGATTGGACCGTAAGCCTGCTCTTGTATTAAGGGGGCTAGTTCTGCTTCCGGCCGCCCCTGCAACATGCAGGTGTGCAATGGGCGATGGGCCCAGACCCCTGCGCACATAGGATTTAGACCGGCGTGCTAACCTCTTTGTTGTGCCTAGGTGGGGCTGTGATGTGTTGATCTTCCGAGGCGGGGCATGACCCAGGAAAGTGTGTCCGGCCAAAGGGGATCAAGCGTGTTGGGTTATGTGGTGCACCCGTGCAGGGAAGTTTATCTATTCGAATAGCCGTGTACCTCGGTAAAAGGACGACCCGGAGTTGTACCTTGACCTTATGACAACTAGAACCGGATACTTAATAAAACACACCCTTCCAAGTGCCAGATATAACTCGGTGATCGCTCTCACACAGGGCGACGAGGGGAGGATCGCCGGGTAGGGTTATGCTATGCGATGCTACTTGGTGAACTTACCATCTACTCTCTTCTACATGCTGCAAGATGGAGGCTGCCAGAAGCGTAGTCTTCGACAGGACTAGCTATCCCCCTCTTATTCTGGCATTCTGCAGTTCAGTCCATCGATATTGCCCCTTTACACAGATACCCATGCATATGTAGTGTAGATCCTTGCTTGTGAGTACTTTGGATGAGTACTCATGGTTGCATTCTCCCTCTTTTCCCCCTTTCCTTTCCTCTCGGTTGTCGCAACCAGATGGTGGAGCCCAGGAGCCAGACGCCACCGTCGACGACGAGTCCTACTACACCGGAGGTGCGTACTACTACGTGCAGGCTGGTGACGACGACCAGGAGTAGTTTAGGAGGATCCCAGGCAGGAGGCCTTGCCTTTTCGATCGGTACTCAGATATTGTTGCTTCCCCTGACTCGTCTATGATCGAGCACTTGTATTCGAGCCCTCGAGGCAACTGGCTTGTATTATGATGCTTGTATGACTTATTTTATTTTTAGAGTTGTGTTGTGATATCTTCCCGTGAGTCCCTGATCTTGATCGTACACGTTTGCGTGTATGATTAGTGTACGATTGAATCGGGGGCATCACACCACCCGCGTGCTTCACTCTAAGTCAGGAGGAGATCCAGCAGTTTTCACCTTCCTCGTAGGAGTAAAACTTCCTTACGGTTACGCGGGGAAGCTAAGCAGATACCTAGACTCAGCGAAGCAGAAGTTCAGCGGGATGAAGTCTCACGACTGTCACGTGCTGATGACGCAGATACTTCCAGTTGCAATCCGTGGGATCATGGACGCGCACATCTGTGAAACACTATTTGGCCTATGCAACTTTTTTGACGTCATCTCTCGGAAGTCGGTTGGCGTGAGGAAACTCAGAAGGCTACAGGAAGAGATCGTGGTGATACTATGCGAGCTTGAGATGTACTTCGCGCCCGCATTCTTCGATGTTATGGTGCATCTGCTGGTCCATATCGTGGAGGATATCATCCAACTCGGGCCAACGTTCCTGCACAGCATGATGTCGTTCGAAAGGATGAATGGTGTCATCAAAGGATACGTTTGCAACAGGGCACGTCCAGATGGAAGCATAGCCAAGGGCTTTCTGACCGAAGAGTGCATCTCCTACTGCACGAATTATCTAGGCATCGAGAACCCCGTTGGTCTGCCCGTCAACAGGCACCTCGGCAGCCTCGCTGGATGGGGTCACCACGAGGGTCGCCACAAAATGCATGTCGACTTCAAGGGTCGACTCGCCTACTTTGAAAGAGCAAACCTAGTCGCGCTACAACACATAGACGTGGTCGATCCTTGGGTGGTAGAGCACAAAACCTTTATTGAGAAGACGTAAAATGACCGAGGCCAACAGAGGACGGACGGAGATATAATCAAAGAGCACAACTCATGTTTCACGCGTTGGTTCAAGGACAAGCTTCTATCGTACCCTTTACATGAGGATTCTCCCGTGGAAGAAAAACTCATATTCGCCTTGTCACAGGGTGTCGAGCACAACCTGATGACCTATGAGGCGTACGATATCAACGGCTACACAATCTACACCGAGGAAAAGGACATGAAGAGCGATTATCAGAACTCCGGGGTAACGATGAAATCCTACACCGGTAACGACAAGGACAGATACTACGGAAGGATCGAGGAGATCTGGGAGCTGAGCGACGCTGGAGAGAAGGTCCCGATGTTACGTGTCAGATGGGCCAAGAGCGTCCTAAAATAAGACCGGTATTTCACCACCATGGTTATACCCGAAGCCAAATCCAAGACCGCGGGCGCAAACGGCACCGCGAAAAATGAGCCATGGGTACTGGCTTCCCAAGTGGACCAATGCTTCTTCATTACCGACCCATCAAAGCCCAGTCGTGTTGTCGTGAGGAGAGGCAAAAGGAACATCATCGGAATGGATGGAGTCGCCAATGAGCAAGACTTCGACAAGTACGGCGACCCGAAGATGGACGATGACGACGACGATGAAGTACCATACATCACAAGAAGAAGCAGGACCACCCTACCTAAAGGACGTCCGTTCAAGAGAAGAACTCCATTTGCGAAAAATAAGGGCAAGAAGAGTATGAAAATATAGCTAAGATTGAATCACGACGTGTCGGCCGCCTGTGTGTGTCAGTGGCAAGCTCAATTATTACATGCAACTAAGTTGAAGTATGGAAATGGCATTTCTTCTGTTCTAGTCCTCTATCCTGTAACCTCTTTTGTTCAAAACAGTGGGGATTAATGTTGTCTGTACTTACCTTCCTTTTGTAACTTCTTCATCACCAAGTCGAAGTATCGACCACCTTCTTCTTGGATTTGGAATTTTTTTTCTTCTCCCTCTTGTTTTGTTGCAAATCATCATTTACAGGCACCTTGGGCATCTTTGTGTTTTCTTCTGGTATTTTAATTGTTTTTATTTATGTTTATTCTGGTAAAATAAAAAAAGTTAGTAATGGCCCACCAGGAGAAGGTGCGCAATTGCTATCACGGTGTTTATGGCGCGCACCCCTAGAAGGTGCGCCATTGATATACCACTTTTTATTTATGTTTATTCTGGCATTTTATTTTTCAGTGTTCCTTTTCCTGCTTAAATTTGCAAACATTCTTTTGAAAATGCGAACATTTTTCTAACTCACAAAAAGTATTGAATTTGTTAATATATTTTGAACTCGTGAATATTTTTAAATTTCATGGGCACTTTTTGAATTCATGAATATTTTTTCAAATTTGATGATATTTTTTCATATTCATAAATATTTTACCAATTCACAAATGTTTTGAAACGCAAGTATTTGAAAATTAGTAATAACTACTTTTGTCGTAAAATTTTAAAATTTATGGTCATTTTCTAAAAAATTATTACATGCAACAAAAAATCCTTAAAAAAAAGTAATGGCGCACCACGAGAAGGTGCGCCATTGCTATCAGTGTGTTTATGGCGCACCCCTAAATGGTGCGCCATTGCAAACCCTCCCCCCACTTAAAGATCCAAGAGACCCAGCTAGTCGTCGTCCTTCTCCCCAATCGATCTGCATCTCGCCCCTCGCTGCCGCCCCCACCCACCGGCGACCTCGCTCCCGGGCTCCGCCGCCCCCACCCACCACCTCCCTCGCCTTCGCCGCTCCTGAGACGCTGACCCTCTATTCTTCCCAGCCCTCGAAACCCTAGAAACCCGCGGCGCCTCTCCGCTCGAGCTCCACCGTGCGAGGCGACAGGCAAGGCGGCGGGCAGAATCTGCTTCAACACCGGAGCGGCGAGCCGCGGAAGCAGGGCGCGACGGTGCTCGACCCCTCCACCCCCCTCCGTCTCCCCGGCGTTCCCCATGATCTCCACACTCGCTCCGCTGGGTCGCACCAGCCACCGCAGGCTGCTCGGCTGCCCCACCTGCTGTCGTTGAACAAGGTAAGGGCAAACGTGTTCTTTTGTTGCTCCGGTAGGTTAGTGCTCAGCTGCCCCAACTGCTGTCTGGACAGCGAAGTTTTTCAAGTAGTGGTGATCAGGCGAAGTCGATCTGTTAAAGTTGGTGGTTTTTAGAGTGGCAAACGTTGTTGTAATGCTGTTGATGCAAATTCTACCTCCCATGGTCCTTTCAGTATTTCAAGTCCTTACAGTGTTTATGTTAATGGTAGTGACCTAGAACAATTTTATGTTGTTAATTTTCATATTATCAGCAGAAAGTAATGCCATGCTCATGATATATAAATTTCTTGTACTGGAATTATGTTGTTAAAGCCATAGGATGTTCTGCCTATCGAATTGATAAGATACACTCTGAATTCAGTTTTTTACTTCTTTAGTAAATACAACATTTAAATATCTTTGAAAGCTTTCGAATATGTATTGGATATAGTTGAAGTTAAGACTTTTTGGTATCTGTATTCATTTCAAAATATATGGATATAGACATATAGTTATGGTAGTGGAACTATTTGATCTGTTTTCGTAGTTGTGGTAGGGGTCCCATAGTTGCGTTTGTGATGAGAGTTTTTCACCCCTAAGAACTTCAACTCGTCAACCAGAAACTTCACATAACTAGGTAACTGATCTGGTTGGAAATGTTTCGGATCAGCTTCCAACATCAAGTTTTGTACATCTAAGATTAAAAACATCCGAACCTAAAGGGTGTATTGTGGGGGTGGTATTCAGGGTTTTTATTCTCCTGCTGTCATACATTTCTACTAGTTGGTGAAAAACTCTCCAACTAGTTCTCCTGCTGTCACCCTAACCCTAACCATAGTTCAAGTGGTTCTAGGTTGTTTCTACTGTTGTTGGCACTATGGATATAGTTGCTGGTTTTCTTGTACTGTTAATTGTGCTATTGTTATCAATTTGTAACACTGTTAGGATAAAAGGCATGAATTACTAGTCTAAGGCTTCCTGATTATGGGCAATTATCAATGCTGGCAGCTTCCAATGCTGGCAGCTTATGATGCTGGCAGCTTCTGAATATACTTTATCTTATGAAATGATTCCAATGCTGGCAGCTTCACATGTTCCAATGCTGGCAGCTTCTGATGTGAAATGACCCCTTTCTCCTGAAATGTTGATTAATTTCCGTTTCGGTTGAGAATGGGGCACTCCTAGGTCAAGACAATTAGCAAAGGTCATGCCCAATTTTCTTGACCTAGAAGGTGCCCGATTCTCAACCAAAACGGAAATATTCCTCTAAATCTGGGAAGAATAGATACTACCCTGATCTCATCCAATAACTCTAGTAGCCTTTTTTCCTATTTAGAGCGGACATGGCCAACAACGATGAGGCCGGCGGTTCGGGCAAGTCATTCTGGGAGCTGTCCCAGGAGATGGAGGAAGAACATCACCGCTATGAGGACGCCGTGGAAGACAATGATCCCGACTACACAACCCCTAGTGGCGTCGGGGATGACACCACTGACGGTGCTGCCGGGGATGCCACCACTGATGATGGCAGCGAACGCACAGATGGCAGCCAACCGAAGAGGCAACGGAAGGACCGGCGCCCGAACTTGCTCGGCACCGTCAAGGAGGAATTTACCGAAGTGTCTTCCAGTGGGCATCGAACGGCGCCCAAAGAATTAGTCAATGGGTACGCGGGACAACTCGGGTGCATTCTCCGGAGCACCGTCTCGATCAACACCGAGAACCTAAGGCATCGTGACTGAGGGAATTTGCGCAACCTCCTCTTCACGAAGCTGCACGAACGATACAAGTTCCCCGGTGACTTCGCAAACACACGCCTCTCAGGGAATAAAGTGAACAGTGCCGCCCTCACGAAGATGAACACGGCCCTGGCTACTTGGAGAGCCGCGGTGAAGAGAAGGATTCTCCGTGGTGATAGTTATGAGAAGATCAAGGAGACAAATCCTTCGATCAGCGAAGCTGACTACCTGGAGTTCAAGATCAAGTGCGAGAGCAACGCATCCGTGGAATCAAGTCATTGGGGGAAAGATATGCGGGACTTGAACTTAGGGGTCCACAAACTCGGTCCCGGTGGTTACAGAGTGGCGGAACCTATATGGGACAAGGAGGACGCGGAGCGTGCCGAGCAAGGCCGACTGCCCCTCTTTGATAAATACCCTGATAAGCAGACCAGGAACTATGTCAGGGCCCGGTACAAGGTGGACCCGGTAACAAAGGAGCTTACCACGGATCCGAAGACCAAGGCGCTTGAGCTTGTTCTGGTAAGGAATGCACCCCCGCGTAATTAGCTCCATATGGTTGCATTCTAATTAATGAAACCAAATTTCTAAATGGTTCACGTTCCTTCCGCAGGAAACTGAAAGCAGTAGCGCGGGGTATCAGAGCTCTTCGTCTGCCCCTTGGGACACCACTTTAAATAGGGCGTTGAACATAGTGAAAAACAAGGATAAGTTCAGTAAGCCGTCGTCAGCTGGTCGTGTGGCCGGCAAAGGCTTGTCCACGAAATGGTCGGAATACTATAAGGCTGGGCGAAAGGAGAGAAAGACCAGCTCGGTAAGCCAGGAGCGCGAGGTTAAAGAACTCAAGGCACAAGTGGCGCGGATTCCGGAGATAGTCCAAGAGCAAGTGCGAGACCAACTGGGAGCGACGATCACCGCCATTATGCCTACCTTGCTTGAGGGGCTGCAGGCGTGGATTGCGGGCGGCCAACAGGGGTGCCCCCAATTCCCAGCTTCAAGGGCAGCAACTCGCACAACGCGCCGGCATTGGTGTCTCCGGCGGAGGCGTCATTGGTGTCTCCGGCGTCGGCGCCGGCACTGGAGCTTAATGCACCCGGGTGTGGGAAGAATACGCCGGTCGGCACCTCAGCAGCAAGCGGCCCCTCCGTCACCTGCACGCCCGCCGTTGGCGGTGCCTCGACATTAGCCAAGCTCGACGCCATCACGGTAACTAAGCCTTGGCCGATGACTTCATCTCCTTGCCTTTGACTGGGCATCCCTGACGCCCTACATGTTTTCGCAGGGCGCCGCCGACGTTCCATGCACTCTCCTGCACTTCGTGGACGGCGAGTTGATCGATGTCGCCAAGGAAAAAATCATTCAACCGGGCAACCTCGTGTTCCATGGTAATCCGATGCCACCCACCGTGTATAGGTTTCAACTGGTTCGGGTGCTGCGGGGCTGTGACGACTTGTTACCTCCATTTTGACCCCCTGGGGCCGAAGAAGATGATGTGATGACCCTTAGCGCCTGCTTAAGCTGGCCCCTGCTTTGGCCGAAGAGCCAGATTCGTTTGGGAGCGGGGGACACCACCCCACAGACAACACCGCCAGTCCTGCCGGCGCCAAGCCATGGCAAGACCGCCGCAACGCTACCGCCGTCAGCTGATCCGGACATGCATATGGCACAGGATCCGGACGACGACGACGGTACATTTTCCAACGTCGATAAGTACTTCAACGAACATGGGTACGGTGACGAATTCTTGGGGCTTCCTTCTCAAGAACCCAACCCTGCAAAAGACGATCGCGATCTAGCTGGTACCTCAGAGAAACCCAATTGTAACAGGCGTCTCGATCCCATTACAGCAGAAGAAGCAAAAGGGACGGAAAAGAAAGAAAAACAAGGGTGCGAGCCAGCCGGCACCGAGTACGATCCGTGCTCAGGGCCTAAGGATATCTCGAGGAGGGTGCATGTGGCGGGTAGGCCAATGCTATCGACTAATCTGCTCAATGCTACAACCGGTGCTATGCGGAGTCTGCATGACTGTGTTCTTTCTATGGACAGCGGCGTCTCTCCGAGAATGATGTGGCATACCCGGTTTTCGTGGCCAAGGTGCCAGAGGGCCGGGGCTTTGTCGATAGCACCAACAGGCGTATGATCGTCCTGCGGTTTGACGACATCTTCGCTATGTTTAACCTTCATCCGCTGCACTACACCTTCATTCGGCTATTTTCGCTCAGTATGGAGATGCGGATCATTAGAGACGAGACCCTGGACATCGTGATAGTCGACCCCTTCTACATGTGTGCGAAGATCTTGGGCAGCGCTGTGGACCGGCAAGTCGCGAGTTCATACCTCGAAGGCGTCTTTCTGGCGAACCCAGATAAGGATAACTTTCGTGCCTTACTTTTCCGAGTAAGTCATCTCCTCACCGCCCCGTAACATATGATTTCTTAGATTTCGATCGTTCTTTTTTTCTCTAACATTCCATGTTTTGTACAGTGACACACATTGAACACTCATCCTCTTAAGCCTGAAATATTCCATGGCCACATATTTTGACTCGGACCGTCAGTCGAAGAAAGACTACACAAATATCAAGAAAGTTCTTGATGATGCTCTCCCTGGCTACGCCAAATCTGGAGGCACCTTCAGGAGGCCAATTTGTAGGTACGACAAACATGTGTTCACCCACGTAATGACGTTCCCCTGCGTCAAGCAGCCGCCTGGCAGTCAGAAGGATGCCTACTTTGCCCTCCATCACATGCGGGCGATCGTACGGGGCCATAATCACCTTATGCTACCAAATAATCTCAAAGATTGGGCCGCACGCTTGTCGGCAATCTAGGACGAGGACATCAGACAAGAATTCTTTCGCATCCAGTCCGAGTTTGCGGAAATCATCTTTCAAGATGTCATTCGTACCTCGGGGCAGTTCTACCTCAAATATCAACCGTCCAACAGTGAAATAGAAACAACGCTACAAATGCAGGCTGACAATGACCGCACATTCATGACCATCACGAAAGACGGCGGCTTCATCCACGCTCCGGGTCCCTGAGTCGAGTCGAAAGTATTGATGCTATGTAGTTCTGAAATATCGATTAGCTCATGTTGTAATTAAACTTTAATGAACTTGTATGTCTCTTTAGTTTGGATAGTCGTTCAACTTATATGTAATCGATGCTATTTCTTAGTAGGACCATGAATCGTGCTATTAATGTGTTGCTTTTCTCTTCCGATCCTTTTGTTGCATACTTATATATTGCTTATATATTATCTGTGAATTGCTACTAACGTTTTGTTTGTCTAGTGCATAGAGATGCCGTCGTACGTCGTGTACAAGGGTAAGGTTCCCAGAGTCTACGACAACTGGGAGGAGTGTCGGAGACAGGTTCACCATTTCAGCGGTAACAGTTACAAATGGTACACCACTAGGGCGGAGGGCGGAAGCTAGATACGCGCGCTATCTAGCGGGAGAGAGGAGGGAGCGTTGGAGGAACCGGATGAAGACCAGTTTCATCACGATGATGCTCATCGTGACCGCAGCTCTCTTCTATGTGATGGTAGTTTAGATGATCGATATCGACTTTGTAATGTGACGACAAACTCGGCTAATATGATGAACTTTGCTAATGTCTCGAGACCTAAACTTGGCTAATGTTTGAACTTTGTTCGCTATTTCAAATTTGGAGACTAATATGATGAAAATTCTATTGTGTGCTGTAACGTATTTTGTAACATGTGCAAATACCAGAAAAGTAAAAAAAAATAATTCCTAATATTCATAGTAGTGGCGCACCATATTGAATATTAGTGGCGCACCAAGGCTAAATACCAGTGGCGCATTATGGGGCATAGTAATGGCGCACCATGGGGCATACGTGAAGGTAAATATTGCCCCCTAGGAGGCATAGTAATGGCGCACTATTGGACATAGTAATGGCGCACTATGTGATGCGCCACTATTATCTGGGATACTAATGGCGCAACAGAGGTGCGCCATTACTATTTGTTACTAGTGGCGTGTTAATAGTGGCACACCTATAGTGCGCCATTAATAGCAAAAACAGGTGCGCCACTAACAGCCTTTTTTCTAGTAGTGTGAAGCGCGGTCCAAGCATCCCGAGACGTCGCGGCGAAGAAGACAAGCGACGATACGCTCGGAGTGAGCGACGACTGAATGGCAAACAGTATCGCCTGGTCTTGAGCCACCCACATGTGATAAGCCGGATGGTACGGTGGCGGATACGGGATGGAGACATCAACATATCCCTCCAAGTAACGACGGAGAAGAGGTAGCACCTGAGCCCGCCACGACAAGTAGTTGTCCGGCGTAAGCTTCACCGGAAGGAGGTGCGAGAAATAAAACGGCGATGGCGCCGAAGCATAACCCGCAGGAGCCTGTGTCGATGGCACATGAAAACCCATCATCGGATCCGCATCGGCGTGAGGGGCGAGCGCCAAGGACGTCTCGTAGCCAGGGGCAGCCAGGGCATCGGCCGAACCGATCAGGGCCCCCGAGGACACGGCGGACGCAGCACCGTAAGCCGCCCCATAGGAGTGCGGTTGCGGCTAGGCCGCATAGGGTGAAGCAGACGGTGAACCGTAGAGTGGCGCCGGCCAGGCAGGGGGCGCCGGTGGTACGACACCGTAGGTTGGTGCAGAGGCGCTGTACCACGGGGCGTCATATGGCCGGGGGCGCCGTAAGGCTTGGGGAACCACCCCATACGCGGTCGGCGCAGGGCCGCGGAAAGACGGCGGCGCCAAAGCAGTGGTCGAGGGAGCAACGCCGCTGGAGACGACCGGCGGAGGCAGATCGCACTGCCCGCCCGGCCTGACCAGAGAGCCCGCTGGGGGTCTGCCGGGCGGCTGAGGCTGCCTCCAGGCGGTAGCGAGTGGGGGTGAGGCGAGGAAGGGCGACGATGGGGCGATCGGCGCGGCAGCGTTGGAAGGAGCCGGCGCGGCAGCGGCGTTGGAGGAAGCTATCGCGATGGCGGCGCTAGGAGGTGCAGCGGAAGACATAAAACCCTAGTCTGATACCATGTCAAACATGGATATTGGGCAACTGCTCGACACCCTAACGGGATGCGGCTATCTCATTATATATAAATACTAAAAGATACAAATACAAGGTGTATACACAAGTCTACGTATAAACAAGTCTACGTATACATATACAGTCTAACAGCTTCCACACGCTCTCACGTTCACCTTCTTTGTACCGGTCAATCAGAACCTTCCCGAGCCTTGCTCCCTTGCTTATCACCGTCGTCTCCTCCTCGTGCCGCCCTCCAGCGACCTCCATCAGCTTGCTGCACCGGTCGCCCTCCCCGGACCAGTAGTAAGCCCACCACCCCCCCATCTCCTCTTTCAGCTTCTTTTTCATGTCCGCGTACACGAGCTCTGTCCCGTCCTTGTCGTCTGGGAGGAGCTCCGGATGGAAGGCCACCAGGTAGGCGCAGTACCTAGACAGTGCTGTGGCCGGCTCGCGTCCGTCCTCAGGCCGCGCGCCCCTCTGCCGCGGACACCTTGCCTCCAACATGGACGTGGCAATGTGCCACGTGAGAATCACATCTGCGACGCTGTCCCTGATGGGCGGGACACGGGATTGCGATGGACTGCTTCCCATGCGTCTCTGCAGTCAGAGCATCTCCTTTCCTCCAAACAAATACTTAATCTTCTAGTAGCAATTATACTACTTCAATCCAAAAAAAATAATTCAAATTATTTTTAGAAATTAAAGTAAGCATGCTATTCTAAATCGAAGGGAAGTCAAACTTACTAATGTAGTAGTACTTCACAGGGAGGATAAAAAAAACAAATCATTGCCATCCAATCTAATTAGAATATTATAAAGTTTAAGTGGCAGAGTCCAGATATATAGTGGGTGTTTGATGTTCGATGGAGGCTTCAGGCTTACTGACATATTACTTTATAATGTCGTTGTGAATAATTAATATAATGACTGCATACATCGCCCAGATGCAGAGCCTGGGGTATATCCTCTTTTTCTAAAAAAACATATACAATGGGTCAGTTAAAAAAACACGCTCTCGCTGATCCTTTCTTACCAAATATTTTATATAAAAATATCACCCAACCTCACCTTTTAAATAGCGCGAGATTTTTCCCTAAAAAACTAGCGGGAGATGCAACTCCCTCCTATAATTTCACCCATACCTAGTGGAAAAAATAGCTCCTTTCCGCCTATACCTCTCCATCTCCTTCATGTCATCACCGCCTCTCCTCCGTGTGCTGCCGCTGGACCACCATCGTGCCACCATCTGCTATTATCGCCGCCCTCAAGCACCCCGTGCGCCGCTGAACCCCCGCCTTCGGTCATACCAATGACCCCACGCGCCGCCGCTTCCCCGAGGCAGCATACCAGGACACAAAGGGATGTACTGGCCTTGTTTTTTTGGGGGTATCATCATATGATTTTCTGTTGTTGCAGCCTCCTCTAATAGTCGTACGCCACAAACAATAACTCCGCAAACGACACCAGAGAAAGGCCCCGGATTGGCCTGGCTGGACGCTGCAAACAAGCGTGAGAGCTATATCTTGTCCATTGTCAGATAGAGTACCGTTTTGCAATAGGCGATCCCTAGGATTGTTCGCCCATAACTTGCGTTGATGTTGCTTATGGGAGAGGTTTCATGAAGCTTTTATGGACCAGTTAAGATCGGTTGTAGAAGCTTCCGCTTGAATTTTTCTTTTTCTATATTTTTCTGTATCGGCTTTCTCTTTTTTGTTTTTATTTTTTATAAAATACAAGTGTACTTTATTCAAATACATGGTGGGTATTTTTTATATATAGGTTGAACATTTTTCAATCCACCTAGAATCATTGTCAAATGCACATTGAACACTTTTTGGATGCATGGTGAACATTTTGTAACACACATCGAACATTTTCATATATGCTATGAACGTTTTCAAAAAAAGTGCAAACATTTGTTAAGTGTTTGAACATTTTCTTTGAATGGTATGAGACATATTTTCAGTTATGTGAACATTTATTTTATAAGTCATGAGCATTTTTTTGTTTGGAATGGTAGAAATAGTTTTTAAGTTACATGAACATTCTATTACATAGTATAATTTTTTTTAAATGTCACATACATATTTTGAAACACATGGATTTTAAAATGGGATGAATTTTTTGAATGATATGAACGCTTATTAAAAACCACGTGAACAAAATTTCCCATTTTTATGAACATATTTTAAACATGTCAACATTTTGCAAATGTCATAAATATGTTTTTAATAGTATGAACATTTTTCAAAAGTTGTGTGAACAATCTTTTACACTGCATGAAAAGTTTAAAATGTGTTTTTAACATTTTTAAGAATATAACTAATGCAATGTTTGAACAAAACATTGAACATATTTCCAAATATAAAATAGGAAAAGAAAAAAAAGAATAAACTAACTAACAAAGGACCAAAAGAGCGCACTACTAGCATGCTCAGTAGGGCGTTGCTTGCGACAAGGTAAAGATCACTCTCAAATAAGCGGGGAATAGCCGCGCCCAACAACAATTGTTGAAGCCGGGGATAGGCCTAGCTCTTTGCATCCTATTTCCCGCGTAACATGCGCGGGGAATACCATGCAGACATGCACCATAATTCATTTATTTTTCACGAGTTTCAAGAGAAAGTTTCTTGTATTCTTGTTCACGAGTAATTCATTTTTCTAGTTTCTTCTCTTTCTTAATTGAACATGATTTAACAATGTATGATACAGACCAATGAAATGCAGAAATATTAGTGGCCAGAAACAGTTGAATGCGATGAAGAACGACTAGAATATGGGACACCCCAACTAGAATGAGGGACAGACCCACACGTTTGGCTTGTATCCAGCGCTTAGTGCGTGGAACAGGAGCACACACCTAACTCTGGTAGCGTCAAATAGTTTAAGGTACGCCTACAGCTACACAAAATGGGCCAACCTAAACTAGCCTTGGTGCTCGACGCTGATTTTCCCCGGCTACGCTCCTTGTCTGGGATTTGAGCCAATTTGTTTTCCGCCTTTTGCTTGTTTTTCCGATTCATCGTGTTTTCAGCGTTATTTCATTTTCATTTTATATCTATTTTCCCTTTTCATTTCTGAATTTTATTCCAGTTAGCTAGTCTTCCGATTTCCCCCCTCATTTGCTCTTTTCTGCTTCTTTATACTTCCATTCTAGTATAGTTTTCCCTTTTCACCTTTTTTTATATTTCTTTATTATCAGTTTATTTTTGTTTTTTGTTAATGATTTTCTAATACATGATGACCATTTCCCCCCTAAATAATGAACAATTTTTAATAGATGACATCAAACCTTTTAAAATCTATGTTAAATGTGTTGGTACATGCTAATAATTTTATATATATGTTGATTTTTTTACTATATGTGAACAGTTTTCAATACGGAGAAATTTTCTAAAATATATGTTTATTTTTATTAAAAAAAGGTGTTCATGCACATATCCAAAATGTTCACACATTTGTAAAATAGTACGTGTAATTTTGAGAGTGTTTGTGTATTTTTAAATAAATTCCTATGAATTTTCTTTAAATGATAAAAACATTCATCTTTTGTATTTGTATAAAAGCAAAAAAGACATAAAACAAAGTAAATCGAATAAACTGAAAAGAAATTCTAGAAAGGGAGTACTCCCTCCATCCAAATATATATGGCATAATACCTGTTTGTGGGTTGTCTTTGACCATGGATTAGAGCAATAACATATGACATGCATGTGACATAAAGCATATCATCAAATTCATATGTGAAAGAAGTTCCTAATGATATAATTTTTATATCATACTTCTCATATATTATTAATCTTATCAGTGGTCAAAAGGCAACGCTGAAACGTGCATTGGGCCCTGTATATTTCGATGGAGGGAGTATAAATTTAGGCGTCAGAATTATCTCCGCAATATTAAAAAACTAATGTTCTCTATTCCACACTAGCGTTTTGCTCTCCACTTTCTGCCAACCTCCACTATATATGTCCATGCTCTCCTCCTCTCCGTCTATGTTTTAATTTTCCTCCTCCCATCTCTGGTTATGTCGATAAGCAAAACGTCTTATTAGTTGACTAGATGAAACGCATGGTGTTGATTTAGGTGACAGCTAAAGTCTATTGTTTGACCTGTAATCACGGTAATTGCGCATAAAATACAGTGTCCCTGTTGAAACACATGGTCAATTATCTAGTAGAGTAGTAGTGTAGCTCAAATATAGTAATATCAAACAACACACTTCGATGATATATTGTCCCAACAATTCACTTATGGGGATAATTTGGATTCAAGAGGCACAAAACTATGCCGCATACACTATAATGACTTAATTTCATGCGTTAGTCACAAAACTTCATGCTCTAACGAAGCAAATGCAAGTATACACCCACCTCACCAGAGAACTCTGAACTCTGCCTCGCTAGTCCCTAGTCACGAGCCAAAGTACAAAAGCTGAACCGTGAACTCTGAACGCTGAAACGATACACCCCAGCGTGAATTCTAAACACACTGCCGCCCACGCATGCAGACGAACGTAAGACCAAAGTTGATCTAATCAAACACCCGAAATGGAGATGGACCGAAGCGGCGCCTCCACCGGCTCTGCTGGGCGGGCTATGCCGGTGTGGGTGACAATCGCCCAGAGCACGGTGATGAACTCGCCGCCCTCCGCCAGCGCCTCCTTGTGGGCCTTCATGTGCAGCTCGCTGCTCGTCGGCGCCACGTACAGCATCACCTCGGTCCAGAGGTCGCCCAGCAGCTTCCACACTCTCTCGCGTGCGTCATCTTTGTACCTGTCGATGAAAACCTTCCCGAGCCTTGCTCCCTTGCTTATCACCGTGGTCCCCTCCTGCCTGGTCCGTGCGACCTGCATCAGCTTGGTGTACCGTTCGCTCTCGCCGGAGCGGTAGTATCCCCACCAGCCTCCCATCTCCTCTCTCAGCTGCATTTTCATGTCCGCGTGCACCAGCTCCGTCCCGTCCTTGTCGTCCGGGAGGAGCTTCGGATGGAAGGCGACCAAGTAGGCGCAGTATCCGGACAATGCCGTGGCCGCCTCGCGTCCATCCTCAGGCCGCGTGCCCCTCTGCCGCCGGCACGTCGCGTCCATCCTCAGGCCGCGTGCCCCTCTGCCGCCGGCACGTCGCGTCCAGCAGCGCCGTGGCGATGTGCCACGTGAGAATCACCTCAGCGATGCTGTCGCTCTTGCACGCCCACGACAGCTCATGTGACTGTATCGACAGACGGTGCTCGGCTGATCGCAGAACAGACATGCCGTTGCTGAGAGGAGCGTCGCGGCTGACCCTAGCCAGACGCTCCATGATTAACGTCTTGGCTTCTTCGGGAACCTCCCTGGTGGGCAGCGGCAACGACAGCCGGCTGAACCGTAGCACAGAAAACTGCTTGAAGCAGACCTTAGGTTGGTTCATGGTGTTCCTCACCGAGACGATGGACGGGATGATCCTTCTCAGAAGCGGGTGCGTGCGCCACTCCGGCGTGGAGGTGTGGCTGCAGAGCAGCGACACCATGAACCAGTTGGAGAGCAGGAACACGATGAACTCCCAGACCTCCTCGTAGGCGAAGGCGAGGATGAGCAGGATGGTGATGGATATGTCGACACCGCAGAAGACGAAAGGGGTCGATAGGGACTCCCACACCTTGCCAAGGACGCACCTGGCCATCCTCAGCATGCCGCCAGACATGACGTAGTTGTCGGTCCTGAAGCTGTCCAAGGCGTAGGCCACATCGCCGTTGCTACACGAGATGAGCATGAGGATGCAGAATGCCCATACAATGATGGGGAACAGGATGTAGTTGTGCACGAAGAAGAAGGGGCTGGCAAACACCACCGGAAGAACGGAGTGGTAGTACTCGCAGAGGAACTGGAGTTCGTCGCTGAACACTTGGATGGCATCCTCCCCAACCATGCCCTCTTGCCACAGACCTTTGAAGACGAGGTCGCGGCAGTTGGAGGCTTCCGCGTCAGTGATGGGGAACTCCTCTAGCCTCCGGCGGAGCAGCTTGAAGAGGGCGAAGGAGAGGCATAGCCGCTTCAGCTTCGGGTCACTACGGAGCATCGGGTCTTTCTCAGCGAAAGCCCAGATTTTGCCAACCGTGATGACACTGGAACTGGAGTCGGTATCTAATATTGCCTTCTCCAGCTCGTCGAGCTTGTAACCCTTCGGGCCGGCCTCCTTCTTCAGCTCCTCTTCGCCAATCACGGCGTAGTTGCACCGCTTCAAAACATCCGACCCAGCCGGTCCATGGTTGTCTTGACCTTGTAGCTTCAGCATTTGGGTCATGTACGAAGCGAGAAGCTGGGGGTTCCTGCCATAGGCGAATGAGCGCTTCCCCAGCTCTACGGTGACGAACCTCTGGACCAACTTGGCGGCTGCAAGAACCCACAGGGTTCCATACAATGCCTTCTTGCCGGCGCTTCTTAGGTTGAAGAAGACGAGGCTGCCTAGCCAGACGACCCGGCTGGCGCTGTGGATTGTGTCCGAATAGCCATGCATGCCTGCGGTGACCAGGATCGCCTCCACCTTCTTGCGGAGGAGCTCCACGAGGAACATCCACATGAGGATCGTCCGGGCTCGAACCGACAGGTCCGCCGTCTGGCCGACCGCGTTCTTGGCCTCCGAGAAGAGGTATGACGTGGCGGGGAGGAAGAGAGAGAGCGAGGTGGAGAGGATGAGGCGGACAGTTGGGTTGAGGATGGTGCTAACATCGGATGAACGGCTGAAGACGTTGAGGATGAAGAAGAGCACGGCGAGGACGAACATGACCACGGATGTGGCCACCAGGGGGGCCTCGTCCCCCCGAAGGTTGGCCTCAGCATAGAAGATGGTGAGGTTATACACAAAGGGTAGTAGTTTGCTACTACTATCGCAGAATGCACTAGGGGGTGGTTGGACTTGGAATGGAGGTGGTGGACTTGTCGAGTTGATGCCCGCCATCCTCAGGTGACCATGCCAGAGCAGTGACGTTGCCTAGAGCTAAATGTAGTAGCTAGCAGGTTACTGTTGTAGCTGGTTGGTGGAAGTGGCGGTTCTGTGCACATGTACAAGAAGCGTGCACATAGTTATAGTAAGAGTATGACACTTACCCTTTCTCCTTCGTGATTGCTAAATCTCAGTCAATATAGACTTAGCCAAGTCTTAGTTCATATTATATTCGTGAGATCTTATGTGAAAATACGTGAATTTTTTCTTCTAGTTGTTCTCTTATATGTTATGTCACCTTAATAAGACTTGGCTAAATCTCAGTTGACAGAGATCTACCCACTCTTTCTCTTTCAGTCTTGCTGAGTTTCAGTCGTCAACTGAGACTTGGTTATGTTTCAGTCGATGCTATATTCATTCGAACTTGCATGGAGATCCGTGGAAAATTTTCCTACACTCCTGTCGCCTGAATACTACTCCCTTCGTCTCAAAATAAGTGTTTTAACTTTAATAGAACTTTGTACTAAAACTAGTAAAAAGTTGAGACACTTATTTTAGACTCCATATCTTCACGCCACGTGCAGCGCGAAAAGAATAGGCATCTGTCGTGCAGCATCCCCTTTACTTACTTTTTAGTGTGCGAATGGTATGCTCTCGTTGATGAGTCATGAATGAAATTCCAAATTCGCAAGAAAAAAAAAGAGAGAATGGTATTGTTTGCAGCGTGCATGCATGTGCTTGTCAACCACCGTGGTCCCTTTCCCGTAAAAGAAACCCCACCGTGGCCCCTTTATTTAGGATCAGGATTCGCTCCCTTGTCCATGCATCTGAGAAATTTTATGTGCAGAGCGCACGCATGGGAGAGCGTTTGCTATGTTCAGTGCATTAAAAGCTGAAATTCGTAAAGTAAAAATCTTGTGTCGCTTAAACCATTTGTTGATTGAGAATTTGTTTTCATTCTTGGCTCGATCACTGAGCAGTGACTTTTAAGGGATACAACTGTTAGAAGATACCCTCGCAAAAAACAATTTGTTAGAAGATACACATAACAAGACTCTAGGCCCCGAAGCAATCTCTTCTGGTTTTTCTTCAATTATTTTAAGGTATCATAGTAAAATGATGCGTGTAGCACTGGTTATCAAAGGGTACATTTCCTGTACACTTCTAGAGCTATAACGATGATTTTTTTTTACGGAGGCAAAAGATTTGCCTCATCTATTAAATGAGAAGAAAGAGTTTTAGAGTGTTACAAGGTTCCGTCGAGCACGGCCTGACAATTACTCACTTAATACAATATTCCCTAGCTTCTTAGCACCGACGGTAGCCCATAACTTAGCCTCGCCAGTAACAAATTTGAGAATGGCTGGCGGTGGCGCGCTCTTGTGTCGAAAGACCCTAGCATTCCTCTCGTTCAATATTGCCCACGCCACGAGCATGGTGAGGGAGGCCATGGCTCGCCTATTGGGGTTGGCCAAGTCAGTTCTCTTATCCCACCACTCGAAGAGGGACTCGTAGAGGTGGGAGGACGTGGTGTCGATGTGCGCAAGCCCATATTTCTCGATGACCAAGTTCCAAAGTCGAGTAGAGAAGTTGAAAGCCATGTTTGACGACTACGTTGTCTCGGGATAATCTGTCCACAACAATCTAGTGAAATCCCGACACAGCCCTTGCCCCTATAAAAGATTGCCCCCCCCCCCCCCCCCCCCCAGCCCCGGTCCCTGTCGTGCTTGCTGCACCTAGCAATATCTTCGGTTCTCTTTTTCATATTTCTTATTTTTGCCTGCTGCTTTTGTTTATTTATGTACATATCACTTATACAGCAGATATAGGACAACTTCTGAATTGGAAAGTACTGTAACCTCAGCCAAAATTGAGGAATCGTGCTCATGCAAAAAAGTATTGCTCTTTTATTTCTAATCGTCAGACCGTATTATTTGTGTAACGTATGCACATATATAAAACTGTGGCTACATTTACATTCTATCTTCAAACAATTGTGAGATATCTTTTTTAAGATAATGAACAAACAAAAAAAGTACAATATTTCAATTAACAGGAATACTTCTGAAAAATTGTACACTCAGGAAAAGAAACAATTTTAACCATGCAACTTGCCATGCTTTCCTGCAAGACGGATATGCCCTTGAGGATTATTAATCATAATTTTGATCGCTCGACAGTGCTTGTGCATATCGCCGGGATTTGAGTATTCAGAAGCCCATAAATAGGGGCACTGTTTGAAGTCGATTTTGTCATGGTTTAGCGTCAGGTTACATCTTTTTTCTTTTAGAAAAGGAGGAAGACCCCCGGCCTCTGCATCTGGTCGATGCATGCAGCCACTTTATTAATTATTCATAAAAAACCTTACAAAGAAATACAACAGTAAGTCTAAAGCCACCGTCTAGGCAACATATGTCGCTATTCAGTTGATGAAGGGATGCTGATAGTCCGGGCTCAATACCAGAGACCCCACAGCCAGGCCTAACATCTAAGACCTTAGGCCCCAACCAAGCCACTTGCCCCGTATGGGGCACACTGCCGCCAACTGCCACCATTCCATCTTCAGAGCTATACTGACGCATCAACCTTGCCAGGTCTAACTGCCGTCGACGCCACCACGGCGCCCAACGACACCACCTCCCTACGCGCGAACAGCTGAGCACGTCGTTGTTGCCACCGATACACCTCTGCACCATGCCACCAAGTACCACCAGCCGCACCGCTTGAAGTCTCTGAAGATCTGTCGTGCGTAGCACTTGCCGACCAGGCATGACAAAGTGTAGCACCTGTCGGTCAGGCATGACTTCACATCTCTACCGATGCTCCGTGCAAAACAAAGCCGCTCCACCTCCTGCCTCTGACTTCGAGCGTTGTTCCACAAATGATGCTCCCAATAGAAAATGACACCGCAGTGCCGCCATCGTCTGATCTGGAAGACCAGATCCCAGGGTTTCCCCCAAAGCAGTACGAGTGGGTTGATAGTAGCACTACTAGAAAAAACCTTACCAGTAGCGTGGGTTTTTTGCATACCAGTAGCGTGGGTGCCCGCGCTACTGCTATGGCGCTATAGCTGAATATTAGCAACAACGTGTTTTCTACCCCACGTTGCAGATATACTAAGTATTAGTAGCGCTGCTTTCTCCACACACACGCTACTTCATGGATGGAAATTCAGATGCATTTGCTTCACCAACAATGATTAGTAGTAGCATCAACATAGCCTCTACTTCATGGATGGAAATTACCACCAACACTAGCTAATAATCATCATAGCTAGTCATTACCACCAACATTGTCTAATCATCATAGCTACATAGTGTAGCACATCATCATCATCTTGAAATTCATTCTAGCTAGCTAATCACTCCTACTACTCTCTCTCAGGTAAAATAGCATAGAACATGCGGAGCGCTCCTGATTCATCATATTGAAGCATGCAGATGAACCTATCTCCTAATTATGGGCTACGCTTCTGATTGCTGCCCCCTAGTACTTCTCTGCGATCCTTCACAATTTTGTTCCAGTCTTTGACTATTTAGACTTGATGGCTTCTAGAAATCCTGAATGCACTCATGTGCAATGTAGGAAGTCTTGGCCGTATGCTAATCATGGACATGTGACCTTTAGCTTCGATCCACTGAGACACAACTATCATCGGGAGTCCCTGTTGAAAAATATCGTAGTAACATACTTAGCAATGAATTTTAGCTTAAAAATAATGTATGCAAAGGATGCACTGAGGATAAATAGTAAAAATCTTACCATCTTTCCTAAATAGATGTGACCATAGTTCAGTACGAATACTATCGGTCGCACGTTTTGAGTACTAAGATTTCTAAGTCCAGGAAAATAATTTGTCTTGACAGTATGAAGATCCTCAAGCCATGAAACATAATGACTTGTCTCCTCGCAGTTTAGTTCAGCCCCGGGACAGTAGTAGGACATGTTTTCTTGAATGGAAATAAGCTGTCAATAGAAATTAGTTGTCAACTATTTTTGAATAAACAATATCCAAGACATAAATATGGTTGAGAAACTTACATAATGGTAGAACTGGAGGCGTCTGCACATCGACCCAGATGTCGATATTATCGTCAATATCATCTTCCGGACGAATATCAAAGGTGATAAGCATATCAGGCTCAAATGCATAAGCCTTGCATAGTGCTCACCATTGTTTGCATTCAAAATGGGTGTAGGTGTTTGTATTGTATAATTTTGCGAGGAAACTATAACCATGCTCGGTCCTCAAGTTAACTCTTTTTACATCCATAGTTTCCATAGTACTGAAACCAATCTTATTCAAGACATATATTCTTGCATGGCAGGTGATACGCTAGTAGAATAGTAAAAAAATTAAATTATAAGTTGAAGCAAAAGACGCAGAAGTCATGCTTAATTACGAAAAAAGACTTGTCGTTGTGACTTACTGTATGCACTTCGAAGTTCTCATCCAGCTTGATGCTGAAGCGCCTACCACCAACTAGGTGAGGCCTGTCGCACAGGGCGCGCTCGTCTTCACAGTATTCGCACATACCAAATTCCCTTTCGCTATCGTCGTCAGACATTTCCTATTTTCATATAGGTCAAACAGATGTGCATTCAATAAGCAAAACTAAATCATAAAACGAATTAGTATTCAAATTAGCATGCATTCAATAAGGAAACTAAATCATCTCTTGCGTCCGTACATCGTCGAATATTATCATCAATACATGTCGAATAGTATCATACATATAACATCACTAATACAGCTAGAACCCTAGCGAACGACGGGTATCGGCGCGGGCGGTGGACACCCAAAGAGAAGGAACCAGCACAGGATCATAGCTCCAGTGAGATCCCTGAAGAACCATCCAGGTACTGTCGAACCTGCCCTCCAACGCAACCATGTAGCGACGGACATGCTCATCCTCCTCGCTGACATGGTGAGATACCACCTCCGTGGTGGACGAAGGCCTCCCCACCGTCACTGGCCCACACGACCGCCACCAAAGAAGGTCCGGGTCGATGACGGATTGCCTCCTCACCAAGCTGCGTGCCCCGGAAGGTAGCACCTCCCAATACCAGCCAGGCGGAGCCCAGTCCCGGACATGACCCCTATAATCAAGCAAGCCTCCTCCGCCGAGTCGACGACGAGGATGCGGGCCTCCGCATCGTCGACGTCGAGAACAAATGCTTAATTATGAAAACAAAATTAATAAACACTTAGCAAAATTCGGCATGACCTTTGCTAAAAGCAGGACATATCGAGCGCCTGAAATTTGTCGTAACGTAAACGAATCGACATTCTGGCAAAACATAGGCCACTCCGAAAAAATATGACATGTCCAAAATGTGACATGTTCAAAATATGACATGTCCACTACAAATTTGCATATAACAGGAAAAATTGTTTTAACTAAAAAATAACAACAATTTCTTTAACTAAATAAATACCTAGAATTTGTTAACTACACGTAAAACAACTAAAACACCTAGAATTCTGTTAAGTACACCTAAAACACCTAGATTCTATTAACCTAGATAAATTTCTGTCCTAAATTTCGGTCCTAATTTAAAACCTAGCTAATTTAAAAACCTAGGGTTCATACTACCTAATCTGTCCTAGCTAGGGTTCGATCATAACATACATTATTCTAAGAACCTAAATTGGGTTCAAAATATCTACTCTCTAATAACTATAACTAGGGAGGGAGGGAGGAGGAGGAAGGTGGGAGGAGTACCTCTCGCTGGAGGAGGAGGGCCGTCGCGGGGGGCGGCTGTCGGGGGAGGAGGGTTGGCACGGGGGAGGCCGGCCACCGGGGGAGGAGAGCCGGCGTAGGCGGGGGCGGCGGCCGGATCGAGCGGGGATTGAGGGAGAGTGTGAGCGTGATTGCGAGTGAGTGAGAGAGAGGGGCGCGCGGGCCGGTGCGGGGAGAAGCAGAGGTGGGCTTAGCAGCAACGTGGGGGAGGGGCCCAGCTATACAGCTAAAGGGGCCGAGAGCGTGGCCCATTAGCAGCAGCGCTCGGCGGGAAACCACGCGATACTGCTAACATGCGCTTGCAGCGCTGGTTTCGTCAGGCGCTACTGCAGTAGCGTGGGGTATATACCCAACACTACTGTTAAATGTCTACCTATAAGCATTTTTCTAGTAGTGTAGTCACACGACGATGCCTTCATCAAGGTAACGACGCAGAATGCCGCCATCGCCCGCCATCGGCTCGGTTTCACCGGCAATTCTGTCTCCCCGACTCACAGCCGGTGCTAGATGATGGATCTAGGGATCCGAGCACCCAGCTTCAGGCCGACCACCTCGGATGGAAGAGATGGCCACCATCACCGGCCAGATCAGATCTGACCGAAGGTACTACAAAGCCGCCCACCAGGCCCTCCACGCCGCCGCCGATCCGAAACCGGATGACGCGCCGCCACAACATAAGTCGCCATTGTCCGAGCCAGGCAAGCCGCCGCACGCCGCCACCCGTGACCGGGCTGCGCGACGCGCCGCAGTCGCCGTCTCCTGCGACAGGGCCAGCCGCTGCCGCCACCGCCGCGCATCCGCACGCACAAGGGCTCTGCATGACCCGTGAGACGTAGGAGAGAGGAGGATCCCGCCACCGCCGTCGGCCCCCGGGCGCATCCCGGCGGCGTCCTCCGGCGGCGGTAGGATGAGGGAAGGTGGATTTGGGAGGGGGCCGGCTAGGGCCGGGAGCGAACCCGCCCGAATCGCCCCAGCAGGAGCGGCGCAGGGGTACGCGGGGTAACATCTGACAACATCTGACCCGCAACTTATATTGTGCTGTGTTTTATTCAACATATACTCAATAATTATATCATGTCAACAGGGAACTATCATGGATGAAATGGTGCCAATATGTCGAATTAACAAGTTCAGGCACAAACTGAAAGAATGCTTCATCTGGCGATTGCATGTTTCCCTTCTCGGTGCTAGCGGCCGTCGACCCCGAAGACCAGCAAGGTAAATAAACACCACTATTGATCTTGGCAAACCCAGGGGTAGAATCTTGAGAGTAAATTGAACTGAGCGTCTGTTCTTGGTGCAGATTTGATTTTGGGCAGATGGACAGGACGCCGATCCTGGGGGACACGATCGACTATGTGAAGGAGTTGCTGGAGAGGATACAACGGCTGCAGGAGGAGATAGAGGAGGCAGCTGTAGAAGGCACGACTACCGAGGGTGTTCCAGGAGCTGAACCCCAACGAGATGTTGTCTAGGAACATCTCCAAGGTGAGGAACTGAGGCCACCCACTGTCGCCAGAGGAGAGCCGCTTCATTTCTGTTGTAACTTTAAAAAATGGCGAGAGAAAGAAACTTTGAGTACTATCATTTTCTGTGAGGAACCGATGAGTAACAATTTGATTAGTATGGTAGGTGTAGCCAACATATTCACACAATCCTGAAGCAACTGGAATACTGTTAGCTCTACAATTATCAATATCAATTATGGTTACCTATCAACATCTAATCAGGTTTGCAAGGTAGTTTATTTCTCTTCTATTTTTGAGATTCTTCATATGCCACAAAATGATACAGTCAGTTTACATCTTATCTTATATTTACTAATTGGATGCACCATTCGAGCCTTCACGTTAATTCTAATGATTAATAGATAAATAACCGTCCGATCTATTTAACATGTATCTGTTGCCGTAGGATGAATAACATCACGCGTGCAAAAGAAATGACATCTGGTCTCCTACGTGTACGTCTCTGTTTAGTAGTACGTCTTTGGTGGACTCTTTTGCATGGTTTCCAAAAAGAAAACCTCATCTGTACGCTGCCATAGAAAGAAAAAAATACCTCACATCTCCGTCAATCCCGTGGGCTGGCCGTCCTCCTCCAGTTCGCCGCCCTTCCCAACCGCATCATCATCAAGCATCCCCAACTGCCGCTCTCCCTAATCCTCCTCCCTGCCGTATTTTTTCTATGGGACGTCCGTGCTATGCCGAAATCGATCTAAATTAACTAGGTACTATCAAATCTGTCGGAAAATGCGAAAAGCGGCCGCGCACCAGGCAGGCCGCTATCCAGGCCGTCACATCCTCATGTGGATCCGCGCTTCCAGTGTATATATCACGTATTTGATTTTTTCTTGGCCTGTATTGAAGCAGTCAGGACCCACCCACATGCAAAAGCCCCTAGGGCTCTGACTCGAAGCTGACATGTACGAGCAGCATGCTGGCGTCGGAGACGTGTTCGACCTTGCCACTACTAGGAAAAGGGCTATAGATGAAATGGCGCACCAGACATAGGCGCACGCATGTCCTGGTGCGCTATTAGTGTGAAATACACTAATGGTGCACCAGACACACGGTGCGCCACTAGTAACCCATTTTTTTTTTCCAAACATAGTAATGGCGCACCAGGACATAGTGCGTCATTACTAGTTCTAACTAGTAATGGCGCACCAGCCTCATAGTGCGCCACTACTATAATATTTTTTTTGCAAAACTACTAATGGCGCACCACCAGCAGGTGCGCCATTAGATGGCGCATTTGTAGGTGGTGCGCCATTATTAACCTGGGACCAGCTAGATATTTTGAACAGCCACACCTACCCACTCACTTTCCTCACTTCATTCTCTCCACCTCCTCCAAGCTTGTCTCGGCTGCCTCCTCCTCCTCACCTCATTTGCACCATAAATTCATCAAATTAAGTGGTTAAATTACCTTTTTTTTAATAGGTAAGCAAGGGGGAAGCTATCTTTATGTTGTTCTCCCTCCAACGACGTGCACATGCACTTTTTATGGCCTAGCTAGATCTATGTATGTTTGTGGTGTTGCATATATGTTTGTGTTTGCAGGTACCGGTATTTGAAATGTGATAGTTGTCAATATTTTGCCGGAATGTTGATTCATTTCCGTTTCGGCGAGAATTTTGCCACTATGCATTCTTTTTGGTCCTATTTTTAGGGAAAGTCATGCCAAATTTTTTCTTGGTTCTAAAATATCGTTTTGCTCTACCCCACAGGCGACCATGGTCCGCACGATGACCGAAGGCATCGTGAATAGGTTTTTGAGCTCCGCGAAGGCCGAGATGCTTCAAAAGAACGAGACGGAGATAAGATGTCTGTGTCGAAGATGCAAACTGAAGAGCTTTATTGCGGACCCGGACTCTGGGCAGGTGCGGGACCACCTGCTCTTGCGTGGTTTCATGGATGGCTATCGGTGGCAAGGTGATGAAGATGACTATGAAGTCGTTCATGGGGGTCGGGCAAGAAATGAGGAAGGGCGGCAAGACAACCACCGCGGCTCGGGTGGGCGAGAAGACGAAGAATCTCCAGGACATGATCACGACGGTGATGCTGTACACAGTCATCATGTAGAAGATGCCGGACATGATGATGAGGAAGATGCCGGAGCAGACGAAGGGCATGATCATGAAGATGAAGATGCCGGCGGAGCAGACGATGACGGACCATCGATGGGCTGTGTGCAGGACCCTCATATTCAAGAGCTGCTTCTCAAGCAGACGGATAACGCAAGAGCTGCCGCCCGAGAGAAAGCCAAGCTGGATCAACTGGAGATAGACGCGGTTACTCCATTGTATGAAGGATGCAGGCCCGAGGACACCCGCCTAAAAGTAACGCTCATGGCTCTGGAGATGAAGGTAAGACACAAAATGACCGACGCATGCTTCGACGAGAACATGTCATTCTGGCACGAACGTCTTCCCAAGGAGAACAAGTGCCCGACCAGTTTCGAGGAGGCGAAGAAAATCGTGTGTCCTCTGGATTTACCGCACGTGAAATACCATGTGTGCATGAACAATTGCATCATTTATCGGGACGAGCACGCGGAGTCTACCATATGTCCGGTGTGCGGCGTCACTCGATATAAGAAGAGGAAGAAAGCTCCTCGAAAAGTGGTGTGGTACTTTCCGATCACTCCTCGTCTGCAGCGGTATTTCACGGACCCTAAGGTAGCAAAGCTCCTGCGTTGGCACGCGGATAGGGAGGAGAAGAAGCGAGAAGATGACGCAAATGATCCGGAGATAAATAAAAACACAAGATGCTGAGTCACCCTAAGGATGGGAGCCAGTGGCAAGCGGTGAACTTCAAACACCCAGAATTTGGGAAGGATCCAAAGAACATCATGCTGGGCGCGAGCACCGATGGAGTCAATCCGTTTGGCAGCCAGAGAAGCACACATAGCACCTGGCATGTGTTTGTGTGGATGTACAACCTTCCCCCCTGCTTGTGCATGAAGAGGAAGTACATTCACATGAGTATGCTAATTGAAGGGCCGAAACAACCAAGGAACGACATCAATCTGTATCTGGGGCTGCTGAAAGAGGAGCTAGACACGCTGTGGAAAATGCCAGCCAATACGTGGGACGCCGCAGAGAAAGAATATTTCCCTATGAGAGCTGCACTGCTCACAACGGTGCACGACTATCTCGGTTACGGATATCTCGCGAGGCAGGTGGTCCACGGATTTTCTGGATGCGTCAGGTGCATGGATGACGCAACGTATCGCCAGCTAGATAGAGATCCCGGGTCTTCGAAAACTGTGTTCATGGGACATCGAAGGTGGCTTCGCGACGATGACCCATGGAGGAAATGCTAGGATCTGTTCGATGGTGAAACCGAACCCCGAAGACGCCCGCGTATGAGGAGCGGCGAGGAAATAGACGAGCTGTTGAAAAATTAGAAAGATTGCCCACTGCCGGGAAAGAAGCAAAAGGCGCCAGAGCCGGGAAAGAAGCGAAAGGCGCCAGAGCCGCTGCTGAAGGTATGGAAAACGAGGTCTGTTTTCTGGGACTTGCCGTACTGGAAGATCCACCGTGTGCCTCACAGCCTTGATGTCATGCATATCACGAAGAACGTGTGCGAGAGTATGCTTGGTACCCTGCTCAACATGCCAGAGAGGACCAAAGATGGGCCGAAAGCAAGGGCAGACTTGAAATCAATGGGCATCAGGGAGGAGCTTCACGCTAATGATGATGATGATGAGGCGAAGCAGGACACGGAAAGTCGTCGCAAAGGCAAAAAGGCCAAGAAGACCGGAAATGACTTCCCTCCCGCGTGCTTCACTCTAAGTTAGGAGGAGATCGGTCAGTTTTTCACCTGCCTCGTAGGAGTAAAACTTCCTTACGGTTACGCGGGGAAGATAAGCAGATACCTAGACTCAGCGAAGCAGAAGTTCAGCGGGATGAAGTCTCACGACTGTCACGTGCTGATGACGCAGATACTTCCAGTTGCAATCTGTGGGATCATGGACGCGCACGTCCGTGAAACGCTATTTGGCCTATGCAACTTTTTCGACGTCATCTCTCGGAAGTCGGTTGGCGTGAGGCAACTCAGAAGGCTACAGGAAGAGATCGTGGTGATACTATGCGAGCTTGAGATGTACTTCCCGCCCGCATTCTTCGACGTTATGGTGCATCTGCTGGTCCATATCGTGGAGGATATCATCCAACTCGGGCCGACGTTCCTACACAGCATGGTGCCGTTCGAAAGGATGAATGGTGTCATCAAAGGATACGTTCGCAACATGTCACGTCCAGAGGGAAGCATAGCCAGGGGCTTTCTGACCGAAGAGTGCATCTCCTACTGCACGAATTATCTAGGCATCGAGAACCCCGTTGGTCTGCCCGTCAACAGGCACCTCGGCAGGCTCACAGGATGGGGTCACCGTGAGGGTCGCCGCAAAATGCATGTCGACTTCGAGGGTCGACTCGCCGACTTTGAAAGAGCAAACCTAGTCGCGCTACAACACATAGACGTGGTCGATCCTTGGGTGGTAGAGCACAAAACCTTTATTGAGAAGACGTACAATGACCGAGGCCAACAGAGGACGGACGGAGATATAATCAAAGAGCACAACTCATGTTTCACGCGTTGGTTCAAGCAGAAGCTTCTGTCGTACCCTTTACATGAGGATTCTTCCGCGAAAGAACAACTCATATTCGCCTTGTCACAGGGCGCCGAGCACAACCTGATGACGTATGAGGCGTACGATATCAACGGCTACACATTCTACACCGAGGACAAGGACATGAAGAGCGATGGTTATCAGAACTCCGGGGTAACGATGGAATCCTACACCGGTAACGACAAGGACAGATACCACGGAAGGATCGAGGAGATCTGGGAGCTGAGCTACGCTGGAGAGAAGGTCCCGATGTTCCGTGTCAGATGGGCCAAGAGCGTCATAAAAGAAGACCGGTATTTCACCACCATGGTTATACCCGAAGCCAAATCCAAGACCGCGGGCGCGAACGTCACCGTGAAAAATGAGCCATGGGTACTGGCTTCCCAAGTGGACCAATGCTTCTTCATTACCGACCCGTCAAAGCCCAGTCGTGTTGTCGTGAGGAGAGGCAAAAGGAAGATCATCGGAATGGATGGAGTCGCCAATGAGCAAGACTTCGACAAGTACGGCGACCCGAAGATGGAACATGACGACGACGATGAAGTACCAGCATACACCACACGAAGAAGCAGGACCACCCTACCTAAAGGACGTCCGTTCAAGAGAAGAACTCCATTTACGAAAAATAAGGGCAAGAAGATTGTGAACACATAGCTAGCTAAGATCGATTGTATTTAAATTGTAGCCTTCATTTCTCGATTGTATTTCATGGGCACATTTTGAACTCATGAATATTTTTAAATTTCATGGACACTCGATCTCGATCCCCCTCCATCTCGATCGCTATCCCACCTTGCCAGATCCGGTCCCCCTCGCCGCCGAGCACCCCCCGCACCCTCTCCCCCGCTCCACCGGCCGCCGCCGCCGACCCCCCGCACCCTCCCCCGCTCCACCGCCGTCGATGACCCACCGCACCCTCCCCCGCTCCACCGCCGCCGCCGACCCACCGCACCCTCCCCCGCTCCACCGCCGCCAACGACCCCCCGCACCCTCCCCGACCCGCTCCACCGTCACAAATGAATGCAACTAAAATTGCAAAAAAAACAAATTTGATTATATTTTCAAATAACAAATTTATTGATATTTTCAAATAATAAATTTGATGATATTTTTTCATATTCATAAATATTTTCAAATAACAAATTTGATGATATTTTTTAAAAAATTATTACTGTTTTTATAAAAAATTATTATTGTTTCATATTCATATTCATTTTCTAAAAAATTATTAGATGCAACAAAAAATAATAATAATAAAATTACTTATGGCGCACCTCTGGCTGGTGCGCCATTGCTATATAAAAAAAAAGATTACTAATGGCGCACCTCTGGCTGGTGCGCCATTGCTATATATAAAAAAAAGATTACTAATGGCGCACCGATCGCGGGTGCGCCATTCCTATCTAAAAAACATACTAATGGCGCACCGCTGCGGGGTGCGCTATTAGTAAGCTTCGCCCTAGCTAATTCCTCCATCTCCCTCGCCAGATCCCCTTCGTCCCTCTCCCTCGCCAGATCCACCCGCGCGCTGCCCCGACCCACACGCCGCCGCCGCCCCGACCCCCGCCAGACTCCACCCCCGCCGCCCCCGCGCCCCCACCACTGCAGCTCCCCCGCGCTGCCGCCCCCGCGCCCCCGCGCCCCCCACCACTGCAGCTCCCCCGCGCTGCCGCCCCCGCGCCCCCGCGCCCCCCACCACTGCAGCTCCCCCGCGCCGCCGCCCCCGCGCCCCGAGCCGGAGGAGGAGGACCAGGAGGAGGACGAGGAGGAGGAGGAGACGACGACCGCCTCTACCTCAGCTCAGCCAGGCCACGCGCCGCAGGCCGCTCCCCCCAATCCAGGCTGCCGCCCGGACTCAAGTCTGCAGCCTCTCCTCCTCAAGAAGAAGAAGAGGTACGAATCCATCTTCCCCTTCTCTTCTTCCCTTTCTAGTTTTCTTCTTCGTCTCACGCATCTCATGCGTGCGGGTGTGCAGTTTGTCAGGAACAAGATCACCAACGTCGAGGGGCTCCGGGAACTGACGAAGCTTCGCGTGCTCAACCTCAGCTACAACTGAATTTCATGCATCGGCCACGGTAAGTCGCAGACTTGGGGTTCTTGCATTGCACTGCACATCTTCTATAAATTCCTTAGTACTAGATTTCTTTCTGGTCCATGTTCACCTGCATCCTATCCAAGATAGACATGTAACATTCCAGGAGTTGGTAAAGTTCACTAAAATTGTTGTAGTCTAAAAAATAGTTAACTGAGACTGCTGTAGTCTGAAACTGTCAGGAGTTGGTAATTATCGGCAACTGTAGTCTGAAATTGTTGTAGCTTGGTTCAATTGTCCATCATTTTAGCGACCACTGCGCCTTGCCCCTCGACTGCACCATCTGCTTCGACCCCCTCCGGCCTCCAGTGTTCCAGGTCTCACCACTCCACCCAAATTCACTTCTCTTTGTTTATCAAAATCCCTGCTCATTTTCCCCTGCACGAATCATATGCCGATGGCACCACTGTTAGCCCCATCTGATCCACCATTGCGTTGGGAGCCTGCAAAAGAAACACACAGATTCAGATAGACACCAACCTTCTGAACTGAAACTGAAGAAAGCAGTGGCATCCTTTCCACAAGTTGCATTCTCTTCTTTGATACACACTTGGGTACTGTGATAAGTGTCAACACACAACAAACACGAAAAAGGAAGAAAATGAAAACTGTTACTCTCACGCTCCTACTTCTACCCCACCTTGAAATCACATTTTGCTTTGTCAGAATACTTGAGCCGCCAGAAAGACGAAAGTTTTAACCTTTACTGTGAAACTGAACTATCTGAAGAAACTACTGGAGGGTAATAAGCAATCTGGACACCTTACACCACCCGTTTTCTCTTACAGACTTGTAGCAGAACACCTCCCTAACTACAAAAATGCCAACAAAAAAAACTGAGGTAGGAGATTATACTCTGAGTGTTACCACCTGAACATCATTTCCAAGAAACAAATTCATTAATCAAGTTTTGCATGGCTCCCCACCGTTGTTTCCCTCTAACTTTCTGAACTGAAACTGAAGGCCTGTGTTTTTAGCATGAGCATCATTTTCACATAAAATTTCCTTCTTGAATGCGCATGTTGTACTAGTATGCATCTGAATGTGCACCATATCACTATGCGTGCCTAACATGTGATTTTCCCTTCAAATGCTCTATCATAGTGACATGTATGGTGAGGGTCACGGGACTGACTGTATGGTTCTGCTGGTGTGGTAATTGATTTACTTGTTTGGTTTGGTAGCTGGAGCACTGTATCAGTGGTGCTGAACTGCTCTTGTTATCTGACTGGTTGGTGCGTTATGAGCCACCGTGTTGTGTATGGCCTGCCTGAGAATTGGTTAAGTAGTAAGTTGTTTAGGCTTGGCCATTTCCACTCATTGTAGATAGATAGAGTTACACTTTTGTTACATTGCGTTATCTTTCTGTAGAGTAGTAATGCTCCACTTCCACATATTTTTAGTTAGTTATCTTCCAGTAGTATTTCAAATTGAAGCCCTGAGCAGCAACACCTCTTGTGTTGTTCACTATCACATAGTTGCAAAACTCCAGTTGCTTTCGTGCAGTTCTTCCGTTTCGGCAAATTCGGGTACTCCATATGTCCTATTTTCAGCAAAGGTCATGCTGAAATTTTCCATGAATTTTAGCATGACTTTGCTAAAAATAGGACATATGGGGTACTTGTGACTAATGCATGGGCCGGGGTCTTAGTACTTAATTAAGTAGGATCAACTGCCCCTTTATTCTTGCTGCATTAAACCATAGGTGGCAATAGAGCCAAGTGATTAGGCCCAACTTAGAATTCTCCTTCCCAGCTTAGCTTTTAGGGTGCCTCGGTGTCGATGAGAACCTAAATGATGTAAGCTTAGGCTTTTAGGGTGCCTCGGCGTCCACAAACCCTAAATGATAAAAGCTTAGCTTTTAGGATGCCTCGGTGTCGACAAACCCTAAATGATGAGACCATGATCTTCTTCCTTGACAATAACCAACTTTTTGACCAAACTTTTTTCCTATTTAGAGCGAAACATGGCCCACAACGATGAGGCCGGCGGTTCGGGCGGCAAGCAATTCTGGGAGCTGTCCCAGGAGCTGGAGGAAGAACCTCACCGCTATGAGGACGACACCGCGGAAGACACCGATCCTGACTACACAACCCCTAGTGGCGTCGGGGATGACACCACTGATGGTGCCGCCGAGGATGCCACCACTGATGATGGCGGCGCACGCACAGATGGCAGCCAACCGAAGAGGCAACGGAAGGACCGGCGCCCGAGCGTGCTCGGCACCGTCAAGGAGGAATTTACTAAAGTGAACTCCGACAGGAATCCAACGGCGCCCAAACAAGTGTTGGAAATATGCCCTAGAGGCAATAATAAAATGGTTATTATTGTATTTCCTTGTTCATGATAATTGTCTGTTGTTCATGCTATAATTGTATTAACTGGAAACCGTAATACATGTGTGAATACATAGACCACCACATGTCCCTAGTAAGCCTCTAGTTGACTAGCTCGTTGATCAATAGATGGTTATGGTTTCCTGACCATGGACATTGGATGTCATTGATAACGGGATCACATCATTAGGAGAATGATGTGATGGACAAGACCCAATCCTAAGCATAGCACAAGATCGTGTAGTTCGTTTGCTAGAACTTTTCTAATGTCAAGTATCATTTCCTTAGACCATGAGATTGTGCAACTCCCGGATACCGTAGGAATGCTTTGGGTGTACCAAACGTCACAACGTAACTGGGTGGCTATAAAGGTGCACTACAGGTATCTCCGAAAGTGTCTGTTGGGTTGGCACGAATCGAGACTGGGATTTGTCACTCCGTATGACGGAGAGGTATCTCTGGGCCCACTCGGTAATGCATCATCATAATGAGCTCAATGTGACTAAGGAGTTAGTCACGGGATCATGCATTACGGTACGAGTAAAGTGACTTGTCGGTAACGAGATTGAACGAGGTATTGGGATACCGACGATCGAATCTCGGGCAAGTAACATACCGATAGACAAAGGGAATTGTATACGGGATTGATTGAATCCTCGACATCGTGGTTCATCCGATGAGATCATCGAGGAGCATGTGGGAGCCAACATGGTATCCAGATCCCGCTGTTGGTTATTGGCCGGAGAGTCGCCTCGGTCATGTCTACGTGTCTCCCGAACCCGTAGGGTCTACACGCTTAAGGTTCGGTGACGCTAGGGTTGTAGAGATATTAGTATGCGGTAACCCGAAAGTTGTTCGGAGTCCCGGATGAGATCCCGGACGTCACGAGGAGTTCCGGAATGGTCCGGAGGTAAAGATTTATATATGGGAAGTCTTATTTTGGTCGCCGGAAAGGTTTCGCGCATTATCGGTATTGTACCGGGAGTGCCGAAAGAGGTCCGGGGGTCCACCAGCCCCGGGGGGCCACATGGGCTATAGGTGTGTGAGCCTTGGCCTATATGGGCCAAGGGCACCAGCCCCAAGAGGCCCATGTGCCAAGAGATAAGGGAAAGGGAGAGTCCTAAAAGGGGAAGGCACCTCCTAGGTGCCTTGGGGAGGATGGACTCCTCCCTGGCCGCACCCTTCCTTGGAGGAAGGGCCAAGGCTGCACCCCCCCTCTCCCTTGCCCCTATATATATGTGGGGGGAGGGCAGCCATACCCCAAGCCCTGGCGCCTCCCTCTCCCTCCCGTGACACATCTCCCTCCTCCTGCAGCGCTTGGCGAAGCCCTGTTGGTATCCCGCTACTTCCACCACCACGCTGTCGTGCTGCTGGATCTCCATCAACCTCTCCTCCCCCCTTGCTGGATCAAGAAGGAGGAGACATCGCTGCTCCGTACGTGTGTTGAACGCGGAGGTGCCGTCCGTTCGGTGCTAGGATCATCGGTGATTTGGATCACGACGAGTACGACTCCATCAACCCCGTTCACTTGAACGCTTCCGCTCGCGATCTACAAGGGTATGTAGATGCACTCCTCTTTCTCGTTGCTAGATGACTCCATAGATTGATCTTGGTGATGCGTAGAAAATTTTGAATTATTGCTACGTTCCCCATCAGTGGCATCAGGAGCCCGGTTTATGCGTAGATTCTATGCACGAGTAGAACACAAAGTAGTTGTGGGCGACGATTTGTTCAATTTGCTTACCGTTACTAGTCTTATCTTGATTCGGCGGCATTGTGGGATGAAGCGGCCCGGACCGACCATACACGTACTCTTACGTGAGACAGGTTCCACCGACTGACATGCACTTGATGCATAAGGTGGCTAGCGGGTGTCTGTCTCTCCCACTTTAGTCGGATCGGATTCGATGAAAAGGGTCCTTATGAAGGGTAAATAGCAATTGGCATATCACAGTTGTGGCTTTTGCGTAGGTAAGAAACGTTCTTGCTAGAAACCCATAGCAGCCACGTAAAACATGCAACAACAATTAGAGGACGTCTAACTTGTTTTTGCAGGGTATGCTATGTGATGTGATATGGCCAAAAGGATGTGATGAATGATATATGTGATGTATGAGATTGATCATGTTCTTGTAATAGGAATCACGACTTGCATGTCGATGAGTATGACAACCGGCATGAGCCATAGGAGTTGTCTTAATTTATTGTATGACCTGCGTGTCAATGAAAAATGCCATGTAATTACTTTACTTTATTGCTAACCGTTAGCCATAGTAGTAGAAGTAATAGTTGGCGAGACAACTTCATGAAGACACGATGATGGAGATCATGATGATGGAGATCATGGTTTCATGCCGGTGACGAAGGTGATCATGCCGCGCCTCGAAGATGGAGATCAAAAGGCGCAAGATGATATTGGCCATATCATGTCACTTTATGATTTGCATGTGATGTTTGTCATGTTTACATATTATTTGCTTAGAACGACGGTAGCATAAATAAGATGATCCCTCACTAAAATTTCAAGAGATGTGTTCCCCCTAACTGTGCACCATTGCGAAGGTTCGTTGTTTCGAAGCACCACGTGATGATCGGGTGTGATAGATTCTAACGTTCACATACAACGGGTGTTGACGAGCCTAGCATGTACAAACATGGCCTCGGAACACAAGCAAAACACTTAGGTTGACTTGACGAGCCTAGCATGTACAGACATGGCCTCGGAACACAAGAGACCGAAAGGTCGAACATGAGTCGTATAGTAGATACGATCAACATGGAGATGTTCACCGATGATGACTAGTCCGTCTCACGTGATGATTGGACACGGCCTAGTCGATTCGGATCATGTATCACTTAGATGACTAGAGGGATGTCTATCTAAGTGGGAGTTCATTAAATAATCAGATGAACTTAATTATCATAAACATAGTCAAAAGGTCTTTGCAAATAATGTCGTAGCTTACGCTTTAGTTCTACTAAGATATGTTCCTAGAGAAAATTTAGTTGAAAGTTGATAGTAGCAATTATGCGGACTGGGTCCGTAAACTGAGGATTGTCCTCATTGCTGCACAGAAGGCTTATGTCCTTAATGCACCGCTCGGTGTGCTGAACCTCGAGCGTCGTCTGTAGATGTTACGAAACATCTGACATACACGTTTTGATGACTACGTGATAGTTCAGTGTGTGATGCTAACGGTTCAAAATTGTGGCACCAAAGACGGTTTTGAAACGTCGCAGAACATATGAGATGTTCCAAAGACTGAAATTGGGATTTCGGACTAATGCCCACGTCAAGAGGTATGAGACCTCTGACAAGTTTCTTAAGCCTGCAAACTAAGGGAGAAAAGCTCAATCGTTGAGCATGTGCTCAGATTGTCTGAGTACTACAATCACTTGAATCGAGTGGGAGTTAATCTTCCAGATGAGATAGTGATGGTTCTCCATAGTCACTGCCACCAAGCTATTAGAGCTTCGTGATGAACTATAACATATCAGGGATAGACATGATGATCCTTGAGCAACTCGCGATGTTTGACACCGCGAAAGTAGAAATCAAGAAGGAGCATCAATTGTTGATGGTTTGTAAAACCACTAGTTTCTAGAAGGGCAAGGGCAAGAAGGGATACTTCATGAAACGGCAAATCAGTTGGTGCTCTAGTGAAGAAACCCAAGGTTGAACCCAAACCCGAGACTAAGTGCTTCTGAAATGAGGGGAACGGTCACTAAAGCAGAACTACCCTAGATACTTCATCGATGAGAAGGCTGGCAAGGTCGACAGAAGTATATTGGATATACATTACATTAATGTCTACTTTACTAGTACTCCTAGTAGCACCAGGGTATTAGATACCGGTTCGGTTGCTAAGTGTTAGTAACTCGAAATAAAAGCTGCGGAATAAATGGAGACTAGCTAAAGGTAAGATGACGATATGTGTTGGAAGTGTTTCCAAGGTTGATGTGATCAAGCATCGCATGCTCCCTCTACCATCGAGATTGGGGTTAAACCTGAATAATTATTATTTGGTGTTTGCGTTGAGCATAGACATGATTGGATTATGTTTATCGCAATACGGTTATTCATTAAAGGAGAATAATGGTTACTCTGTCTATTTGAATAATACCTTCAATGGTCTTGCACCTAAAATGAATGGTTTATTGAATCTCGATCGTAGTGATACAGATGTTCATGCCAAAAGATATAAGATAGTAATGATAGTACCACATACTTGTGGCACTGCCACTTGAGTCATATTGGTATAAAACGCATGAAGAAGCTCCATGTTGATGGATCTTTGGACTCACTCGTTTTTGAAAAGATTGAGACATGCGAACCATGTCTATTAGTATATATGCATGAAGAAAGTCCATACAGATGGATCATTTGGACTCACTTGATTTTGAATCACTTGAGACATGCAAATCATACCACATGGGCAAGATGACTGAAAGGCCTCGTTTTCAGTAAGATGGAACAAGAGAGCAACTTGTTGGAAGTAATACATTTGATGTGTGCAGTCCAATGAGTGCTGAGGCACGCAGTGGATATCGTTATGTTCTTACTTCACAGATGATTTGAGTAGATGCTGAGAATATTTACTTGATGAAACACAAGTCTGAATTATTGAAAGGTTCAAGTAATTTCAGAGTGAAGTTGAAGATCGTCATGACAAGAGGATAACATGTCTGTGATATGATCATATAGATGAATATCTGAGTTACGAGTTTGGCACACAATTAAGAAATTGTGGAAATTGTTTCACGACTAATACCGCCTGGAACACCATATTGTGATGGTGTGTCCGAACATCATAACTGCACCCTATTGGATATGGTGCATACCATGATGTCTCTTATTGAATTACAACTATCGTTTATGGGTTAGGCATTAGAGACAACCGCATTCACTTTAAATAGGGCACCACGCAATTCCGTTGAGACGACACCGTATGAACTATGGTTTAGAGAAACCTAAGCTGTCGTTTCTTAAAAGTTTGGGGCTGTGACGCTTATGTGAAAAAGTTTCAGGCTAATAAGCTCGAACCCAAAGCAGATAAATGCATATTCATAGAATACCCATAACAGTTGGGTATACCTCCTATTTCAGATCCGGAAGCAAAGTGATTGTTTCTAGAAACAGGTCCTTTCTCGAGGAAAAGTTTCTCTCGAAAGAATTGAGTGGGAGGATGGTGGAGACTTGATGAGGTTATTGAACCATGACTTCAACTAGTGTGTAGCAGGGCACAGGAAGTTGTTCCTGTGGCACCTACACCGATTGAAGTGGAAGCTTATGATAGTGATCATGAAACTTCGGATCAAGTCACTACCAAACCTCGTAGGACGACAAGGATGCATGCTACTTCAGAGTGGTACGGTAATCCTGTCTTGGAAGTCATGTTGCTAGACAACAATGAACCTACGAGCTATGGAGAAGCGATGGTGGGCCCGGATTCCGACGAATGGCTCGAGGCCATAAAATCCAAGAGGATCCATGTATGAAAACAAAGTGTAGACTTTGGAAGAACTACTTGATGGTCGTAAGGCTGTTGGGTGCAGATGGATTTTAAAAGGAAGACGGACAATGATGGTAAGTGTCACCATTAAGAAAGCTCGACTTGTCGTTAAGATTTTTTCCGACAAGTTCAAGGAGTTGACTACGATGAGATTTTCTCACTCGTAGCGATGCTAAGAGTCTGTTGGAATTATATTAGCGGTTACTGCATTATTTATGAAATCTTGCAGATAGGATGTCAAAACATTGTTTCCTCGACGATTTTCTTGAGGAAAGGTTGTATGTGATACAACCAGAAGGTTTTGTCAATCCAGAAATATGCTAACAAGTATGCAAAGCTCCAGCAATCCTTCTAAGGACTGGAGTAAGCATCTCGGAGTTGGAATATGCGCTTTGATGAGATGATCAAAGATTTTGGGTTCATACAAAGTTTATGAGAAACTTGTATTTCCAAAGAAGTGAGTGGGAGCACTATAGAATTTCTGATGAGTATATGTTGTTGACATATTGTTGATCAGAAATGATGTAGAATTTCTGGAAAGCATCCAGGGTTATTTGAAAAGTGTTTTTTTAATGGAAAACCTGGATTAAGCTACTTGAACATTGAGCATCAAGATCTATAAGGATAGATAAAAAACGCTTAATAGTACTTTCAAATGAATACATACCGTGACAAGATTTTGAAGGAGTTCAAAATAGATCAGCAAAGAAGGAGTTCTTGGCTGTGTTACAAGGTGTGAGTATTGAGTAAGACTCAAGACCTGACCACGGCAGAAGAGAGAGAAAGGACGAAGGTCGTCCCCTATGCTTTAGACGTAGGCTCTACAATATGCTATGCTGTGTACTGCACCTGAAGTGTGCCTTGCCATGAGTTAGTCAAGGGGTACAATAGTGATCCGGGAATGGATCACATGACAGCGGTCGAACTTGTCCTTAGTATCTAGTGGACTAAGGAATTTTCTCGATTATGGAGGTGGTAAAAGAGTTCGTCGTAAAGGGTTACGTCGATGCAAACTTTGACACTAATCCGGATGACTCTGAGTAGTAAACCGGATTCGTATAGTAGAGCAGTTATTTGGAACAGCTCCTAGTAGCGCGTGGTAGCTGCATCTACAAGATGACATAGAGATTTGTAAAGCACACACGGATCTGAATGTTGCAGACCCGTTGACTAAAACCTCTCTCGTAAGCATAACATGATCAAACCCTAGAACTCATTGAGTGTTAATCACATGGTGATGTGAACTAGATTATTGACTCTAGTAAACTCTTGGGTATTAGTCACATGGCGATGTGAACTTTGAGTGTTAATCACATGGTGATGTGAACTAGATTATTGACTCTAGTGCAAGTGGGAGACTGTTGGAAATATGCCCTAGAGGCAATAATAAAATGGTTATTATTGTATTTCCTTGTTCATGATAATTGTCTGTTGTTCATGCTATAATTGTATTAACTGGAAACCGTAATACATGTGTGAATACATAGACCACAACATGTCCCTAGTAAGCCTCTAGTTGACTAGCTCGTTGATCAATAGATGGTTATGGTTTCCTGACCATGGACATTGGATGTCATTGATAACGGGATCACATCATTAGGAGAATGATGTGATGGACAAGACCCAATCCTAAGCATAGCACAAGATCGTGTAGTTCGTTTGCTAGAGCTTTTCTAATGTCAAGTATCATTTCCTTAGACCATGAGATTGTGCAACTCCCGGATACCGTAGGAATGCTTTGGGTGTACCAAACGTCACAACGTAACTGGGTGGCTATAAAGGTGCACTACAGGTATCTCCGAAAGTGTCTGTTGGGTTAGCACGAATCGAGACTGGGATTTGTCACTCCGTATGACGGAGAGGTATCTCTGGGCCCACTCGGTAATGCATCATCATAATGAGCTCAATGTGACTAAGGAGTTAGTCACGGGATCATGCATTACGGTACGAGTAAAGTGACTTGTCGGTAACGAGATTGAACGAGGTATTGGGATACCGACGATCGAATCTCGGGCAAGTAACATACCGATAGACAAAGGGAATTGTATACGGGATTGATTGAATCCTCGACATCGTGGTTCATCCGATGAGATCATCGAGGAGCATGTGGGAGCCAACATGGTATCCAGATCCCGCTGTTGGTTATTGGCCGGAGAGTCGCCTCGGTCATGTCTACGTGTCTCCCGAACCCGTAGGGTCTACACGCTTAAGGTTCGGTGACGCTAGGGTTGTAGAGATATTAGTATGCGGTAACCCGAAAGTTGTTCGGAGTCCCGGATGAGATCCCGGACGTCACGAGGAGTTCCGGAATGGTCCGGAGGTAAAGATTTATATATGGGAAGTCTTATTTTGGTCGCCGGAAAGGTTTCGCGCATTATCGGTATTGTACCGGGAGTGCCGAAAGGGGTCCGGGGGTCCAGCAGCCCCGGGGGGCCACATGGACTGTAGGGGTGTGCGCCTTGGCCTATATGGGCCAAGGGCAGCAGCCCCAAGAGGCCCATGCGCCAAGAGATAAGGGAAAGGGAGAGTCCTAAAAGGGGAAGGCACCTCCTAGGTGCCTTGGGGAGGATGGACTCCTCCCTGGCCGCACCCTTCCTTGGAGGAAGGGCCAAGGCTGCGCCCCCCCCCCACGTCTCCCTTGCCCCTATATATATGTGGGGGGAGGGCAGCCATACCCCAAGCCCTGGCGCCTCCCTCTCCCTCCCGTGACACATCTCCCTCCTCCTGCAGCGCTTGGCGAAGCCCTGTTGGTATCCCGCTACTTCCACCACCACGCCGTCGTGCTGCTGGATCTCCATCAACCTCTCCTCCCCCCTTGCTGGATCAAGAAGGAGGAGACATCGCTGTTCCGTACGTGTGTTGAACGCGGAGGTGCCGTCCGTTCGGCGCTAGGATCATCGGTGATTTGGATATCGACGAGTACGACTCCATCAACCCCGTTCACTTGAACGCTTCCGCTTGCGATCTACAAGGGTATGTAGATGCACTCCTCTTTCTCGTTGCTAGATGACTCCATAGATTGATCTTGGTGATGCGTAGAAAATTTTGAATTATTGCTACGTTCCCCAACAACAAGTAGTCAAGGCATACTCGGTTCAGCTCGGGTGCATTCTCCGGAGTACCGTCTCGATCAACACCGAGAACCTAAGGCATAAGGACCGAGGGAATTTGCGCAGCCTCCTCTTCACGTAGCTGCACGAACGATACAAGTTCCCCGCTGAGTTTGCAAACACACGCCTCTCAGGGAATAAAATGAACAATGCCGCCCACACGAGGATGAGCACGGCCCTGTCTACATGGAGAAGCACGGTGAAGGCAATGATTGAAAAAGGTGATAGTTATGAGAAGATCAAGGCGAAATATCCTTTGATGAGCAAAGATGATTACAAGGAGTTCAAGATCAAGTGCGAGAGCAGCGCAACCTCCGAATCAAGTCAGTGGGTGAAAGAAATGCGGTAGTTGAACTTAGGGGTCCACCAACTCGGTCCCGGCGGTTACAGAGTGGCGGAGCCTATATGGGACAAGGAGGACGCGGAGCGTGCCGAGCAAGGCCTACCGCCCCGCTTCGAGAAATTTTGTGACAAGCAGACCAGGAACTTTGTCAGGGCCCGGTACAAGGAGGACCCGGTAACAAAGGAGCTTACCACGGATCCGAAGACCAGGGCGCTTGAGCTTGTTCTGGTAAGGAATACACCCCCGCGTAATTAGCTCCATATGGTTGCATTCTAATTAATGAAGCCAAATTTCTAAATGGTTCACATTCCTTCCGTAGGAGGCTGAAAGCAGTAGCGCGGGGTCGTCTCAGAGCTCCCCTTTTGACACCCCTTTAAATAGGGCGTTGAACGTAATGAAAAACAAGGATAAGCTCAGTAAGCCGTCGTCAACTGGTCGTGTGGCCGGCAAAGGCTTGTCCACAAAATGGTCGTCATACTATACCGCTGGTGGGCGAAAGGAGAAAAAGACCACCTCGGAAAGCCAGTTGCGCGAGGTTCAAGAACTCAAGGCACAACTGGCGCGGATTCCGGAGATTGTCCAAGAGCAAGTGCAACAACAACTGGGAACGACGCTCACCGCCATTGTGCCTACCTTGATTCAGGGGCTGACGACGTGGATTGCGGGCGGCCAACAGGGGCCTCCCCCGGTTCCCAGCTTCACGGCCAGCAACTCGCACAACGCGCAGATGGCGCCATTGGTGTCTCCGGCGGAGGCGGTATTCGTGTCTCCGGCGCCGGCACGAGCATTGGAGCTTAATGCACCCGGGTGTACGCCGGTCGGCACCTCGCCAGCAAGCGGCCCCTCTGTCAGTTGCACGCCCGCCGTTGGCGGTGCCTCGACATTAGCCGAGCTCGACGGCATCACGGTAACTAAGCCTCTCGCCCGATGACTTCATCTCCTTGCCTTTGACTGGGCATCCTTGACGCCCTACATGTTTTCGCAGGGCGCCGCCGACGTTCCTTGCACTCTCCTGCACTTCGTGGGCGGCGAGTTGGTCGATGTCGCCAAGGGCAGAATCGTTCAACCGGGCAACCGCGTGTTCCACGGTAATCCGATGCCACCCACCTTGTATAGGGTTGAACTGGTTCGGGTGCTGCTAGGCTGCGACAAGTTGTTACCTCCGATTCGACCCGCTGGGGCCGACGAAGATGATGTGATGACCCTTAGCACCTGCGTAAGCTGGCCCCTGCTTTGGCCGAAGAGCCAGATTCGTTTGCGGGCGGGGGACACCACCCCACAGACAAGACCGCCAGTCGTGCCAGCGCCAAGCCATGGCAAGAACGCCGCAACGCTACCGGACATGCCGGACATCCCTATGGCACAGGATCCGGACATGCATATGGCACAGGATCCGGACGACGACGACAACAACGACGGTACATTTTCCAACGTCGATAAGTACTTTGCCGAACATGGGTACGGTGACGAGTTCTGCGGGCCTCCTTCTCAAGAACCCAACCCTGAAAAAGACGACCGCGATCTAGCTGGTACGGCGGAGAAACCCAATTGCAACAGGCGTCGTCTGGCGTTCAGTTCTCAGGGGACGCCTCCAGCTGCCGCCTTCACCGAGCCTCAGATAGCTGAGGTGTGAAATATTATCAGCCCCAACACGCTCAAGAAGGCGGTCTGTGAGCAGAACTCGATCCCATTACAGCAGATCAGGAAGAAGGGACGGAAACGAAAGACTAACAAGGGCGCCGGTGCGAGCCAGCCGACACCGAGTACGATCCGTGCTCAGGACAGGCCACCTTCACCTAAGGATATCTCGACGAGGGTGCATGTGGCGGGTAGGACGATGCTACCGACAAATATGCTCAATGCTGCAACCGGTGCTATGCGGAGTCTGCATGACAGTGTTCTTTCTTTGGAGAAGCGGCGTCTCAGAGAGAATGATGTGGCATACCCGGTTTTCGTGGCCAAGGTGCCAGAGGGCAAGGGCTTTGTGGATAGCGCCGTCGGGGGTATGATCGTCCTGCGGTTTGATGACATCTTTGCTATGTTTAACCTTCATCCGCTGCCCTACACCTTTGTTCGGCTGTTTTCGCTGAGTATGGAGATGCGGATCATTAGAGACAAGACCCCGGACATTGTGATAGTCGACCCCTTCTACATGCGTGCCAAGATCTTGGGCAGCGCTGGGGACCGGCAAGTCGCGAGTTCACACCTCGAAGGCGTCATTCTGGCAAACCCAGATAAGGATAACTTCCTCGTGCCTTACTTTCCCGAGTAAGTCATCCCCTAATCGCCCCGTAACATATGATTTCTTAGATTTCGATCGTTCTTTTTTTTCTAACATTCCGTGTTCTGTGCAGTGACACACATTGCACACTCATCCTCTTAAGCCCGAAATATTCCATGGCCACGTATTTCGTCCCGGACCGTGACTCCAAGATAGACTACACAAATATCAAGAAAGTTCTTGATGATGCTCTCCCCGGCTACGCCGCATCTGGAGGCACCTTTAAGAGGCCAGCTCGTAGGTACGGCAAGCACGTGTTCACCCACAATACGACGTTCCCCTGCGTCAAGCAGCCGCCTGGCGGTCAGAAGGATGCCTACTACGCCCTCCATCACATGCGGGCGATCGTACGGGACTATAATCACCTTCTGCTACCAAATAATCTCAAAGATTGGGCCGCAAGCTTGGCGGCAATCCAGGACGCGGACATCCGACAAGAATTCTTTCGCATCCAGTCGGATTTTGCAAAAATCATCCATCAAGATGTCCTTCGTACCTCGGGGCAATTCTACCTCAAATATCAACCGTCCAACAATGAGATAGACACAACGCTACAAATGCAGGCTGACAACGCCCGCGACTTCATGACCATCACGACAGACAGCGGCTTCATCCACGCTCCGGTCCCATGAGTCGAGTCAAAAGTAGTGATGCTATGTGTAGTTCTGAAACATCGATTAGCTCATGTTGTAATTAAACTTTAATGAACTTGTATGTCTCTTTGGTTTGGACAGTCGTTCAACTTAGATGTAATCGATGCTATTTATTAGTAGGACCATGAATCGTGCTATTAATGTCTTGCTTTTCTTTTCCGATCCTTTTGTTGCATACTTATATATTGCTTATGTATTGTCTGTTGTTTGGCTAGTGCATAGAGATGCCGTCGTATGTCGTGTACAAGGGTAAGGTTCCCGGAGTCTACGACGACTGGGAGGAGTGTCGGAGACAGGTTCACCGTTTCAGCGGTAACAGTTATAAAGGGTACACCACTAGGGCGGAGGCGAAATCTAAATACGCGCGCTATCTAGCGGGAGAGAGGAGGGAGCGTTGGAGGAACCGGATGAAGACCAGTTTCATCGCGATGATGCTCATCGTGATGACCGCAGCTCTGTTCTATGTGATGGTAGTTTAGATGATCGATATCGACTTGTAATGTGAAGACAAACTCGCTACTCGCGGTCTCGAGACTTGTAATGTTCTATCTTTGTTCGGTCTTTTGAATTCGGAGAGTAATATGATGAATTGTATTCGGAGACTAATCTTCTATTGTATTCGATGAATCTGCTGTTGCTGTGTGGTGCTGTATATATTCTGTCCAATAATATATTTTGTAATCTGTGCAAATATCAGAGAAGAAAAAAAATCCCTAATATACATACTAATGGCGCATCACCCCAACGTGCGCCATTAGTATGCCAAAGGATACTAATGACGCATCACCCCGCAGTGCGCCATTAGTATGGCAAAGCACATGTGTAAATATCGCCCCCTGGGAGGCACACTAATGGCGCATGTTGGTCTATACCACTGGTGCACGGCGTGATACGCCATTAGTATACCAGATACTAATGGCGCACCAGTAATGCGCCATTAGTATTTAATACTAGTGGCGTGGTACTAGTGGCGCACCAGTAGTGCGCCACTAGTAGGCCTTTTCGCCCTGTACGTCGTGCATGCATGTTGTGGAGCGACGTTGCACAGGGACGACCACAAGTTCTCACAAGTGTCGACGTGGATCACTCCCGTCCAGGTCCAGCGAACACGCACGTTGGTTCGCAGTAGTTATCAAGGATTAAGCATGCTCAACTTCTTCGATTGTTGTTTTTATTGCCAGCTTTCACCATGGATTACAACATGATTAACATCTTTTTCTTTGTTTACAATACACTACCACCAGAAAGGCACATGATTAACATCTTTTTCTTTGTTTACAACACATCCTTTAGGTACAGTTCGCTAAGCAGAAGCAAATAAGTTGTTTTGTTTCACTAATTGTCAGGTTCTTGCCCATGATTTTGACAAATGTCTGGGTTAGTAAGATGTTCCCCGTGCCTGCAGTACATTTACCATGATTCATGTCATGTGATGATGGTTATCTAACACAAGTTTAACACTTGGCTGGAACATTTGATTGTTTCAAGTCAACGACGTGTTCATGTTTTAGGTGTGACGCCCGCTAATAACCACAGAGATATCATTAGCCAGTTCAGATTTAATGCGTGAGGCCCGCTGCTGTGCATCAACTTTCCGCCGCGCATCCTGGTTCTCTTTTCAGAGTCATTTGTCGTATGGGAATTTACTATGCCGTCACCTCACCCACAGTTGTCTCCATCTACCGCTGCCCTCGGCATTCATCTCTCGAGCCCCCCTTGTTCTTCCCCGGCATTTGTTCTGAAGGAGCAAGCCGGAGCACCGACTCCCTCGTCCCCGGGCGTCCAGGCGACGCCGAGGTTGATTCTTGGCCGGCGGCGTGCGGCGTACGGAAGAAGAGTTCTCCGCAAAGGTACCCACCCCTCGCCCCCCTCCTCTGTTTTTCGATATGTGCTGCCGCATCCGCCCCTGTTCTTAGTGTTTTGCTCATCCCTAGCTCGCTTCTGTTCGCATAGGCAGAAGTTTTTTGCTGTGAGGCAGTTAGAGAAGTGAAGATGACAGATTTGTTTAGCGGGATACAAGCTGCTATGGTGATTAATCGTGTAGAAAACAGTGACCAATCCCCCGAAGATTGGGTTAGTGACGAGGATGGTTCAGGTGGTTCCACTGGATTACCAGGGACACCATGTTTTACCTCCAGGCTTTCATTGCTCAAAGTTGGTTCGGTTGTTGCCAAGTTCAGTGATTTCAAGCGGCAGCTAGTTATGGAGACTGGTTTTGGGGGGTTTCTAGAGGTGAAGGCATGGCAGAAGATTAATCTGAAGTATAGTGCTTTTTTAATGGACCGAGTGGATGTAGAATCCAGCACAATCAACATTGAGGAACAGGGCGTGCTTGAACTGTCCGAACAGAAGCTTAATTATGTTTTTGGCATCCCCTCCGGTGAATTCGATATAAACGGCGAAGGCGTCGAGCCATCAGAAGCCTGCATCAAGTACACACGAATGGCGGCATCATTCAGCGACAAAGGCACGCATAGCCTAAAAGCAGCTGAAAATGTTTTGCTTGGAGCGATAACAGAATCGTCATCCCAAATACAGCAGGACTGTTTCAAGATTGCATTTGTTATTTTTATAATCGGTCATGTGCTGGCTCCCACCTCGAAACATGATTATATATCCATAGACTTCTGGGCTGCACTGAGTGACATTAGCAAGATCAAGAGTTGGAACTGGGGACGGTATGTACCGAAACACCTGTTTCAAGCCGTCAGAAACTTCAAGACAGATGTTTCAAAGAGAAACCCAACCATCCACATAGTTGGTTGTCACTTGTTTCTGCAGGTATGTGGTCCGGTTTGCACAAACTACTGAGCTTTTTCACATTTCAAACTTCTTGCTGTGCCAATCTCCCGCCCATGCTAATGCATTTGTTCTATGTTGTTGTTACATATAAATCAGGTTTTTGTTCTCCATTGTCTCGACCTTGGTATACTAAACAAGCCACGAGAAATAACCCCCCGCATAGGTTTGTATGATTATGATTCAATGAGGAAGATGGTTGAGAAAATTGCAGTGAACATATCTCCTGGGGAGATTTCATACCACGGGGGAGCGGTAATTATCGTCTTCTTAATTATTGAAGTTTGCGTTTTGTGATATATTTTCGTGTACTTGTTTTTTCAAGCACCATACTAAAAACTCTCACTGTTTTCTTTAGGTCCGGCCCGAGCTATCTGTTAGAGAGCTGATTGAACGCCATGCGAAAGATTCATGCTCCATAAATCCCCCCAAACAAGCAACAGCCCCTAAAAGAGCAAGCATACCATCCATGCCCATTCTACGGTGTAATTACACAAGGACTGGCCCACAAGAATTTTCAAATTACATCCGCACAAAATATCCGAGCATAGTAAGTGTGCCAAAAAACGGACCATCTACGACCATAACCACTTCCTTCGGTGTGAAAAACAAAACACTAGAGATAACAGTTCCAACTTGACAAACGAAACCAACGCATTATAATGCCACAATAAATCGGCAATTGACTAACGCATCTACAACCCAATCAACTTGTGTAGCTGTCAAAGACAATTCCCCGAACAAAACAGATCCAACTTAAGCTTGCACAAGTCTTCCACCACATGTCCCTAATTAGACAGCAAATACATGTTACTTTCTCATATCAATATCTCACAACTAAACCAACCGTCATCTATACTGCACAGCAATCCAACGAAGGCGTACTAACCGCCGGATCAAGCAATATAGTCATAGTCTGGCAGAACAAATCAAGGTTCGTGCTAAACAATCGCCAAATAGACGACGAAAAAATTGTTATGCAATGGTGCCCCCCTGACTAACCTTCGCTTCGGAGCAAACGTCATATGTGGCTTTCTTTCCCACGGCCTGTCGCTCGCCGGCGGCGACCGCCACCACATTCACAGCGCTCATGGAATCCTGAGACTCCAGCGGCAGTACCGGAGCGCTCCACACCGCATCTCCGTCAATGGCCCTGCAAGAAAACAAATCTAGCTACATGAGTCCAGATCTTACAAGGGCAAGCGGCGCTCCGCCATCGCAATGGCCATGTTGAGAAAATGGTGGAGGAGACTACGCGTACCCGTTTAACTCGAGGCCATTGGTAGACATGGCGACAGAACAGCTTATTGGTAGACATCGCAATGGCCATGTTGAAAAAATGGAGGAGACTACGTCATGTGAGCATTGGCAGAAGCACGAAACAGAATCCAGGAATGGGCCGAACAGAATACGCCTATGCGAGCGCTAGGCGTATGCCGGACCGTATTTCATCCTATAGGCCTGGCACAAACCTGGCCCGAACTGACGGATTGCACATCCCAAGGCCCAAAAGAATGCACAAGATAACGGCCTGCCTGGTGCTCGGCCGCCATAAGCCCGCACTCCAAATCTGTCCTCTAGTACAGCAAGCTACAATCCGATCCATCCTTTACTGCTTCTAGGTATAATCCGATCCATCCTTTACTGTTGCTATGTACGATCCAGTCGATCCTCTACTGTGATTGAGCTTTCAAGTTCTGGCCACACAATTATCCAATATGTATTTTCAAGACAACAGGTGATTTTGACCATGATGGTGGACTTGATGCAGCGGAGGAGATGTACCACAACTGTTAGAAGCAGATTGGATGGTCGTGGCCGTGAAGCAGGCTGCCTAGCGAAAGCACTAGGGAGGATTGGCGGCAGAGCTTTTTACCTGCTCGACACAATTCAGTTTTTTCGTCGCTTAGCAGGTAAGTTACTCAGTATCCTTGAATCTCCAGCTCTAGATAATCTTTACTCATGTCATGTATCTATAATACCCTGTCAAGAAGGTTGATGCTAGATCCGCAATTTTATAAGATGAATTTGTGGCAAGTGCATTGCATGTAAGTTACGATGGACTAATTATGTATATATTTTGTTTGAAGTTCTTTTTGTTAAATACTGTACCGTAGATGCTATCCCTGAAGGTTGAAGCTGGTCCTGCACACAGGAAGATCCTCCTAGAGCTGTCGTCTGTCTACCACATCACTCACTGGATCTATAGATAGGCAACATTTAGCTTCAGGGCCTATGAAGTGTAATCTCGCCTGCACCTAACTTACATAGAACTGTTGGATCATCACAAGATTTCCATATTGCTCATGCATGGATGTAATTTTTATACTGTAAAGCCATCTCCCAACGTGCATCCATTGGTTCACATACTTGATGATAAATCTGTTATATATATGCTCACTATACACGTGAGCAAATCTGGATTCGATGGAATACTGAATGGTAAAGAGGGATTTATCAATTTTACTGTACCTGATACATTAATCCTTTGGCCCTGGCTTCTAACTATTCTGAAAATGGCTTCTTTAGCTTTTAACCTATGTCTAATTAAATCATACCCGAATACCTATTGAAAATGATAATTCATCTAACATTACGAACTACTTCTATAAGTACTTCCCATGCTGTTTGCACCCAGTAACAGCGTAAGTAAGCAATATCTATTTACTATGTATGTACCAACCTGATTTTTGCCCAAAATATACATCAAGGCTCTCTTTTACATGTTTGTTTCTGGGCCATGCTCTGCTGCCTAACATTTTTCACATATAGCAACAAAATACGAGAGATGAAAAACATATTTCATGGTCTACGGAAGGCAGTTTTTTTTTCCTAATTCCTCTCACAAGTCAATCTTCTATCTATAGGTAAATCTATATGTTCTTTGTAATTCCGTAATCTTCATGCTATCTATAGGTAAATCTATATGTTGCCACATAAAATGAAATCCATGGTGGAGCAGATTGTAGAAGTAGACTAATGGATAATTTTTTGTGACATCTATCTAGACTAATGCATAATTTCTTATTAGTAATTGACTGGCGGTTGTCCAGCTCCACCCTTGACTCCTTATTATCTGTTATTTAATCTTGCAATTTATTTTAGGCTACTACTCTCTATCGAGCGGATATCTCCCATTTGATAACAAACGGATGGTTTCCACGCTACTTGCTTCCTATTTCCTGTGCTATGCACTTTTCCGTGCAAACACAATGACTATAGCCTTTGCGTGCAGGTTATGAAATAAATATGATACATACTTCTGTATTATCATTTGCTCTGCAGTTTTAGGTAGTCCGTTGGTATCATCCCTCAAATTCTATATTACCAACTTAAGAAAATCAGAAGGGTTCATCATACCAGTAAAAGCATTTATGTTTGGGACACCTCGGTGCCTGGGCACCTAGGGCTGTTATGGTAAGTCATATTCATTAGTGCATGCCATACAATTGACAAAATAATGGCTTTTCATATTTTGTTTGCATACACTAGTATCCTAAATGGTCAATGATTTCTTTCGAAAACAAAAATAATCTGAACACTCGTACTTGGGTGTGTATATACGTACATGTACTCAAGATATATCCACGTGTACATGTTATTTGACCATGATACCAGTTAGTGGGTATTATACCTAACGAAAATATATACGCGTTGTTTTATACACAATGAAAATATATACATAAGTGTCGAAAATATACACATAAATGTCATAGTTTTTAATAAGTACGTGCTGGTGTTATATTCAATAGAAATATACACATACATATCCATACCTCGATGTGAATATACACATGAATATACATACCTCGATGTTAGTATACTCATGAATATGTACGCGTTGGTGTTCTACCCAATGAAAATATTCATATCAATATATAACTCGATGCAAATTTTATTTGTATATACCCATAAATTTCACATCTGTTAATAAGTGGTACATGTATCCGAGATACCCACATGTATATTTTATTAGACCGTGATACCAGTTAGTGAGTATTATACCTAATAAAAAATGCAAGTGTTGATGTTATTCCCATTGAAAATATGTACGCGTTGGTGTTATACCCAATAAAAATATGTACGTGTTGGTCTACGTGCTAAAAATGGTGCGTAGTATTTTTCTAATTAATTATCTTGCATCTACCATACATGCCAAAAAGTATGATAAATAATTAATTACAATTTCCTATCAAGAAGGGACAAATAATGACACGTATTAATTAGACAACCGTTATAACTTTCCATAGTTGTAATGCCATGCAAACAAATAGGAAAGTAGTAATGCAGGTATGCCTGCAAAATTTAAACACATCTTATCAACGAAAACTAGTATGATCCGACGGCATCTAGGCAAGGAGCCTGGACACCTAGGTGTCCCAAACTGTTGTCCTATATATATATCCATATTTCAATTCTTTGAATTTAAGAATCAGAATATGTTTATCCTATTATTTTATTGTACCTTTTGCAAGTTAAGCCAAACTTACTGATCATTCATATACTTCTTGGCAAACCAATGTAAGGCATTGCATTTTTTAATAATCGTGATAATATGATACCCACAACTCCACAATTTCTATCTAAATATTATTGGTCGGTATAGATTGCATCTCGGTTTAGATGTTTTGTTTGGCAACACGCAGTTTTAATGACTGCAATTATCATGATAATTTCTTACAACCTTTTCGCTTTTTATTTTTTACTGATGAAAAGTGAGGCAGAAGTTCTGTGTTTTGAAAATTTTGTATGTTAGATAGGATCCTATAATTGTGTGGTAGTGCACATATCCGCTATTACAAAGGAAATGTGAAGCTACTGCAAGTTTGATATTACATAGTTATGATGATTTCATTATAACAATGTGCATACCTTAAGATCGTAGCCATCCTTTTAGGAAGTAATCCTTTTCTGAGACCAAACCTTGAGGTTATCCATTTTTCTCCCATTGTACTGTATGCTATTAATTAAGGTTTGCTTGCCCTTGGTGATGATCCAAATCCTGATGTATCTTTTATACATAGAAAAGAAAGATCTAGACGAGAGAAATAGATTAAGATGTTCGTCTATTTTTCTCCCTACAATAGGAGTTAAAAGTGCATATAAACAATTACCAGCTACATGCACATCTGTTCCCGCCAAAGTTTAGCCTACCTTATGGAAACCTCCTTGTCGCAAGGTTGTTGCACATTTTAAACTATATTAGTGCCAGTAGATAGCTTACTCATCTTGGACCATCACATCAAGTTTCTCTTACATGTGTGTTGGATTATTTTCTTTACAAGAGTATCTGTCGTGGTTTTGTCACGGCAGATGTCCTTAGTGTCAGGACTTAGTCGCAAGGCCAGCGCATCTATGCGGTAGCTTGAGAGGGGTTGATCGGGACGAGAGACGCAACACGCAAGACAAGAATTTAGACAGCTTCGGGCCCCGGGAAACATCATCCGGTAATAGCCCTACATGCTGTTTCTGGCTAGGTCTCATTATGATCATGAGAGAGTCGCCGGTTCGGCCGGCTCTTTGTGTCTAGCCCTAGAGATTGTTTCTTGTTGCTTGTCCCTTTTTGGGGTGCCCTGCCCCTCCTTATATAAGTTAGAGGGGCGGGTTACATGCGGAGTCCTAGTTGGATTAGGATTAGTCTATCTTTTCTTACAAGTTGAATACAAGTCCGGGTCTTGCTTCCTCGTAAAGGAAATATTCGTCATCCCTTTCTCCTTAAGCCAGCGTACCAGAGTATAAGCCAGCCTGCTGGGCCTTGGGTCTTGTCGTCCGTCTGATCCGCCCGCCGGGTCTCCAGTGAGTCACAATGTCCAGGCGGGTTACCTGTGAATCGCCATGTTCGGGCGGATCACCAGTGAGTCGCCAAGCTCCAGCCAGGTCTCTGGTGAGTCGCCAAGTCCGGCCGGGTCATACCGCGGGGTATATCCCCGACATTAGCCCCCAGTTTAATTTGGATTTATCCATGTTAAACTGATCCTGCAAAATAACTCAAGAACAAATTTGACAGGTTGTGCTCCGGGTTAATTATTCTTGTAAGCCGGCACCTGATCATCCTTAAGTCCTTGACATTTTCTCCTGGAATATCCGGGTCAATAGGCCAGCTTCATAATCCATTTGCTGACATTGGCTCTTATAAAGAAATATTATACGAAATAATCCATTTGAGTCGGTTTCCAAAACTCTGGCTTAATAAACATCTTAGACTCAAGATTCATCTGGTGATCCGCCAGTTTAAAGATGTAGAGGCTGGCTAGTTATAATTGCCAAAATTACCGTCTTGTAAATATTGATAACACCGGGTCATAACTGTTGCCGACGCCGGGTCATTATTATTGGTGACACCGGGTCATGCTTGTTGCAAACACCGGGTCAATCTGTTCTGCTCCAAACTGAGAATTTGAAGATTTTTTCTCCCTTATATGCATATCACCTGTAGCCCCCAAGTCTTAAGAGGAGAACATAGTGATAACTTAAGACTTGCTTCAATATAAGTGTTGCAACCTTGAAGAAAACCGGGTTATTCATCTCAATCATTAGTCATAAACTGAATATTCCACATATGTAGCACCCAAGTGCCGGGTTGTCATGCTTGCAGCAACCTGGAACTTGTAATTGCCTTATGCTCATAAAAACTTCAACCAGTGTAGCCCCCAAGGGCCGGGTCATTATATAATAATGAGCAGGGACTTTGTATATGATTCATTGATAATAACAGCATATGATGTAATCTCCACCATGGGGCTTGAACCCACGTCCACAAGGTTAAGAGCTTTGTACTCTACCAACTGAGTAGTGGATCTTTCAATATAATAGATTAAGGCTTGTGTACCTTGAATTTTCGACAGGAGCAATTGGTAGCCCCCAAGGGCCCGCTCATTACAATGTGATGAGTCGGGTCTTCAATAAGTTGAGCAAAAAATGTCTTTACATTAGCCCCCAAGTGCCATGGTGCATGCTGGCAGTGACATGGGACTTGCATATTTGATGTGATCTCAATTTAAATAATGTAGCCCCCAAGTGCCGGGTCGTAAGCCTGCAGCTACTCGGGACTATTCTTTCCATTGTAGAATAAATCATATCCATTGAAAAAAATAGCCATTGCGCCAAAGCGACTTTGAATACCTCATCTGCTAATAAGTCAATCCAGAGTTTAAATACCCGGCGGCTCTTGGCCGATGGCGATTTAATACGCCTCCATTGTAAGCCAGAATTTGTACAACCCGGCGGCTTATAGCCTTTGAGAAAATCAAGAATTGATAACCCTTTTGAGACACCAATTTCAATCTTTGATGATGGGCTTGAATTTAATCATTTATGTAAGTCATAGCTCTGTAAATCCTGTAGAGTTTAAACAACATATGCCGTGGCGACTTAACGTCAAAAACCAGGGCGGGTAACCACCCAAATGTAGTCTTATCCTGCACATAATTAGATCACAAGATCCCTTGGCGGTTTACCGCAGGGCGGGTCATAATATCTCACATATAATCATTGATGTGTAACAAGGAGTCACAGATAAGCCTGTTATGAATCATAACTTTGAAACATAACTATAATAATAATATTATACTTGTGATATTGAATTTTCACTGCCAGTTTATGTGACCTGTGCAGTAAGGGTGATAACCCAGTCTTTAGAAATCAAGACTTCCAAATGTTTATGATTGTCATATGACAACGACTTATCATCCAAAGTCAAACCGGGTTAAATAGCAACCACTCATATACACTTTAGATATGATCAAAAGAGCTTCAAGTAAAATCCAAAAATTGTTTGCAAAAAGATACTTCAAAATTTTTGAGGCTTCTGATTCGAATACGATCATAAAACCGTCCCAAAGGGGTTAAGCTAAGATTCGAATACGATCATATAACCCCCAGTGGCTTTGGCGTTGCCGACCAAAAGGGTACCGACAGCTATGTTCTCTTTGGTTCGAATATGACCTATGTTTGAACAGGAAGCCCCCAAATGACCTTGAGAGTTGTTTAACGACGCTGATTCGAATACGATCCACGTCGGTTCCCAAAAGGGGTTGAGCTATGATTCGAATACGATCAGGAAGCCCCCTAGTGAGCTCGGCAGTGTGCCGATCAAGAGGGTACCGACAGCTATGTTCTCTTCGGTTCGAATACGACCTATGTTTGAACAGGAAGCCCCCTAGTGATCATGAGAATATTTAACGACTCTGATTCGAATACGATCAGGGTCACACCAAAAGGGTTAAGCTAAATTCGAATACGATCAACTCCCAATGGTCATTAAAGAAGGGTACCTATGTTTGTGTTGTGCTTTGTAACAGACTCTTTTTGGTCCCTTTAATTTTTCCTGAAAACTCGAACTTTTGCGAGAGATAAATTCTTTTTGAACCGGAAAACCCGGATATTGAGAGTTTCAAAGCTTTGTGATAAACAAATTTACCTTGAACCGGATTTGAGAGCTTCAAAACTTTGTGGCACATAAATTTCCCTTGAACCGGATTTTAAACCGGATATTTAAGAGCTTCAGTGCTTTGTGGGAGATGTCAAGTCTCTTGAGCCGGATCTAAACCGGAATCCTTCTTTTTAAGCCAGAAATTTTCTGACGGCCTTTAATCTTTTTACCAATATGGCGGTAGCCTCCGGGACCGGGTTATTTTTCCCTCCAATAACCAGGAGTTCTTGAATTTACTGAAAACCGGCAACATTTGCTGAGTCATGTCATCATAGCCCCCGAGTCTTAAGACGACTCGAGGAGTTGTCTTGAGATTCTCCATATTTGACCATGATATAAACCGGTATAAGTCATTCAACGGCTCAGTGATATAACAATCCCTTTTGCAGCAGTTAACTTGTCCTGCATTAGAAAACTTGCAAGCCAGAGTAATTGCTCTTTTAAAGAAAGCAATATGTAATATAAAAATATACTGGATGGATTTCACCTGATGCGTCAGGTCAGCAATTATCACCGCGGAGTTGATGATCACCATGGTGAAACTGAAATCAATCACGGCCGAGTCGGCCGTGAGAGCAGACAGATGAATCGGCCATGGCGTTGTAAGCCGGTGCGGACGAACAAATTGTCCTCCTCGTTGTAAGCCAGTGCGGATGCGTGAACCGGCTGTGAGAGCGGATGGGCGAGTCGTCCATGGCGTTGTAAGCCGGTGCGGTCGTGAGAGACGGCCACAGCGTTGGAAACAGCCCGGACACGGCCGAGACAAACGTGGACGTGGACGATGAGTCAGTCACGCGTGCGGATGTAGCGGGAGCAGCGATTTGCCCATGTATCCGTCGTGCAGCATGGCACGGACAAACACCAGCGCAGAGTAATACTGGACCGTGCTCCATATCCATAGCATTTGTGTGATGGATAATTATCCTGCATTCAAAACACACATACCAGAGTAGTTTGTTTTTTGAAGAAATTAATATGCATTAAAATAAACCGGACAAATATCTCTGAAGCCCTTGGCATTCAACTTATTGAAGATCCAAACTGATGTAGAGTTCATTTACTACTTCCTTCCTGCATCTCACATTTTTTTTGCTCCAGCCAAGGCAACTCTCGAGCCGGCGGTTCTCGACAGAAAACAGGCCAAGGGATGAGGGTGGCAACTCGCGGCAGCCCGCGCCAGCGGTGACTCGAGGTAGGAGTGGTGACTCGGCGCGGCAGCGACGCGCGGCAAAAGCGGGTAAACGAAGGGCGCCTCAGGGACGAAGGCAGTGAACTGGCGGCTTAAGGCCGCAGAGGTAGCAGCTCGAGGCCGCATCAGCGGCGGCTTTGACGCGAGGGTGCGGCGACCCGGCAAGTGGTTCACGGGCGGCTTGAAAAAACGGAGACGACGCAGCGGGGCGATGCCGGCGGCTCGGAATCGCGGCAGATGCCAACGCGCGGCCGCGGGGACAACAACTGGCAGAGGCGGTTGCCGGCCCGCGGCGTGGCGACTTGGCGCGGTGGCCGGTCGGCTTGCTGCGGTGGGTCAACCGGTGCGAAGCAGCTCGAGGGCGAGGCTGCGGTGGCGGGTCGTGGCGACGAAGGAGAACCGGCTGGGGTCAACCGGAACAAGCCGTGGCGGGTCTCGGTGGCGGTGGCTCAGGCGCGGCCCGCTTGACGAGGCGACGGTGGCCCACGAGGCCACGGCGGTGGCGACTCAACCGCAGTGGAAACCCGGCGTTTTGAAGTGGCAATTTGGAGGCAGAGGATCCCCAGCGCGTGGACAGCTCAGCGGAGGAGACCCGGCGCGGGGAAACGGAGCAGACCCAGCAATGACCGGCGCACGCGGACCCGGCAATGGTAGTGAGCTAGCGGCGCGGTACGGCAGCTGTAGAAACGGGCGGCCGCAGTCGCAGTAGGCGGAGGGGACTGCCCACGGCGGCTCAAGCACCGTAGAGGAGACGGCGGCTTGGTGCAGAAGCGCGGTTGGCTTGACGAAGTGGCGTGGCGGCTCGTAGACGGGTGACGCGGCAGAGGCGCGCCGGCCGCTCCGGGCAGACGCAGCAAACAGCCCGGATTCTGGGCAGAGGCGAGGCACAGTCCGCGGAGGAGTCCGAGTCGCTGCCCTCTTTGTTTACGGGTCGTGGCCCCTGGGTAACCTTTTTTTTTTCCTTTTAAACAGTGTATGCGCTTCTGTCCTTGCATGCAGAAGACGTTGCCAGCCGTGGCTCTCTACTTTTGCTGTTGATTGCTGATTTTTTTTTGGGATGAGGTGGAGAGCAACAATACAAACGTGGTACCTTGGCCAATTAAGCATCTAACAGCCTCGGGACTTGATTACTGGACAGGGGAAATACAATAACAGTCGGATACGGCCACCGTACAGGTTGATACTGCAGCGCAAATTTTTGGCAACCTTGACTCGGCGATTTGGCCGCTCGCCAGGCACACATTATGCTGCGAAAATTCTTGTATCCTTGTCGGCCCGCATGACTTGATCCTTGCACCTGATTGATCTCGTCCCCGTCTTCGATCTGTAGTAGCGGCGGCACTGTACTCAATGCCACCTTAATTTCTCTTGATCCTTGTAATATCAGCTTCAAAGCTAACCACAATTCCGATCACAAACAATGAATTTTGCTGGCTCTTCTACATCTGACAAATCGCGAGCTTCTCGACACCCTAGAGAAGATCCCTCCAAGAACTCAACACCAACGTGCGCAGGCCCCACGGTGGGCGCCAATTGTCGTGGTTTTGTCATGGCAGATGTCCTTAGTGTCAGGACTTAGTCGCGAGGCCAGCGCATCTATGCGGTAGCTTGAGAGGGGTTGATCGGGACGAGAGACGCAACACGCAAGACAAGAATTTAGACAGCTTCGGGCCCCGGGAAACATCATCCGGTAATAGCCCTACATGCTGTTTCTGGCTAGGTCTCATTATGATCATGAGAGAGTCGCCGGTTCGGCCGGCTCTTTGTGTCTAGCCCTAGAGATTGTTTCTTGTTGCTTGTCCCTCTTTGGGGTGCCCTGCCCCTCCTTATATAAGTTAGAGGGGCGGGTTACATGCGGAGTCCTAGTTGGATTAGGACTAGTCTATCTTTTCTTACAAGTTGAATACAAGTCCGGGTCTTGCTTCCTCGTAAAGGAAATATTCGTCATCCCTTTCTCCTTAAGCCAGCGTACCAGAGTATAAGCCAGCCTGCTGGGCCTTGGGTCTTGTCGTCCGTCTGATCCGCCCGTCGGGTCTCCAGTGAGTCACAATGTCCAGGCGGGTTACCTGTGAATCGCCATGTTCGGGCGGATCACCAGTGAGTCGCCAAGCTCCAGCCAGGTCTCTGGTGAGTCGCCAAGTCTGGCCGGGTCATACCGCGGGGTATATCCCCGACAGTATCCAACTTTAGTTTTATAACATACTTACACATTATAGAAATACTTTATGAGTTGGTTGTTCTATGGGTACCAGAATGTCATTCTGAATGAATAAAGTAGATGTCACTTCTTGCTACCCAATCTTTTATTCTTCCCTTGATTTTGTAGGCAAAAACTACATGATATATTGCATACTTCTATAGAGCATGAAACAGTTTTACTCAAAGTCGATGTGTACCATAACAAGTGAGATTAATTCGACCGACATTGTTTCACCTCATAGAATAATGATTTTCTGAAGTTGCTTGGATGTTGATCTGTTAGGATATATAGCCATATTTTGATAATTGTGTATCTAATTTGTGTCATTTAAATACATTTAAGCATCTATAAGGTTTCCTATCACAAGGTCCATTATGTTGTTCATAATATATTTAATCTGGCTAATACCTACAAAAAGAGATAGACAACTAGCCCGTACAGATGCACGGGTCGATGACTAGTATATCATAAACGCCATAAGAAAAACACGTCGTCCTAATCTCGATGTAGCAGTATATTAACATTCCAAGAATTTCCCTCCTCCTCACTCCGTGTGTTTCCTTCTCCCTCATCGCAGCCCAGCCATCGCCGGCGACGGGGCGTCGTGGTTCTCATGTTCTGTCAGTGCTCGCGTGGGCCCGCGCCCTGGGCCGAAGCATGGAGCTGATGCCGGGCGACACAGCGGTGCGGCGAGAAAAGGCGGAGCTCCGGTACCTCTGCTTCCACGCGGTGGGCGGCCAGGTGCTTGGGCGTGCCTGGCCCTCCAGGAACGGCTATGGCGCGGCCAGATCTGTGGCCTGCCGGCGCGGCATGTTCCGGGCCAGGCAATGTGGGCGGAGGGCGGCACGGCCTGCAACGTCCACTACTAGGGAAAGGGCTATAGATGGAATGGCCACTAATGGCGCACCAGACATGTGGTGCCCCATTGCTATATAGCAATGGCGCACCATGTGCTGGTGCGCCATTAGTGTGAAAAACACTAATGGCGCACCAGACAAACGGTGCGCCATTAGTAATAAATTTTTTTTATTTTATTTTTCCAAACATATTAATGGCGCACCAGGACACAGTGCGCCATTATTAGTTCTAACTAGTAATGGCGCACTAGCCACATAGTGCGCCACTACTATATTTTTTTTTGCACAACTACTAATGGCACACCAGGGAACAGTGCACCATTACTAGCGATCCCCCTCCATCTCGATCGCTATCCCACCTCGCCAGATCCGGCCCCCGTCGCCGCCGAGCACCCCCCGCACCCTCTACCCCGCTCCACCGGGCGCCGCCGCCGACCCCCCGCACCCTCCCCCGCTCCACCGCCGCCGACGACCCACCGCACCCTTCCCTGCTCCACCGCCGCCGCCGACGACCCACCGCACCCTCCCCCGCTCCACCGCCGCAGACGACCCACCGCACCCTAGCTCCCCTGCTCCACCGCCGCCGATGACCCACCGCACCCTCCCCGCCCCGCTCCACCGCCGCCGACGACCCCCTGCACCCTCTCCGGCCTGCTCCACCGTCACAAATGAATGCTATAGCTAATTCCTCCCTCTCCCTCGCCAGTTCCCCTTCGCCCCTCTCCCCCGCGCCAGTTCCTCTCCGTCCGCTCCCAATCCGCGCCCCCGCCGCCTCCCTCTCCCCATCCTCCCCTCCGACCCCACCCCACTCTCGCCGGAGCAGCGCCGCAGGGCCGACACCAACCTCGCCCTCGCCCGCGCGCGCCGCAACCTCCGCCTCGCATTCAACAGCTACACATTCTACACCGAGGACAAGGACATGAAGAGCGATGGTTATCAGAACTCCGGGGTAACGATGGAATCCTACACCGGTAACGACAAGGACAGAGCACCCCCCGCAACCCCCGACGACCCACCGCACCCTCCCCCGCTCCACCGCCGCCGAGCACCCCCCGCACCCTGTTTTTATAAAAATTATTACTGTTTTTATAAAAAAAATATTACTGTTATGATTTAAACAAGTTTCAACATATTTAAACACAAATAAATATCAACAGCATTTTAAATGCATTTTTTATAAAAATTATTACTGTTTTTATAAAAAAAATATTACTGTTATGATTTAAACAAGTTTGAACATATTTAAACACAAATAAATATCAAACAGCATTTTAAATGCATAAAAAAAAATTGGGGAGCCTAGGAATCGAACCCAGGACCTCCTAGTGTGTGTGCTGCGTGCTGACCAGTCGGGCTAGTGGGCGTGTTATGATGGAAATAGGGTTAGGTGGGATATAACCTGACCAGTCGGGCTAGTAAGTAAAACAAAATTCTAATGGCGCACCAGGGGGAGGTGCGCCATTAGAATCGACGTACTTATGGCGCACCAGGGGGAGGTGCGCCATTAGAATTTTTATACTTGTTCCCCTCGCACTGTCGCCTCCCTCCCTCCCTCGCTCGCCAGATCCCCCACTCCTCGACCCCAACCGTACGCCGCCGCCCCCTTGCTCCGCCCCCTCCGTCCGCCGCGCCTGCACGCCGGCGAGCGCAGCCCCGACGCGCCCATCCCGCCTGCCCCTGCCGTGCTCCGCCACCGGCCCCTGCTCTCCTTCGACCGCGGCGAGCGAGGACCCGGAAGAGCTCGGATCCCGACCGCGACCCCTTCGCCGACCCCGACCCTGACCCCGACCCCTCCGGCGACCAGGTACCTCTCCTCCTTCCTCCTTCCTCCCTCTCTCCACCATTCCCCATTCCCTCCCACCTGTCCAGCGCCGACTCCATCACCATGGACTGACTCCCTCGCAGTCGAGATCCGCCCCGTCGACGTCTAGCAGCCCAGCTCGACCTCCAGCCACTCCAGCTCCCTGGTGCGCCAAAAAGGTGGCAGCTCGTAGCCTCGTACATTGCTTTCAGTATGGGTGTAGAATCTCTAGCAGATAGTTCACTAGTATAACAACAATGGTCATTGTTTAGTATTTGGCACTTCTGTTTAGGTTAAAACAATGTTATTTTTTTGTTCTTTTGCAAAGATTAGAGTGCAGCAGCCCTGTAGATTGTGATTAATTACTATATGATTCAGTTCTAAATATTTTGTTTTATGATCCCAGTGCAAAGGAATTCATATTTTAGTTTACATCTGTCTATGTAGTGTGTTGTGAAGGCCAAGTTTGAGAAGTGGTGGTGTCGCAGAGCAATCCTCTCCCTTGACAGGTACAATGTCCACTCTTCCACATGTCTTAGTTTTTTTAATGAATTGCTTCATTGCCATATTACATCATTAACTGTTATATATTCCAAATCGTGCAAAACTTCAATAGGGCAAACCTTATGTGATGATACAGGTTGTTAGTTGCTACTAGAAAGTGTTGAGAGATATTAAAGCGGTGTAACAATTGCTGTCGGGTTTAGCAACTGATATCTTCTTCATCTCCTTTTCCACTGCTTACATGTAAGGTATTGTAGTTTAGGTGCTTCTTTCACCAGCTGCAAAACAATGCAGCTGGTGCTTGATGCATGTGTTAATGCATGTGTTAATGCTAGTAAGCTCCTGTTATGGGTCTCAAGCATGAATGTACCCCAAGATTTCTATTGGAACTGGACATGTGTTAATGCAATTAGGTGCTTCTTTCACCAGCTGCAAAATAATGCAATTTCATACGTTTTCACCAGCTGCAAAACATCATAAAAATACCATTAGGTACTTCCGTAAACACAAAAATAGAAACAATGCAAGACATGGCTTGTCTCTGATCCTCTGTTTTCTTTTTTCATTGGTTGCATTTTGATCCTAAATGTCAATCAATAAGTCTATTATTAGGAATCAGCAAAGTTGATTATCTATTCTACATAATTTCTAATCTGATGTTTGCATTTCCTAACTGTAGCATTTTTTTCTCAGACCAAGGCAAATGAAATCGACTAAAGAAAGAAATAGCATTTACCAATTACCACTAACCATGGCACTAATGTTTCACCTTAGATCATATGTTTGTTCTCTGATACACATGTGGGAAACCTTCTAAACAACAACCTATTAATGGTAGTTGTTCTTTGTATTGTGGAATACATCGCATGTTTTATAAATTGGGTCAGATGTATAATTAGTCGATGTATAATCCTGGTACTAATTGGTCTCTTCTGCTGCTTATCAAAGATGGGGGGAAGCAGCCACCGCCGCTCTGCCTCACCGGAGTACGAGTTGGATGCTTTCGAGTTCTTCAGTATCATACTTGGGACTTCAGTATCAGCCACGAGGCAGGTATATAAAACGAGAGATCTCCCCTTCACCCATCTCATTATGATAACTCTGTTGTTTGCTACATCACTCCTTGTCCCAAATTGCAGAGGCTGCCTGACACTTTTATGAACATGCTGGGTGAAGATCCGCCACATAATGTGAAGCTCCGACAGGCCGGCAGCGGGGTTCGCAGGCTGTGGGACGTGGAGTTGGTGATCGAGGAGGGGCACATGTACCTGTGCCGTGGCTGGGAGAAGTTCTACAGTGCCTACGACCTACGGACCGGGTACTTTCTTCTCTTCAGGTACGACGATGACGCCACAATGCTCATCGTGAAGGTTTTCAACACGACTATGTGTCGCATGCGCTACACTGACGACGAAGATGCCAGTGCGTTCTGCCTCTTCTTATTCCTCTACATTTGGCTTTGTCTCACATCGATTGTTAACGGCCATTGTTGCATTTGGACAGGCAATGGGAGCAGCAGCAGCGACACTGGCTACAGCCAAAGCAGCAGCGATTATGGTTGTAGCAAAAGCAACAGCGATTCTGGCTTTAGCGAAAGCAGCAGCGATTCTGGCAGTAGCAAAGACAGCAAGAAGGATGATCCGGACTGGAGTGGGGGAGAAGAGGAGCAGAGTGGGCCGCTGCAGGATGACGATGGGCATCAGGCTGAGGATGACCTAGCGCTGGTGGTGGCTGACCAAGGGCAAGAGATGGTGGTGGCTGACCATGGGCAAGAGATGGTGGTGGCTGACCATGGGCAAGAGATGGTGGTGGCTGACCATGGGTAAGAGATGGTGGTGGCTGAGGATGACCTAGCGATGGTCGTGCCCGTCCTGCCTGAAGGTGGCCTCGCGATGGTGGTGGTGCCTGACAATGACCACGCACCGGTGGTGGCGCCGGCGATCCCACAGCTGGGCGACATGACCACGCCAATTATGGTAGAAGACTACATCCCACAGCTGCCTCCATCGCCTCGCCGCTCTTGGCGCATCAGGCTGAGGAAGGAGAAGGAGAAGAACAATGAGAACTGAACTATGTCAGGTATGTCAGATCTCCAAAATGATATATATATACTTAGTTACCTATGTTATCTCTAATATGCTTAGTTTCCTATAGGTTAGCTCCAAAATTACTTATGTTAGCACAAAATGATCAAGTTTACATAATAAGCTTATAGTCTTCTTCTTATTCTTCTTCTTTTCCAAAATGACATAGGTTAGCTTCATTTTACCTAAGTTGGCTCTAATATGCTAACATAGAGCTTATATGCTTAGTTTCCTATAGGTTAGCTCCAAAATAACTTATGTTAGCACAAAATGATCAAGTTTACATAATAAGCTTATAGTCTTCTTATTCTTCTTCTTTTCCAAAATGACATAGGTTAGCTTCATTTTACCTAAGTTGGCTCTAATATGCTAGCTTAGAGCTTATATGCTTAGTTTCCTATAGGTTAGCTCCAAAATTACTTATGTTAGCACAAAATGATCAAGTTTACATAATAAGCTTATAGTCTTCTTCTTATTCTTCTTATTCTTCTTCTTTTCCAAAATGATATAGGTTAGCTTCATTTTACCTAAGTTGGCTCTAATATGCTAACTTAGAGAGCTTATATGCTTAGTTTCCTATAGGTTAGCTCCAAAATTACTTATGTTAGCACAAAATGATCAAGTTTACATAATAAGCTTATAGTCTGCTTCTTATTCTTCTTATTCTTCTTCTAATATTCTTCTAGTGTTCTTCTTCTTCTAGTATTCTTCTAGTCTTCTTCTTCTTCTTCTTCTTCTCTTCTTCTTCTTCTTCTTCTTCTTCTTCTTCTTCTTCTTCTTCTTCTTCTTCTTCTTCTTCTTCTAACTTCTTGTTTATCATTTTGCAGATTTGATTTAATTCACGGAAGCTTGCATGGATGGAGTGCTTCTTTTCCATTTGTGTTTTTATTTTGTATCAATGTGAAACTTTTGTGAATTGATGGATAACGGTGTTGGATGAACAATGTGAAACTTTTGTAATATGTAACGATGCAACTATGTGTTGGCTATGTATGTATATATGATGAAACTTGTGTGTTGGATATGATTGTTATATGGATGCTTGTTGTATATATATGTGTTGGATATCTCATATGTGAAATAGTGACCTGAGATTAAGAAAAAACGAAAAAAGAAATTAAAAAATTGTTACTAATGGCGCACTTCCATGTGGTGCGCCATTAGTATGCCCAAGGATACTAATGGCGCATCACCATGCGGTGCGCCATTAGTATGTCTAGGCACATGGGTAAATATGGCCCCTGGAAGGCTTACTAATAGCGCACCGTGGCCTATACTAATGGCGCACTGCCTGGTGCGCCATTAGTATAACAGATACTAATGGCGCACTACTGGTGCGCCATTAGTAAAAAATACTAGTGGCGTGGTGCTAGTAGTGCGCCATTAGTAGGCAAAACTGGTGCGCCACTAGTAAGCCTTTTTCTAGTAGTGGTCGCATCGGTGGCTGGTTGGTGGGCGGGTTAGCTAGTCTTTTAGGTGCTCCAACGGATGGACGGCGGCGGACAGCGCGGGTGTGCTTCCCAGTGAGCTTTTTTTGTGGTTGGCGGCGGACCTTCGGGTTTCCCTTACCGGCGGATGGCTTCACGTGAGCTGCACCGGCCGCCGAGGTGGGGCGACACAGGGGGTGTCCGGTGTCGGGGCTGGCTACTTCTTGTTTCCACTCTAATATCGAGATTTTTAGGTCGCACGCTGGCCAACTCGACCGTGTTGACAATTACATGGCCACTACCAGATACCGACATTTTCCTGTGGGCTGGTAACCGACAGGAATAATATTTCCTGTCGGGCAACTGTCAGGAAAATCCGACAGGGATAGCTTGACAGGGAAATTACACTTTGCCTGTCGGCTGGCCGACAGGAGCGTTTGGAGTAGGATGGAGTAGGATGGAGCTGCGGTGGCTGGGACGGCGATGGCGGCGACTTGGACGAGGACGGCGATGACGGCGGCTGGGACTTGGACGGCGACGGCAGCGGCTGGGACTAGGACGGCGACAGCGACGACCACGGCTAGGACGAGGACGGCGACGGCGGCGGCTGGGACGAGGACGGAGACGTTCGATGGAGAGGCCGCGGTCCAGTGGTTGACGAGCCGAGGAATAGAGCGGAGGGTGGGTGAGAGGTTCGGGGAGGCTAGGATTTGAGGAGGTGCAGCCGGCGGCGAGGGATTTGGCATACAGCCAGCGCCGGCGGCTAGGGATTTGGGATGCTCTCGCGCTCTCTAGAAAGAGCTCGGTGCAACTAGAGATAAGGGGATTTTCTTTTACCGTAGGCTTTGACCACATACTGCGACGATGGGCCGAAAAATTGCTAAGCAGCGGGCAATTTGGCGCGCACATGAAATCTATGGCGCGAAATGGGCCAATCCTGTTGGCCGTCTGCCGACCGACAGCCATCTTAATTTTCCCGTGAGTTTCTCAGCCGGCCCACAGGATAACTGCTTTACTCCTGACGCGCTGGTTTGGGCCGACAGTGCAAGCCCATTGTCCTGTGCGCTAGCGCGTGCCTGACAGGAAAACAATTGACACACAGTAAAATTTCAGTTTCTGGTAGTGGGCTGGGGTGCGTGAGATGGCATATACCAAAAAATTCTTTGGCCCGACTTTATATACGCCCTCCATTTTTTATTTACTCCCACTATTAGCTTTGACCTCTATCTTAGTTTTACCAAGTTTATAGAACATAATATGAACTTCCACAACCACAAAAATATATATGATGGAAAATATATTCGATGCCGATTCTAATGGTATTGATTTAGTATTTTGGATGTTAATATTTTTTTGTATAAACTTGATCAAAGTTTAGAAAGTCTAATATGAGAAAAAGCTAATATGAAGAGTAAATGAAAACAGAGGGAGCATAAAGAAACAACCAGGTGTACATTGAACTTTACAACAGAAAAAGAAACGACAAAGATACGGGATGCTGAGCTAATAGGCTCCCAATGCACCATGAACAAGTTTGGTTGTCAAAGCCCTCGACGAACCCCAGTTCAAGCCATCGATATGACTAAGACAAGGAAGTAGCTCGCCGCTGGAGGAAGACCCTGCTCCGTCACCTCCCATTAGGCCAACAGTGTTGTCCCATCATCCATCTCTGCCTCCGAAGAAGGCCCCTACCTTCTCAACCTTGATTTGTGGATGCCGCGGCGTTGGCAGGAAGAACTCCTCACCTCCGAGCTTGCATGAACATGAAAAACAGGTTGCCAGGGAGAGGACAATAGGCACGGTGACCTCACCTCCTGAAGCAAAACCCCCTATATCATCACCACCTCCTGAAAAGACCATGACACCTGCCGCAAGCTACCGAGGAAAAATACCCCTCGAGATCCACAGACCGCCCACGCCTGAAGCCCTCACCACCACGCCATAGTCCCAAGGCGGCGCCTTCAGTAAGAAAAATGACGCCGGAGCGCCATCGCTGCCCAATCCAAATATTTGGACTTTCACTGGGGATAAGGAGGTGGAGGGCAGGGGATGGATCTCGATGGCGCCTACAGGAAAAAAGAGTGACTCCCATAGGATTGACGGACACCGTGACCGCCGCCAGCGGTGAAGGATTTCCCACGATCTAGAGCACCCAGCCCCGACTCCCCAACTGGCCGCTAGATCCGGCAAACCGGAGCCCACGAGCACCGAGCCACACCGGAGCATCGGCGCCAACCCCATCCCCCCCCCCCCCCCCCCCCAACCCCAACCCCAGCCCCCGGGAGGATATGCACTCCATGATATTGCCAGTATTCCATGAGGAGGAGAGGAGGGGCGAGGACGCAAGGGGGCTGCACCGCCACCGAGTAGACCACTAGGGACTACGGCAGGGCTAGGTTTTCAGTAGCTCCCGACTCGAGTGTGGCCATTTCGCGAGGCTGCATATGGGTGGTAAAATAGACTGGTTGGCATGGCAGATCAAGGAGAGATGCTAGAGAAAGGTGCGGGGGGGTGGATCGATGGGGTGCTTTCCAGTTCACACCGGCGCGTGCAGGGAGAAGATTGAGATCAGATGACGAAAGGACCACAAACAAAATTTACTACATGCAGTATCGTTGAATCAAGATCGTTAAAGGTCCGGAGGTGAATCAATCGAGGACACACACAGAGGGCATAGCAATCCATAAATTGCACACATGTTAGAACTAGACGTACACACCTCTCGAGATCTCAAGAAACAAAGAGAGAAAGAGAAAAAGAACCAAAGAGAAGAAATTGATCGACGAGAACACTAGCCAGCTACCCACATACGACGGGCAAACTGGTATTATCGACGAAATTTACATTCAAGCAGGAGAACTTGATGGTGAACGGCCTTGTGCTAGCTAACCCGAACCTGAAAAACACCTTCGACTTCACTACCACACGGCAGTAGTCGGTAGCATCACTATTCGGGACATACCCATAGTCAATCGACATGTTGATGCTGATCAAGCTCCTCGGCGGTTGCCAGCCGGTTGGTAGCCACGCGTTCTTGGTCCGGACCCACGCCGTGGCTGCAGGGCCGTACCATATCTCGGTGCTCATGGAGTCGAACCACACCGCCGTGCGCTGGCTGGTGTTGTTGGCCACGAGGTTTAAGTTCAAGTGTGTGTTGGTATCCGGACCGGTCGGTGGCTTTCTGTAGGTAACGATTTCCGCTTTCACGACGGAGAACCTCATCCGTGCTGGGGCGAGGCTGATGGAGGTAGCAGCCACCAGGGCGACAGCAAACAGCGTTCCCAGCATAGCTGCGGAGATGTACTGCTTGGCTCTCCATCTTTTGCGGAGAGAACGGATGGTGGCCATAGATGAAACTACTAGTTCGGGAGCTAGTCACTATGAGTGATCGACTATGGGTAGCTCTCCTATACATAGCTAGTCGCGAAGTGTTATATGGTGTGCACAAAGCATTGAGGTACTAGCAGATACAACTGGAGGTGTGACACTGAAGCGAGTATGCATGCTTGCTTCAATAATACAAAAGCTATGCGGTCTCGCTGGAAAACATGGTATCCTTGAGATGGACAAATTCGAGAGCTTTGCCCTTGCTATGGCAGTGGCTAGCTTGGAAGGGCCCGACTGAAAGAGCTTGGGTGGTGATGCATGTCACCAAAAAGGGACATGGATATCTTTTACCATATAACGACGATTGCTATTGGTAACTAGTAAATTTAGCCAGATGCATTCATACTTTTGTTTTGCGAGAAGATTAGATCTGTTATGAAAGTTCGCCGGAAGTACAAAGCATGTCACACATAATAAAAGTTATATTAAGATTCAGAGACCATCTAACAACCACTACTGCCGCCAGAAAGAGGCGCTGGCATGCCGTTGTCGACACTCCCCTACCGGAGCTGGCTTGACCTTGTCGATGACAGCCGAAAATTCTTCGTGCATGTGCCCCTAAGGACCAGAGCCCTGGAGCCGTAGTCGTTGCCATTGAACACTTGCATATATTTGAACCACCTGACGCCAAATCACACCACATGAGGAAAAACCCTAATGTCAGCGCCACAAGGAGATGGCGAGAATCTACGCCGAAGCTTGGTCAATTACGTCTAGATGGACGTACTCGAGGAGGATCGAAGTCCGGAAGACAAACTCAAAAAAAAAAGCGCCACCATATGCCCAAGTGCCGCACCTGCGAGAAATAAAAAAAATCCTAACTTAAACTACTAACTAGATCGAAGGCACCGGGATTCTCCTCCCCCACTAGTGCAGTGACATCCTAAGATGACACATCTATCGCACACCATGAGACCGAACTGTGTGCGGTGCATACATCACAAATGGTATGATAATAAAATCGTCTCCAAGAAAATAAAATGTGTGTGATGACTGATTCATTGAGCATAATTCAGAAAAGGAGTTGCGTATGTGATACGAGGCATACAGTTCATCCATATGAGCTGTTTGTAATGAGCAAAAATAACACAAATGGTTACTCAGATCAAGATGGGTGCAATAGACGGCATGCATGTCACTCGGATGCCTGTTAGCATTAGTCAAAACAATACAAAAGATTCATCACAACAAGATGTGTGTGAAACCCGGCAAACAGGTTAGTAATCAGAATTTTGTGGGAAGACCAATAGTAACAAAGAAGATTCCTTCTAATAACACTACTAGGAAAAGCCATATAGGTGAACTATAATTAGGGGCATGCAGGCAGGGCAGGTTACCCGCCACTGCTAATTTTCCAAAATAGCAGTGGCGGGTACTAGGTCTCAACCGCCAAAGCTAACGGTAGTCCAGTGATGGGCGCGAGCATTCACCCGTCACAGATAGGCTCTTCCAAATAAGGCCGCAGGATGGAAATTGCACTGGCGGGCAAGACATCACTGTCCGCCATTGCTCTTGCATAAAGCAGTGGCGGGCACTGTCGTGCACCCGTCACAACTACACTTTGGCAAATCGAAAAAAAATTACGGTGACGGGCGTACGTTTCTACCCGCCACTACTCTCCCCAGACAGTTACCCTTCCACCCCCGCCTAGCCGTCCCGGTCTATTTTTATTTCCCCCTATCTTCATTTCTCTCAGTCAGTTCCTCTTCCCTCCACCCTTCCGTGTCGTCCTGCGCCTCGACCACCGCCGCCAACCCTCGGACCCGCACCGCCGCCGGATGTGCTAGCCGTCGTGTCCGCCTCTGCGACGGCCGTCGGATCCACTCGCCATCTCGTCCTCCGCCTAGCCCGTCGCCGCCGGATTTGCTCGACGTCTTGTCGTCCGCCTCGAGTGGCCGCCGCAGGATTTGCTCGCCGTCTCGACGTCCTCCTCGAGCACCGTCGCCATCGTCCGCCTCGACCGCTGCCACCTTCTCGCCGTCACGTCCGCTGCCGGAAAATCCGCCAATGTTATATTATATTATGTCTGTGTTCTTTAGTGCTACCTTATTTTTTCAAGGGATGGGGTTGCATTGGAGTGTATAATAACCTTTTTTGTATGTCGGGGAACAACTCCTAACGAAATTTAGGATCATATGTAGGAACATCATTAGTAAGCATAAGGTAATGGAGTTGATAGAGAAATTCATAGACCTAGGTATGATAGGTTAATTTATAAAGGTAATAGAGATGATGATAGAGATCATACCGAGAAAGAGGATAATTCCCTATGGGGACAACTCTCATTTGAACAAAGTGCAAAATATGTGATCTTTTTTGTCTAATAGAATAAATATGCGATCAAAGTGCTTGTCTGATTGCTCAAGGATCTGCCTCAAGATAACTAGGCTTTAGGATCGGTTAACCTATACATATGACAAGTGACAATGTGTTTGCATTTTCTTACCTATGAAAAGTGCATGGGCTTACCATGTATTCACAGGGATTTGAAAAGGAGTGACAAGGTTTTGGCAAAACGTTGATTCATTTCCGTTTCGCCAAATTTCTATCACTCAATATGTTAACTTTTTAAGCAAAGTTCATGCCGAATTTCATTTCTTATCACTCAATAGAAGTGGCCTTATAATATCTGAATATGTTCAATATTACTTTCGTAAGCTTCGCTACTACAATATTGTTATTCACACAGATTTGACAATTAGTGCCAACGTTTTGGTGAAACGTTGACTAACTTCTGTTTCGTCGTATTTCTGTACTCAATATGTTCAATATTCAACAAAGGTCATGCCGAATTTTCTCGGACCTTTCTTAGCCGGTTCCTCTTCTCAATATTACTTTCATGATTTTGTATTCATGTCAACCATTTACAATTGGTAAGTGCTTCATAATGAGTGTATTGAAACTGAAGTGCAATTCGGGATCTTCTTGAACAATGGATTTCAAAAATCAGCGGTAACGTTCTTTACCTTCAATTCATATTCAATTTTGACCATCTATCTATCTATCTATACCTATACTAATTAGAGACTCCCTAAAAGTCTCCATGTTAATCAGTAATTAGGAACCGTTCATCTTGTGGGACCAAATTAACGGTGTAGATTTTCTTATTTTTTCCCACGTTAATCAGCAATTAGGAACCGTTCATCTTGTGGGACCAAATTATTACGGTGTAGATCTTCTTATCTTTTAGGTTATAATCTAAACAAAACCTGAGAAAATCTACTGTGTTAACCATGAGATCATCTCCCCGTTAAAAAAAACATCAGGTCATCTCTAGCCGGTAGATAGTCCCACGTGCACGCCTCCTTTCTGCCTCTCGCGCATGCCTCCTGTACGCCTGTCTCAGGTCACACATCTTTCTCTCCCAACCTCTCACGTGTCTCCTTCCTCTCCATCGCCAAAACGCCTCCACGTTCTTCTCCTCTCATGTACGCACAGCCTCTTGCTCACGCCTGGTCATCTCTCCATTATGGACGATCTTTATCGTCCACATCCTTCGTCTGATGTCGTCCCAAGGCCATCTCCCTTGCTCTAATCGGCCCTCTTATCGCCATGAACGATGCCGCAGGTTAGCACGATCTCCTCTGCCTTCTTTCTACATTATCTCCCTCGCCAGTCCCGATTCTAAGCATGGCCTCCTCTTTTTTTGATCGATGTCGGTAGGAGGGCAAGCCAACGCAACTTGCTTCCTACTGATCAAACATCTCTCTCTCTCTCTCTCTCTCTCTTGATGGCACACCTCCAGCCGGTTTTGCAATCGTGGTTCTCCCCCAATTGATGACTCATCTCATTCCCTTGGTGTTGCACCGATGCAATCTCTTCATATCCTCGGATAGGTTCTCTTGATCTGCGATTTTCTCTGTACAAAACAGTGCCCTCCGTTTCATCCCACACTAAAGTGATAGATGCTTCCCAGATTTCTCTATATAGCAGGTAAATTTGCATGTCTCAACATCTTTGACCTTTTCTCTTTCTTGATATTGGTGGTTCAGATTTGAATCTTAAGTTACATAGACGAGTTATAATGGCTGAGATTATACAGTATCCTAGTTGTACATTTGATGAGACACAACCACAAAGCATTAGAAAACAGGGTTTGGAACTGTGGATCATGTTACAATAGAAAGTAAATCTGACTGTCAATAATTGACCTCCATAAGTTTATGTTGCTTTCCTAGTCTAACATGGTAATGTTTAATTACATGTAATCTCTCATCTCCCATGGTCGTTAATGTTGCAGGCCGTCAGCCCCCGTCCCCATTTTGCGTCATCCTAATGTTCGAAGGACTCAAACCAAATAAGGACATGTTGCTATGTCAAGAGCATCATCAAAGGTTAAGGCAATGGGCTGCCATATGTATGCAAATTGGCTCTTTAATTAGGTAAGCTGTAAAGTGTAGACAAGAGTCGTATTAGGTAGATTAATCAAGTATTTCACCTCTACATGTCCCTCACGTCTGCAGTCTATGATCTTTCTCCCAGATGTATCTACCTAGTGTTATTATAGGTCTATCGCAGATCACGAATATGGTCTTGCGTAGCTCCTGGAAGGGATAATTGCTAGCAAATACATGCACACCCATGATGTGAATATATATCTTGCTATCCATTAGTGGAGTATTCTTTTGAGAAATCGACCGGCACAGTGATCTAGCTAGGTTGTCGGCTAAATTCTGGTCTTCCGCGATATCCTACATCCTAACTCGGTGGCAAATAAGATACAAGATCAGGTTTGTTCAATTATTACATAAACTGTCTACATTGGTGCATGTCAGACCTATTTCTTCTTCTCTTGCAGAGATTTTTTTTTGGAACGAAGACGCTAGACGCGTCCGGCTTTAAATTAATAAAGCCCTCAGGCAGCAGGTTCAACAGGATACATCAAGTACAAGCAAAATAAACAGATCGGTCCAGGACAGCAACGAAATGAAAAGGTGGTTCAACGCGAAGGCATCAATACAACCAGCCAAAGCATCCAACGCTGAAGACCTAGCTAACATGGAACAGCCTCTAAAAGGCTCCAAAATCATCATCGACTCGGCGGGTCTTGTCTAGCCATCACCTGGATAGTCTTGATGCGCGCCATGGCCTTCGACATGCGCTCAGCATCGCGCTCCTTCCCCAGCGGAGTCCACGTCTGTAAAAAAAGATGGCATTTGAAGATCACATCCGCGCGGTGGTTAGGGAATTTTTTCTCAATCGTAATTTTATTGCGCGTCGTCCAAATAGCCCAGAGTAGCGCCCCTACGCAACGCCAAGCGATTCTACTACTGGTCCCTCTCGTGGTTTTGAGGATGGATATCAAGTCATTCCCCGAGGTTGGGTTCCAGTTCGAGTGGAAAGCTTCCCTAACTGCACTCCACGTGAACCTGGCCAGGTGGCATCTAAAAAAGACGTGGTTTGCATCTTCACCTAGACCGCACACAGTGCAAGTACCGTCAGCTGGACCGTTACATTTGGCCACATTATCCGACGTGGGTAGCCTATTCCTGAACATTTGCCACATGAAGATTTTAATTTTCAGGGGCAGGCCTGCCTTCCACAGCCCCCTAGCTATATCAAGCGCTGTCCCTTCAGTAAGCTTGTTGTATAAGGACTTAATCGAGAATTTCCGGGAAGCTGTCAAGCTCCATTCTACCGAATCATCGCCCGTCCCTATATGGTTGGCACCAATTTGATGAACTATATCGTCCCATGACTCTCGTTCGGCGTTGGAAAGGGCCCGCATGAAGTGAATCGCTGGAGGGTCAGTACGAGCTGCCTCTCCCACTAAGATGTTGATGTTAGTGGCAATCCGAAATAAGTTGGGGTGACTTTGCCAAAGGGGAGAGGCGCCCAGCCAATGATCCAGCCAAAACCGAGTGGATTGTCCATTGTTAATCTGAAATTTGGCCCCAATAGCAAAAGCGGGCCGTACCGCTTGGATCCCTTTCCAAAACACGGAGCCGTTGGCCGAGGCACTGAAGGGATTCCCATTCGGGAAATACTTGGCTTTTAGCAGCTGAGCCCAGAGACTCGTCTCGTTTTGGGCAAGCCGCCACCACCATTTGGACAGGAGGGCGACGTTCATTAGTTTGGAGTTTAGGATTCCCAAACCTCCGAATTTTTTTGGCCTACAAACAGCCGCCCACTTTACCAGGTGATATTTCCGCTTGCTGCCAGTTCCTTCCCAAAAGAACCGGGATCGCGGTGTGTCTAGCTTAGCGTGCACGCCATCGGCTAGTAGGAACATCCCCATAGTGAATAGGGGAAGGGAAGAGAGGCTCGAGTTAGTTAAAATGAGCCTCGCCGCAGAAGACATAAAACGCCCTCGCCACGGGCTTACCCTATTGGCCACTTTCCCATACAGAGGCTCCCACTCTAAAATCGAGAGTTTGCGGTGAGATATAGGAAGCCCCAGATACTTTATTGGAAAGCTCCCAAGCTTGCAATTAAGTAGATTTGCGACTCGAAAGCTTTGATGGTCGTCCATCCCCATGGTAATGACCTCGCTTTTAAGAAAATTTATTCTGAGTCCGGATAGGATCTCAAAGGCAAGTAACAAAAGCTTAATCGAAGCGATACTATGGTCGTCGGGCTTAAACAGAAGCAAGGTATCGTCTGCGTATTGTAAATGAGTCACACCACCCGGGATGAGGTGTGGGACGAGTCCCTTAACATGTCCGGCCTCGCTGGCCTTGGACAGCATAGCTGCCAAAGCGTCTGCCACAAAGTTAAAGACGAGTGGGGAGATGGGATCGCCCTGTCTTAACCCTTTCCTATTACGGAAAAACTTCCCCATTTCGCCGTTGACTATAATCGAGGTGTTGCCACTCGAGATCAGATGCATGATCCGGTGTACGAACCCCGCCTCAAAACCCTTTTTGACGAGGACCTCCCGCACGGACTCCCAGTTTACGCGGTCGTACGCTTTTTCAAAATCGAGCTTGAGGATAACGCCCTGTCCACGTGTTCGTTTTAACTCGTGTATTATCTCCGATAGAGCAATAGGCCCTTCAAGAATGTTTCTACCTTTTAGGAAAGCGGTTTCGCTCTTATGGATTACTCGTTGGGCAACCGGCGCTAACCTTGAGGCGTCAAAAGTACTAATTTAATTCTAGCCAATGCATCAATGCAATGCGTGGTATGGTGTACTGAACACTTCTGTGGAGGATTACTATATAAGTTTCTTAACCCTTTTCATGCTCTTTAAAACCATATTTTAACCTACTTTTTGAAATCTAGCGTGATCTTATAATTTTATTGGAAAGTGGTTAACTCATTTTGGAGCATTACTTGGTTTGTTAAATATACTTCTGTACATTTCTGACAAGCAAAATATTATTGTTTTGTTAACTTTGATCTGTTGTTTGAATTTTATGCATGTAATGGTCCAATAGAGATATGTGCATCTTGGAAGCATAAATTCTGGTCTGTTCCGATGGAATCTCTTTTGATAGTGATCTTTGAAGGCTGGGAATGTATATGCATTAAGAATTTCAAGTAGGCGGCACCTTAGCAGTATTTATTCCAAGCAGCAAGGAAGATTGAAAAATGATGCACAAGTTAATCTCTTGGGAATTCTTCTGCGTATTATTTCTTCTACTTGGTTATTTTAACGTCGCCCCTTTGCTAAATTGATGTACTATAAATAACAGAGCACACATGTGAGTTGATTTTTGTACAGTTTATGTATTCTGTTGTATAGTGTTGGGACTTGCTTACTAATAGGTGCTACGTACTTAAGATCTGATTAGTAACACCAAGAAACTTCCAGGAAATTTATATGTATTAACAGATTCCACGATGCTAAACTTTATGTTGTTGTAGGAGATATCCATATTATACAGACATGTTCAGACTTTACAACACACATATCGAGAGCATATAAAGTTTGAGCCCTTTTACAGTGATTGGGGCGGTACTGGGAGTACTTTCAAGTACTTACCCCTTCGATTTTTATTAGCCGTCCGATCTGGTGGGGGATTAAAAATGAATTAACTTAATTAGTTTAATCAGAGAAGGGCATAATGGTCCAGGGTAAAAAAAAATTCAACCGATCACGTCCACGACCAGAACCACGTCTAGATCTAGTAGCTCGGTCAAGTCCTCCTTCTCGACCAGAACCACGTCTAGATCTAGTAGCTCGGTCAAGTCCTCCTTCTCGTCCTCTTCCTTCTGTCCGACGAGCCCGGCGAGAGGAACCAATTCACCGTCGTCGGCGTCGTTCTCGTCCTCCTCCTGGTCCCCTTCACTATAAAAGACGTGGTCGGATGCAGGAAGAAGAATAAGGCGTGACATCTGCGGCGGCAGTGTCGGTGGCGACAGCGGCGGCGGTATAGGAGAAAGCCCCCCAGTGATCCCATCGCTTCCGGACTTGCATCTTAAGGTATGTATCGCCTGAATCTCAACTTACTTTGATTCGTAGCCTGCACTTCCTACTTAGATTTGTTTAGTCATCATCGATTTAGGTTTCCCTAGTGCATGCAATTCAATTTAGCAGTACTTACATCTCTGATCACGTCTGATTTTTATTAGCCGTCCGATCTTGCGGGGAATTAAACTTGGGCGTTGATGATTGGTTTCCCTCACATGTCAAACGAGCAAAGTCTTTTCCATGCACTTGTCTTTGCCTATGAGCTATTTTACACCTGCAACATTGATAAACAGAAAGATGTTGATGATTGGTTTCCCTCACATGTCATATGCAGGAAGACATGGCGTATGCAAGTGATGAGAGTATGTTCGAGTATCTAAATGTTGTCAGCAAGATGTTTGATAGTGAGGCTGAAGGCTATGAATTCTACAACAAATATGCTCTTGAAAAAGGTTTTAGTGTGAGGAAAAGCTACGTTGAGTGGGATGGATCCAACAAATACATAATTTTAAGGAAAATTGTGTGTAGTCGTGAAGGGTTTCGCGAAGAGAAGCACATGAAAAGAAAGATGGAAGATAGAAAGAGGAGGACACGAAGTTTAACTCGTGTTGGGTGTAATGCTAAATTGGTCATTACGAGACAGGAGGAAACCGGTCGGTGGTTTGTCAAGGATTTCATCGATGAGCACAGCCATCCTCTAGCCCCATGGGATCTTTCTTGTCTGCTGCGTTCGCACAGACGAATTAGCGATGAGCAGAAAGCGGACATTGCGGACATGGAAAAATGTGGGATCCGCAAATACCGTATTATGGATATTTTGTGCTTTCAATACGGTGGATTTGATAAGGTTGGATGCATAAAGAGGGACATTTATAATTTCTGCCATGCTAATAAGCAGGAGACAATCAGTGCCGGTGATGCTAATACGGTGATCATGCACATGATGGCGAGGCGAGAGCGAGATGTGGATTTTTTCTTCAAGTACTTGGTAGACGAGCATGGCCATCTGAAGGGACTGTTCTGGGCTGATAGTCAATCGCGACTTGACTACGAGGCTTTCGGAGACGTCATTGTTTTCGATAGCACATACAGAACCAACAGATACAATCTACCATTCGTGCCGTTTGTGGGGTTGAATCACCACCGCAGCACTGTTATTTTTGGCTGTGGTATAATTTCTCATGAAACAAGCCAGGCATACGAGTGGATGTTGCGGACCTTTTCTGATTGCGTGGCACAGAAGCATCCAATATCTGTGATCACAGATGGGGACCTTGCAATGCAGAGAGCAATCAGGGTGGTCTGGCCAGACTCAAACCATGGACTATGTATATGGCACATTCAGCAGAACATTGTACGCCATCTGCATGATGACGACGTAAAGGAGGAATTCAGATCTTTCATTTATGATACTTCTTTCATTGAAGAGCATGAGATAAAATGGATACAATTCTTACAACGGAATAAAGTAACCAGTGAGGAGTCTTGGCTGCATCAGATGTATCAGATGAGAAAGTTGTGGTGTGCTCCATATCTTGAGGGGCGTTGTTTCCTAGGATTGAGCAGCAATCAGAGGAGTGAGAGCTTGAACTCTGTGCTACACACGCATCTTGAGGGTAAGATGTCGTTGTTTGAAATGCTAGAGCACTATGAGCGTTGCCTTGCGTCGCGACGGATTAACGAAGCTCTCCAAGACGTCGAAGCCTTGCAGTCCGTTCCATTTACAGAGGAAAATGCTTCGCCGCTTGAGAAACACGCCGCAACAGTTTTCACACCTAGTGTCTTTAAGATGGTCTTATGGAGCATAGATGCTGTCAGCAAATGTCAGATGAGAGAGATACTAGATGGATCAGAAGATTCCACTTATGTTGTGTCCAAGCAGGAAAGAATGGATAAAAAGTTTGGAGTGCGCATTGAAGAGCAAGGAGGTCTTTTGCACAGGGTGAGTTGTTCTTGCCGTAAGCTGGAATGCGCAGGCACACCATGTTCCCACATTTTTTACATACTGGGGATTTTAAAACAAACAATTCTGCCCAGTTGTTGCGTTCCCACTAGGTGGACTATGAATGCAAAATGTGCATACGCACCTACCAGAAAAAACCAGATGTATGACTATTCGGTAAGCCTGCAGAGGTACCGCGAGTTGCGGAATTGTAGTCACGGCGCAAGTTTCAAGGCATGCCACTCTGATGAGGACTATCACCGTCTAAAGATGCTTTTGGAAGCACAACATCATGGCAAGCAATCAAGTTTTGAACAAGCTGACAGCAAGGAGTCAACTAATGCTCAACATAACAGCATTAGGTTTGGCCCGTTGATGCCGCACTCGGAGAAAGTTGATAAGGTTCTGGATCCCGTGCATGTGCCAGGCCGAGGTGCATCGAAGAAAAGGCTACAGGCAAAGACAAAGAAGTCAAGATCACAGAATATGTGTGGCTATTGCAAGAATCCTGGTCACAATCGACGTAAATGCGCTAAATTGCTAGAGGTACGAAATATGTTCATATTTATTTTTTGCATGTGTTTTACTCATAATTGATGTCCATGTGATTTATTCTATTCTTCTGTGTAGGATCTCGAGGCTGAACTGTGATGTCTACATACAGCATGAACTGACGATGAGCCAGAGAAAGTCGTGTGCCATTCAGCTTTGTGTGACGTGGTCTTTACATTCTATTTCATCGTGACAGTAATTTAGTGAAGTGCGGTTGTACTGCCATGTTACTGTATTAGTTCGACATCTTTCGTTTTCATTTTCTGTGTGTATCATTTGATGTCCAACTTTAAGAATGATGATGTATTTCGAACAGGAATAAGGGCTAGCATGGAGCACTTGTTATTTTCGAGTAGAATAATTTTTGTGATGTATTTCTGCACGCATATTCATAATCATCATGCATATTCTTCATTTATAGATCATTAATGACTGACGTCTTTTTTAAATAAGCGGGGCCCAGTAGGGTGTGCTTGAAATTTTTGAGAAACCTGCATGCACGTTCATCTTCGCTGCATGCAAATCGGGCGGCAGCCGCTGTGCCAGCAGCTGTCAAGGCCTTGATGAATCACTATTCACATGCAGGTCCCCGACTCTTGCATGCAGGTGCCTAGTTTTTGCATGAAGGTCCCTGGGTCGCATCATTAGTTGAGGAAGTATCTCTAGAGTTTTCGAACTGACATTGCCCACCACCTCCTCCAAATCACCCAAATCACCTCCTCCAAATCACCCAAATTTTCTTGTACATGGTGACACACATGTGCCAAACATGTCTATGAAAGAAATTTTTGGAAAAAATTATTTTACAATGCCCCCTTGAGGCATAGACCGATGTTTTCAGCAGTCAGTCTAGAGGGCATTATAAATTCAAAAAAATTCAAAAAAATACAAAACCTTGGAAACCTAGCATTGTTTGTGCAAGAGATCATGTGTGCCAAAATTGAGGTGATTTGGAGGTGGTCGAAAAAATGCCCGCATTCCGGAGGGACCATTTGCTCTAACTTAAGCCAGTTTTTGAGAAAAGGTGAATTTTTCCACCACCTCCAAATCACCCCAATTTTCCTATACATGGTGACACACATGTGCCAAACATGTCTATGAAAGAAATTTTTGAAAAAAATTATTTTACAATGCCCCCTTGAGGCATAGACCGATGTTTTCAGCAGTCAGTCTAGAGGGCATTATAAATTCAAAAAAATTCAAAAAAATACAAAACCTTGGAAACCTAGCATTGTTTGTGCAAGAGATCATGTGTGCCAAAATTGAGGTGATTTGGAGGTGGTTGAAAAAATGCCCGCATTCCGGAGGGACCATTTGGTCTAAACTTAAGCCAGTTTTTGAAAAAAGGTGAATTTTTCCACCACCTCCAAATCACCCCAATTTTCCTGTACATGGTGACACACATGTCTATGAAAGAAATTTTTGAAAAAAATTATTTTACAATGCCCCCATGAGGCATAGGCCGATGTTTTCAGCAGTCAGTCTAGAGGGCATTATAAATTCAAAAAAATTCAAAAAAATACAAAACCTTGGAAACCTAGCATTGTTTGTGCAAGAGATCATGTGTGCCAGACTTGAGGTGATTTGGAGGTGGTCGAAAAAATGCCCGCATTCCGGAGGGACCAACTTAAGCCAGTTTTTGAAAAAAGGTGAAATTTTCCACCACCTCCAAATCACCCCAATTTTCCTGTACATGGTGACACACATGTGCCAAACATGTCTATGAAAGAAATTTTGGAAAAAAATTATTTTACAATGCCCCCTTGAGGCATAGACCGATGTTTTCAGCAGTCAGTCTAGAGGGCATTATAAATTCAAAAAAATACAAAAAAATACAAAACCTTGGAAACCTAGCATTGTTTGTGCAAGAGATCATGTGTGCCAGAATTGTGGTGATTTGGAGGTGGTCGAAAAAATGCCCGCATTCCGGAGGGACCAACTTAAGCCAGTTTTTGAAAAAAGGTGAATTTTTCCACCACCTTCAAATCACCCCAATTTTCTTGTACATGGTGACACACATGTCTATGAAAGAAATTTTTGGAAAATAGTATTTTACAATGCCCCCTTGAGGCATAGACCGATGTTTTCAGCAGTCAGTCTAGAGGGCATTATAAATTCAAAAAAATTCAAAAAAATACAAAACCTTGGAAACCTAGCATTGTTTGTGCAAGAGATCATGTGTGCCAAAATTGAGGTGATTTGGAGGTGGTCGAAAAAATGCCCGCATTCCGGAGGGACGATTTGGTCTAACTTAAGCTAGTTTTGGAAAAAAGGTGAATTTTTCCACCACCTCCAAATCACCCCAATTTTCCTGTACATGGTGACACACATGTGCCAAACATGTCTATGAAAGAAATTTTTGAAAAAATTTATTTTACAATGCCCCCTTGAGGCATAGACCGATGTTTTCAACAGTCAGTCTAGAGGGCATTATAAATTCAAAAAAATTCAAAAAATACAAAACCTTGGAAACCTAGCATTGTTTGTGCAAGAGATCATGTGTGCCAAAATTGAGGTGATTTGGAGGTGGTCGAAAAATTCACCTTGAACAAAACCTAGCATTACCAAGCACATGCCCACTGTACGCAGCATGTCTCATCAGTCAAGCAACATTGAAGCACCTACTGTGATCATTGCAGCATCAGAATATAAACACTGCAACAAAGCATAGCTGACCTGCATCTAGACAGTTGATATACTTCAGAGACATACTAGATTAATTAAGTCTCTGCCATACTTAAGAGTCTGCCATACTACTTAAGAGTCTGCCATACTACTTAACAGTTCACAAACACTTCCACCTTCCAGATTCACAGTTCACAACCATACTAGCGCAAAAGTTAAACATCATCAACTATATTGATGATGAGTAGCACTACCAGCTTCACAGAGGGTGACTAGATGGGACCCATAGCCTTTAGGAGGGCTGCATGCTCTGCCCTGATCTTCACGTCGTTCCCACTCGTCGCTACAGCGCGTGCATGCGACATAAGGTGCTCATACAGCCCATCCTTGGGAATTGGCTTAGTGGTGCAGTATGGGCACCTGAACTTGCCCCCCTTGTAGTACGCCGCCTTCCCCTTCTCCCTGATCTTGTTGGCTTCATGCTCAATGAAGGACTTGTGGTTCCACTCTTCCACCTCATCTCCAGAGTTGTACTGCACATACAAATGATTTCCATAAATACATACTTCCCATTTAGAGTAATGTAATTAACAAACATCAAATAATTGCCATTTACTTGCCCGTTAATGAACAAACAAACATAATAGCCCATTTACAGCTAATTAATGCACAAACAACAGAATAGTTCCATTTAGAAGATTTTAATGGACAAACAACAGAATAGTTCCATTTATATGCATTCATATATGGTTTCATGAAAAAACATCACACATATCCCATTTACAGCTAATTAATGCACAAACAACACAACTTTCAGAGGAATTAATTGAAAGTACAACAAAACTTTCCATTTTAGAATAATTCAATGGACAAACAACACAATATTTCCATTTATGTGCATTCAGATAAGGTTTCATGATCAAAGACCACAAATATGCCATTTAGAGCTAATTAATGACCAAACAACACAACTTTATGATATCAATGAATAAACTATATAACATTCCAATTTAGAGGCATTCATATAGGGCATCATCAACAAACAACATCTCACACAGATTAATAAACACACCAAAAACAACTTGGGGTTACCTCCTCGTCGTCGTCAGACTCAGACGGGTCGTCGAACCCAGCGATGTCCAGCTTCCTCTTGTTGCCAGCAGCTTCCTCTTTCTGCAATACAAGTAATTAATTCAATTATACTACTAACTACATATAACATAGTATACAAAGGTCAAGCAATCTGCAATGTGCTTCTAATAACCTAAAATGTTACTTTGACCTAAAATTATCCAAAGGTCAAGCATTCTACAATGATAGCTTGGTCAAACTAAAATTTTAGATCATGCTGACTGTGGTCCTTCAAACTGTAATGCCAGACTGGGCACCAACAATAATTTTGTGAGTGCTCAGGTCTGCCAATTAATGGAGGTAGTACATTGGTTGACAACAAGTAATTGCATTTACTTCATCTGGCTCATGTAATGTACATAGTGGTACATCAAATGAACAAAGTAGGATTTTAACCTCATTTGTACAATATCAACTTTAATAGATACACTGGGTGGCGGCTCAGCCCCTGCCGTGGCCCACTGAGGGAATATGCAAAACAAATCTAACAACATATACAGCATATAACAAAATCTGAGCACATGAGGCAATCCAGATACTAATATAAAAAACCTAACTCTCATTATGATCTCTCTAGCATTCAACCACGAATCAAGTACAAAAAATCCTAACTCTCAAATGGGGTTCCCCATTCAATCAACAAACCCTAACAAGCAGAAGGGGGTGCCGCATTCAATCACAAATCTACAATAAAAAACCCTATCTACAAAATCTTCTGCTTAATAACTACAACTAAGAGAGGAGGGGAACGAGAAGGATTACCACATCCACCACCTGCTTGTCGCTCGCCTCCGCACCTACATCCAGTGCGCCGCCAGACGCCGTCACCACCAGGTCCGGCACGACGGAGTCCGAGCCCACCACCCCCTGCTCCACCAGATCCGCCGCCGCAACGACCGATCCAGCGACTGCGGGTGCAGCATCTCCCGCACCGCCGACGGCGGCCACTTCTTGGACGGCATCTACCGCGGTGTTCGCGGCCTCGACCGCAACTCCGTGCGCAGTGGCGGCAGCGCCACCACCTTGCGCCATCGAAGCCTAAGAGAACCCACCGGAGAGAGGGAGGTGGTGGAGTTGAGCGAGTAGGTGTAGTGGCGGGGCGATGGAGACGAGGGGGAGACGATGCGGCAAGGAGAGAGGGGGTGACCCGATTTGGGGGAAAAGGTGGGGGAGATGCGGCCGGTGGTGGTTCCCCTCCCTCTTTATAGGATGTGACGTTTTTGGAAGTTTTCGTGCGCCGCGTGGCTAGCCCTCGACCGCCGCCGCACGTGACAAGGGAAAACGAATCGCCCACGTACAATACATGTATACCCCCAGTGTACAAAAGTAATCGGGCCGGTGCAAAAAAAGCCCGCCTACTTGCCCCCTTTCACAATTCAACGGCCTGCATACAACTAGTAACCCCATCATTTATTGGGCCAGGATGCAGAGGCCCGCCAGATTGTGAAAACAGGTAGCAAGTAGGCCCCACAGGGCAGGGACGGAGACGGTTAGGCAATGTGCTGCCCGCTTTAGAAAGGAACTTGAGAGGGAAAGCTCAGCGCGCTATATAAACCGGTGCTAGCTCCCCTCGCTCGGCGAGGTGGGACTAAACTCCCTGCACCCCTGGGATGTGCCCGGCGCGAAGCTCGCTTGGGCCTAATTCGGGTGGGCCGTCCCACGCCAGCCTCACCCGCTGGGTCGCTGGATGGACCGTTGGGCCATCTCGTTGTCTGCGCCTGAGGCCTGCATGCATGGGAAGGGCGGCGACGTGGGTTTGCATGCACGGGTGGCGGACGTGCATGCATGCGAGCGAGGCGATTAAAACCTTGTTTTCACACTTTTCGATTCAACGTGGCAATTAAAACCTTGGTTTCACACTTTTTTGATCCACCCGCATCTATTCAACGTGGCAATTAAAGTGGCATATGGATCGTTCGATGCGGCTAGTTTGAACGTAAGCGCGGTCGGTTCCCTTCCCTTCCCCTTTCCCTATTTAAACCACCAGCCCTCACCTTCTGCACACATCCATTTGCGCCGCCCTTCTCTTCTTCCCCAAACCCAGAGCACTCTCTGAGCGAGCCGCGAGGATGCAGTACAACGGCCCCACCTACCGGCTCCCACCGACCGTGCCGGAGAGACAGTATCCGGGCGGCGTCGTCGTGGAGAGCAGGCTTCGCGTGTGGGCGTTCTCACGCTGGAGGGGTGCAAGGGGCTTTGCCCAGTGGTTCCTCCGTGCGGGCTTCGCCCACCTCCCGGCGGGCTCGCCGGTGATGTTCCGACTGCATGAAGTGCGTCCAAACTCCTGGTCTCCGCCGATAGGGCTCACCGTCACCTTCACCAACAGATTTGATGCGTACTACCTCCTCGACAAGGTGTTTTGGTGTGGATGCGAATTCATCGCATTCACAACCCACAACATCTTCACAAACTTCGACTGCGTCTTCCCCACCCGCGACGGTATGCACACCCTCCCCTACTACATCGGCGAGGACGAGATGGAGAGGAGCACTGGAGAGGAGGCGCAGTGAAGATGGTGGTGAAGGCCCGGTCTCGTCAGCTTGTCTTGCCTTAGCGTGTTAGGGCAAGTTTTTTATCTTTTAAATATTTCTATTAAGAGCAAATCATGTTGTTGGTTCTACCGTGAACTTTATCTATCCGAACTATGTTATGATTTCTACCCGTCTATTTGATATGTTGTTGGTTATCTGTGTTTTGCTTGCTATTTCTATCTTCTTCCCTTGATATTTCTATCTTATTTGACGTCAAAACAAGCAAGTTTTGGGGTTAGCTCAGATTTCACGCGGCCCACGGGGGTGTGCTTGCGCGCTTGATGAAAAAAATTGGTGTCATTCAACTTAGCCGTTCGGGTAGCAGGGGATGTTCCATCTGGGAAGACGGATTTTTTCGGCATGCTTGAAATGGACCCAAATTTTTTTTGAAACCCTTGTACCCACATGACAAGCATGCATGCCAACTGGAAATTGTTTTGCGACGTTGCATGGTTTTGTAGGCTATAATGATTACACGTGTAGATGAAAGGCACGAAAAAACAGTTTCAACAAAGACAACATCAATGATTTTTTACAAGTTTTATAGATGGAAACTTCTTTAGATGCAATGCCATCTCACAAACAACTCAGAAACAACTGTATGATTGATCATAAAACTCATGCATTGTTGTTCAAAGAACTGTCTCATGAATAAATTGTACCATAATTGCGAACATAGTGTGAAACAGAAAAAAAATGTTTGTTTGCAACAAAATAATCCTGGTTTGAAGCTTAAACTGGTTGAAAAACAATTGAGCCTACTCCATATGGTCTTCTGCACTGCCAAAATCCAGTGACCTCTTGCGTTGCGACGTTGGAGATTGCGTCGGGCTTGGCGACGACCCATGTGCTTCAATCTTTTTCTCTTTAACATCAATGTAACCATACAACTGAAGTTGTTCTTGTTCTTTCTCCGCCAACTCTCTAGCAAGACCCTCCATTTCTTGGATTCTCACTTCCTGTAGAAAACCATAGGAATTGTATTAGGAAGAACTTAAAAATGACGTAGCCATAAACTAGATGCATGTAACATGTAAAATTTGAACCTCTGGATCAAAGTCATGCTCGGGATAACGACCCGTAGTTCTATTGTACACAATGTACAGGTGACATTTCTTGCTGCCATTCAGATCAGAAAGCATTTTTTTCTACATCATCTGGTCCTGCAATCAAGAACATTCCTTCTGGCAGCTTCCACGCAGACTCGGGTAAGAAGTAGTACAGTTCTGCTCCCAGTTTGCAACCAAAAGTATCTCTCATTTCACTCATAATGAGATCGTAGGTCACTTTGAGGGGTTCAAAAATTCTGACTTCTGCCGGGTGTTCATCAAAGTATGCTCTCGGGACATGTGACATCTCATCATCCCTACTAACAATAAATTCCATGACCAGCACCTAGTATCTCACATCAGAGTTAATACATTAAATGAGTAAAGGGGCAAACATAATTTTTTATGTGCATAGCAAAATTGCGGTGTTGTTACCTGCTTTTGTGGAATGTATCCTTCATGTCGAGTGACTGGGGATTGTGCCATCTCAAACCTTCTCACCTTGTTATGTGGAATGTATCCTTCATGTGGTGTGACTGGGGACTCTGCCATCCCACGTTTCTTATCCTGCGTATGAAACGTCGACAGTGGGTTTACACACAAATTTTAAAAGGTCATACCATATCTTGGGTATGGCATCATTGGGAGGTACTTACAAGGGGAGAATTGAAGATATGTTGTTGGGGTGGAGTGATGTGGCATTGAACGGGTGACTCTATCGCACTTTCTCGAGTGGATGGCGACTGTGCCGTCTCATGATGCTTAGCCTACATACAATCGCCGACATAAGGTTGCCACAAATTGAAGATGTTTGTATCATAGAATACTAAGGTCCTTAATATATACAATCGGTGCGAAATACTTACAGGGGGAGAAAAATTGAAGACATGTTGTCGGGGTGGCCGTGAGATCGCACGGGCTTCTAACATATGTCCTTCCAAATGGACCTTCTCCAGCATGGCCTTATAATCCATGTCCGACCGCTCCTGTAGCAGCTTGCTGTCCATATCCGAACGTGCCTGCAACACATAGGCATCCATCCTGACTCGCTCTGTCTGTATAATACTGTCCACAAGCTTCCGGTCCTTCTGCAATGTTTGATGCATTTCCTTGTAGCCTAGGAAAAACTTTTTTTCCATGTCCTCACAGTCCCGCTTATACTTTTCTTCAATCTCAAGACGCATCTTCGCCATCTTACGGGAAAACTCCTCATGCTCCTCCTTTATCATCCTGTCCACGTATGAACGTTCTTTTTTGAGTTTCTTATCTACCTCAGCGCGATCCTTTTGCACCTTCAAGTCGATCTCCCGGCGCGCTTCATGCAAAGACTTGTCGTACTCCGCATGGTTGTTATGCGCCTCTGAGACCATGATCCCTACAACAACACATATACCCATAGTATGAAAACTGTATCCACAACCTCATCCAACTAATTCCTAACAATACCACCGAGAAAATATATTCATAACCAGTTCGTACGAACAACTACTACAAACTATCAATCAAAAAGCTCTTGCATGACATCCTGTACTCCAATTACACCAGAACTACTCAACTATGGCAAAGGCTGTATTTTCTAATCTCTTCGAAAATGACTTGTTGGTCAAATCAATGGAAAAAATAATCAGCACTGCAATCAAAGATGGGAGGAGCCGTGGAGGAGACCTTTTTAATCCGGCGTCGGCGTGGTCGCTTCAGAAGCGATGGCGCGATCCCGGCGATGGCTATGTGAGGAGAAACAAGGTAGATGGGGGTGGTTAGGATAGGGTTGATATGCGGTAGAATGGGAAGGTATATATGCGTGATTGTAGGGATAATTAGTTATTTTGAAGTAATGCGCTTTGATGCAATTTTTTTTAAGGAGCACGATCTTTTCGGGGCTTACCGCGGGTCCAACCACATATCACACAAGCCCGAGCCATCGCCGTGCCCGTGCCAACCCGCGGCCCACCATTGCCTCCCTTTCCCTTGCCCCACCAAATTGTTATTCTTCTCCGGCGACGAAGCCTGCCATCGCCGGCGGACGGTGAGAGACGAGAGATGTCCATGTCCAGTTCGGCCTCTCCGTCATCATGGCCGCGGTATGGTTCACTACCGATGACCAGATGCCCCGACTGCCCACGCATCGCGCCACTGAAGCGTTTGACAACCATATCGGAGAAGAATGGAAACCATGGGCGGGAATTTGTGAAATGCGAGAGCAAACCAGAAGCGGGGAAGGTTAAATCTATGTTCTGTTGTGTCTTTTTGCTATGAATTCTGACCCCAGATTTATTTATATTTCTTCGATCGGAATTGGTATTTAGGGTTTCCCTTCCCTTTTTCAGAACCTGAAAACATGCAAGCATTTTGAGTGGCTGGATGAATACGTTGAGAGGCTTCAAACGGATGGCTTCATTGATTTGAGGCACGGGGCAACCCTAGAGGTAGATCTGCCATCGGCGGTGGATAATAAGGGCTATGCCAATGTTCCTCCGATGGTGGCGGATGCGGAACTCAAGGTGGAATTGAAGAAGATCAACAAGAACTTAAGGCAGTTGATCGATCTGAAGAAGCACGCAGATCTGATGGCCGCGGGATTTTATTTTTCAATAATTGTTGTGGGATTTGTTTACTTGTTGATCATCAGTCGTTAGTAGTTGTTAACAAATTATTTCAGTCAGCTTCTGTATAAGCAATGTCATGTGTGCTTAATGCCTTGTATGACCAGACCAAGGAAAAGATCATTTGAAATCTATTGGAAAGGACAAATAAAATTGAAAACTGATTTCTTGTTTCCAAAATAAAATTTGTAACTTATTGTTCTCTAAAAAAGGAAGAGCAATAAATTCCTTCCACGAATTTCAAGAAATAATTGTCAACCCATTTATTACGTGATATGTTTGGCGCAATTAGTGGCTAACTGGTTATTTTTTGAGGAATAGTGGCAAACGTTACGTTCAGATTAGTTGCATCATTTCGTTCATTTTGTACCCAAAAAATCTATACAAAGTGTTAATTGGACAATGTGAACAATGTGGCATGTACCCTGAACCCTAACCACCCCCCACCACACACACACACAAAACCGTAAAAACATTCAAAATTTTGCCCCACATGGAAACCATTATGCATGAATTCTCTATGGGGTCATGGGATGCCATGATGAAAGTTTGGGATCATTAGTACATGTACACGCAAGTACGATCTCTGACACGCGCATTTCCGGTCCCTGTACATGTACATGTAAACCAACCCAACATCGATCCGGTTCAGTGGATGGATGCATGCTCTATGTGGCATGAAGTATGTCGGTCGAGCCAGTCGACGGGCCAGATCGATGCTACCGGAGGGATTCCATTGTAGACCAACGCTCGACCTATGTCCGGTGTGTGTGATAGGTCCACTGTAAGACAAACATAGTTCCGTCAACCCTAAAATCGTAAACACTGATAACCCTAACCCCCCCCCACTAAACCGTAAAAACATTCAAAATTTTGCCCCACATGGAAACCATTATGCATGCATTCTCTATGGGGTCATGGGATGCCATGAAGAAAGTTTGGGATTATACACGCAAGTACGATCTCTGACACGCGCATTTCCGGCCTAGCATGTCAACACCCCGAAAGCACTAGCTGGGTTCCTCACCTGTATGAAACCAACCCAACATCGATCCGGTCCAGTGGATGGATGCATGCTCTATGTGGGACGAAGTTTGTCGGCCGAGCCAGTCAACGGACCGGATCGATGCTATCGGAGGGAATCCATTGTAGACGAACGCCCCACCAATGTCCGGTGTGTGTGCTACGTCCACTGTAAGACAAACATAGTTCCGGCGACCCTAAAACCCTTAAACCCTTAAACCCTAAACCCTGATAACCCTAACCCCCCCCACTAAACCGTAACAACATTCAAAATTTTTCCCCACATGGAAACCATTATGCATGCATTCTCTATGTGGTCATGGGATGCCATTAAGAAAGTTTGGGATCATTAGTACATGTACACGCAAGTACGATCTCTGACACACGCATTTCTGGGCTTGCATGTCAACACTAAACCCTAAACACTGATAACCCTACCCCCCCCCCCCCCACTAAACCCTAAACCCTGAACCCTGATAACCCTAACCCCCCCCACTAAACCCTAAACCCTAAACCCCTAAACCCTAATAACCCTAAACCCCTAAACGAGTTGACAAGATTTTCTTATTTTTTTATATCATTTATCCAAATCTCACATAACTCACGCGGCCCACCCCTCCCTAAATCCCGCGATTACAGCTCCGCATTCTAACCACCCGGGCCGTCCGCACCTCCCATGGCCGCTGCAAGATCAGATCGGAGACGCCGGTCGCCCACGGAATACAGGAGTCGGCGGCCACCACTCGCCGCCCACCGCCAACGTGATCTGAGGGGTCGGACGTCGGTGTTCTTCTCGCCGCCTCCTCCTCGCGTGAACGCGCCGTTTTTCCTTTGCGCCGTCGACCGCACTATACCGGCACTTATAGTTTGCGACGCACTAACCGCCGCCATCTACTCGGCGGCACCGTCTCCGAGAGAAGGTATTACCTGATCGTAACTCTTTATAATCGTTGTCGGCCGCTCCTTTAGTAGTTGAACCCTCATAGGTTTTGCACCCAAATAGGTTCTCTGCTTAAACCCATAAGTGGATCATATGTTAAATGACCCAGTTAATTTTGTTAAAATTAATTCGTTGCTAATTTTGTTATACATTTTCCAATTTTGTTCAGATTAATTGAGCCGGATTTTATCATTGCATAGGAGCCAGCAATGTCAGTTTCAGATACGAACCTTCATAATGGAGAAAAGCCCATCTCCGAAATTACCGATGCGGTAAGTAGTTGACTGTTTGTGTACAATCGTTTCGTACACATAATTCATGTGTACTCAGTATAATTTAATGGCATGTAACAGGAACTCGGCGAAAAGCATGGTCATATGAAGTTAGTATGCTCACAGACAAGGTTCGGAAAAACCATGAAACTGTTGTCACCAGACCACAAAAAGTACATCATATCAGAAACCAGTCTTGGCGGTCTAACCCAGATGCATGAAGTGACTCTACGGCGCATAATGTTGGTTAGACTAGCCAAGAGCATAGATATGGACACCCAATCCATTACCATCGGAAAAACGCCAATTCCTATAACAAAAGAGGACGTGCAGTGTATATTTGGCATTCCGATAGAAGGGGAGGATATAGAGCCACATCTGGAAATGCAAACCGACACAGAATTGTTTACCGCCTATGCAAACAATGGGCAAATTTTGATTTCTGACCTTGAAACGGCGATCCGAGCTTCCAAAGCCCCAGACGGCGATTTCCTGAGACAGTTCATTCTGTACGCAATTGGTACTGTACTAGCACCAACAGCACAACAGTATGTGGACTCGAAATATCTCAACATTGTTACAGATCTTCAAAACCTTCGGAAATTTAACTGGGGATGTTTCACACTTAATCACTTCTTCAAGTCCGTTCACAAGTTTAGAACTCGAGATCACGTAAATCTACAAGGAAATCTAATTCTGCTCCAGGTTAGTGCTAGATCACTACTTAATGTCCTTTAATTATTGTTCTGTTGCACATCTGTATGGTGATGAACTAATTTATTGTGTAGTATTGGTACTGGGAGCACGTGCATAGTGGCCGATTGATGTATGCTTCTAGACCCCCACCATTGATCGCACGATGGGACGAAATGACGGCTACTTTAAGAAGCGATGCTTACGACAAAGGAGGTGTTCATAACGGGCTGGTACCTATCTACAATTGAACTTTCTATATCCGACTTTTTATTTGGTACTAATGGTTCATTATATTTTATAAAAAAAGGCTGTCATGGAAATTTGTGCTCCTCAACGACCGTCTGAGAATTCAAATAATTTTCCAAGAAAAAATGATGAACATGTGCATCAACATGATTCGTATCGAGCACCATCACAAGGACATCAATTTAGTAGCCAGCAAGTATGTACTCCAAAGACTATTTGTTTTTGCAATATCACAAATAGGTGTCATGGAACCTCATTCATTTAGCTATTGTTATCAACGGGGTTTTATTTGGTTTACACAGATTGACATGGTAGTTGAAGCCATGAATGCACGCTTAGCTGATCATGAAAAGAAGGTAGGCAGGAAGTTAATGGAAACTGAGCACAGATTTGATGTCAAATACCAGACGCTAGCTGAAGACTTGATCGACATGAAGACTAAAACTGGCACTAATCCTAGGTTGTCGAAGGCCGAGGACGAAATTAAAGACTTAAGGAGGGAACTACATGTATGTCATACTGTGCATTTTGTATTTTGTATGAATATGTTCCTTCATGTTCATTATTGTTTGCATTGTTACAGGAATTAAAATACGAATTTAGAAGCAACCGACAATCAGTGTCACAGAAAGGAGGCGTGCAGGTGATCTTTATGGCCCAACACGTTAATATCTAAAAGTAACAAACTAATGATGAACTACCTTTGTTCTTTGTAGGATCAAGTCAATGTGTGCAATTCATCACTGACAGGAACTCCTAGGGCTATACAATTCACGGCAGGGACTTCGACTACACCAAGTGCAAGACATGTGACGGAAAACAATGAGAATCCAGAATTAACTCCGATGAAGCCTGTCTTTGGTAATGATTACAAGTTCACGGATGAGGACATAGAGACAGCCGTTTACATCCGCGGAACATACGACCCTGTTGAAATAGCTAGAATCGGAGACATTACCCTCACAGCAGAAAAACTGAAGCGAAATTTGGACGAGGAATACATTTATGGTTATGTAAGCCCATTATACTCTAGTCTACATCATTACTGCAACAACTTTCTTATTATTGTATGATTGAAAATTTGGCAGGTTATTATGGCATATGCTCGCATTAGCCAAATTGAGAATGATACTACCTCAATCATATCCCCTGAAGAAACCGAAAAGCTGTTACAAATGAAGGGGGTGGTTCCTGTTGGACGTGCAGCCTCATGGTTAGCTCGTGTAGCAGAAAAATTTGTAGGGCGCCGAAAGGTACATGTTTTCCTCAGTTTCATAGTTTATGTACACACTGTACACGACAAATTTCAGTTCTCAACCCAACCCAAATTTTACTGCAGGTGCATGTCCCACTGAATGTACACCAAAACCATTGGATGCTAATGATGTTTAATTTTGACAAAAAAGAAATTCAGACTCTGAACTCCATGAATTATCATTGCGTCAAGACCAAGGAAGATTCTCTTGTAAGTGTTCTCTTGCTGCCTCTTTTGATCCGCATGGCACATGAGCTCCCAAAGTACCGTGACCCTATGTATAACTCGTCGTACCCTAGGTGGACTCGATTCAGTTCTGCATCGACGAAGCTGTCAAGAATGGGTTGATATCACCAGCTAAGAACATCAATTTTGCCGAATGGACCAAAAAACGCTATGAGAACATACCACAACAGACCGATGGGTAGGCATGGCCTCATAAATTATTATTTGCCTACACGAATAAGATTACTGATCTTTAACTAAACATCGCAGGACTTCCTGTGCGGTTTGGACACTGCAGTACATGTTGTCATGGAACGGGGATGAAATGACCGATATTTTCAACCAGGTAATTGAATGCCTAATTAACATTTGTACTTTGTTTAGCTTGAAAGCTATGCTAACATAAGTGTCAGTTATCAAATATAGGCAAGGATAGATATTTTCAGGTGGAAAATATGTACAGCCTTACTGCATTCAAATTGCAACGCGCTTCGTCTCGAATCATATAAGTTCCCCATAACGGTTAGTGCTACATCAAGAATATATCCTTTATTTCATAAGTCTCATGATTAGAACTAACACAGCACTCTCTCTTATACAGAAGGAGGTGTACGATGCCCAGCAAGCAGTTCTACCTGATGGTTCAGAAGACGACGTGCAATTAGTAAACAATCCTGATGGTTCCAACGAACCCGACACATCCAACTCCCAGAAGGATACCGGTGCACCCAACCCCCCCAATAGTGGTGCACCCAACTCCCCAAAAAGGAAGAGAGCATGTGGACGCCCGAGAAAGCTAGTCAATCCCGAGGAAGCAGCAAAAACAAAGAGTCTTAAAGAACTGAAACTTAAATTTGACAACAAGACCATAGCCAACCAAGTGTCTTCGTTTCCATCACGGTCACGTAGAGAGCATAAACCAGCACCAGCTTTATTGAGCCCATTCAAACACAAATAGGTTGCATCAATTGATCATCAATTGATAAATGCTCATGCTCATGCTCTACTTTTAGCATCATTTCATACACGTTTAGTTCTTATCAGAAAGTGGAAATAGGTACTTTTGGCAATCATGAGCATCCTCTACTTATAGCAATATCTAATGCATCATCAGTACAAAGCTTGATTTGGCAATAGGTGGAATCGGCAATCATTTGCATGGTTTAATTTTGTGAAGCTATAATCATGCTGAGTTATACACTAAACATAATCATGCCAAGCTATAACTACCATAGTCATAAACCAGGCTTTTCTTAAGCACAGGTGCTTATTTGTACAGGGTAGACGCATAACTAGGCGTCTCTCCTGTAGAAATAGGCACCAGTGCTTCAGAAAAACCCTGTTTATTTTTCTAAGCACCACCGTACGCATCAAGCATTGTACAAGGCTTATCATGCATCACCAAAATAGTATTAACAACTTGGAACACTAAACCAGAGTAGCAACAAACTCTTAAGATAAACGGCAGATCAACCACCGCACAGCATAAGTTCAGACACACCATAGGACATAAGTTCAGACACATCGAACAACAAAGAAACATAGATATCATAAAAGGACACTGCGCTAGCAACTTGAAGGCAGACTTTGATCTCTCTTCATGCCGCGTAGTGGCAGTGGTAGTAGGGGTCAGCCTCCTGTGCTTCTGAAATTTCCACACCTGATTTGATGTTGTCTATTATCTTCCAAGCCTTGTAGGTGGCGTACGCATCCTTCGCTGCGTACTCGATGAGGTAGTCTGGCAGCGGGCTGATCCCCCACAGTTTATGGTCTTCGGTCCTGTTGATCTTCTTCTTCATGTTTTGGTAAAATGGGTGGATGACGCTGGCTGCAACATCAGCCAAGGAGTCGTACTGCTTCTTTCTGCCGGCATATGGAACTCTATAGTTTTTCTGAATGTCGATGTACTTTTCGGGATTGATCTCCAAACCAGACATCTTCAGCATCTCTTTGTCATTATGAATGCTGAAACCGGCAAAGGTGAACAACTTCTTCTCCTGGAGGAAGCTCTTGAGGCGCTTGGGCCTTCAAGGGGAGAGACATATTGAAGATTAGTAGTAATTTTGAAGATGAATGCATGAAGTACATGATGTTATTTCTCTTTTTGTATCATACAGTTGAAAATAACACTACAGCAAACTACTTCACTACATCAACTTCAGAATAACTTTTAATACATCTAGTCCAGTGCATCCACACCGGTAGACACGACACTAATGCATCAATATCAGAAACTACACTAGTAGACACAACACTAATACATCTAGTCCAGTGCATCAACTTCAAAAAATAACACTAATGCATCCACAGGCGGTAGACACAACACTAATGCATCAAGATCAGAAACTACACTAGTATATCAAGTTTGGTGATTAATCTGGTGCAAGATTTTAAGATACTAATCCAGTGCATCAGGGTAAAAATCTATGCCAGTCCATGTACTTGAGAAACCACACTAGTGCGTGCACTTCACAATCTACACTAGTAGATGTAGTTGAGAAACTAGGGTATATGAGTAGGATGGCTCACCATTTTGTGGCCGCAGCGATGTGGTAGACCAGGCAGAGTTCATCCACGCATAACTGCAGAACTGGTGCGTACTGCGGAGGTTCATCATCCCTGGTATACTCCACATCAACGCCGACGAATCTAGGATACATGCCGACGGCTTTCATGAAGAGCCTGGTGAGCATTTCGTCGGCAGTGTCTGGATTGCTGGTGCAGACGACCTCCAGTGTCTCTTTGCCATGGAGTTCCACCTTGTCAAGTTTGGTGGTGTAGTCGCGCTTCTCACCGGGGACCTGAACGTCGTCTTCGTTGATGCTCTACTCTTCCTTGATGCTCTGGTCGGACGTCTCACCACAGTGACGCTTGGTAGACGGCTCATCCGCCATTGCCCTTCTCCAGCGACGGCGGTTTTGAGACAGAGACGGTGGTTGCAGTTTGTGGAGTAGATGGATGTGGTTCGCATAATGAGGGAGGAATGGAGGAGAAGGTGCCTTTTTGAGTTCTAGGGGAGGCGGTTCGTCGCGTGAGGGAGGCGCTCGTCGTTATCGTGATCGTGGGGGTCGTGGGGCTCGTGCTGTTCGTGTTCCATTCTGTAACCACCCACGGGCCTGCAACGATAAAATGCTTAAAACACTTCTGACATGAAAAAAAGAGAGCAAAAAACAGAGTACTATCGGTCTCACAAGTGCACGCAGTCGTGCACCTCCTGCGGTTTGCCATCAATTGCTATCGGTCTCACAAGTGGGTCCCCTTGTCATCCACACAACCGCGCCACCACATGTACCACATTTTTCTTTCTCCCCGTCTCGACCACTCCACATCTTTCTTTCTCCCCTTCTCAACCAGCGCCGCCGCCGCCGCCATCTCCCGACGACCCCTCTCTTCGCTGCCGGTGCGCGGCCGCCGCCAACTCCGGCAAGTACGTGAGATCTCCCCTCTTCTTCCCTTCCCCAACCGCGTCTCCCTACGGAGGCGGATCTGAGCCGATTGGTTTGGACTGAAACTTAGTTTTTGGATTGGATCTTGATTTGGTTTCTATGGTTTGAACCTTTGGATTCAATCCAAAAGTTGAAAACGGTTTGGACTGGGTTGGATGACGAGCATGTATAGTTCGGTTTGGTCTAGATTCTAAATGAAAATATCTGGATTGGTTTGGTTTTGATGTGTGCCGTGGATTGGACTGGTTTTAGTTTGGATGCCGAACTATTCCCAGGTTTAGATGAGACGGGCATTGCCATTGTCATTGGCATTGCTTTATTACGTAGATGATAGTAAATAGATTTATTGGCCATTGCCAGTATAGGTTATCACTATGATTTATTATATGTATGATCTTTGTATTGTACTATGTACAATTCAACTTAGAGTTCAACATGTTCTGTGTAGAATGGAGGAAGCACCATGTGGACGCTGCAACTCACGGTGCCGGACCAGCCTTTCTACTGCCACGCTGTTCGGCATCTACTTCCAGCCTTCTTTTGTTGTTGCAGCGGTAACAATTTATATGAACCTTCTGACAGTACATTCTTTTTTTTGCTATTTCCACTAATGTATTGTGTCTGTTATTTGTTTTTATCTTACACAGATCGTACCATTCAATGTGAGATTGGCATTCAATGAGCTCATCGGAGACACCGTGACCTTCGACGCTCTTGGGGGCCCATACACTATGCAGGTCGAGAAGGGGCGAAAGATAACCCAGATAGGAGGAGATGATTGGGATCGTTTCATCGCCCGCATGCGTCTTAGTGGGGGTGAATTGATCAGGTTCTCCTTCAGAATAGATAGGCCCAGGATTTCTGTTATCTATCTAAATTTGATTCCGGATAGTGAGGATGAAGTTCATGAGGAGGAAGATGGTGCTGATTCAGATGATGACGATTCAGATGATGATGAGAACCCACTTGTTGAATACCTGTATGCCCAAGGACTCAGACTGGGCGACGAGGAAATCGGCAACCTCTAGGACATGCTTCCGCTACGTGAAGACTACCTAGGGAAGCCATTCGTGACCCGCCTCACAAGGACGAATGTTAAACGGCATATCATGGTATGTTACTTAGTGTGGTAATTACATGATATGCATGCTTAGTTAGTGTAGTAGTTCATATGATATGCATGTTGTACTACTGTGGTGAGAGGCCTAGTTTAGAATTCATTTAGTGAAGAATTTTATGACATGCATGTAGTGTAGTAATATGCGATGATATGCTTAGTGTACGCCGTAATCTAATGATATGCCTAATTACTGTAGTAATTCGATGCTTGGCGTATAGTGTAGTGATGTGATGATAGATATGCTCAGTGTTGAATCCAATGATATATGTGTCTTGAAGTGTATGCTTTGTTGATAATTGCACGTGACATGATCATATATCATGTCAACTGTTTTCAGAAATTACCGAAGAGGTTACTTGATAGCTGTGGCATCGACCCAGACGAAGAAGGCATGGCTGCTGGACTACGCCTTACCAGAACGGGCTCCATCACCAGCTGTGCCTATGCAGTGGACACGGACGGTCGCACTGTCTTGAGCAGGGCAGGGTGGAAGAAGTTCCTTCGTGCCAAGAATCTTCGGGTAGGACAGGCCATCCTACTCAGTGTTGCGAACACCCGTCGCCATGACTTGAGGATGATGATCACCATCCACCTCATTTAGAACTGGGGTGGGCCATGTATCAATGTGAAATGAACTTATTATGTTAGCTCTTGTTTGCAAATACTTGTCGTGAATTACCGTACCTATATCTACTCATATCTAGGTACTATTGCTTGTGATGGATTGCAACTATTATTAACTGGTAACTAATGCTCTACTACCTATGATTATTCCACTGTGTTACATGGTAACTGTTATATATGTTTGCTGAAGCTTCCGAATCAGGAAAATTTTCCAAATTCAGAAATATATTTTTAAAATTGTGAACATTTTTAAAATTTCCTAATATCTTTTACGAATTCATGAACATTTTTGAAAAATTCATACATTTTTCAAAATATTTTGAACATTTACTAAAAATTCATGAACATTTTTTAACATATGAACACTTTCTGAAATCACGAACATTTTTTGAATCTGTGAGATTTATCATGTCCTGAACATTTTTTCAAGCCATGAAGAACTTTGGAATGCGAACATTTTTTCGCAATTTGCAACTTTGTAGAAATCCTGAATTACTTTCAAAAGGAAAAATAGAAAACAGAAAAAAAATAAAAAGGAAAAACGAAAGGGGCTTCCCGCCCCTCACATGGGCTGGCCTTAAGGGCGCACGAGGGACGGCGGGTGCACGCTTCCTTGGCTTCGGGCGTGTTGGTCGTCATATAGGATCGTATGCCCGGCCGTATACGTATTTGTTTGTATACGGCGGCCTTTCGTGCACGCGTGAAGCCGCCCGCGCGTGGGGCAGCACGTGTCACGGGTAGTTGCCAAAACTGTCCCATCATATAAATGTGGACGGCAACCACCTCCGGCCGCATCGCCCACCATTTCCCTCCGCCGCATCGTCTCCCTCTCTCCACTCCCCACTCCCCAAAACCCTCTCCTCTCCAACCTCCTCGTCTCCCTCACCGCATCCTCTCCATCGCCATGGCGGACGCAGGAGGCGAGCGCCCCGATTGGGGCGCAGATCTGGTGGAGCAGGCGCGGCAGGTCGCTGCGGGCACCTTTGTGAGGGGGCGTGCCGGCGTCCAGCGCGGTGCTCCCTCCGCTGGAGATCTGGAGAAGGCGGGGCCGGGCCGCAGCAGCGCGGTCCAGCCAGATGCGCCCGCTCTGGCGATCTCCGGCGAGGCGCAGAAGGTGGAGGCGGGCTCTGTCGAGGCGCAGAAGGTGGGGGCAGGCTGTGGCGAGGCGCACGAGGTGGAGAAGGTGGAGGCCGGCTCCGGCGAGGAGGAGGCGGAGCAGAAGGTATCTGCTTATCACTTTTGGTTGGTAGTTTTTACATTGTAGTGTTTGTGGCCAGAACTTTGTTTGGTTAGATTTGTGCATGGCCTTGTGATTTGGAAATTGTCTACCTGAGGTGATTAGATGGTGCATTAGTTTGGTTGTAAATATAGTGAAGGATGTGCTCATGTACTGGGTGTTGTCATGTTAATCCAAAAGAGCTTCTCAAGGGCTGGATTTTTTTGTGCTGGATTGGGGCTTCTGAAGGAGAGGGGAAGCGTGGTCGAGGGGAAGGGGCAGTCTATGCTTATTTAGTTTGGGTTAGTTGTGGAATTTTGTTGTTGCTTCAGACATATTGACAGCATTGAACATCCTCTGCAATGCCGTTGCTTCGGAGATAAAAGCATCTTGGGGTTTTTTCAGATGCTTATTAGATTAGTAGTTGAATTTTTGCTTGTTAGATTTTAATTAGTATGAGGTTGAATATCTTATTTAAGGGGGAATTTAAGGTCAGATAGATGTCATATGATTATTAGATCTATAGTTCAATGCTGCTGACATTTATGATTATTTGATTTGATCTGTGGTTCAATGATACTGGATGGAAACATATTTGATTTGGAATGCATTAATTTTGATGTGCTAATGAATTGATTTAGATGATACAAGATTAATCTATAGTATAATTTGTTGTTGTTTTGGTAAGTAATGAAATTTTAGATGTTTGTTGGAGATGTATGCATTTATAGTTGAAGTTGTACCTAATTAACTACTGCATTATGTTAATATGTGTAGGAGCTTTGCTGCATTATCCCAAAAATAGTAATCTGTGCATATTGAAATTTGTAGTTAGCTTATGTAATTAGTATATACTATATGTAAAGTGTGAAGTAAACATTCCAAGGCAGGATCCTAGCAACAAAATATACTATATGTTTCCATTAAGTAGTGTGGGGGGAATTCCCTCAAAAGAAAAGTGTTGGGTAAATTTAGGGAATGTCAAGAATCCAGCTTGCATTTTCATTAGCATTTATGAAGGAAATCATTTGTCTTTTGATTGATTGCTTAGATTCTTTATTTATAAGGAAAGCATTTGGTCACTTGCAACATACCAATGTGGTTCACATTCACAATTTTGTTTGTAATGACATTCTGTTAACTGCAATTCAATTCATTGTAATTGATGTGCTTGTTTGACAATATAGCAGGAGGAGGAGGATCTTGTGGGCAACAAGAGGAAGTGGGAAAAGACTGGGTTCTACCCATATGACTCTGATGAAGATGAGCCGTACGAGGTAAGGCCTAGTTGAAATGTTATTTGTGCATTGAGTTAGTATTACGTGTTTATATTTTTTGAATGCATAATGTATTAATGTCAGTCATTAATGTGTGCAGTATGAATCTGGAGATGATGTGGACGAGGGGAACGTCGAGTCCTTTGAAGAGAAGGAGGTGCAGAAGATCAGGTCCCAAGGATCTGCCATGTACTACAACTGGAGGAAGGACAAGTACAGGTGCCCCTACTGCAGCAAGCCCAAGCCCAGGTCTGGGTTGCAGGAGCATCTGATGGAGCATTGTCGGGCTACATCCATCAGCAGTCATGACTACAAGATCAGTGCTCAGCATTCTGCCCTCCACAAGGTCCTGAAAAACCCTAACATGTAGTTGCCCTAGACCCTGGTTGTCGTATGATGGAGGAAGCCTTAGTTCTTTTGGTGAACTTTATGTGGTATTCTGATGGTGGAAACTTTTAGTGCTAATGTAGTATGAACTTTATCTAAGTGTAGTACTGTCATGTGTAAACATATCTAATATGCTAGTGGTCTGAACTTCGAGGTGTCTGCATCAGCAAGTGTGCTGTGTGGATGCTGCTATCTATGGTAGTAATATATATTTCTATCTATATTTCTGTCCCTTAAATTTGCCATTATGGTTCCTTAGATGTATGATTTGCTTGAATTTAGCTGTTGCAATGATCAGACATGCCGCATCAGTGTTGCTTCACTGATCAGGCATGCTGCAAACACTTGGTGAAAACATGCATATTCATATCAGCAACATTGATATGGCATCAGAGTACTACCCAGTACTTCGTATTTGTCTGCCGTTAGATCGACATCAACGAACGGTTCTAAAAAAACCCAACCACTCTAAAACATGAGTAAGCCAACATATTATTTCACTGCTTATGTCTATTTTTTTGCTGAATCATTAGGAAGCCCTAAATATTTGGATGCAAGATCACCGACATGGCACTACTGAAATATTTCAGTGTCTACATCTCTGTACTGAAAGTGCATTACTGAAATATTTCAGTGGCTACGTGTGTGTGTACTGAAACAGCACCACTGAAATATTTCAGTTGCTACATGCGTGTACTGAAACAGCACCACTGAAATATTTCATTTCGTACGTGCGTGTACTGAAAGTGAACCACTGAAATATTTCAGTGGGTACGTGCATGTACTGAAAGTGCACCACCGAAATATTTCAGAGGCTACGTGCTTCTACTGAAACAGCACCACCAAAATATTTCAGTGGCTACGCGCGTGTACTGAAACTGCTACACCGAAATATTTCTGGGGTTGCGTGCGTGTACTGAGACTGCAGTACTGAAATATTCAGTGTCTACCCGTGTGTACTCAAATTGCATTGCACTACTGAAATTTTTCAGTGCGTACCCGTCTGTACTGCAATTGCACTACTCAAATATTTCAGTGTGAACCTGTCAGTACTGAAATATTTCAATGCCTACAACTATCTACTAAACTTGCAGTATTGAAATATTTCAGTGTCAACCTAGAGTCTATCACTCTAAACTGTGTACTGAACTTTTCTGGAGGTACTGCTTGCAGCCAAAATATTGCAAGTTCAATTTACACAGATTGCATCACGTAATTTGAACACAACTCTTGAGGTGACAGACAAAATTTCCTATCATGGATACAACTCCAGCACATCAAAACGTAGCAAGTAAACATAGCAATGATATATGCCTAGACTCATTACAGCCTCGTCGATCAAACTAAGCTGCCATCCAGAGGCTACGGATTCAAGTACACAGGTAGCAAGAACATATTGCAGAGAATCAAATTAAGCAAGTGGCAAGTAATGATGAATGAAATTCAGCAATCATACCCTAAACATAGCTACAGCCGCCGTTCAGACGAGGAGAGCGGCGAGGGAAGCGTGGAGAACGGCGGGGAAGCGATGTCGCGACCACTGACCTCCTCCTCTTGCGCTTCGGAGTCATCTCCGACTCGGTTGGAGGCTCCACAATCTGCAACGGCACCTCGTGCACCGTGGGTTCCTGATCCAGTGGATGCTCTACCCTGGATCTGAACGCCCACCACCTACGCCTGGTCCACGGGCTAGACGAATCGGCCTGCTCCATCGCCCAGAGGAGGATCTCGACCTTGTGCATCGGTTGTGCGGGTGGGGGGGGGGGGAAAGCTTTGCCCTCTCCCTCCTCGTCATTTGCTTCAAAGTGGCCATTGCCGTCCAGTTCATCTGCAATATGTTGTGAAACCAAGAACGGATCTCCGTCAACCTGGCCATCTTGACCTGGTCGCCGCCGGCGATCTCCACGAAGTCGGCGTTCTCGCCGCCGCCGATGTGCTCGATCTGCTGCTCCAGCGAGGATCTTGCGTGGATGGAAGAGGGGGGTGGATGTGGAAGATGAGAAGAGCAAAGTTGCGGCCGCGAGAAGGAGGAGAAGGCTAGGAGATGGCCGCGGTTGCAATGGTGATGGAAGAGGGGAAGGAGCACGGCGGCGGCTTTGCATTGGACGAGAGGGGCGGCGGTTTTGCATTGGACGAGAGGGCCCCACCTTGTCATATATTTCCTAGGACTAAAATGCCCCTAGACTAATAGTACTTTCGAGTACTTTCATCCGCGTACTTTCGAGTACTACGTATGTATGCGCCGTTAGATCGAGACAAACGAACGGCTCCAAAAAATGCCAACTACTGTAAAAGTTGTAATAAAGTTTAGTCTCTATTTCTTTATTTAAGCAGAATATATGGCCTTACATGCATCTATTTCCATTCTAATATAATTGAAACAATAATGGTGTATGATCTAATACCATGTAGACAAATGGAAAGGAGGAGGGTATGCCCTAATTAATTCTGACATCACATTCGGTAACCAATGTCTTTCTTTTATAGCGACAGGATGATTACGAAGAGATCCTTCATACGTACACATTGGATGCTCTCAAGTTTAGCTATTTTTTTTTAAGTAATACATATATTTTTTTAAATTACAGAAATAATACGCAAAAAAAAGAATTTTCAAAAATAATACACCATCGGCCTACTGCAGGCCGACTGAGCCCAGTCGGCCCACAGCAGGCCGACTGGTGGCCCATCAGTTTGCTGCTGGCCGATTGGGCTGTCGGCCACCAGATCAAGCCCAGTCGGCCTGCAGTTGGCCGACAGGGTCCAGTCGGCCTGCAGTACACCGATAGGCCTGCAGTGGGCCGACTATGCTCAGTTGGCCTGCTGTGGGCCGACTGGTGCATGCCTATTTTTAATAATACATGATGATATTTTTTTAAAGTATATATTTTAACACGTTATGAATACATGGTAACATTTCTTCAAATACATTTTTAATGGAAATACCATTTTTTTAAACCACACAACATTTTTTAAAATGCTTTTCTGAAATTTTCATAAACTTTTTTTAGAAACACGCGAATATTTTCTTAAAATGTCATGATCCATCTAAACATTTGTTAACCCACGTGATATGTGAGTATATTGATTGTAATATCATCTTATATTATGGGATGAAGGGAGTACCATTTTTTACAATGTCATGGATATTTTTTGGAAACACGAGAATATTTCCAGCAAAGGCGACGTACATTCATTTAGTGGCACGAACCATTTCTTTTCATATTTTCCAAAAAAATTGCATGCATTTTTTGAAAGGCGGGAACCTTTTTCCATTGTGATGAACATTTGTTTTGAAAGTTATCGACATTTCCAAACTGCGCTTTTCCCGCCACCCATTTCCCGCCACCCATTTCCCGCCACCCATTTCCCGCCAACCCTTTCCCGCCACCCATTTTCCGCCACCCATTTCCCGCCAACCAATTTCCCGCCACCCGTTTCCCGCCACCCGTTTCCCTCCTCCCATTTCCCGCCATACCGCAGTCGTTCTTTCCCGCCATTTTCTCGTCTCTACCTATAAAACCCCCTACAGACGGAGCTGGATAAGCATTGCAGTGTAGTGTAGTTGAGATGTCCCATTATCCTTTCGATCGTAGTTTTCACCCTGGGATGAGCAGGACTCTTCTGAGGCTAGCTACCGATTTCAGGATGGATAATAGGATAGTTCCATGGGACGAACTCACCGGTAGTGACACCATAATGAATGAGTTGGCTCACCAATTACGTAGGTCTGGGTGGCCTGAAAGGACCTATGAGGAGGTACGTAAAGAACTTCTTAGGTTGCATGACAGGTGGAAGAAGGTAGTGGTGCCGAAGAGTGAAACTTTCAGAAGGATTGCAGCAAATAATCCATGTTTATGGACTGAGGAGAGCGAGGACGAAGATGATATCTTCATGCCGCCGCTTCCGGGTTCTGCATCGTCGAAGGGCAAGAGTTCTTCATCATCGAAGGGCAAGGTTTCTGCATCGTCGAATGGCAAGAGTTCTTCATCATCGAAGGGCAAGGTTTCTGCATCGTCGAAGGGCAAGAGTTCTTCATCGTCGAAGGGCAAGAGTTCTGCATCGATCGAGGATGACGATGATGACTTCATGTAGTTTTTATGCTGTATGTTGTGAGTTCAGTTACGTGCCATTTAATTTAGATGTAGTTCTATCTAGTTGTTTGTAATGTCTCGTTGTATGAATATTATGGTCTATCTAAATATGATCTTGTAGTTCCGACAACAGAGTACTAAAATAGAGTAGGCATATGTCTCGTACATAAGTACATAGTCATTTGTCTCATACATAGAATAGACAAAAGTCTCACACAGAAATAGATGGTAATGTCTCTACTGATACATAGGAGCGGCAATGACGACGTCTGGCCTGCCGGGGAGGCGGATCTCGAATGACAAATTCATCACATATAACTCGGTTTCCTGTAGCAATGCAACTGAACAACCCTTTTCCATTCCCATTCGCTCAGCATTTCTTGAATCTTGCCATCATCAGTTATGTCAATTAATTTTCTTTCCCCAGGGCCATCTGAATGCTTCCTGCTGACGTAGTACACAAAATCGTCTTCCTTCAACCCGTGCTTCAACATGAATTTAGTCTTCAACCAATCAAAAGTGAGGTCCACTTCACTAACTTGCACAACACTTGGAGACAAGCCTTGGACATGAACAATAGGGCTAAGCACCCACTGAGTACCCTCAGCCATCTGCAACACACAAATCGCATTGAGTACCTACCCTACCCCTTAATATCCCCACTAACAAATATTAGACATGTCTATATATTACGAAGCTATATATTACAGAATATTAACGGAGCAACTAATACAATTCACCCACCTACAATTATATTACGAATATTTGCCGTAGCAACTACAAATATTGACAGATTAATATATTTGACTGGACTGCCTATATTACGGACCTTTTTTCTGGACTCCTACATATACTGACACTCCTAAATACTTGACATCCATATATAGGACGGATTATTACCGGAGCAACTACACACTTTTACACAACTAATTAGTTGACATCTAAATATATTAACAAATACTACCGTAGCACCTACGAAAAATAAAATGTGGGCTGAAATATACCCTTGAAGAGTGCGAAGGATGAACGACGAACGGCGGCCACCAAACTGCCGGTGCTCCAGCTCCAACGAAGAACGACGTACAACAGCTTCACCTCCACCACAGTGCCCCAACTTCACCACCAGCACACTGCAATGCTTATCCAGCTCTGTCTGAAGGGGGTTTTATAGGTAGAGAGGAGAAAATGGCGGGAAAGAACGACTGCGGTATGGCGGGAAAGGGTTGGCGGGAAACGGGTGGCGGGAAACGGGTGGCGGGAAAAAGTTGGCGCGAACATATGGCGGGAAAAAGTTGGCGCGAACATATGACGATGATGACTTCATGTAGTTTTTATGCTGTATGTTGTGAGTTCAGTTACGTACCATTTAATTTAGATGTAGTTCTATCTAATTGTTTGCAATGTCTCGTTGTATGAATATTATGTTCTATCTACATATGATCTTGTAGTTCCGATAACAAAGTACTAAAATAGAGTAGGCATATGTCTCGTACATAAGTACATAGTCATTTGTCTCATACATAGAATAGACATAAGTCTTACACAGAAATAGATGGTAATGTCTCTACTGATACATAGAAGCGTCAGTGACGACGCCTGGCCTGGCGGGGAGGCGGATCTGGAATCGGGGACCATCCCAACCTGTCTGGTGCCCTAATGTGACGAGGAGGAATCTCAGACTCTCCCTGGTCATGCTGTGTATCCTGTGTGGGGCCTGGTGCAGGAGTCGAAAACATGTTCATCCACTGGGTGTGCTGCGACATCTGAGCCTGTATGTTGTCCTCGGGATGTTGATCACTCCCCTACGTATCATGTGATGCCGACATAGACGCCTGATATCCATAGGCCCCTACGCGATGGAACGTTTCATCATGAAGAATGAGGTCGCGTCAATTAATATTGAAAACAATAAATATGAAGACACATACCTGCTGGGTGTGACGTCTGCTCTGGCTGAAACACGAAACTGGACGAGGGACCGTGCCGCTGTGGCTGTGGAGAAAACACGAAGCTCGACGAGGGACCGTGTTGCTGTGGCTGTGGAGAAAACACGAAGCTCGACGTGGGACCATAGTGCTGCGGGTGCCACGTAGGACTGCCAGGTTGGTCAGGACGGGGTGGCCTGGTTGTCGGCTGCTGTGCTAGGCGTGGACGTGGTTGATGTCGGTGCATGGAGTGACGCGGTTGCTCCTGCTCGTGCTGAACAACATCGGTTCTCCGGGTGCACGTGATAGCCTCGTACACAGTCCGTATCTTATTCTGAATTCTTTCCAAGAAGGGCTGTACCACTGGACGATGATGAAGAAGAGGTCCAGACGATAGTGATCGTCCAAAGGTGGTCACGTCGTCGTACAATTCGCGTGTCAAGGTAGCATGCAAATTTCCATGACGATTAATAATGTCTGTCTCTTGCACGTCAAAGTATGTGACAACATTACGTAAAGAAAAAATATCTTACCGCGTACTGCCTAGAGCCCGAAGTATCATAGCTCGGGTACATATCCGACGGAGTAGGATCCGGTAACTCCTCTGGGTGGGAGTACTCAACAATGCGTAACCGTGTTCCGGTCATGTAGCGCCGCAAATAGAGATTGAATTCATCGAGATCAAAATTGTGATTCTCGTGCCATAGATTTGTGTTTGCTGTCTCCCATTCTATAACATACGGCTCTAGTCTAACTAGCCAGTCAGCAGTTGTCCTGTTCATGCCCTTCCTTGTCGTCCTAAAATTGTGGTGTGTGTTCAACAATTACCTAAAGCTTCGAATGGAGTACTATGAAAGAAAATGCAACATTGAAAAACTGGTTAATACCTGTGGATGTGTGCTGGCACCGGGTTCTCTATAGGGGGAGGTAGCTCCAACTGCAGAATACCAAATTGCCTCATAACCCTCTGTTGTGCCATCTCCTCGACGAAGACATCGAAGATGATCTTCGATTTTGTCATCCAGTAATCTCGTTCCCTTGTGCATAGCACAAACATACCAGCAGGGTATCTCGCTTGTATGGCTGCTTCCGTGTAGGGCTGCCAGATGACCCCGGTGTACGCATCGAACTGCTCGTTCAATGCTGTGTATGCCTTCCTGGTCTGATCACTAGCAAAGCGTCTCTGCAGAGAATAAAAGTTAGTAGCCGCTAGCATCGATCGATCTCTTGTGCAGAAAAAGTTGCATTAAACTACAACACGGTGCATACCTTGCGACGAGTCCAACACAGACCGAAAGTAGGCATGTCGATGCCGTCAACATCAAACATGGCGTCTATAGGCTCATGAACACGTACATCTGGTCGCCCTATAGAGAACCTCTCCCACGACCACAGCTGTAGGAATAGAGGGCATCCAAGAAGGGCTGGCTTTCTCGATGTAAGCTGGCAACCGTTGCACATACCTCGGTATGTAGCCGCTAACACCGCCGAACCCCAACTCCTCTGTCTGATCTGATCCGCCGTCTGAGCGCTCGCTATCTCGAGTGCCATAGGGATGTAGAGGGCGCTAATAGTGGTGACATGGTTCTCCGTGAACATCACCTTGCCGAAAAGCCACAGTAAGTAGGCCTCGATGCTCCGAGTGATCTGTTCCGCAGTCAATGGCGCCCGGAAGTTCTGGATCTGCATTAAGCGAAGAGAAAGTTTTAGTAAGCCGCAATTATTTTTTGTAAAACTTTATGCGCGATAACTTGAAGAGAATAGGTAGGGGAAATTACCCGGAAATCTAGCAACCACTCATACTTAGGTCCGTGATGCTCCCATACCGGATCCGGAGCATCCGGAAAAACACCGTGAAAACGTTCTGTAAGAGCTCGCTCCCAACCAACGGTCCTACGGCATGACCTGCCAACGGTAGTCCGAGCAAAAGTGACACATCCTCCAGAGTAGGAGCCATCTCTCCCCATCTGAAGTGAAACGTGTGGGTCTCTGGCCTCCAACGGTCCACTAAGCAGCTCAGCAAAGACCCATCGATGGCGACGCGTTTCTCACCCGGGATAGACTCAACCAGACGCGCGAAAGGTAAAAGGCCGGCCCATTTCAACCTTCATCAGAGAACTTTTCAGTTAGTGTCTCCCATTTCAACCATTAATATGCATGTCAGTGTGCAAATTAATAAAGCATGTACCGCTGAAGCCATCCTGAGTGTATCTTCCAGTTTTCCTTAGGAGTGCGAGTGACCAGAGGCTCAAGCTTGCGCTCATACCATATCGCAGCACGATGACCCCTATCAATGTCCCCATTCAGCAACCACAATCCCGACATTCCTGCACATACAAAATTCAGAACATAGTGTCACACTTAATAAAAATTCAGAACAAAGTGCCACACTTAATAAAAATTCATAACATAGTGCCACACTTAATAAAAATTCAGAACATACTATCACACTTATTACAAATTCAGAACATAGTGCCACACTTAATAAAAATTCAGAACATAGTGCCACACTTAATAAAAATTCAGAACATAGTGCCACACTTAATACAAATTCAGAACATAGTGCCACACTTAATACAAATTCAGAACATAGTGCCACAACACACTTAATATAAATTCAGAACAAACTAGTGCTAGCTTAGCTTCTTCCTCTCGCCCTTACTCCTCTACTACCTCTACCTCCTCTTCTTCCCCGGTTGCCTCGTCCACGCCCAGTGACGAAAGTGGGACAATTAGTGTCCCTATGGCCAAATTCATTGCATAGAATGCATTGCCTAGTCGGACCTCCTGCTTCAGATTCATCCATATCATTTCGGATGCGCTGACACTGCCGTCTGCCTCTACTTGTACGCATATGCTCTGGGTTTGGAATGTAACGCCTTTCGGCGGGGTTGACGCTGTTGAAATTGCCCATTGATCGAAAACCCATCAGCTCACCTGTCCAGGTATTGAGGACAGCCTCTTTCAGAAAATATGGAGACACAAACGATATTGCGTCCATTCCAAGCTGCCCGCAAGAAGCAAGTACATGTGAGCAAGGTAGGTGAAGCAATTTTGGTTTATTGCATGTGCACTCACACGTTGGCCAGGTTTCATTGCCAATTTTCACCTCATGCGTCCTCAACTCATTTGCACATCCGAATTTGTTGTTGGCTAAGCGGACCTCAAACCTTCTTTCTTGATTACCGATGGCGACTACAGTGTGTGACCTAGCTTTTTGCATCTTGTTTTCCATGTACTTCGTGACTCTTTCACAGTACCGTGTATTTGGGTTGTTCAAGATATGCTGCTCTGCTATTTGACGTCTGTCTCTGAAATACTTGACGGTGCCATAGAAAATACCCTCAACGATGGCTGTAAGTGGCAATGCCCGGTTTCCTCTGAGGACAAAGTTGTATGTTTCCGCGAGGTTCGTTGTCATGACACCGTACCTTGCTCCATGTGTGTCATGTAGCAAAGACCACCTCTCCAGAGGCTCATGCTCTATCCACTGCTCGAAGGTTTTAATCGACCTCCCGAGCCTTCTCCTAGTACCAGGTGGGTCAAAGCCTGGCAGGTCACATAGCCCAACAGCCTCCTCCTCCACGGCCGATGTTCCTGTTGCCAACTGTGCAGCTACTGCTTCAACATGTGCCCTCACCGCTGCATCTCTTACAGCTTTCCTGTCCCTCACGTGTCTCTGCGTGCACACATTAAGTCTGTCGCGTATCAAATTGTACTTCCATAACTGGTTCTGCTTGTAGAGTTTTTTGAACAGATTCATCAGGTTCTTATTTCTAAACTGCGAGAAGAAATTAGCCCCGAGATGGCGCATGCACCAACGGCTCTGCAAGTCCTGCCATGGAACTTGTTCCTCAGGGCCTGGGTTTGTCAGTGTCCTTATCGCACTGAGTATACCTGCATGCCTGTCATGAAGGATGCACACATTGGGCTTCTCCTTCACAACTGATATTTTCAACTGCCTGAAGAACCATGTCCAACTTTCAATGTTCTCACTCTCCACAAAAGCAAATGCCAGTGGGACGACTTGATTTTGGCCGTCTTGACCTATGGCTGTCAGGATCTGACCCTTGTACTTGCCTGTGAGAAAAGTACCGTCAACACATATCACCGGTCGGCAATGCCTGAAAGCTTCGATGCATACACCGAAAGAGAAGAAGAGACGATGCAAAACCCTCACAGTTGGGAACTCTGGCATGAACATGTCTTGGATATCGATATAGGTGCCTGGATTCCGCTGCTGCAGGGTGTGGAGGAGGTGGACAACAGAGTCATATGCATCAAAATAAGAACCAAATCTCCTCTCAAGCGCTACATGCTTAGCCCTCCAAGCCTTGCCATAAGAAATTATGTACTTCAACCTGGCGAACACTTTTGTCTGCACTGCCTTCACTTCCATAGCTTTGCCTTGCACTATCTCATCGTAAAACAGTCGAGCAATAAGCGTGGATGAAAGGTTGGCATGATCTTGAGGGATGCAGGGAATAAGACAAGTGTGATTAACTAAGTCACTTATCACCCAACTTGTGCCATACTTAGGGAGAAAGCCGTGCACCCTTGCGGGACAATCTGCGTTCTTGCATACCATTGTGAGGAATTTCTGACTGGACACCTCAGCTTTGAAAACCCTTTGCGTGGACATTGCCCAATTAATTATTGCATCCTTCAGGGCTTGCTTGTTCGGATACATAGCACCCGTCGCAATATTGTTCTGGTGATATTGCCAGGCTGAATCATGTCCATCATTCACGGTCATTGCAGATGATAAGTCATGATTCCACCATGCAGGATTCGGGACCTCCTCTGCATTTTCTTCTTCACCTGACTCGTCAGAATCATCGGCATGACCCCTTTCAACATCGGTGTCTTCTTCTTCCATCTGGTTCTGCATGTGCCCATCTACCTTGTCAGCGTCCACCTCGCCATTGTAATCACCATCGGCATTTCCTCCTTCTACCTGACTACTCTGCCCTGGTTCATAAACATAAGCATTTCCTCCTTCTACCTGACCGCTCTGTCCTTGTTCGTAACCATAAGCATTTCCTCCTTCTACATGACTGCTCTGTCCTTCGTAGCCACCCTCCCCTTCATGTGCAGTGACCTCCTTCACGACGGGAAGCACTAAAGCAACAGGATTGCATCCCCTTCGTTCACAACCTTGTAACCACCGCACCCAATCGGAGTCTCCCTCTATTGGCCTCAAATAAAAGTAAATTTTTGAACTTGACCGTGTCCACAATGCATGAACACCGACGGTGTGTGTTTCAGTATCAAGACCTAAACTTGCCGCAATCCATTCTTTCAACTGACTAACAGACCATGTTTGTGGTGCGCTGATTGCCACCTCCATGTGAGTAAATTCACTCAGATCTGCTCCCAACTCATTTGTTTGGACAGTACCAGGACCATAGTAAAATCTCAACTTCACTACATCGGACATCTCGACTCACCTATTTTTTTTTCAACATAGAAATACAAGTATTAGACATGTCTATATATATATTACCAGGACCATAGTAAATTTCACGATCAATATAATTTAATCTATGTGGACGATTATGATGAGTTGCTTGACTCTTGTTTTAATAATAATATAATAAATAGGCCCATGTTTACTAATAATAAATAGGCCTCAAATAATAATAATAATATAACCGACAAATATGATAATTCAGTTTATTTGAATTATATGGCCCATGTTGATGTATTTTTTATTTTAATCTATGTTAAGAATAATTTAGAAAAAGGCATGCGTCTTATTTCTACGATCATGTAAAATTCTTCCTTGCAAAGAAGTTTTTATCCGAAGTTTTTTTGTTAAACTACAGCGTGGCCGTTTAAAAAAAACAGTGTGGCATTGCTTGTTATGGGTTAAACTTTAGAAAATACGCATAATAAAGGTTAGCGGGTAATCCGCTTCATATTGGCATCGGGTACGGACTGAAACGTTTTTTAACATGTAGTTCTACTTTTCTCATTTTTTGTTTGCTTATTAAATTTCCATCACACTGACATGCTATGCACATGCCGACCCCAACTCTTTAAAAAAAACTTGTCTCTTCTTTCCAACTTTTTATTCATGTTTTCAACTTCTTATCCCGCACCTGTGTATGTGTCAAGTATTAAGCAACAACTTATTATCCCCACTAACAACTAATACAATTCACACACCTACAACTATATTACGAATATTTGCCGTAGCAACTACAAATATTTACGTATACTACCGGGGCAAATAACAATAATCGCACACAAATTTAATTTCACATCGAACGAAGCGTGCGTGCGAACGAATAATATTTACGTATACTACCGAGGCAAATAACAATATTTCCGTATACTACCGGGCCAAATAACAATAATCGCACACAAATATTTACGTATACTACCGCGGCAAATAACAATATTTACGTATACTACCGGAGCACCTACGAAAAATAAAATGTGGGCTGAAATATACCCTTGAAGCGTGCGAACGAAGAACGAAGAACGAAGAACGACGAACGACGAACGACGAACGACGAACGACAAACGACGAACGACGAACGACGAACGAGGACGAACGAAAAACTGCCGCTGCTCCGGCTCCAACGAAGAACGACGAACAACAGCTTCACCTCCACCTCACTGCCCCAACTTCACCACCACCACAGTGCCCCAACTTCACCACCACCACCTCCACCAAAATGCTCACCACGACCACCACGAGCTACCCCGTCAGTAGATCGACACCTCTTTTGGCTGCCCTAAATGAGTTGAACCCATTCACGGTGCCAAAATCGCGAAAATGTAGCTCATTTAGGTGTACAAATGTGTGCCATTTTTCTGTAGAGAGAGGAGGAGGAAGAACACAGAAGAAATGAGCCACGGGAGAAGAAGAATGGAGGAAGGAGAGGATAAGGGCGGGCCGGCCAGCGCGCGTCAGGTCGGCAGCACCCTGTCGGCCACCAGGTGGCCGATCGGCGGGCGGCGGGCCGACAGGGGCGCACCACGCCGACAGGCCAGTGCCTCCCCCTCGCGACGTGGCCCGACCAACCACAGGCCGCCGCGTGCCAGCCCGGCCTGCAGTTGGCCTCCTGCTAGCCAATCGGCCTGCTGTGGGCCGACTGGGCTCAGTCGGCCTGCAGTGGGCCGACGGTGTATTATTTTTGTAAATTCTTTTTTCTGCATATTATTTCTGTAATTTAAAAAAATGTATTATTTAAAAAAAATTAGCTCAAGTTTATACATGTCAGGTTTATCTCAGTTGTTTCGTCTGCATGACACATTATCAAATCATCAAAAGAACAGTTGGAAAGCCATTAATTTGTAATTCCAGTCATCTTTTAAGTAGGGGCATACTTGGCTGAAATTGTTGCAACAGTTCATTATTCATGGCAACTCTTATTTCTTTTCTATTATCAGGTGAGGTCAATTAGTTAATGTATGGAGAAATAGGATGTTTATCTATATAGATGAAGCTACTTGAAATTATTATTTGTAAGTATGTAGATAGATTATGCATCACTTCAATAATCAATTGAAATTATTTGTTAGTACATAAATTGATATTTGTTAGAGCGGCCACACGAGCCTTTTTTTGACAAGGTCGCCATAATGTTCAAGTTCTACACTTCTGCAATATTGCTAAGACAACATATCGTTCTGTCCTATTTATATTTGAGATCATGGGACAAAGTATTTCTGAAATTTCCAAGCTAGCCCTAATATCTTTGCTAATTGGTCTATTATTTTAGGTATTCTAAATAAGTAGCTTCCATGCATTATTGTACGCTGAACAAACTAATTGCCTGCATCAGATGTACTAGATTTCCCAGATGGAAATCAGGTACCAACATATTAGGTGATTGTGTTAATCTGTGGCAGAGGCAGGAACTCCAGAATATTAAGGTTGAGGGGGTCGACTTAAATAAGGAAAAAGGCAAATAATATTACTGTTCACTGTAATTATACATAGAAAAACAGGATCATCGGGAGGGCCACCCCTGCTCCACACACTGGCTCCTCCATTGGTGTTAATGCTTTTACAAAAACGGATCAATATCACATTTGTCATGTTGAAAGGTTAATTTCGTAATCTTATAGCTACTTTTTATTTATTTATTTATTGTATGCATACAATATATCGTAAATGATGCAATATTTTTCCTCTTTCTGACACAGAGTGACGGTATTTGACTGTTTGAACATTTTTTTCCTTTTATTTGGATATCTAATCACTGACCAATAATGTCTGCAGACCTTTGTATCGTACTTCCTTGGTGTCTTTGGTTGTGTTTCATATAAAGTGCTATTTAGTATTTTAGCTGTGATCATGATGGTGCGATGAGAGTTTGCCCCCTATTCATTCCAATTCTCCTTATTTACTTGATTAGCTTCATGGGACTGGTCGCATGCGTTGTTCTGTATGTATAACAGTAATACATCTGTTGATGGAGAGTTATTGTTCAAAGAATGAAGGCGGAAGATACAAAAGGAAGGCTTAAGTAGTTCCGTTTTAGCATTACAATTAATCTTCTGGATGATTAAGTAGTTTTGTTTTGGCATTACAATCTACTTCAACTTTGAGTTTCTAATTAACTTCTTTTCTATTATATAAGCGTGTGTTGACAGAGCATTCACCACTGAAACAACTTCTGTGTACATGGTTTACCAGTGCTACAGTTTCCATCATTTAATGGAAACTCACATATAGCACTAAATGTAAATAACTAGCTCGTGTGAATGCACGGGTTGACGACTAGTTTGTATAATTGTTTTACCGACTTTAATGTTAATTATTAACTGATGTATTTTCGTGCGGTCGGTGACCGGGTAATCCGCCCAGTCGTTTGGGGCGGATATTGCTGTCTGGTTGTAGATGCTCTAATATAGTTAAGTCGATCATAAAACTAAAATAAGAGTTTGCAAACCGGGGTATTCCACAAGTCCGACCATAACCTCAACTTTATTAAGACTAGTATAGCTAGTACCGTACATGTACCCCCCTCTAACTTTGGTCAGCTGGTACCGGAGTAAGTGAAGGTCAATGCATTCAGGTGATGCATGGTGGCTTCAGCTGCTTCTCTCCTACTCTTCCACCCTCTTGACCATCTTTAACGACCTACTCGTCCTTAGCTAGAAGAATTGCATATGTGAAATCCATCGGTCTCGGCCAGCTTTTGTCATTCTCATCGTCCACAGACTAGCTGACTACAACTTTTTCGCCGGGTTTCGTATGTATGTAGCCGATATCCTTGCCGTGAGCTAAGTGTTGATATGCACGCTGCATGCCATTGAGGTCCCAGCTGTGGGCATTGCAGACCCCACCCAAACCATCGGGCGGACAGCCCGGTCAAAGAAAAGTGACCTAGACGGGTAGTATATTTGGAGGGGGGGGGGGGGGGGGGGTTTAAAAAGCGATCCAGACAAGCAGTATGGGCCGACGGAGCTTTATGAAATGATTCAGGAAAGAGCTGAGTAGCCATCAAATGCTCACTCTGTGAGGGATACAATCTGTGACTTTGAATCTTCTCTACATATAAACAGAGAAGATTCATAGTGACAGTCATATCTTCCACAAGGATGCAATGATAACTCAATCTTACCACATTTGGACCACACGGCTATTTAACCAGGTCGCGACGCTCTTCGCGTGGCGAGGTGGAACTAAACCAGTACTATAGCCTTGTTGTTGGAAGTTTAGCGGCGAAGGGTCATTTGTTGCTGAGTTCGTTTTGTCGGGAACTTGACAAAGTTGTGACCCCTGGACTTTCGACAACCACTTCATCGCTGGAGCACCTGTCAGGTCTTTATCGAGTTCCCCCTGCATTAAACTCTCCATATACATGCGTTTTTTAAAGCAAAAAATCTATGGCCAAAATATGTACCCTCTCTGACTCTGGTCAGCTGGGATTGGGGTAAGTGAGGTTCCATGCATTCATTTGATGCATGGTGGCTCCAGCTGCTTCTCTCCTACTCTTACACCTTCTTGACCATCTTTAACTACCTCATCGTCCTTAACTAGAAGAATTGCATCTATGAAGTCCACCGGTTGTGACGAGTTATTGTCATTCTCATCATCCACAGACTAGCCGGATATGGCTTTCTTCGCCGGGTTTCGTATGATGAAGCCGATATCCTAGCCGTGAGCTAAGTGTTGGTATGCGCGCTACATGCAGTTGAGGTCCCAATGAGCGCGGCAAACCCCGCTCAAACCATCGGGTAGACGGCCTGGTAAAAAAAGCGACCCAGACGGGCAGTATGGACCGACGGAGCTTGAGATGAAATGATTCAAAAAGAGTCGAGTAGACATCAATGCTCACTTCATAAGGGATACGATCCGTTACTATGAATCTTCTCTAGAGATAAGCAGAGAATATTCATAGTGACAGTCGTATCTTCCACAAAGGGTGCAATGATGACTCAAGCTTGCCACAGTTGGCGACGCAACTATTTAAACAGGCCGCGTTGCTCCTCGCGCAGCGAGGTGGGACTAAACCACTATGCCTTGTGTCGAGTCTCCCTTAGCCGAAGTTCGGCAAACATAGACAAAAACAAGTTTTTTTTTGACATTGAAGACGTTTGTAGGAAAATAAAGAAAACAACGACAAAACTGAAGGGAAACGGAAAAAAAAATTTATGTAAAATTAAAAAAAATCTTTCATTGTAGTAGGGTTATCAACGTATATGAACAAGACGAACTTGACACTCGATGAACAATCATCAATTGATGAAATGAAATCTAGTATCAACTTGTCTCGTTCACACAATGTTAATTGACGGACATAATACAACAACAGAGAGGCTTACCACTGTCTGCCGACGCGACAATTTAAGCCGGTCGACGCATGCCTCGCGCAGCGAGGTGGGACTAAACCCAACCTTTTACCATTTGTGGAGAGGTCAAATCTTCGCCGAGTTCATTCTATCAGGAACTCCGCAAAGATGGGACCCCTGGATTTCTTATTTTTTTTAAAGAAAAAGGGGAAATATTCTATCGGGAACTCCACCTTCACAGCTCCATCGATTACTATGCAATAGGGCCCACCTGTCAGGCCTTGCCAAGTTGTTTTCGCCGGGAACTCTGCGAACTTGAGATTCTACCTAGTTTATTTAGTTCACCGAGTAGTTTTTCATTGGAACCTGGCAAAACCAGAGCTCGCCGAGATGCTTATCACTGTCTATTCAATTTTGGACCAAACTTGACAGAGAGAAGTTTGCCGAGTTCCCGATAGAATGAACTGGGCGAAGTATTGAAACTCGGGACAAAACTAGATTCTAGTAGTGCGTGTGCAAGGCATCACGTATGGCTGTGTTTATAAAATTATGTGGAATGATAGCCTACATCACACACACATATTCTATCAAGGCATCACACACCATTGTGTTTTTAAAATCATGTATAGTAGTAGACTACATTCGCACACACTTTTTTTACAAGAACCATGTGCAAGGCATCTCTGGACTGTTCTTCTTCCACAGGGGCATCAGCGCTCCAAAATCATACCAATCAAGAAAAAGAAAAGCCTAGGCTGCGTTCAGATGTGTCTCTGGATGACATGTGGCCTATGTAGCCCCATTTGCCCGTAAGGAGCACTTCGCTTGCAACATGCATTTAGATATGTACTACTTATATATGCTGCTGACTCGAATCAGAAGAGCTAGCCATCAGCGGGTAGCCAGACACTAAAAATGGCAACCGAGGAGGGTGGCAAGTGCACAAAATTCCAGTGCCTCATCATCGCGCGCTTCACGGTAGCAACCGTGGTGGCTGTGCTCGCCTTTGCCAGTATCGTGGTGGTGCTCACTGCCGGCCTCCGCCGCGAGGACATCAGCCTCTCTTTCACCCACGGACATATCCAGGCAGCCCAGGTTCTGTGGTTGAAGAACGAGACGAATCTCACCCACTATCCTGGGAAAATGGATGAGATTTTCACAATCTACGAACCAGCGGTGCGCGTGGACTTATGGATCAGCATGGACGCCCACAAACCCGCCTGCCGCGCCAACACGATCTGCAAGATCACCACCGTCCTCGTCTTCGACATGCCCAACGCGCCCTCCTTCACCGGGTTGACGCAGATCGCCTTGATCAACATCAACAAGAAGTTGCAGAAGCAATCGCTGGACAGGTGGATCGCCATGACGGACAGGCAGACGCTATCATACATCGCGAGGACCTACGGAGGGATGAGCCAGTTCACAGCCATGTTGCAGGTAAACATGACAATCTCCTCGGGAGTGGGAACGCCGACCAACTCAACACAGTATTGCTGGCCGGTGACCATTGGCCACAGCCGAAGCACCACAGCCAAAAAGGTCACCTGCAAGCCGAGCCACCACATCGACTACGCCGCTGATTCCGTCGCCCTGGCGCCGCCTCCGTCTCTCGGCCCTCCGACTCCGATGGTAAACCATTAGCCTGAGCTGCTCCAATCGTCCGACAGTGCTTGCCGAGCTACCTTTTGTTTGTCATGAACAACTCCATTTGTGCCCCCCCCCCCCCCCCCCCCTTTAATTTTTTTGCGGGTACCATTTGTGCTAATTACTTGTGTTCCGACTGGATCGAGCTGCTTAGTCATCTTTTGCGTCTTTTTCTTGCGTGAAGTCAATCCCGTGATAAATTGTGTGTAATTTAATTACTTGCTCTTTCCTGTAATATATCGTTAGTACAGTACGTGGTTTCTTTTTTCTTTTTACCCAGCACTCTTGTTTCATAAGTGCGCGTGCGGTGATCATAGCACTGCATGCTTTTTTTTAATCAGTAATATCTCATTTCCATTCTTGGAATAATAGTGGTGGCGACCTCATGTTCTATGGTTATCACATGATGTTTGATCATACTCATCATTATATATTCTATCAATTACACTGGTCGCGACATCAGTTCTATGGTTATCACATGATGTTTGATCATACTCATCCTTATATATTCTATATCAATTACAGTGGTCGCGACATCAGTTCTATGGTTATCACATGATGTTTGATCATACTCATCATTATATATTCTATCAATTACACTGGTCGCGACATCAGTTCTATGGTTATCACATGATGTTTGATCATACTCATCCTTATATATTCTATATCAATTACAGTGGTCGCGACATCAGTTCTATGGTTATCACATGATGTTTGATCATACTCATCCTTATATATTCTATATCAATTATTATATGATAAATAAACAGAAAGTTATAAATCTGACATTAGATTTTTAGCGATTAAAATCTGACAACCAAATTTGCAATGTGAAAACAGATAAAATAGTCATGCTTGTGTATAAGGATTTGCCAGGTTCCATGATGAAAATTGCCTTGTATCAAAAACAAATCAACAGAAAATTTGCCATGTTGCATTGATTAATTAATTGCCATGCGTTGATCGGAACCCGACATATGTGAAAGTGTCAGATTTTTTACCCTAAAAATCTGACGTCAGATTTATATTGAAATCCTAAATTTATTAAAGCACAATAAGGAGAAAAGGAGAGATTTGCTGGAAACCTAGAAAACAAAACATTCAGCTCCTCTTAGGACTAAATATATCATAGTTGTTAGATCTTCATAAGTTTATCTAAGCAGCCGAACCTATAGATCATCCTAATTGTGTCTAGCCAAATCACAACCATAGAAACCTTACAATATATTGATACGTTAAACCTCTACATAATTATTGTAATAATCTTATAACAGTTAGTTCTTTGTCAACCGCACACATGGGATCTCTGAAATCATCACAGCCGGTTATCTAGCATATAGTGCTCATACCGACCGAGTTGCATGTGACAGCACATATACAAGTCCTGCACCTTACACAACAATCAGTATGAGAAGAACACGGGAACCAGCCATCAGGTACACCAATCTACGTTAACTACTTCATTGTAATCGTACCGATCAGGATGATGGATATATGCTTCCTCAATTTATCGATATCATTTAATTAGGAATTGTTGACCTGGTACATAGATCTATTCTGGTTTCTCAATGCACATGGTGTCTCCCAAAAGAAAAAAAATACATATTGTGATTCGTGACCATTTAAGCCCCTTAAGTTAGCAGATGTGTGAAGATGCACCAGCATTGCAAACGTGGCAACATCAACATGGCATGGCGGCAGTTGCACGGCGAGGCTATGTCATTCGAGCATGTACATGGGCATGGTGATGTGGTCCACACTCGACAACAAGGCAAGAACACTAATGGAAAACAAGGCTCTGGAGCCGATTATTGTACACAGCCCTCTGATGGGTTTTCTTTTCGACTCTAGTAAACATCGACTAATACTCCTACTATTGGAGGTCATTCTGAAACAGTTTCCTGTAATTACCAATGCAGTAACTGTAGTGAAACCGCCTCTGATACTTAGGATTGCAGGTTTTCTGCTCAAAAACCTCTTATGCAGAACTACCTGCATTGTCCGCTTAGGGCATGCATTTATTTCTATTTTGAAGCCATCTCTGAAATCCATCAAAGCAAACCACAATTACACACACGTGCGCGCGCACACACAGACACACGCCCACAGGCGCGCACACACAAACGTGCACGCCAACACACACGTCTCATAAGTGCATTGCAGTCTGTAATACAGTCACATAATTGCAATAATTCACATACACAGTCCATCTCATAAGTGCATTGCCTTACATAAATATTTTCCGCAATTTTCGTCTTTTGTAGTAGATTCAGTGTACCAATCTTGCCTCTTCAAGTCCCCTTCTTAGACCATGTACGTTTAGTTATCTTCTATATATGGGTATCTCATCACTATTTTGCTCCAAATAATTTTCAATTAAAATATAACCATGAATATGCATAATTGAATGAAGGTAATTTGGAATGAGTATAACTTAGCATTATGGAGACTAAGTTTTCATAGCTCAACCTTTAATCTCCTGCGATGTGCTCATGATTTGCAAGAGATGTTTTTATGCCTTGGTACCAACTAGAGGCGCCATCACACAATATTTTTGTGCAACGTTGATAACATGTAATTACATGGGATCAATTGTAGATATTTTTCATAAGCCGAGTTGTCAATTGCAACAAGGAGTGGAAAGAATTGGCTCTTAGGAATTTATTAAGAATAACTACAAGGCTGAAAAGGGTGGTACTTGTGTATTTTTTATTGGTCGGATGGTTGCAAATATCAAGATACAAAAAAGCAAAAATAGTTTGGCTACTGGATCAATCCTTAATTATTCTAAGGAGAAACAAATTGTGTTACTATGTAAAGTTGTAAACTAGTCCACTCTAGAGGGCAGCAGGAATATCACCTAGTTGTTAAGCTCATGCTAACTTGTATTGATTCGTGTTGCTTGATTTGTTTACATGTGAACAGGGGCTAAACTTATTTAATGCAAAATCGTTGCCTCACCCATACTTGTGATTATAATCTTAGCAAGCATCGGCAACTGTTAAGGACAATTATGACAAAGTCTAACCATAGTCATCAGTTCTAGGGTTCCTATTCAACCGCAATGATATAACTCGTAAATTCTTAGAGAATGGTGTTATGACACTCATGTGTTCCCTCCTAGAGTTATTATAACACAATGCACTCCTCTAGGCCCATATATGTGAACTAACATATAGTTGACGTATGAAAATCATGACCAGATAATTAAAGCAACATATAATCCAGCATCAATCTTTGCTCAAATTCATACGACTCTTAACTATGAGATTTCTCCCATGTCCTCAAGAACGCGATGGAACTACTAATGTTCTTTCCGGTATCGTTGATGATGAGGTTGCCTATTTGTTAAAATAGGATTTATTTAAGACATGTGGATTTGATATAAATGATACTAAAAAGTGGATATTGGCTATTAGCCCGGATTTATAATGCACTATGTAAGTCCAATAATGTACTTTAATTTATTTTTTCAGTGCTTATATTTTGGGTTGTATTGTGTTCGCGTTAATGCTCAAATATGGTCTTCTAATAATTTTTTTACTGTAGATTTGGACATGATAAGAAACCTTGGCACGAGCTTTTGTCATTAGCACGCTATTCCATGTGCTCAGTTCTGCACGATCTCAAATCGTATCTCCATGTATGTTTATCTTTTTTTCCTTTTTCTATTTCTTTTATTAATTCCTTATCTTTTTTCATGCACCTTTCCATGGCAATGGGAATCATGGACCCCTACTGTGGGAAATTTGATTATACTTTTGGTGTACATAAATGAATAGCTTGAGAGAGAATATTCCGTTCGTTGGATTCTTTGTGAAGCAACTTGCTCACCGGGTTCATGTCTTACACTCAACGTGGGTGCTAGTCATATTTTCAGCTATTTTACCATGCAGAAGTAGGTGCTGTTGCTCCTCTGACGATAATTATAGTTGGGAGTATGGGTGTTTCGGCTCTGTGTTTCTTAAAAGAAAAACTGCTCTGAAAGTGCTTTAAACGATCACAAATGATGCCATCCTATGTATTCTCTCGGTCCTAAAATAAGTGTCGCTGATTTAGTACAAAGGGAGTATATGCCACGTCGATGCATGCATGTGTATGTCATCATTCGATTCCATCGTAGTGTTTTTCTTTGCCCTACTAATTATGCGCTTCTCTTTGCATAAATTCGTAAGCTTTACCTGTGTGTGGAATAGGGTGCTAGCATCTTTAATTTGTTTTGCAAATGTGAGTATGCTTTTAACTTCCCGTGAACGAAAAGCTCAAAAGGCATCTCCCTGCAAAGTATAAATTGCTGCATCTAACCACCGCATGTACATACTCCTTTTTTAGGGTTGCATGTGCATACTCACGCTGTTACGTCCCCAGGCCCAGACCTCTGTTTTGTGAACGGTCCCAAGCATTATCCTGGGTCCAATTCTCCAGCTTTATTCCTCAGAAAACTCTACAGTCTTTTTTTATGCTTCCTCTTTAAGTTGTTCTTCTGGTCCAAATGTACGTTTCCTCTTTAATTTGTTGCGTAAAATCCCCGTGAACGAAAAGCTCCAAAGGCATCTCCCTGGAAAGTATAAAATGCTCCATCTAGAGACTGCATGTGCATACTGAAATGATCTGGCATCTCTATCTTCTGCCGCCCATCCCCCAGGCGCAGCAGACTTTCCTTTCGTGAACGGTCCCCAAGCATTATCCTGGGCCAAATTCTACAATCTGTATTCCTCGTAAAAATTGTACCGTCTTTTTTACCTTTTCTCTTTTGATTTGCTAGGCTTTAAATTTGGATCCAATATGGAAGTAATGTACTCCCTCCGATTCATATTACTTGCCGCTACTTTAGTAGAACTTTTGATCGAAGGGAGTAACATAATATTGAAATCCTTCAAGTTTTCTGGTTAGAAAAACCAAAGCAATATTGATTAACGGGACTTTGCAAAGTTTTCTGGTCCTCAAGTACTTATTGGCACACGATTTTCTACAGGTCTAAAATACAGCACCTGCAAAATATGTACAATTGAAAACCCGTCTACTATTGAAACACATGCATACTCCTTCTTTGCATATGGTCCGAAGTGTCCACTCCGAGGGGTGCTTGGTTCGATCACAATTGACTAAACTGAAAGCAATGCATTATAGCTGTAGTGGTGCCGACGCAATTTATACTTAGCACGCAGAATTTTTTAGCAAAGCAATAATATGCAGCAAGTGAAACAGTGTGGCTTGGGCTAATCCCTGCCCATTTTAGTATATCTAGGCTGGGCTATTGACTGGTTCCGCTTGATGATACAATCACACACACTAGGGAGACCTCATATATATCGTTCGCAATGACTGATAGTCCACCAAAATGAACAAGGGTGTGCATCACGAGCTGACCAAGGTCAGACATAACGGGCACTCTTCCACTGTTCTTATTATTTCGGATCCAGTGATTTTTTTTGTTACGATTTTCTTGGTTCAGTATGAGGTTTTGTTTTTCATCAAAACACAAACTTCTCTAAAAACAATGTATGAACAATTCTTATAGTTATGTGAACATATATTTAGAGAATTTATGAACATTTTTATTTCTAAAGATCATGATAATATTATTAATAAAATCATGAATAATATTAAAAAATGTATGAAAATGTTATGAAAAACTGTTGAAATTCTTAAAAATTATAAATACGTTTTTCTAACACTGATGACCACTATAAAAATCATTTTTTTAAGTCGATGATAATTTTAAATAAAGGAAAATGAAACAGTAAAACTGGATGAAATAAAATTAGAAAACCTAAGAGAAAAACCCGACTAGAAAATCAATAAAATTGCATAGAACTGAAAGCGAAAAAAAAACCGACCTAGAAACCAAGAAAGCCAGAAAGGTATAGCAAAAGAAAACAGGCTGTCATTTACTGGCCCATAACAGCGCCGGTGTGTGCGGCATCCAAACAAAAAGTCCCAAGTAGCAACAAATATCACACTACCGGGCATGCTTCAACGGGCGCGGCTATACCTCGCTCGACGTGAGTGGGATGCCAGCCCTGCCTGAGTGAGCGCCATACTGGCCGTCCCAGCTAACGGAGGCCACAAACTAGTTTTTTTTCTTCTTCTTTTTTTACTTTTATTTGTTTTTGGTTTTTGCTTTCTTTTTTCACTTTTGTTTTTACGTCCAATATTATAAATATATACATTACAAAAACACTCTAAATATGAAAAATTAAATGTAAATCTATCATTTAAAAAAGTTAAATGTGTATAAAAAATTGTTTCATATGTATACGAAAAATATGTACAAACAATATATAATGTGTCTGAACAAAGATGATCATTCATTTTTTTAATCAAGCCTGTTTAAAATGTAGATCGTGTATCAAAAAATGTTAATCATAGATTTCAAAAACATTAACTGTGTATACAAAATGTTCCTAATACATAACGAAAATATATAATGTGTATGAAAAAATAGTCATCAAATAAAAAATGTTAATCATTTATTTCCGAAATGTTAAAGGTATACAAAAAGTTTCTGATCTATAAAAAAATTATAATGTGCATTAAAATCGACCATTATTTTTTTGATAGTGTATAAATATCTTAATCATATATTTAAAAAAAAATAAACATGTATTAAGAAATGTTCCAGATATATACCGAAAATATAATCATGTTTTAAATAAATTGAAATACCTTTTTTCAAAATGTAAATTGTGTATAGAAAAATATTCCTGGTGTATGCAATATTTTTACAGATGTATATGAAAAAGAACATCAAAAACATATGCTTGAAAAAATCATGTATTAGAAAATTATTTGTGTACTTTAAAAAAATGTTTATTAAAATAAATAAAATGTTTAGAGTGTATTGGAAAAAGTATTCGTAACATGGTTTTGAAGAAAAATGTACATTGTTTATTTGCGAAATATGGAACTTGTATCGAAAGATATTCCACGTGTACACCAAAAATGTACAATGTACAAGAAAAAAATGATGAAAAGCAACAAAAGAACATAATGAAAGCGAAGAAAAATGAGAAAACCAGAGAGAACCAATGTATAACGACGAAACAAAGAGGAAAAACTTGGGGCAAACACAAAAGAAAAATGAAAAGAAAAAAAGAAAACAAGAAACCGGATAGAAACTAGTGCAGAAAAGAAATGGAAACACAGAAAATGGGAGAAACCCGAGGACAGAAACAAGAAAACTGAAGATTATACTTAGAATATCAACTGTGTTGATGCTGCAGAGATAACAAGAATCAAAAACGGATTATACTTAGCAGGACGAATCGGGTGTAATAAGTTGATGATAGAACCTGACAGCAGTTTGCAGTGGAGGCAGTTCAGCAGGGAGGCGACCACGTGGGTTCTGTCGTGGCTATAGTGCTCGAATCCAAGGAGCTAGCCCTGGATTTTGCAAAGATATCATATGCTCCTGTCTCCGAGAAGCAAATGAAGTTGCTGATGTGTTGCCGAGGAATTCTTTTAGCTAAAAATGTTCTATGTTCCGCGACTCCATGATCCCTGATTTTATTTCTCAAACTCATGTAAATGACCTATCAATCATCTGAGAAGTGAGTCTTTATGCTTTCACGAAAACAAGAAAACTGAAGACAAAACAAACAAACAAAAAACCCAAAGAAACATACAAAGAAAACCAAAAGCAAAACGAAGGAAAATAACAGAAACAAAGAAAAAGATTGAAAGTCGTTAACGAAATGAGGAGAACCGTTGAAAATGAATAAAGCGGAGAAAAACATAGAAAAAACTAGAAAGCGAAGAAAATCAATGAAGAAATAACAAAAATCAAAATAAAGATAAAAACGAAAAAGAAAGAAAACGAAGAGAATGGACAAAAGTAGCGAGCGCAGCGTGCAAGTGAACCCTTTAGGCGAGCCGGGCATACATCTCGCTACAAGCGAAATATAGCCCTGAGGCGCTTCACCTGCAATCGTGCATCACAACTTAAATGGATCATTTATTGTTCCTTGGCATGGCCCATTAGCAGATTTTTTTTCGGTCCACTGATCATTAATCACTTTGAAGATATTAATTTTTGGATAAGATATTTAATACATCAATAAAATGCTTCATTTGATTTAAAGAAAATTTTATATTACTTGGGGGATTTGTATATGCATACTGAAAAATAGTGACGCCACTAGTGAAAAATGATTTGCAAATTCCCACAATAAGATTCTGAATAAAAAATTGTGTTGTACTACAATTACTTGTTTATCCTAATTTGAAAATGTTCATGTGCTGTTGCGGTCCTAAGCAGCTAAAGTGAGCACATGGTACAAGTTGTTGTAGCACTGACATTCTACTAGTAGTTTAAAACGGGAAGGAGTCACTCACGTCAAGTGAGATGGTATTGCTCCAGCCAAAACCTTGGTTGTGTATGGGCTAAGTTTTTGATTGGGCATAGTATCTTTGTAGGTCGCCATGTTTCGAAACTACAACCTCCTAATCTCAATTGTATTCCTAAAAACATTCTTGAGTAATAAATAGAGCACGTGTTTAGCCTAAAAAATTCTCCAATGTTGTGTATAGTTTTTATCAAAGCCAAATTTATGTTTGGTTTTTATCGGATTCAATTTTGTGTCGCAACTCGATTTTTTTTTGCCTTTTTATACTTTTCTTTGGTTTTTCTTGTATTTATCTGTTTTTTCGTTCCCTTATTCATTTTCTTACTTTTTATTTCATTTTCGCGTTTTCCTATTTTTTATATTATTTTTTCATTTGAGTAATACTCTGGCATTTTCAGAAATTGTAATACATTTTCAATAATAAGCAAAGTTTATCGTGATCAGTGTTCAAAGGACCAAGGTAAGAGCATAATGAAAATTTTTCTTTTGACGACAGCATAATGAGACTTGCTGATCTCTACTTCTCCCAAAGAATTGATTACTAGCTGCAATAGCCAACAACTTCAGACGTCACACACCCAATGGATTAGACCGTTTCCATATATTTTTCATAATCTCTTTCCATCGGGTTAGAATATATTTTCTGTCGCCCTCTGCTTGAGCAGCTGCAATTATGAGCAGTATATGTATTATTATATACTATATTTATACATGCAACTGCAAGCAAGAAGAGTTGCACTGCGATTTTGCTTCTCGATGATCAACACTTGTTTAGTTGAAAGATTCGAACGCTTAAGAAGTTCAAATTATTTCTTTTAGGGAACTTTAGAAGTTCAAGTTAGCAACAGTAGTACTACTCCTTGTTGTAAATGACACAACATTACACACGACTCGCTAGCGGTATAGATGTAATCACACGACTAGCTAGTGGTCTTCGAAGTGGATTTTGAAAAGGCATATGATAAAGTAAATGGCCATTTTTACAACAACCCTTGTATATGAAAGGGTTTGATCCAGCTTGGAGGAGGTAGGTCTAATCTTTTGTAGAGGAAGGCATCGTTGGAATTAAGGTTAATGAATATATCGGCCATTACTTCCAGACGCAAAAAGTACTGAGAGAGGGAGACCCGATGTCCCCGATCCTTTTTAATGTTGTCGTCGATATGCTGGTTGTTCTCAAAAATAGGGCGAAAGAGGATGGCCAGATAGGTGCTCTTATCCCACTTTGGTGGATGATGGGGTTTCTTTCTTGCAATATGCTGAAGATACCATTATTTTCATGGAACATGACCTAGCGAAGGGAAGAAACATGAAACTAATTCTTTTTGCCACTTTGAGAAACTGTCCTGACTGAAGATTAATGTTGATAAAGAGTGAGTTGTTCTGCTTTGGACACGCCAAAGAAGAACATGATAAGTACAATCAGTTGTTTGGGTGTGAACCTTTTACTTATTTGGGGATCCCAATTCACCATCACAAACTTACCAATAAAGAGTGGAAGTGTATCGAAGATCGGTTTGAAAAGAAATTGAGTTGCTAGAAGGACAAGCTCGTATCTTATCGAGGGAGGCGGGTCCTTATTAACTCGTTACTCACGAGCATGCCAATGTTCCTCTTTCTTTCTTTGAAGTAGCTGTAAGGGTACGGAAAAGATTGGATTTTTACCAATCCTGGTTTTTTTGTCAAATAGACGGAAACAAAACTAAATATAGGCTGGCCAAATGGAACATTATATGTAGACCGAAGGACTAAGGTGGCTTGGGTATTAAAAATCTAGAGGTGAAAAATAAGTGCTTGCTTAGCAAATGGCTATATTGTTTGGCGGTAGAAAGAGACGGGGTATGGATTCAGCTACTATGTAATAAATATCTACATTCCAAAACGCTGGCTCAAGTAATGGTATGACCGTCTAATTCTGCTTTTTTGAAGGGGCTTATGAGGACAAAGGTTGCCTTCTTTAACAGGAGAAAATTCACTGTAGGGAATGGACAAGGTACTAGGTTCTGGGAGGATACCTGGTTGGGCGAGACTCCACTCGCCTTACAGTACCCTTCCCTATAACATTGTACAACGAAAAGAGGTTTTTGTTGGCATAGTGTTGGGATCTGCTCCTCTTAACATTCAGTTCTGACGGTCGTTAGTGGGTGATTGATGGGATAAATGTCTACATCTCGTTCGTAGATTAACCTTTCTGGTGCAGCAGACTCCTTACATTGGAAGTTGTCAGTGTCTAGAGTCTTTCGGTTAAATCTATGTATACAGATTTGATTAACACTGGGCCTATCCCGAGGACAATACACATTTGGAAAATTAAGGTGCCTTTGAAAATCAAGGTGTTTATGTGGTTTGTGCGTAAGGGAGTAATTTTGAGAAAGGATAATTTGGCCAACCATATTCGGAAGGAAGTAAAAGATGTTCTTTTGGTGATCAGGATGAAACAATAGAGAATCTTTTTACCCAATGCCCACTTGCTAAGTTATTGTGGAGAACAATTCATGCATTGTTCCACCCAACACGGTATCACATTTATTCGGGACTTGGTTAACTAGGGTAGAGCCTAAGACTGCGGCACACATTCGAGTTGGAGTGTGTGCATTACTTTGAGCCAGATGGAACTGTCGAAATGATGTTGCCTTTAACAGACAAACAATCACAAAAAAAATCAGGTCATCTTCAGGGCATCTACTTGGATCCGTACGTGGTCGTTACTCAGCCATGTAGACCACAAGGAGCATATGGATATTGCGTGCAACCGATGGGAGACGGTTGCACGGGATACTTATAGCCGGTTTGGATGATGGGCCAATAATAAGATAGGTATTTAGTCATCTTACCTTATTCTCGCCGGTTGTGGCTAATTTATTTGTTTTTAGCTTCGTACTACTGCTTAAGACTTTGTATTGAACCTGGATTTTCAGTAAGATGGTTGTGTGCATTAAGAGATAAAGAAGTGGGGGGCATTCCTCCTTTTCGAAAAAAATCAGGTGCGAGGGTATGTGCATGTTTGCCTCTAGCGGATATAATTGGTCGTTTAGCAAGCTTAATTGGCTATGTACGAGGGAGCTCCAAGAATCAATCGACCTACTCCATGTTCTAATCTACAAGCATCCCTTGGGGCACCGGCGCAATCGAGAGATTGACGAGATCAACGAGTGAGTAGAGTAGGTGTAGAAAACCACGTACCTCTCTTCTGATATGGTGAGCTTGATTTGTTCGTGACAAGAAGATGGAGGAATGGCTCATAGTTGATGATGGATAGAAGATGGCACTACTGCAGGATGCTGCTAACATGACACTACGATCAAAGACCCTTTGACGAAATTATGTGCGATGCATTAATCGCAAACGGTGGTGTAAAAAACCCGTCAAAAAAGGTGCAAAATGTTTGCGATGACGGATGCATCAAACACGGTTCAGATTTTAGTTCCGTGTGTGATGTAGGGCATACGGTTCAGTGCGATTAACCATTTGCGATGAGGAGCAACAAAAGAAACGGGCAGCCAGATGAAGGTGTGTGCGATAAACAACATATGATTCACTAGGATGAACTGTTTGTGATTAAGCAACACAAAAGAAACTGTCAGCCAAATCAAGGTGGGTACGATATACGGCATGCGGTTCACGCGGATGAACTGTTTGTGTTGAGACAAGAGAACATAAACGGTTCAATATAACAAGTGTGTGTGATACGCGGCAAACAGATCTGTAATCAGAAATGTGTGTGAAGACGGATAATAACACATACGATTGCTGCTAATAAGACGTGTGTGTTGTGCGATGGAATTACATACAGAACAACAACATATATATTACATGCATGATTAACCAAATTAAACATCCAATTATATAAGTGGCTACCACAACCATGGCATTTGCATACACCAAAGTAAACTATTACGTGCATAATTTCATAGGTGGCTACTACACACATGACACTTCCACACACCAATAAAGTAAACTATATATTACATGCATGATTATCTAGCATAAACGATCATCTGATCATCATCTACTTCTTGTGACGTTTACTCTGCTTGTGGCTCGATCCGGGCTTGTCGATTTTTGTAACGAGGCACTTCCTCATGTCAACGATCCGCCTGTGCATGTCGTAGCATGTGTACACGCTCTTGGCCGCGAACCTGAGATGAGGTTCATCCAGTCGCCGCATTCAGGCCCTGTGCCAGGATACGACACTTGTTCTCTGGGCATCCTGCTTCATATTTTTATAGTAGGGGTCGATGATGGCCGAGGCGAGTTCGACCAGGGAGTCCTTCGTGCTTCCCCAGACCCTGTAGTGGTCACGGATTTCGACAAGGTTCTCGCAGGCCAAGCCCGTAACACTGAGCCCCTTTACATCATTGCTGGTTTCCACCATGGCGAACTTGTAGTCGGTGCTGTTGACAAACCTGTTGAAACGGTGATACGTCTTCGTCGTATCTATATTTTTTGATTGTTCCATGCCAATATTCTACAACTTTTACATACTTTTGGCAACTTTTTATACTATTTTTGGGACTAACATATTGATCCAGTGCCCAGTGCCAGTTCCTATTTATTGCATGTTCTTTGTTTCGCAGAAAATCCATATCAAACGGAGTCCAAATGGGATAAAAATTGATGGAGATTTATTTTGGAATATTTATGAATTTTGGAAAGAAGAATCAACGCGAGACGATGCTCAAGGGGCCCACGAGGCAGGGGCGCGCCCCTGACCCTCGTGGACACCTCGTAAGGCGGTTGTTGCCCTTCTTTTGCCGCAAGAAAGCTAATATCCGGGAAAAAATCGTGTTCAAAGTTTCAATCCAATCGGAGTTATGGATCTCCAGGAATATAAGAAACGGTGAAAGGGCAGAATCTGGATCGCAGAAACAGAGAGAGACAGAGAGACAGATCCAATCTCGGAGGGGCTCTCGATCGCCCCTCCCACGCCATGGAGGCCACAGACCAGAGGGGAAACCCTTCTCCCATCTAGGGGGAAGGTCAAGGAGGAAGAAGAAGAAGGGGGGCTCTCTCCCCCTCGCTTCCAGTGGCGCCGGAACGCCGTCGGGGCCATCATCATCACCGTGATCTACACCAACACCTCCGTAATCTTCACCAACATCTCCATCACCTTCCCCCATCTATCTACAGCGGTCCACTCTCCCGCAACCCGCTGTACCCTCTACTTGAACATGGTGCTTTATGCTTCATATTATTATCCAATGATGTGTTGCCATCCTATGATGTCTGAGTAGATTTTCGTTGTCCTATCGGTAATTGGTGAATTGTTATGATTGGTTTAATTTTCTTGTGGTTATGTTGCTGTCCTTTGGTGCCCATCATATGAGCGCGCGCGTGGATCACACCATAGGGTTAGTTGTATGTTGATAGGACTATGTATTGGAGGGCAAGAGTGACAGAAGCTTCAACCTAGCATAGAAATTGATGCATACGAGATTGAAGGGGGACCAATATATCTTAATGCTATGGTTGGGTTTTACCTTAATGAATGTTATTAGTTGCGGATGCTTGCTAATAGTTCCAATCATAAGTGTATGGAATTCCAAGTCAGGGATGACATGCTAGTAGTGGCCTCTCCCACATAAAACTTGCTATCGGTCTAGTAAAGTAGTCAATTGCTTAGGGACAATTTCGCAACTCCTACCACCACTTTTCCACACTCGCTATACTAACTTTATTGCTTCTTTATCTAAACAACCCCTAGTTTATATTCACGTGCTCTTTATATTCTTGCAAATCTATCCAACAACACCTACAAAGTACTTCTAGTTTCATACTTGTTTTAGGTAAAGCGAACATTAAGCGTGCGTAGAGTTTTATCGGTGGTCGATAGAACTTGAGGGAATATTTGTTCTACCTTTAGCTCCTCGTTGGGTTCGACACTCTTACTTATCGAAAGAGGCTACAATTGATCCCCTATACTTGTGGGTTATCATGACCTTTTTCTGGCGCCGTTGCCGGGGAGCAATAACATGGGGTGAATATTCTCGTGTGTGCTTGTTTGCTTTATCACTAAGTAATTTTTATTTGCTGTTCTAAGTTGTTCTCTATCTTTAGTTATGGATATGGAACACGAAATACCAAAAAAAGTACTTGTGTAAGTGCATCTAGTGCCACCCCTAGTTGGTTTTGGAGTATTGACGACAAACCTGGTTGAGGGACTAATGTGTTTGTGAGAATTGCAGGATAACACAGCTAGTAGTCCCTCATTGATTCGGTTTACCTACCGGAGATGACCCCTAAAAATGTGTGAAGACATTGAAGACAAAGGTGGTATGTGAAGATATTCACAACGAAGATTATGAATCGAGAAGACATTCACGTGAAGACTATGGAATGCGAAGACATAGTTGTTTCGTAGTTTCCTTTTCTTCTTTGTTGAGTCGTAGGAACCACCGCACTGTAAGTGGGTCCAAGTGAACAAAGTCAGAGTGACTGAAGTGATGCTCAACCAAATCCTATATCTTCGACCGAAGACAATGAGAGCAAATCTTATCCAGAGTCGGATAAGTCAGCTTTACTTGTAGCCCAAGTCAAGCTGCCGCGTGTGTTTGAAATCTGACCGTTGGAACACGTGTCAGTTCCTTAGTGACCCAGGGTCATTTCAGACAAATCAGGTCGGGTTGCCTAGTGGCTATAAATAGCCCACCCCCTACACCATAAATTGGTGGCTGCTCAGAGTTAGTGCACGGCTTTTGTCGTTTGAGAGCAACCCACCTCCGAAGCTTTTGAGAGAGAGAAATCCTTGCGAGGACAAAGCCCAGAACACCCAGAGCCAAAAGAGTGTTTGGCATCACTGAAGTCTTTCTGTCCGCGTGACCTGAAGACTTGTTACACTTGAGGACTGTGAATCCTCCAGCCGGTTAGGCGTCGTGTTCTGAGCATCCAAGAGTCATTGTGGATTGCGGGTGAACGAAGTCTGTGAAGGTTTGGAAGTCTACCTTGAAGACTTACCAGAGTGATTGGGCGGGGACTAGGTGTCCTTAGCTCAAGGGGAATAAGGTGAAGACGCGGTCTTCTGAGTTGAATCTCAGCCTCCCCAACCAGACGTACAGTTGTCACAGCAACTGGAACTGGTCCAACAAATCACAGTCCTCACCAAGCAACTGGTTCTATCTCTTCCTTCCCTTTACTTACAGTTTGTCTTCGTGAAGTCATTGCATGTTTACATTATCTGTTTGACTTCACTGTGTGACTACTTGTTCTGATTGGCTTCATACTATCTTCCATCCTGATCTTTACTGCCTAGCTGCCAATAGTCTTCGTGCGTTCACTTTATTGAATACTTGACTATGGCTTGTCTAGTGTAGTCTACCTTCCGCTGCATATCAATAGGATCATTTCTATTGTTTGTCTTCGAAACTCCCATATTTTGAAGACTTTCATAAAAATCGCCTATTCACCCCCCCTCTTGTCGATAACTAGCACTTTCAATTGGTATCAGAGCAAGGTACTCCCTTGTTCTGTGTGATTCGGTTTAACCACCTGGAGTTTTAGCTATGTCGACTGCAGGGATAATCAAAGTCTCCGCTGTGTGCCCTATCTTCGATGACACTGATTACCCCTACTGGAAGAATAAGATGCGCACGCATCTTGAAGCCATTGATGTCGATCTGTGGTATGTCGTCAAGAATGGCGTTCCCAAGACTGGTGAAGGTGTCACCCCTGCTGATGTCAAGAAGTTCGTTCAACTGGATTCTACTGCCAAGAACATCATCTGTGGTCATCTGACCAAAGGACAGTATGGCCGTGTTAGTGCTCTGGAAACGTCGAAGCTAGTCTGGGACTGGCTCTCCAAGGTCAACGAAGGCGTCCCAACTCAAAGAGATCAAAGGATCAGTGTCCTTCGCAACCTCTTCAACCGCTTCAAGAGAAACGACAATGAGAATGTCCAGCTCACGTTTGATCGCCTCACTGACATCACAAATGAGCTTCATGCTCTCGGCGCCACTGAGATCACCAAGCATGAAATCGTCAAGACACTCCTGAGATCTCTTGACAGCTCGTTTGACACCCTATCTCTGATGATTCAAGAATGCCCTGACTTCAAGACACTCGATCCGTCTGACATACTTGAGAGGCTCAAGACACATGAGTTCCAGCTATCTGAGAAAAGAGATATCTATGGTCCCAACTATGGCCGAACTCGCGCTTTGAAGGCAACGGTTGTTTCCTCATCTGAAGAAGAATCTGACTGCAGTTCTGGTGATCCTGAAGACATTGGAAAGGAGCTTGCTATGCTTGTGAAGAAGTTCCAGAAGTTCACTAAGAAGAAAGGCTTCAGAAAGTCTTCACGATCTATCTCAGGCAATGATGAAGCTTCCACCCATGACCACAAGAAGAGAACATGCCACAAGTGCAAGAAACCTGGTCACTACATCTCTGAGTGTCCAAAGTGGGACAATGAGAATAAGAAGAAGAAGAGCAAAGAATATGATTCTGATGGCAAGAAGAAGAAGAAATCCTCAAAGTCATCTTCCAAGTACTCTTCCAACTCTTCATCACACAAGAAGAGTTCATCTGGCAAGGCTCGTGCTTTTGTTGGCAAGGAGATGGATTCAGAGGAGGAGTCTGCTGATGTCTACTACACAACCTTCTTCTTGTAGACGTTGTTAGGCCACCAAGTGCAGAGGTTTGTAGGACAGTAGCAAATTTCCCTCAAGTGGATGACCTAAGGTTTATCAATCCATGGGAGGCGTAGGATGAAGATGGTCTCTCTCAAGCAACCCTGCAACCAAATAACTAAGAGTCTCTTGTGTCCCCAACACACCCAATACAATGGTAAATTGTATAGCTGCACTAGTTTGGCGAAGTGATGGTGATACAAGTGCAATATGGATGGTAGATATATGTATTTGTAATCTGAAAATATAAAAACAGCAAGGTAACTAATGATAAAAGTGAGCACAAACGGTATTGCAATGCTAGGAAACAAGGGCTAGGGTTCATACTTTCACTATTGCAAGTTCTCTCAACAATAATAACATAATTGGATCATATAAATATCCCTCAACATGCAACAAAGAGTCACTCCAAAGTCACTAATAGCGGAGAATAAACAAAGAGATTATGGTAGGGTATGAAACCACCTCAAAGTTATCCTTTCTGCTCGATCTATTCAAGAGTCCGTAATAAAATAACATGAAGCTATTCTTGCCGTTTAATCTATCATAGAGTTCATACTAGAATAACACCTTAAGACACAAATCAACCAAAACCCTAATGTCACCTAGATACTCCATTGTCACCTCAAGTATCCGTGGGCATGATTATACGATATGCATCACACAATCTCAGATTCATCTATTCAACCAACACAAAGTACTTCAAAGAGTGCCCCAAAGTTTCTACCGGAGAGTCAAGATGAAAACGTGTGCCAACCCCTATGCATAGGTTCATGGGCGGAACCCGCAAGTTGATCACCAAAACATACATCAAGTGGATCACATGATATCCCATTGTCACCACAGATAAGCACGACAAGACATACATCAAGTGTTCTCAAATCCTTAAAGACTCAATCCGATAAGATAACTTCAAAGGGAAAACTCAATCCATTACAAGAGAGTAGAGGGGGAGAAACATCATAAGATCCAACTATAATAGCAAAGCTCGCGATACATCAAGATCGTATCACCTCAAGAACACGAGAGAGAGAGATCAAACACATAGCTACTGGTACATACCCTCAGCCTCGAGGGTGAACTACTCCCTCCTCGTCATGGAGAGCGTCGGGATGATGAAGATGGCCACCGGTGAGGGATCCCCCCCTCCGGCAGGGTGCCGGAACAGGGTCCCAAGAGGTTTTTGGTGTCTACAGAGGCTTGTGGCGGTGGAACTCCCGATCTATTGTTCGCTTCGATGTTTTTAGATTATATGGGAATATAAAGGCAAAATAAGTCGGTCGGGGGAGCCACGAGGGGCCCAGGAGACAGGGGGCGCGCCCAGTAGGGGGGGGGGGGCGCCCTCCACCCTCCTGGCTTCCTTGTTGCTTCCTTTACATGTACTCCAAGTTCCCTGGATTGCTTCCGTTCCAAAAATAACGCTCCCGAAGGTTTCATTCCGTTTGGACTCCGTTTGATATTCCTTTTTTTGAAATACTGAAATAGGCATGAAAACAACAATATGGGCTAGGCCTCCGGTTAATAGGTTAGTCCCAAAAATAATATAAAAGTGTATAATAAAGCCCATAAACATTCAAAACAGATAATAAAATAGCATGAATGCTTCATAAATTATACATACGTTGGAGACGTATCAGCATCCCCAAGCTTAATTCCTACTTGTCCTTGAGTAGGTAAATGATAAAAGAAAGAATTTATGAAGTGTGAATGCTAGCAGGTGCATAAGTTTAATCAATGATAATTTAAATCACCTTTTCTAGCATGATTATATGTCATAACAGTAGTTCATCTCATAAAACTTCTCAAGATCAAGTAACAAGCTATTCACATGTTAAAGCATAGACCATAAACTTTCTTGAAGACTAGCAAACTTCATTCTTAGTCATCAAACAATTACAATTCATCTTATTTTCAGGAAGGGTCTATGTCAGAGCTGTGATTTAGCAAACTCCACATACTCAACTATCATATAGTCTTCTACAATTGCTAACACTCACGCAATACTTATGGTTATGGAGTTTTAATCGGACACTGAGAAAGATAGGGGCTTATAATGTTGCCTCCCAACGTATTCACCTTTGGGTGATGTCAACAATAATAGTTCATGCTAACTTATATCCAATTGGATATATATATATATATATATATATATATATATATATATATATATATATATATATATATATATATCAGGATCTTTCCAACACGAGGTGCTTGCCAAAGGATAAAATGAAAAAGGGAAAGGTGAAGATCACCTTGACTCTTGCATAAAGTAAAAGATATAAAGTAAAAGATAGGCCCTTCGCAGAGGGAAGTAGGGATTTGCAGAGGTGCCAGAGCTCGATTTTAAAATAGAGAGGAAAATAATTTTGAGAGGTATGATCTCATTGTCAACATAACAACCAAGAGTTCCCAATATCTTCCATACTACATACATTATAGGCGGTTCCCAAACAGAATGGTAAAGTTTTTACTCCCCCTCCACTAACAATCATCAATCCATGGCTTGCCCGAAACAACGGGTGCCTCCAACTAACATCAATGCTGGGGGAGTTTTGTTTGCAATTATTTTTGATTTGATTTTGATCTTTTGATCATGGGACTGGGCATCCCAGTTACCAGCCATTTTCTCGTGAATGATGAGCGGAGTCCACTCATCGTGAGAATAACCCACCTAGCATGGAAGATACTGACAGCCCCTAGTCGCTACATGAGCAATTCGGGCATACAAAACAGATTATTATTTGAAGGTTTAGAGTTTGGCACATGTAAATTTACTTGGAATGGCAGGTAAATACCGCATATAGGTAGGTATGGTGGACTCTCATGGCAAAACTGGGTTTAAGGATATTTGGAAGCACAAGTAGTATCTCTACTTGGTGCAAGGAATTTGGCTAGCATGAGGGGGAAAGGCAAGCTCAACATGTTGGACGATCCATGACAATATACTTTAACTGAGATGTGAGAAAACATAACCCATTACATTGTATTCCTTGGCCAACATCAACTCTTTAGCATGTCATACTTTAATGAGTGCTCACAATTATAAAAGATGTCCAAGATAGTATATTTATATGTGAAATTTCTCTTCCTTCAATATTCTTTCATGAATTGTTCAAATGACCAATACAATGCTTGCTAACCTTCAATAAATTTACTACCTCTACTTCTTAGATGTGAAGTCATTACTCCCAACGGGGTAATCATCTGAAACATATATAATTTCAGATTTATGACATTCAACTCATTCAATCATTTACTCATAGGATATAAGTGAAGCACACGAGTAAATGACAAACTACTCCAAAAAGATATAAGTGAAGATCAATGAGTAGTTAAATAATTATGTAGCTATGTGAAGACTCTCTCTCATTTAAGAATTTCAGATCTTGGTAATTCATTCAAACAGCAAGCAAAACAAAATAAATTTACATTGGAAGGATAGCACAACTCATGTGAAGCAGCAAAAACTTAAGCTCAACCGATACTAACCGATAATTGTTGAAGAAGAAAGGTGGGATGCCTACCAGGGCATCCCCAAGCTTAGATGCTTGAGACTTCTTGAAATATTATCTTGGGGTGCCTTGGGCATCCCCAAGCTTGAGCTTTTGTGTCTCCTTAATTCCTTTTATATCTCGGTTTCCTAAATCTCGAAAGCTTCATCCACACCAACTCAACAAGAACTCGTGAGATAAGTTAGTATAAACGAATGCAAAAACCTTACCGTTTTCTACTGTAAAAAATCACTAAAATTATTATTCAACATTGCATACTAAATGTCTCTGCATGTTTAATACTCCTATCCTCAAATAGAATCATTAAACAAGCAAACATATGCAAACAATGCAAACATAACAGCAATCTGCCAAAACAGTACAGTCTGTAAATAATGCATGATTCATCATACTTCCCTAACTCCAAAAATTATGAAAGAAAATTTCCACTTTAGTAAATTTATCAGATCTTATTATGGAAAAGGATTCAACATTTTATCACATTCTGACTTTTCTAGGGAATTTTTGCAACAGCGGTAAACTTTCTGTTTTCAAACAGCAACATGTATACTAGCAAAATAAGCATGGTAAAGGCTATCCTTGACATTTTTATTGAAAATATAGATGCTAAAAATTATTATAAATTACAGCAAGAAAATACTAACAAAATAAAATGATGCTCCAAGCAAAACACATATCATGTGGTGAATAAAAATATAGTTCCAAGTAAGGTTAGCGATGAACGAAGACGAAAGAGGGGATGCCATCCGGGGCATCCCCAAGCTTAGGCTCTTGGTTGTCCTTGAATATTACCTTGGGGTTCCTTGGGAATCCCCAAGCTTAGGATCTTGCCACTCCTTATTCCATAGTCCATCGAATCTTTACCCAAAACTTGAAAACTCGTAAGCTCCGTTAGCGAAAGAAAACAAAACACCACTTCAAGGTACTGTAATGAACTCATTATTTATTTATATTGGTGTTAAACCTACTGTATTCCAACTTCTATATGGTTTATAAACTATTTTATTAGCCATAGAGTCATCAAAATAAGCAAACAACACACAAAAAATAGAATCTGTCAAAAACAGAACAGTCTGTAGTAATCTGTAACTAACGCAAACTTATGGAACTCCAAAAATTCTACCAAAATAGGAAGACCTAGATAATTTGTTTATTAATCTACTGCAAAAATAATCGACGCAAAAGCACTTTTCTGTGATTTACTAAAATTATTTTCGTGCGCGCAAAGTTTCTGTTTTTCAGCAGAATCAAATTAACTATCACCATAGATTATCCTATAGGTTCTACTTGGCACAAACACTAATTAAAACATAAAAACACGTCTAAACAGAAGGTAGATGATAAATTTATTACTAAACAGAACCAAAAAGCAAGAAACAAAAATAAAGTTGGGTTGCCTCCCAACAAGCGCTTACGTTTAACGCCCCTAGCTAGGCATGATGATTTCAATGATGCTCACATAAAAGATAAGAATTGAAACACAAAAAGAGCATCATGAAGAATATGACTAGCACATTTAAGTCTAACCCACTTCCTATGCATAGGGATTTTGTGAGCAAACAACTTATGGGAACAATAATAAACTAGCATAGGAAGGCAAAACAAGCATAACTTCAAAACTTTAAGCACATAGAGAGGAAACTTGATATTATGGCAATTCCTACAAGCATATGTTCTTCCCTCATAATAATTTTCAGTAGCATCATGAATGAATTCAACAATATAACCATCACATAAAGCATTCTTTTCATGATCTACAAGCATATAAAATTTACTACTCTCCACATAAGCGAAATTCTTCTCATTCAGAATAGTGGGAGTATCATAAAAGACTCCAATACTAAAAGTTGTTTCCACATTAAAAGAGTAATGTTCAGAAAAAGGGTAATCATAATCATGACAAGTTTTATAAATATAATCATCAGTACTTTTTATAGCATAAGTTTCATCAGAATAATCATCATAAGTAGCAACTTTGTTCTCATCATAATCAATTGAAACCTCTTCCAAGATAGTGGAATCACTAAATAAAGTTGACACTCTTCCAAATCCACTTTCATATTCATCACAATAAGATTTAACATCTTCCAAAATAGTGGGATCTCTACTTCCTAAAGTTGACACTCTTCCAAACCCACTTTCATCAATATAATCATCATAGGTAAGAGGCATGCTATCATCATAATAACTTTGCATATGAAAACTTGGGGGACTAAAAATATCATATTCATCAAACATAGCATCCCCAAGCTTGTGGCTTTGCATATCATTAGCATCATGGGTATTCAAAGAATTCATACTAACAACATTGCAATCATGCTCATCATTCAAAGATTTAGTGCCAAACATTTTAATGCATTCTTCCTCTAGCACTTGAGCACAATTATCGGAATCCTTATTTTCATGAAAGACATTAAAAAGATGAAGCATATGAGGCACTCTCAATTCCATTTTTTTGTAGTTTTGTTTTATAAAATAAACTAGTGATAAAACAAGAAACTAAAAGATTCAATTGCAAGATCTAAAGATATACCTTCAAGCACTCACCTCCCAGGCAACGGCGCCAGAAAAGAGCTTAGTTGACGGGGTGTGAGTGCCGCTTACCTAGCCTCCCCGGCAACGGCGCCAGAAAAGAGCTTGATGTCTACTACACAACCTTCTTCTTGTAGACGTTGTTGGGCCTCCAAGTGCAGAGGATTGTAGGACAGTAGCAAATTTCCCTCAAGTGGATGATCTAAGGTTTATCAATCCGTGGGAGGCGTAGGATGAAGATGGTCTCTCTCAAGCAACCCTGCAACCAAATAACAAAGAGTCTCTTGTGTCCCCAACACACCCAATACAATGGTAAATTGTATAGGTGCACTAGTTTGGCGAAGAGATGGTGATACAAGTGCAATATGGATGGTAGATATATGTATTTGTAATTTGAAAAAATAAAAACAGCAAGGTAAATAATGATAAAAGTGAGCACAAACGGTATTGCAATGCTAGGAAACAAAGCCTAGGGTTCATACTTTCACTAGTGCAAGTTCTCTCAACAATAATAACATAATTGGATCATATAAATATCCCTCAACATGCAACAAAGAGTCACTCCAAAGTCACTAATAGCGGAGGACAAACAAAGAGATTATGGTAGGGTACGAAACCACCTCAAAGTTATCCTTTCTGCTCGATCTATTCAAGAGTCCATAATAAAATAACATGAAGCTATTCTTTCCGTTCAATCTATCATAGAGTTCATACTAGAATAACACCTTAAGACACAAATCAACCAAGACCCTAATGTCACCTAGATACTCCATTGTCACCTCAAGTATCCGTGGGCATGATTATACGATATGCATCACACAATCTCAGATTCATCTATTCAACCAACACAAAGTACTTCAAAGAGTGCCCCAAAGTTTCTACCGGAGAGTCAGGATGAAAATGTGTGCCAACCCCTATGCATAGGTTCATGAGCGGAACCCGCAAGTTGATCACCAAAACATACATCAAGTGGATCACGTGATATCCCATTGTCACCACAGATAAGCACGACAAGACATACATCAAGTGTTCTCAAATCCTTAAAGACTCAATCCGATAAGATAACTTCAAAGGGAAAACTCAATCCATTACAAGAGAGTAGAGGGGGAGAAACATCATAAGATCCAACTATAATAGCAAAGCTCGCGATACATCAAGATCGTATCACCTCAAGAACACGAGAGAGAGAGAGATCAAACACATAGCTACTGGTACATACCCTCAGTCTCAAGGGTGAACTACCTCCCTCCTCGTCATGGAGAGCGCCGGGATGATGAATATGGCCACCGGTGAGGGATCCCCCCTCCGGCAGGGTGCCGGAACAGGGTCCCGAGAGGTTTTTGGTGTCTACAGAGGCTTGCGGCGGCGGAACTCCCGATCTATTGTTCGCCTCGATGTTTTTAGGGTATATGGGAATATATAGGGGAAAGAAGTCGGTCGGGGGAGCCACGAGGGGCCCAGGAGACAGGGGGCGCGCCCAGTAGGGGGGGCGCGCCCTCCACCCTCCTGGCTTCCTCGTTGCTTCCTTCACGTGTACTCCAAGTTCCCTGGATTGCTTCCGTTCCAAAAATAACGCTCCCGAAGGTTTCATTCCGTTTGGACTCCGTTTGATATTCCTTTTCTTCGAAATACTGAAATAGGCAAGAAAACAACAATATGGGTTGGGCCTCCGGTTAATAGGGTAGTCCCAAAAATAATATAAAAGTGTATAATAAAGCCCATAAACATTCAAAGCAGATAATAAAATAGCATGAATGCTTCATAAATTATAGATACGTTGGAGATGTATCATCTGCTTCTGAGGAGGCAGAGGTGGAGTCTGAGGAGGAGTCCGACTCTGGCATTGCAAGTCTAGCTCTAGCTACAGCATACGTTGCCAAGTCCATCTTCAACACTGAAGACAATGGCTCCATCACCAACGCTGATGAAATCACAAGGACGACTCTGCTCCCACCTACCACTTCATGGCACGCGGTGCCAAGGTAAACTCACGCGATGCTTACTTTCAAACATCAAGTGAAGATGACTCTGATTGTGAATCCAAACCTAGCTGCAAAACACTGGCTAAAATTGCAACTGGACAACAGAAAGCTATGGAACACATTCAAAAACTACTAGACAAAAGCGATGACCTGTTGGACGCTGAAATGACCCAATCTCAGTCCTTAGTTGAAGAGATAAAAAATCTTCATGTTAAGTATGAGGAACTTGAAAGTCGTCAGGAAACGTTCTCAACAACTCATGAAAGCTTTCCTATGATTATCTTCAAAGGAAGCAAGAACTTGAGAAATTGAGAGCGGCTCATGAAGATCTTGAAAAAGAGAATGAGTCACTTCGCGCTCAATAGATCAGTCCCACTCAGGAAGGATTTGAACCACCATGTCTAAAATGCCTTGAGCATGACAACGCTACTTCTGTTGCTGAATGTTCTACTGGTGCTACTGTTGTAATATCTTGAACTGTTGATGTGGTAACTAACCCCTCTGTGGAGGATGCCACTGCTATTGCTGATGAGAATGCTAGGTTGAAGACTTTTCTTGATACAGGGATGTACAAAAGTCTAAAAGGGCATCAGACACTGTGCGATGTCCTCAAAAGGCAGATTCTGAACCAAACATTTGCTCCAGTGGCTAGGCTTGAAGCCATTCGCATACTGCTAGCCTACGCAAATCATCACAACATACTTCTGTATCAAATGGATGTGAAGAGTGCCTTTCTCAATGGCAAGATTGGAGAAGAAGTGTATGTTGCACAACCACCTGGCTTTGAAGATCCAAAGCATCCTGATATGGTATACAAGCTCAACAAGGCACTATATGGCCTCAAACAAGCCCCTCATGCTTGGTATGACACACTCAAAGACTTCTTGAAGAGCAAAGGCTTCAAACCTGGTTCTCTAGATCCTACACTCTTCACGAAGACATATGATGGAGAACTATTTGTATGCCAAATCTATGTGGATGACATTATCTTCGGCTGCACCGACAAAAGATACAGTGATGAGTTTGGACACATGATGCAAGAGCAATATCAGATGTGCACGATGGGTGAGCTGAAATTCTTCCTTGGTCTTCAAATTCGTCAGCAAAGCAACGACATCTTTATATCTCAAGGGAAATACCTCAAAGACTGTCTGAAGAAGTTTGGAATGCAAGACTGCAAAGGTTACACGACGCCAATGCCAACCAAAAGTCATCTGGGTCCTGACGCCAATGGTAAAGAGTTCGATCAAAAGGTATACCGCTCCATGATTGGTTCTTTACTTTATTTATGTGCATCTAGGCCAGATATCATGCTTAGTGTTTGCATGTGTGCCCGATTCCAAGCGGCACCAAAGGAATCGCGTCACTTAGCTGTGAAGCGAATTCTTCGATATTTGGCTTACACCCCAACACTAGGATTATGGTATCCAAAGGGCTCAGAGTTTGATCTAGTTGGATTCTCAGATGCTGATTATGCTGGTGAAAAGGTGGATCGCAAGTCTACATCAGGCACATGTCACTTTCTGGGTCGATCACTTGTCTGTTGGTCTTCAAAGAAGCAGAACTGTGTATCGCTCTCCACTGCTGATTCTGAATACATTGCTGCTGGATCTTGCTGCGCTCAGCTTCTATGGATGAAGCAAACACTCAAGGACTATGGCATCCATCTGAAACAAGTACCACTGTACTGCGACAATGAAAGCGCCATCAAGATTGCCAACAACCCAGTTCAGCACTCGAAGACAAAGCACACTGAGATTCGTCATCATTTTCTCAGAGATCATGTCATGAAGGAAGATATTGACATCATTCACGTCAACACTGAAGAGCAATTGGAAGATATCTTCACAAAGCCCTTGGATGAGAAAAGGTTTTTCAAGTTGAGGTGTGAGCTAAATATCTTGGAATCCTCGAATGTCCTGTGATTAGGCATACATCCTAACACTCATGCATGTTGATGACTTAGATGTGCAACACACGAAGTAATGTATATCTTCAATCAATGATGACATACACTCTAAGTGTGAATACATTAATGCGGAATTTGACTTCGGAGCGCCACGATAATTGTGCGCTGTGTCTGGGTCTAATACTTCCTATACGGTGGGTAACGCCACCACCAAACCTTTGTTTGAAGTGTTTCTCATGGCATTACATTTGCCAAGTCTTCACATTTGATTTGTCTTCAACATTGATTTGAGTTCATGATTATCTTCACTATGTTGATTTGGTCTTACTCGGTTATATATATTGTGTTCTGTCCTCTACAGCATTCACTTATAGCTATGTCTTCTTGCTTGATTTTTTGATCTAAGTGAATGTGATCGGACCCTTACCTCTTCTATGCTTCTACCTCAAATTCTTTCTATCCAAATCATATGCATTCTATTGAAACTGTTAAATGTCTTCTCTGCATCCTTGTCAGCAGAAGATACAGAGACAAACATTGAATCTGTTTTAAATGCTAAATCCTTTCTTTTTGCCTGAAACCCAGAGAAGCCGGAACGACCACCCGACAGTCCAGGAGAACGTGGGAACATGGAACAACTTCCAATGTGTTGCATGTTTGCCACGTGTCCCTCAGATGTGAACTCCCAGGGGCACCTGCGTAATTGCGCTGTGCTGTCCCTCTCCCTATAAATACACATCGCATCGCGGTCAAAATCCTTCTTCCTCCTCTCCACCTCGACAAACCCTAGCGCTATCGCTAGCTCTCGACGACACCGGCAACGAAGCGCTTAGCTGCCGCGACCTCACCGACGCCGTCCTCACGCCGGCCGCGGACCTCGTCTCCTCCGCCGCCGCCGTAGGTGTCTTCCGTTGCCAAGTTAGGGCACGGGAGATTGAACTGCTTGGCCTCCAACTCCGCTCTGTCTAGCAGTTCTTCATGTGGTAATAAAAACTTACTTTTTACCGTCTTTTTGATCTGTTAGATTCATTCTTCTTTACCAAAAGTGGTTTCTATGCTTCCAAAGTTGAATCTATCCCGTTCTGCATCTCATATCATGCCTAATATGTTCACTTATGCTTCTCTACAAGTTAGATTCCTCACTTGTACCTATTCTTGGAATCGTACACATCTGGAACCAACTCACAACAAATAAGTGAATGTCTTCGCGGTATGAGGTCAATGTCTTCAAAACTGATTTATCTTCAAAATCTTCTGAGAATGCATATGACCTCTTCCCCTTCCCTCGCATCTCTAATGCTGTCACAGGTACATGTCCGTGGGAGAATCCCTTGGTTCTCATAGTCTGCATTCATTTGCAGAATTCTTACAGAGTCACATAAATTATCCTGAAGCCAGTTCTTGTCTGACCATCAGACGGAAGCCTTTGACAGTTTTGAAGCCATTCAGTCTGAACTTCATGGCAACTGAAAAATCAGCTAGAAAAGGAGGCAGACAGCGCCACGGGGGCACTTCCATGGATCTGCGCGAAGATCTCTATGAGTTATACAAAACTGATCCTGAAGAAAGCTATGGTCAGCGAAAAACACGAATCCAATGGATTCGAAGATATTGGGCCGAGCAATTGTTCAAGTACAGATTCGTCACCAAGGAATATGCTAAAAAGAATGCCATCAAACTTCCTTGGGGAGATATTCTCTACAAAAATCTTCAACCCAAGACAAAATCTGAAGCTATTGCTCAGGATTTCTACCCTTGCATGGTCCGTGGACCACAACCTGCTGATGCCGACCCATCTTCTCTGCTATGGTGTCGCGAAGACAATTTGTTCAAACGCAACTTCAAGTTTGCCAAAGACTCTGCTGTGAAGAACAAGAAGGCATTTGGAGTTGACTTCAACCCAGGTCCATCCGCTCCTCGGGAAGATGGCACCCGTGAAGCCAATGAGAACAGAATTGGCCCCTTTAACAACTTTGATGGTCTCCTCTCCTACATCGTCGCGCAGAGAGCTACAGTGGATCAGTCTGGAGATGAACCTGATTCTGATGAAGCGCCTGCTCCTCCTACGCCGCAGAAGCAGAAGAAGACTAAGGCTTCAAATCCCACAGCTGCACCAAAAGCTTCACGAGTCAAGCCATTGGAAACTGTGAAGCCATTGGCAACTGCTCCTCCTACACCAAGTATTGATTCTGAAGATCTTTCTCGCATCTCCAAGACTGAGAAGAAGAAGAAGCCTATGCAGATTACTGGTCAAGCACTGACCCCAGCTGCCGTTCTGAGGAATGAGACTGACGCCATTGATCTGTCAACAGATGATGAGTGTGGTGATGATGCTCTTGAGCAGCTGATTAAGAGCAAGCAAGAGGCGGGAATCTTCAATGATCTTCCCCTTTTCGATGTGGACATCTTGAACAAGTTCATTGATGAGTGCTTTGATAACCCAGACCTCAGTTTTGATGATCTTCAGCTCCCAATCGGCCTCAGCGTCTCCTTTCATGGAGCCATTGCTTCTGAGCTGGCTCTAGCTCAGAGAATTGTTGAAGTGAAAAACAAAATTGACTATGAAAAGGCTCAGTTCAAGAAGCATATGGCCAAGCTCAGTGTGACAGACGTCCAAAACTTCAAGAAAATGATGCATGAGCTCAAGGAGGCATTTCACAAGAAACGTGATGAAGCTAAAGGTTTGCGCGAGCGCATGAAACTTCTCGCTGCCACATGTGTTCAAGCTTACAATGAAGCCGAGAAGCGCAAGGCACTTGGGCGTCCTGGCATCGACCCCAAGATGGCTGCCAAGAAAAAGAAGCCAACTGTGGCCCCAGCTGAAGCATCCAGGCAGGAAGAACCTCGCATTGTCTTTCCTGCCAGCATGACAGGCTCGAAGCCTAAGGCCCCCACAGCAGCTTCCGAACTCAAGAAGACAAGGGCAGCTGAAGGTGAAGCCAGAAAGCGCAAGAACAAGCACACCACTGACGATGCTCCACCAACCAAGAAGAGAAAGACAAAGAAGAAAGATTGGGCTGCTCCCATAGAGCCCCTCGTTGTCGAGCCCATCTCTTTTGCTTGTCCTGTATCCGAACACCAAGAGCGTCAGTTGATAGTTCATGAGCCTGCTACCACAGAGGCTCCTGAAGCTCAAGAAGATCCAGTTGTTGACAACACCGCAGCTGAAGACATTGGTCCTCACGACAATGTAAATGATGATGAAGTCCTTCCTCAGATTGAGAACCAACCGGTATCATCACCTGTTCTCACGAACAGCGAACTCATCAGTATTGGTCGTCCTTTGACGCCAATCACTCAAGATGCCTCATGGGCTGATCGCCCACAACCAGCAACTCCAAGTCAAGATTCACCGAGTACTCCCCCACCTCAAGTCACCAATCCGGTGCTTGATGATGACAACGACATTGAGGCCCAGCCAACTCCCTCTCCACAGGCGTCGCCCGCGTTTCGCAGGCTTCGCAAAGGACCAAGGCCACAAGTCGCTCCGTTGAGCGTTCCAGAAGGAGAAGTGCAACCCAACTCAGTAGCACGACAAGTGTTTCCTGAAGCCACTCCTACTGTGAATGTCTCTGCGTCTGAAGCCAATGCTGCTGAAGACATACCGACTGCATCAGCCGATGAAAATCAAGAACCCCGTCAAGAAGAAGAATGTGTTGCCACACCCCCTACCAACCAAGAAGCTGTTCTCGAGGAGAACGTGTCTGTGCCCGACCCTCCAGCTACTCAAGTGGAGGTTGAAAATACTGAGGCGGCCACCATCAACACTACTGAAGCCAATGATGCTGTCATGGCTGAAGCAAATGTGACGCCTACAGTGAACACAGTGTCTAAAGCCAATGATGCACCTGCAACCAATGTGCAGCCTGACGCCATTGCCAATACCACTACTCCTGTACCGGCACCAAGGCCACACACCATGGAGCAAGCATATTATCAAGGCGAGCTTGTCACTGTCAGATGGCCCATTCTTGTTCCTCCGCCTGCTCCCGGACCTCAATTTAATTATCATGTGGAGCACAGGCCTCAGGTTCAGAAACCAAAACCAAGACTGCCACGGTTTCCAGGTACTGCATCTGCGCCAGGATCATTCAACGTAAATGGCTTCATTGCACACAACACCTTCTTTGATAGAGACAAGAACCCATACTCGAAGCCGAGGATTTCATCTGATCGGTTCTGGAGCTATCAGCAGCGCAGCTACTACTCTTGCATTCTTTACAATCAAGGGCGCATATTCCCACATATGCGTCGACTCTTGACACTGAAGCTATAGCTGGCCTGCCCTGTTTGGAAGAAGCGTTGGATTGCTTCAGAGATGCTAGCCTCTTATAGTTTGTCACAGGCATGGAACACTGGAACGAAGAGCTGCTGCTACAATTCTATGCCACCCTCCACATTCGCGGTTACAACAGGGATCCAAAGACATGGATCCTTGAGTGGATGACAGGCAATGTACATCACGAAGCCAAAGCTCTTGATATCATTGAGCTCACTGGCCTGCCCACTCCAGGTGATCTGTTTGAACCTGGTTCTCAGCTTCACTGTGATGCTTTGGAGAGCATTTTCCAGAAGCCCGAGCCAGACATGAGCCATATGCTCAGTATGATGAAGCCTTTGCCTCCAGATGCTGAATATCCTAAGGAGTTCTTTGTTGAAGACCTTGAGTATCTGCCACGCACCATCTACCACATCATACGGTGAACTCTTTGGCCTGTGAAAGGACATTCTCCAAATGCAAAGCTTGAAGGTTCAATGAAGACGTTGGTCTTCTATATTCTCAATGGCAAATGCTTCAATGCTCAAGACTTCTTCATCCGTCAACTTGCTGCATCAGGCTCCGACATCTTTGGCCTGAAGTTCTATGCTCCCTGGGTAATGCGCCTCATCAAGCTTCACCCTACTACCAACTATCAACCCTCTGCATGAAACCACCTTGTCTTCTTGCCAGAGGTTGATCTGTCAGTTGATGCCATTTACCCTGAGCCCGCAAAGGAGCCGATTTATCTTCACAACACATATCATCAAAGCTTTACTCAGCAAATTCCAAGTCTTCATGTACCCAATACTGGTGCTTATCCATAGGCCGGCAATACGCGTGCACCTCTTCAAGCCAACACTAAAAGCACTGTTGCCCAAAGGCCTCGGAAGCGTTCTCGTGTTCTAAATGACCGAGAGCTTCTCGTTGCACTTCATCAGAAGCAAGATAAGCATCATTACTGGCTGAAGCGTCAGATGCATAGCCTCTTGGTGGATATCAATCGCATTCGCAATCTTACCACCAAGAATGCTTTTGTCTCCCATGAAGCCTGTCGGCGATCTTGGAAGAGTCTGACAATGCTGAGCTCTGAAGATGATCTTAGAGCAGACGGCTTCACTGAGCGATACAAGTTTGATTCAACGCCTCCCAGGAATGCAGTTCTGCGTCGAACTCCATCTCTTGAAGACTCTGAATACTCATATTCCGCAGCTACTGTGAATGCCAGAGTCATCGAGGATGAAGATGATGTCACTTCTACAACACCTGCATCGTTGCGCATCGACACTGCACCAAGTTCTTCAGCACCACTGAACCTCAACGACGACCCCGCTGCTTCACCTTCTCCTCATGGGGACGAGTAGACGCTCTATGTCTTCAAACCCTTTTGGTCCTTACTGACAAAAGAGGGAGAAGCATATGAGTTGATAGTCTTCAAGCGGGTCCATATGTGGGTGGTTGCTATACTTTTGCCAAGTGCTTACAACTCTCGCTTTTGATACATTTGGTTCTTTGAGTTGTAACATTTAAACTCGATGGTCGTCTGCTACTTTTTTCTGCTATTCTGTGATGCGATGATAAATTACGCATGTGCGATGGTAAATGCCACATGAAGTCATATTGCAGACGTCCATTTTTCATTATGCATGTCATTATCTTCGTTATATCTTTTCATGCATGATGAATTGCCTTCATAAGTTGAAGAGGATCTCCACAAGTACAACCTGCCATGTGCATTTGCATTCCAAAAGCAAAATACTTATATGCACATCTTCAGGGGGAGCCTTTTGCTACTTATGAAGACAATATCTTAATCCTCTACAATGTCACATACTTTTATCCCCGTTGAAAACTTCAACCAGTTTGTCATCAATCACCAAAAAGGGGGAGATTGTAAGTGCATCTAGTGCCACCCCTAGTTGGTTTTGGAGTATTGACAACAAACCTGGTTGAGGGACTAATGTGTTTGTGAGAATTGCAGGATAACACAGGTAGTAGTCCCTCATTGATTCGGTTTGCCTACCGGAGATGACCCCTAAAAATGTGTGAAGACATTGAAGACAAAGGTGGTATGTGAAGATATTCACAATGAAGATTATGACTCGAGAAGACATTCACGTGAAGACTATGGAATGCGAAGACATGGTTGTTTCGTAGTTTCCTTTTCTTCTTTGTTGAGTCGTAGGAACCACCGCACTGTAAAGTGGGGTCCAAGTGAACAAAGTCAGAGTGACTGAAGTGATGCTCAACCAAATCCTATGTCTTCGACCGAAGACAATGAGAGCAAATCTTATCCAGAGTCGGATAAGTCAGCTTTACTTGTAGCCCAAGTCAAGCTGCCGCGTGTGTTTGAAATCTGACCGTTGGAACACGTGTCAGTTCCTTAGTGACCCAGGGTCATTTCAGACAAATCAGGTCGGGTTGCCTAGTGGCTATAAATAGCCCACCCCCTACACCATAAATTGGTGGCTGCTCAGAGTTAGTGCACGGCTTTTGTCGTTTGAGAGCAACCCACCTCCGAAGCTTTTGAGAGAGAGAAATCCTTGCGAGGACAAAGCCCAAAACACCCAGAGCCCAAAGAGTGTTTGGCATCACTGAAGTCTTTCTGTCCGCGTGACCTGAAGACTTGTTACACTTGAGGACTGTGAATCCTCCAGCCGGTTAGGCGTCGCGTTCTGAGCATCCAAGAGTCATTGTGGATTGCGGGTGAACGAAGTCTGTGAAGGTTTGGAAGTCTACCTTGAAGACTTACGAGAGTGATTGGGCAGGGACTAGGTGTCTTTAGCTCAAGGGGAATAAGGTGAAGATGCGGTCTTCTGAGTTGAATCTCAGCCTCCCCAACCAGACGTACAGTTGTCACAGCAACTGGAACTGGTCCAACAAATCACAGTCCTCACCAAGCAACTGGTTCTATCTCTTCCTTCCCTTTACTTACAGTTTGTCTTCGTGAAGTCATTGCATGTTTACATTATCTGTTTGACTTCACTGTGTGACTACTTGTTCTTATTGGCTTCATACTATCTTCCATCCTGATCTTTACTGCCTAGCTGCCAATAGTCCTCGTGCATTCACTTTATTGAATACTTGACTATGGCTTGTCTAGTGTAGTCTACCTTCCGCTGCATATCAATAGGATCATTTCTATTGTTTGTCTCTGAAACTCCCATGTTTTGAAGACTTTCATAAAAATCGCCTATTCACCCCCTCCTCTAGTCGATAACTAGCACTTTCAACTTGCTACTCATGGAGATGCGGAACCTCCTAAAACCCTCGATGCTCATTATGTAAAAGATATTATGTACTACTTTGATAATCCTGAGAAAACCCCATTCAACTTTATAATGGGAGTAACGTTGGATCAACGTGAATACTTGATGACCCACAAGTATAGGGGATCTATCGTAGTCCTTTTGATAAGTAAGAGTGTCGAACCCAACGAGGAGCAGAAGGAAATGACAAGCGGTTTTCAGTAAGGTATTCTCTGCAAGCACTGAAATTGTAGGTAACAGATAGTTTTGTGATAAGATAATTTGTAACGGGTAACAAGTAATGAAAGTAAATAAGGTGCAGCAAGGTGGCCCAATCCTCTTTGTAGCAAAGGACAAGCCTGGACAAGTTCTTATAATGAGAAAAGCGCTCCCGAGGACACATGGGAATTATCGTCAAGCTAGTTTCATCACGCTCATATGATTCGCGTTCGTTAGTTTGATAATTTGATATGTGGGAGGACCGGTGCTTGGGTACTGCCCTTTCTTGGACAAGCATCCCACTTATGATTAACCCCTATTGCAAGCATCCGCAACTACAAAAGAAGTATTAAGGTAAACCTAACCATAGCATGAAACATATGGATCCAAATCAGCCCCTTACGAAGCAATGCATAAACTAGGGTTTAAGCTTCCGGCACTCTAGCAACCCATCATCTACTTATTAGTTCCCAATGCCTTCCTCTAGGCCTAAATAATGGTGAAGTGTCATGTAGTCGACGTTCACATAACACCACTAGAGGAGAGACAACATACATCTCATCAAAATATCGAACGAATACCAAGTTCACATGACTACTAATAGCAAGACTTCACCCATGTCCTCAGGAACAAACGTAACTACTCACAAAGCATATTCATGTTCATAATCAGAGGGGTATTAATATGCATAATGGATCTGAACATATGATCTTCCACCAAATAAACCAACTAGAATCAACTACAAGGAGTAATCAACACTACTAGCAACCTACAGGTACCAATCTGAGGCTTTGGGACAAAGATTGGATACAAGAAATGAACTAGGGTTTGAGAGGAGATGGTGCTGGTGAAGATGTTGATGGAGATTGGACCCCTCCCGATGAGAGGAGTGTTGGTGGTGACGATGGCGATGATTTCCCCCTCCCGGAGGGAAGTTTCCCCGGCAGAACAGCTCCGCCGGAGCCCTAGATTGGTTCCTCCAAGGTTCCGCCTCGTGGCGGCGGAGTCTCGTCCCGAAAGCTTGCTTATGATTTCTTTTAGGGTAAAAGACTTCATATAGCAGAAGATGGGCACCGGAGGGCCACTAGGGGGCCCACGAGGCAGGGGGCGCGCCCAGTAGGGGTGGGCGCGCCCCCCACCCTCGTGGCCAGGGTGTGGGCCCCCTCTGGTACTTCTTTCGCTCAATAATTATCATAAATTCCAAAAATGACTTTCGTGGAGTTTCAGGACTTTTGGAGCTGTGCAGAATAGGTTTCCAATATTTGCTCCTTTTCCAGCCCAGAATCCCAGCTGCCGGCATTCTCCCTCTTCATGTTAAACCTAGTAAAACAAGAGAAAATAGCCATAAGTATTGTGACATAATGTGTAATAACAACCCATAATGCAATAAATATTGATATAAAAGCATGATGCAAAATGGACGTATCAACTCCCCAAGCTTAGACCTCGCTTGTCCTCAAGCGGAAGCCGATATCGAAAAATATGTCCACATGTTTAGGGATAGAGGTGTCGATAAAAATAAAATACGGACATGAGGGCATCATGATCATTCTTGTAACAGCAACATATATATATTTTTTCATATGATTTCTTATGCTCAAGTAACAATCTATTCACAATATCAAGTATGAGTCAGAAACTTCATTGGGAACTAACAACCTATAATCTCAGTCATTGAAGCAATTGCAATTTATCATAACATGGGAAAGAGTCAATATAAGAGCTTTTCAGTAAGTCCACATACTCAACTATCATATAGTCTTCTACAATTGCTAACACTGATGCAATACTTATGGTTATGGAGTTGTAATCGGACATAGAGAAAGATAGGGGCTTATAGTGTTGCCTCCCAATGTTTTACCTCAAGGGTAATGTCAACAATAATAGTTCATGCTAACTTACATCCAATTGGATATATATATATATATATATATATATATATATATATCAGGATCTTCCCAACACGAGGTGCTTGCCAAAGGATAAAATGAAAAAGGGAAAGGTGAGGATCACCTTGACTCTTGCATAATGTAAAAGACATAAAGTAAAAGATAGGCCGTTCGCAGAGGAAATCGGAGGTTGTCATGTGCTCTTAGGGTTGGATGCACAAAATCTTAATGCAAAAGAACGTCACTTTATATTGCCACTTGTGATATGGACCTTTATTATGAAGTCCGTCGCTTTTATTTCATCCACATCACAAGGTCGTATAAAGCTTATTTTCTCCCACATTAATAAGTCATACATATTTAGAGAGCAATTTTTATTGCTTGCACCGATGACAACTTACTTGAAGGATCTTACTCAATCCATAGGTAGATATGGTCGACTCTAATGGCAAAACTGGGTTTAAGGATATTTGGAAGCACAACTAGTATTTCTACTTGGTGCAAGGAATTTGGCTAGCATGAGGGGGAAAGGCAAGCTCAACATGTTGGACGATCCATGACAATATACTTTAACTGAGATGTGAGAAAACATAACCCATTACGTTGTCTTCCTTGTCCAACATCAACTCTTTAGCATGTCATACTTTAATGAGTGCTCACAATCATAAAAGATGTCCAAGATAGTATATTTATATGTGAAAACCTCTCTTTCTTTATTACTTCCTATTAATTGCAACGATGACCAAAACTATGTTTGCCAACTCTCAAAAACTTTTAATCATCATACTCTTTATATGTGAAGTCATTACTATCCATAAGATTAATATGGTCTCTTTTATTTCTTTTTGTTCTTTCTATTTTCTCAAGATCATAGCAAGATAGCAAAGCCCTTGACTCAACACTAATCTTTATTATATATAGCTCACATACTCGATTAAATAGGGGGATCACGAAGCAAAACTCAAAACTAATTCATACCAAAACTTTATTCTACTAGATCAAGATATTACCAAAAGGATCGAACTAAGAAAAACTGTAAAGATAGGAGTGTGATGGTGATACGATACCGGGGCACCTCCCCCAAGCTTGGCAGTTGCCAAGGGGAGTGCCCATACCCATGTGATTATGTCCTTGGAGGTGAAGAAGAAGGAGTTGGTGATGATGTAGGCTTCTTCCTTAATTTGCGCTTGAGAATGGAATTTTGCTCCCTTAGATCACCGATCTCCTGCTCAAGGCTTAATATCCTTTTGCATAGTTCCTGTTTGTTTTCCTGCAAGAGACGAAAAGGGATAAACTCGATCTTGGGTTTCTTTGCCCTATCAGGGAGGCTTGACTTTTTGAACTCCACATGCATGTCCCCAGGTTGAGGTAAGGGGACTTCATCTTCACCTGAGCTCGTCTCCTCCTTTCCCTTAGGCTCGTAGTCTTCTTCTTCCTCAGTGGTCCAGCCACAATGCTCCAAGTCCCCGTAGACCTTAGGGTCTGCAAGGTAATCAGCCACATAGCTTTCTCCCTCCGAATCCTGGGATGACATATTGCTCTAATCTGCGGCAGAAACAACTCGAAACAAGGACATAAGATGTTTGCGTGATACGATGGTCAAAACCTTCGGGAGATTATATAATGAATTTTTACCGACCAAAAGAAGTATCGTGCAAGAAAACGGAGTCCGGAGAGCACACGAGGTGCCCACGAGGCAGGGGGCGCGCCCTCCACCCTCGTGTCCTTCCCGGACTACTTCTTATTTTCCTGTTTTCTTCAATATTCCAAAACGGAGGAAAGTTGCTATTAGAATTGTTTTGGATCGGTTTACTTACCGTACCACATACACATTCCTTTTCGGAGTCTGAAATGTTCTGGAAAGTGTCCCTTATGTATTCCTCCGGGGTCACGGTCTCAACATTTATAGAATTACCTGAGATATAATGTTTGATTCTTTGAACGTTCACCACCTTCGGATTTGTGCCCTCGAAGTTGTTGATTTTTATGGCACCGGAACGATAGACCTCCTCGATAACGTAAGGGCATTCCCATTTAGAGAGAAGTTTTCCTGAAAAAATCTTAAACGAGAGTTATATGGCAACACATAATCACCTACATTAAACTCACGCTTTTGTATCCTTCTGTCATGCCATCTTTTAACTTTTTCTTTAAACAGTTTGGCATTCTCATAGGCTTTGGTTCTCCATTCATCAAGTGACCTAATATCAAATAGCCTCTTCTCACCGGCAAGTTTGAAATCATAATTGAGCTCTTTAATGGCCCAACATGCCTTATGTTTAAGTTCGAGAGGTAAGTGACATGCTTTTCCATAAACCATTTTATATGGGGACATACCCATAGGATTCTTGTATGCAGTTCTATAGGCCCATAATGCATCATCAAGTTTCTTGGACCAATTCTTTCTAGATCTATTAACAGTCTTTTGCAAAATTAATTTGAGCTCTCTGTTACTCAATTCTACTTGACCACTAGATTGTGGGTGATAAGGAGATGCAATTCTATGATTAACACTACTAGTTGGAATAGCTTCTACCCACTTAGTAACGTAATCAACAACAACTAAAATATGTGTATATCCATTAGAGGCAGGAAAAGGTCCCATATAATCAAAGCCCCAAACATCAAATGGTTCAATAACAAGAGAATAATTCATAGGCATTTCTTGACGTCTACTAATATTACCAATTCTCTGACATTCATCACAAGACAAGACAAACTTACGGGCATCTTTGAAGAGAGTAGACCAATAAAAACCGGATTGCAATACGTTATGTGCAGTTCTATCTCCAGCGTGGTGTCCTCCATATGGTTCGGAGTGACACTTGCGGAGAATCTGTTCCTATTCATGCTCGGGTACACAACGTATAATAACACCATCTACTCCTTCTTTATACAGGTGTGGGTCATCCCAGAAGTAATGTCTTAAATCATAAAAGAACTTTTTCTTTTTCTGGTATGTGAAACTAGGTGGTATAAATTTAGCAACAATGTAATTAGCATAATCAGCATACCATGGAGCAGTACGAGAAGCATTTATGACAGCTAATTGTTCATCAGGAAAGCTATCATCAATAGGTAGTGGGTCATCAAGAACATTCTCTAACCTAGACAAGTTGTCTGCAACGGGATTCTCAGCTCCCTTTCTATCAATAATATGCAAATCAAATTTTTGTAGCAAGAGAACCCATCTAATAAGTCTAGGTTTAGCATCTTTCTTTTCCATAAGATATTTAATAGCAGCATGATCAGTGCGAATAGCTACTTTAGAATCAACAATGTAAGGTCTGAACTTATCACATGCAAATACGACTGCTAAGAATTCTTTTTCAGTAGTAGCATAATTTCTTTGAGCAGTGTCTAGAGTTTTACTAGCATATTGAATAACATTTAGTTTCTTATCAACTCTTTGCCCTAGAACAACACCTACAGCATAATCGCTAGCATCACACATTATTTCAAAGGGTAAATTCCAATCAGGTGGCTGAACAATAGGTGCAGTGATCAAGGCTTTCTTAAGTATCTCAAATGCTTCTACACAATCATCATCGAAGACAAAAGGAATATCTTTTTGTAATAAATTAGTCAGAGGCCGAGAGATTTTAGAAAAGTCCTTAATGAACCTCCTAAAAAATCGGCAGGACCAAGCAAACTTCTTATACCTTTAATGTCCTTGGGACATGGCATCTTTTCAATAGCATCAACTTTAGCTTTATCGACTTCAATACCTCTTTCAAAAATTTTATGCCCCAAGACAATGCCTTCATTAACCATAAAGTGGCACTTTTCCCAATTCAAACAAGACTAGTGTCTTCGCATCTCTGCAAAACTCGATAAAGGTTGCTCAAACAGTCATCAAAAGAGGATCCATAAATGGAGAAATCATCCATGAATACCTCACAAATCTTTTCACGAAAGTCAGAGAATGTAGCCATCATGCATCTTTGAAAGGTAGCGGGTGCATTACATAAACCAAAAGGCATACGTCTATAAGCAAAGGTACCGAAAGGGCAAGTAAGAGTAGTCTTTGCTTGATCGTCCGTTGACACAGGTATTTGAGAGAAACCAGAATAACCATCTAGAAAGCAGAAATTTGTATGTTTGGATAGTCTTTCTAGCATTAGATCAATAACAGGTAAAGGGTAATGATCTTTCTTAGTAGCTTTATTTAATTTACGGAAATCAATTACCATCCTATAACCTGTAATAATTCTTTGTGGGATCAATTCATCTTTATCATTGGGAACGACAGTAATACCTCCGTTCTTAGGGACACAATGGACAGGACTTACCCACTAACTATCAGGAACGGGATAAATTATACCTTCCTCGAGGAGCTTTAGTATTTCTTTTCTTACCACTTCTTTCATCTTAGGATTTAACCGTCGTTGATGATCTCTAACTGGTTTGGCGTCTTCTTCCAATTTTATTTTGTGTTGGCACAAGGTAGGACTAATGCCCTTAAGATCATCAAGAGTATATCCAGCAGCAGCACGGTGCTTCTTCAGAGTTTTCAATAATCTTTCCTCTTCCTGCTCTAAAAGGTTAGCACTAATAATAACAGGATATATCTTCTTTTCATCAAGATAAGCATATTTAAGAGTATCAGGTAAAGGTTTAAGCTCAAACACGGGATCACCCTTGGGTGGAGGCGGATCCCCTAGGATTTCAACAGGCAAGTTGTGTTTCAAAATAGGGTCATGTTTAAAGAATACTTCATCTATCTCCCTTCTTTCATTCATAAACATATCATTTTCATGTTCTAGCAAATACTGTTCTAAAGGATCATTAGGAGGCACGGCAATAGAAGCAAGACCAATAATTTCATCCTTACTAGGCAATTCTTTATCATCAGGTTGTCTACAAAATTTAGCAAAATTAAACTCATGAGACATATCTCCCAAGCCAATTGTAACAATATCCTTTTCACAATCAATCCTAGTATTAATAGTATTCAAGAAGGGTCTACCAAATATAATGGGACAAAAGCTATCTTGTGGGGAACCAAGAATAAGAAAATCAGCAGGATATTTAACTTTCCCACACAAGACTTGGACATCTCTAACAATCCCAATTGGTGAAATAGTATCTCTATTTGCAAGCTTAATAGTGACATCAATATCTTCTATTTCAGCGAGTGCGATATCATGCATAATTTCTTCATATAAGGAATGAGGTATTGCACAAGCACTAGAACCCATACCACATAAGCCATGATAGAAATGATCTCCTATTTTAACAAAAATAACAGGCATGCCTACAACGGGTCTATGTATCTTAGCATCGGGTTTAGCAATATTAGCAGCTTCATCACGGAAATAAATAACATGCCCATCAATATTATCAGCCAAGAGATCTTTAACCATAGCAATACTAGGTTCAACTTTAATTTTCTCAGGAGGTGTATATGTTCTAGTATTACTTTTACGAACCACAGTTGAAGCTTTAGCATGATCCTTTATCCTAACAAGGAAATGTGGTTTCTCAACATAAGTAGTAGGAACAATAGGATCATTATAAGTGAGAGTCTTTTCTTCAACTGTAACAGGTGCAACTACTTTTACTTCAGTGGGAGTATTATTTAAACCACTTCTCCTTAGGCAGATCAACGTGAGTAGCAAATGATTCACAGAAAGAAGCTACTATCTCAGAGTCAAGTCCATATTTAGTGCTAAATTCACGAAAAGCATCGGTATCCATAAAAGATTTAACACAATCAAACTTAGGTGTCATACCTGACTCCTTACCATCGTCGGAACCCCAATCTTCAGAGTTGCGTTTAATTCTTTCCAATAAGTTCCACTTGAATTCAATAGTCTTCATCATATAAGAACCAGCAGAGGAAGTATCGAGCATGGTGCGATCATTGAGAGAAAGCCGAGAATAAAAATTTTGAATAATCATTTCTCTTGAGAGCTCATGATTGGGGCATGAATATAACATTGACTTAAGCCTCCCCCAAGCTTGAGTGATGCTTTCTCCTTCGCGAGGCCAAAAATTATATATATAATTACGATCACGATGAACAAGATACATAGGATAGAACTTCTGGTGAAATTCCAATTTCAATCATTTATAGTCCCAAGATCCCGTATCATCACATAGCCTATACCATGTCAATGAATCTCCCTTCAAAGATAAAGGGAAGACCTTCCTCTTGACAACATCTTCAGGCATACCTGCAAGCTTAAATAATCCGCAAACTTCATCCACATAGATAAGGTGTAAATCGGGATGCAATGTTCCATCTCCTGCAAAGGGATTAGCTAGCAGTTTCTCTACCATACCCGAAGGAATTTTAGAGTAAACATTTTCAGTAGGTTGAGGAGCAACTCTTTTCTCTACTGGGCGGGGTGAAGATACCCCGAACAAGCCCCTCAAAGGATTAGTTTCCATAGTAGCCAGTAACAGTAAATTTCAGCACACTATATAAATGTTTCCTTACCAAGTTCCACTCACCAAAGGCGCTTCACTCCCCGGCAACGGCGCCAGAAAAGAGTCTTCATGACCCACAAGTATAGGGGATCTATCGTAGTCCTTTCGATAAGTAAGAGTGTCGAACCCAACGAGGAGCAGAAGGAAATGACAAGCGGTTTTCAGTAAGGTATTCTCTGCAAGCACTGAAATTGTAGGTAACAGATAGTTCTGTGATAAGATAATTTGTAACGGGTAACAAGTAATGAAAGTAAATAAGTTGCAGCAAGGTGGCCCAATCCTTTTTGTAGCAAAGGACAAGCCTGGACAAGTTCTTATAATGAGAAAAGCGCTCCGAGGACACATGGGAATTATCGTCAAGCTAGTTTCATCACACTCATATGATTCGCGTTCGTTACTTTGATAATTTGATATGTGGGTGGACCGGTGCTTGGGTACTGCCCTTTCTTGGACAAGCATCCCACTTATGATTAACCCCTATTGCAAGCATCCGCAACTACAAAAGAAGTATTAAGGTAAACCTAACCATAGCATGAAACATATGGATCCAAATCAGCCCCTTACGAAGCAACGCATAAACTAGGGTTTAAGCTTCTGTCACTCTAGCAACCCATCATCTACTTATTACTTCCCAATTCCTTCCTCTAGGCCCAAATAATGGTGAAGTATCATGTAGTCGACGTTCACATAACACCACTAGAGGAGAGACAACATACATCTCATCAAATATCGAACGAATACCAAATTCACATGACTACTAATAGCAAGACTTCACCCATGTCCTCAGGAACAAACGTAACTACTCACAAAGCATATTCATGTTCATAATCAGAGGGGGTATTAATATGCATAATGGATCTGAACATATGATCTTCCACCAAATAAACCAACTAGCATCAACTACAAGGAGTAATCAACACTACTAGCAACCTACAGGTACCAATCTGAGGCTTTGGGACAAAGATTGGATACAAGATATGAATTAGGGTTTGAGAGGAGATGGTGCTGGTGAAGATGTTGATGGAGATTGGCCCCCTCCCGATGAGAGGAGCGTTGGTGGTCACGATGGCGATGATTTTCCCCTCTCGGAGGGAAGTTTCCCCGGCAGAACAGCTCCACCGGAGCCCTAGATTGGTTCCGCCAAGGTTCCGCCTCATTGAGGGAGTCCTGGACTAAGGGGTCCTCGGGCGTCCGACCTGTTAACCATGGGCCGGACTGATGGGCCATGAAGATGTGAAGACCGAAGGCCCTCTACGTGTCCGGATGGGACTCTCCTTGGCGTGGAAGGCAAGCTTGGCGATCAATTATGTAGATTCCTTTGTATGTAACCGACTTCATGTAACCCTTGATCTCTCCGGTGTCTATATAAACCGGAGAGAGTCCGGATAGGCGGACACACACTATCATAACCATAGGCTAGCTTCTAGGTTATAGCCTCTACGATCTCGTGGTAGATCAACTCTTGTAATACTCATATTCATCAAGATCAATCAAGCAGGAAGTAGGGTATTACCTCCATAGAGAGGGCCCGAAGCTGGGTAAACATCGTGTCCCCTGTCTCCTGTTACCATCGACCTTAGATGCATAGTTCGGGGCCCCCTACCCGAGATCCGCCGGTTTTGACACCGACATTGGTGCTTTCATTGAGAGTTCCACTATGCCGTCGACAAAGGGCTCGATGGCCCCTTCGATCGTCCATGATGACGTTGTCCAGGGAGAAACCTTCCTCCCCGGACAGATCTTCGTATTCGGCGGCTTCGTATTGCGGGCCAACTCGCTTGGCCATCTGGAGCAGATCGATAGGTACGCCCCTGGCCATCAGGTCAGGTTTGGGAGCTTGAACTATGTCGCGGACATCCGCGGAGACTTGATCTTCGACGGATTTGAGACCGCAGCATCTGCTCCCCTTTGCCCCGATGAGCACGGCCTAAACCTACCATCAGGCAACATCCAGGAGATAGCTCCTGGGACAACTCCGGCCTTAGATCCGGAACAGATCGGGTCATCCGAATACGGGAAGCTTAACCCCATCACGGAGGCTGTCGATTCCGCGGCGTTGGGGCCGCGCACAGATTTTACTTCATATGATATCTATAACAACGGAACCCCGGACTCGTCTCCGGTGATAGGTTCCGAACACTACGAGTCAGCAGATACCGAACTCGATCGGTTATCGATCTTCAAGTTCAGCGCCGCAGACATCTTTCAGCACTCACCTTTGGGCGATGTGCTGGACTCTTTAAAGAACCTGTCCTTGGCAGGGAACTCACAGCCGGACTATGACCAGTTCGGGCAAGGGGCTGAGGAGGAGGAATTTCATTTCCCACCCACCACCCACTTCATAGCCACCGTCGATGACTTAACCAACGTGCTTGACTACGGCTCCGAAGACATCGACGGTATGGACGACGATGCCGAACAGGAGCAGGGCCAGGACCCGCCATTTATGGGACGTTGGACGGCCACTTCCTCATATGATGTCTACATGGTAGACACGCCAAAAATAACAGCGGCGATGACGGGGAGAGTCCGGCAAAGGAGGACCCCCCTAAAACACAGCCAAAGCGCCGACGTCAGCGGCGCCGCTCTAAATCCCGCCGCAACAGGGACAACAATACCGGCGTAGGAGACGACAACACTCCGGATGGCGCCAAAGAAACAGAAGAACCCGACGAGCAAACTGTCGAACGAGACAATCGGGAGCTAGGGCAAGTAAACCCTGACGAACAGGCCGCGGAAGAAAATTCGGAGGACGATAGTTACCATCCGACCTCCGAAGAAGAGACGAGCCTCGGCAACAAAGACTTCGTCGTGCCTGAGGACCCTATGGAACAGGAGTGCTTTAAGCTTCAACTCATAGCCACTGCAAGGAGCCTGAAGAAGAAACATCAGCAGCTTCAGGCCGAACAAGATCTGCTCGTCGACAGGTGGACTGATGTCCTGACAGCTGAAGAACACGGCCTTAAACGCCCAGCCAAGAGCTACCCAAAGCGCAAATTGCTACCTCAGTTCGACGAGGAGGCATCGGAGAAGCCTACACATCCATCGCGCAATGCGGAGCGACCACCTCGAGTGCGGAGCAGTGCGGCGGACCGACCACCCCGTGGACGGGATAAAGCGGTAACTCAAGCCGAGCTGCAGCCTGCTCCACCGCCTCGTAAAAATAGAGACAGAGCAACTCGAGATCACATGTACGAACTCCGACAGACCCTGGACAGTAGAGCAGGGCATACAAGATCGATTTACGGATCGCGATGATGTACCTCGAGACACGACGACGGCTACCTATTCGGAGGTAACAAACCAACCACGCCCGAGCCGAATGCCGCAGACGGACTCCATCAGAGCCACGTCGCGACGCGGCCCAATACAGAGGCGCCGCACACCCCCTCTGCTTCACAGATGAAGTATTGGATCATGATTTCCCCGAGGGGTTCAAGCTCGTCAATATGGAATCATATGACGGCACAACTGATCCCGCAGTATGGATCGAGGATTTTATTCTCCATATCCACATGGCCCGCGGAGACGATCTCCATGCCATCAAATACCTCCCACTAAAACTCAAAGGGCCAGCTTGGCACTGGCTTAACAGCCTGCCTGAAAATTCCATCGGCAGTTGGGAGGACTTGGAAGAAGCCTTCTTGGACAACTTCCAAGGTACATATGTCCGGACACCAGACGCCGATGACTTAAGCCATATAGTTCAACAGCCCGGAGAGTCAGCCAGGCTGTTCTGGACTCGATTCCTAACTAAAAAGAACCAAATCGTCGACTGTCCGGATGCCGAAGCCCTAGTGGCCTTTAAACATAGCATCTGGGATGAATGGCTCGCCCGCCACCTCGGCCAAGAAAAACCTAAATCTATGGCAGCCCTTACGGCACTAATGACCCGCTTTTGCGCGGGAGAGGACAGTTGGCTAGCCCGCAGCAAAAATACAGCCAGCGAGGTAGGCCCCCCCTGAGGTCAAAAGTACCAGCGGCAAGCCTCGACGCCACAAACACAAACGCCGAGGCACCGGCGACAACACCGATGACACTACAGTTCACGCCGGATTCAGCGGCTCCAAATACGGTCAGCGGAAACGGCAGTATCGAGGAAACAACCAGGGACCATCTAGCGTGGACCGCATACTAGACCATCCGTGCCAAATCCATGGCACCCCGCACAAGCCAGCAAACCATACCAATAGAGATTGCTGGGTCTTTAAACAAGCCGGCAAGTTAAACGCCGAAAATCAGGAAAAGGGCTCGCAAAGGGAGGACGATGACGAAGAGCCCCGGAAGCAAAACACAGGGGGACAGAAGAAGTTCCCCCCTCAGGTCAAAATGGTGAACATGATATATGCTACACACATCCCCAAAAGGGAGCGCAAGCGCGCACTAAGGGACGTCTATGCGGTAGAGCCAGTCGCCCCAAAATTTAATCCGTGGTCGTCATGCCCGATCACCTTTGATCGCCGAGATCATCCGACTAGTATCCGTCATGGAGGTTCGGCCGCACTGGTCCTCGATCCGATTATCGACGGATTCCACCTGACATGTGTCCTTATGGACGGAGGTAGCAGCCTCAACCTGCTTTACCAGGATACAGTATGGAAAATGGGCATTGACCCCTCACGAATCCAGCCCACAAAGACCACCTTTAAGGGAGTCATCCCCGGCGTAGAGGCCCGTTGTATGGGCTCCATTACGCTGGATGTTGTCTTCAGCTCTCCGGACAACTTCTAAAGCGAAGAACTTATCTTCGATATCGTCCCCTTTCGCAGCGGCTATCATGCACTGCTCGGACGGACCGCGTTCACTCGATTCAACGCGATGCCACATTATGCTTATCTTAAGCTCAAGATGCCCGGACCCCGCGGTGTTATAACAGTCAATGGAAATACAGAACGTTCGCTTCGTACGGAGGAGCACACCGCGGCCCTTGCAGCAGAAGTACAGAGCAACCTCCTCAGGCAGACCCTCAATTTGGCAATAAGGCCACCGGACGCCGTCAAGCGAGCCCGGAGTACTCTGCAACAGGATCATCCGGTCGGTCCGAAGCCTGCCTAGCAATTTGGCCTCCGTCCTAGTCTTGGTCAAGCGGCAAAATTCTTGCCGCGCGTACATAATTACGCACTTAAAATACCATGGGCATGGATAGAGGCACAGCTAGACCGCGGCCCACAATGCGGCTCAACCGCCCCGGGCCCGCACACCTTCACCCTTTTCTCTCTTGCAGGATCCTCTCTTCTGGAGGCTCTTAGTATAACCTGATTACCGACCCATCACGAGACGGAAAAACCAAGGAAGCAAGGAGCGTTGACGTATAAAGGGAATCCCCAGGTGGTCTCTGCTAATGATCGCTATACCTGTTTTACATACCCATACGCAGCTCACTCTTGGTTACGCCATGTTAAATAGCCCTATTTACTCATTGCACTACTCACATACATACGCTTCGACGTATTGACCAAATGAATTGCAGCGTTAGCTTATTGCTTTATTCTTTCCCTTAATTGTTTATTTATTACAAATTGCACCCGTACATTCTGATACGTTTAGTTCGCCAGGGGCTTCAGTGTACCCCATAACACGGCAAGAAAGTTCGAACACTTTCAACAGTGCGGCACCCCGAACTTATAGCATTATATGCATCAGCTCTGAATCATGTCTTGGGTCAATAGTTGGGTTGTCCGGCTCCTGTGCTTGTTACCCTATGTTTCGCTATATCGGCTAGGGTAGCAAAGGGAGAACTACTGCGATTGTGTCCCGGTTCTTCCGGACGAGCACCTCAGTAGAGAAAGCCGAAAACTGACTGTCATGATGCGGCGAGAGCTGGTCGCTGTTCGAGAGGTCTTAAATCCTTGAAGATTTTTTCTGCTTCATGCGAAGAATCGGTCTTTGTCCGGTTTAGGCGTGTATTGCGCCCCGAGTTCGGCCTTCCGAATACCAGGGGCTACGCCAAAATTTAAAATTATAGAACTCCTATGGTCAAGTGAGAGTGATAAAGGTGTACAGCCCGATTGCCTTGTTCGTTGCGCTAAACACCTCCTTAAAGGACCAAACAACATGGATAAAGAGTGTTTAGATTTATCCCGAACACCCCTGTACTAGTTGCATGGGGGCAGAAGCCGACGACTAGCCAACTCTCAGATTTTGTAAACGGCCGCACATGATGTAAAATTTTAAATAAAAAAGAATTATACTGCGCAAATGAACTTGTTTCATATTACAGAATAAGATGAGTACATTCATTCAAAGATTACATCCTTAGTACATTATTCCGTCACAAGGTGGGACCCCTCCAGGACACTATCATAATATAGCTCGGGTCGACGATGCTCCTTACCCTCAGGCGGCCCCTCGGTCATCAGCTTTTTGGCATCCATCTTCACCCAGTGCATCTTGACACGGGCAAATGCCATCCGAGCACTTTCAACGCAAGCCGACCGCTTTATGACCTCAAGTCGAGGGCAGGCACTCACAAGCCGCTTCACGAGGCCTCAGTAGCCGCTGGGCATCGGCTCGGCAGGCCATAGCCGGACTATAAGGTCCTTCATGGCCAGTTCGGCTGCCTTGTGCAGCTCGACCAATTGCTTCAGCCGGTCGCTCAAGGGCATTGGATGTTCTGTCCCAAGATATTGAGACCAGAACAATTTCTCCGTTGAGCTCCCTTCCTCGGCTCGGTAGAACTCTGCGGCATCTGATATACTACGCGGCAGATCCGCAAATGCTCCTGGAGAATTCCAAATTCGGGTAAGTAAAAATAATGTCTCCTTTATATGCTTGCTTTGCATAATAAAAGCCCTACCTTCCGCAATCTTCTCGGCCGCCTGGATCTCCTGGCGGGCCTTCTGGGCGGATCCGGCGTCTCGTGCGCTCTGAAGGGCCTTGGCAAGCTCGGATTCTTGAATCTTCGAGTCACGCTCCAAGGACTCGTATTTTTGGACGATATCCTGGAGCTCATGCTGGACCTCGCTGACCCGGGCCTCGTGCTTCTCGCACGCGACGCGTTCCTTGGCCGCTCTGTCTTTGGCCTCGGCCAGTGCCTTCTTAAGGGACACCACTTCGGTTGTGGCCCCTATCAAAGTTCATGATGCTTTTATCAGCAGAAACCATTTGATCTCAATAAATACACAGGCAGGGTATTTCGTACCTCGGCTTTCCTCCAGCTGCCTCTTTACGAGGACGAGCTCTCCCTCGACCCGCTCTAGGTCCTGCTTTAGTCCAACGACCTCCGCAGTACGAGCGGCAGCAGCCAGCAGCGACGCCTACTTATTCACATAGACATTTCATGTTAGACTCCTACGAATATTATTTGATCCTCTGTTCTGCTTTTCTTTCCGAACACCAAACAAAGCATCAGGGGCTACTGTCTATACGGTGATATTTTTCTCACAATGTTATTACTTACCTCAAAGCCCGTTAGAAGGCTAGCACAGGCTTCGGTCAGTCCGCTTTTGGCGGACTGGGCCTTCTCAATCACTGTACTCATAAGAGTACGGTGTTCTTCATCAATAGAAGCGCTGCGAAGCGTTTCTAGCAAGTTGTCCGGCGCCTCCGGATGGACAGAGGTCGTCGGCATAGGTGGCTCGCCCTCCTTAGGGAGAGGCTGCCCGCTTGAATCCGGAGCCACTTGGGTTTCCGGAGCCGTATTCGGCTGGGGGCCGGTCTGGCTTCGGCCCCCACCATCGGAGTCCATGGGGGTCTTTTCCCCCATGAGCCCGGCGACTGGGATTTCGCCTGAGGGCGCCTCAGGAACTGCCTCCCCTTGGCCTGGTGTCCTTTGGGACAACACCTCGGTGTCGTCCGCGGCCCTGGGGGAGGAGACTGTCGGAAGAACATCATTGTTCATCGCCGACGGGTCCAGAGACTCCTCCGAAGAAGAGGATACCTCGATGTTGGATTTGGCCGGACTGCAGGTGCATGTCTGGCATGTTAAGGAGCGGCAAAGCAAACATAACAGAAATACTATTGTATTCGGATACTTACGAATTAGCCAGGGGCTTGACCCTGGGTTCCCACTCCTCGCCGCTGTTGGTGGCTGCGGTACAGTGGTCCAGAATGGAGGTTTTTCCCCTCTTGGGTGCCTCGGCCTCCCCAGGCTCGGCGGCCTTCCTCTTCTTGTCCCCCCCAAGGGGGGGGGGATTTCCTCCTCGTCCTCCTCATCTTCGGGGGAAGAGTCCGTTTCGGTGTCCTCAGACGTCGTGTCCGAAGCGACTTTGCGCCGGAGACCCTTTCTGGCCCCCACGGCCGCCTTCTTGGCCTTCTTCTCCGGCACCTCATAGGGTGCCGGAAACATCATCTTCGTCATAAGAGGCGTCTCTGGATCTTCAGGTAGCGGAGCCGGACAGTCGATCTGCTCCGCTATCGCTACCCAGTCTTGTAAAATAGGCAGGGAAGTTTAGATTCCCCCCGCGGGTGTGCTAATGAAAGACATATCTTGAGAAGTATGAAAACTCACCGGATTGGCTCGGCGTTCTGCGTTGAGTCCGCGATTTTCGGTTATGGGCGGTGGTACCTCGCTGGCCTTGAAAAGCACCTTCAGACGTCTTCGTGCGTCGTGCCGAAGAGCTCTTGCAGCGTCTGGTGCTCGGCCGGGTCGAATTCCCACAAATTGCAGACCCGTCTCTTACACGGAAGGATCCGACGGAAGAGTATAACCTGGACCACTTTGACGAGCTTGATTTTCTTGCTTATCATATTTTTGACGCAGTTTTGAAGTCCGGTCAGTTCTTCCGCTGAGCCCCAGGCTAGGCCCTTCTCTTTCCAGGAGGTGACCACCCCGATTGCCACCCCTTCATGGTCTCCACAAAGGAGCCTTCGGGCCAAGTGACGTTGGGCATCTTGCCCACCAAGGCGCCTCCGCACTCCGCTTGTTGGCCTGCCACCACCTTTAGCTTTACGTTGAAGGTCTTCAGCCATAGGTCGAAGTGGGGCGTGATGCGGAGGAAGGCCTCACACACGACGAAATGCCGAGATGTTGAGGATGAAGTTGGGGGCCAAATCGTGGAAGTCCAGCCCGTAGTAGAACATCAGTCCGCGGACGAAGGGGTGGAGGGGGAATCCCAGCCCGCGGACGAAGTGAGAGAGGAACACTACCCTCTCCTGAGGCTTCGGGGTAGGAATGATCTGACCCTTGGCCGGAAGCCGGTGTGCGATACCTGTGGACAGGTATCCGGCCCCCCAAAGTTTCATGATGTCCTCCTTTGTAACGGAGGAGGCCATCCACTTGCCTCCCACTCCGGACATGGTTGGACTGTTTTTGCGGGGAAGGTGAAAGCTTGGGCGTTGGAGCTCGAGAATGGATGAGCAGAGGAAGAAGAAGATGTGGGTGAAAAGAAAAAGAGGAGTCCTTGTTTCCTTATAAAGGCAGTGAATACTTAACGCCTCCCCACTCGCCCTACATGTTCGCTTATTTCCCAAGCGCCGTGCTAATGGCACGGTTGGGTTACCCATGCCCGTATTGATGAGAATCCCGTGATGAGGGGACATGATCTCTGCTTTGACGAGACGTGCCAGTAGAACCGCCTCGCAATATGTGCAAGTTGCGGGCTGAGAAAACGGTTCGAATAATAACCGGGCCGCGGCGTGATGTCACGTTGCGAAAGGTTGTCAGCAGATTGGACTCGTCGAATATTGTGCTCTCTATGGTTGTGTGTTTGGTATTCATGTTATAGGTCCGGACATGCTCACTGCGTCCGAGGACTATTCGGTAGTTCGGAGGAAGGGAACGCGCCTTGCAATGCCGAAGAGAAATCTGCGCGCCAGACTCCTCGTCATTGAAGCCAGGTTCAGGGGCTACTGAGGGAGTCCTGGACTAGGGGGTCCTCGGGCGTCCGGCCTGTTAACCATGGGCCGGACTGATGGGCCATGAAGATGTGAAGACCGAAGGCCCTCTACGTGTCCGGATGGGACTCTCCTTGGCGTGGAAGGCAAGCTTGGCGATCAATTATGTAGATTCCTTTTTATGTAACTGACTTCATGTAACCCTAGATCTCTCCAGTGTCTATATAAACCGGAGAGAGTCCGGATAGGCGGACACACACTATCATAACCATAGGATAGCTTCTAGGGTTTAGCCTCTACGATCTCGTGGTAGATCAACTCTTGTAATACTCATATTCATCAAGATCAATCAAGCAGGAAGTAGGGTATTACCTCCATAGAGAGGGCCCGAACCTGGGTAAGCATCGTTTCCCCTGTCTCCTATTACCATCGACCTTAGACGCACAGTTCGGGACCCCTACCCGAGATCCGCCGGTTTTGACACCGACACTCGTGGCGGCGGAGTCTCGTCCCGAACGCTTGCTTATGGTTTTTTCAGGGTAAAAGACTTCATATAGCAGAAGATGGGCACCGGAGGGCCACCAAGGGGCCCACGAGGCAGGGGGCGTGCCCAGTAGGGGTGGGCGCGCCCCCCACCCTCGTGGCCAGGGTGTGGGCCCCCTCTGGTACTTCTTTCGCTCAATAATTATCATAAATTCCAAAAATGACTTTCGTGGAGTTTCAAGACTTTTGGAGCTGTGCAGAATAGGTTTCCAATATTTGCTCCTTTTCCAGCCCAGAATCCCAGCTGCCGGCATTCTCCCTCTTCATGTTAAACCTTGTAAAACAAGAGAAAATAGCCATAAGTATTGTGACATAATGTGTAATAACATCCCATAATGCAATAAATATCGATATAAAAGCATGATGCAAAATGGACGTATCAATACTTTGGGGATTATCGCTTGACTCAAAAAGGGAAACTATTATGGGATCAAATTGATATGTTGCATTGGTATGCTCGGGAACTGTGCTTGACATATGATTATACTTGTTGCTCTAGGATGAAGGCTCCACACCTTCCCTTTTCATGCGAATTTAATGATAATAAAACCTTAGCTTATTATGCTAATGGTATATATGATTACTATGATGTGGAACAAATAGAAGAATTTGTTGCTTTTATGTGTGCTTATGAAATTGAATCTTTGTTTAAAGTGTGTGAAAATCTTTATGATTTTGCTTACAGACCTGAAAATTTAGCTATCCTTAAATATTGCTATGAGAATTATAAATACAATTATGATATTGATGAATTTATTGAGAAAGTCTCCGCTGTCCAAGAAGAGACTAATATTTTGCAGGAATCTATGGAAGAAGAAATTGATGAAACTATGAGCTCATTGGTTGAAAAAGATGAGGACGAGAGCGAAGAACAAAAGGAGGAAGAGCGGATTGATCACCCGTGCCCACCTTCTAATGAGAGTAGCTCTTCAACTCATACATTGTTTAATTTTCTTTCGTGCTTACGGAAGGATGATTGCTATGATGATTGTTATGATCCCCTTGATTCTTTTGAAATATCCCTTTTTGATGATGATTGCTATGCTTGTGGCCAAGATGCCAATATGAATTATGCGGATGGAGATGAACTTGCTATAGTTCGTTATGTTAAACATGAAATTGTTGCTATTGCACCCACGCATGATAGTCCTATTCTCTTTTTGAATTCTCCAAACTACACTATATCGGAGAAGTTTGCACTTATTAAGGATTATATTGATGGGTTGCGTTTCACTACTACACATGATGATTTTGATAGATATAATATGCATGTGCTTGCTGCTCCTACTTGCAATTATTATGAGAGAGGAACTATATCTCCACCTCTCTATGTTTCCCACACGATAAAATTGCAAGAAACTGTTTATACTATGCATTGGCCTTTACTATGTGTGCATTAATTGTTCTTTCATGACATGCCGATGCATAGGAAGAGAGTTAGACTTCGTCATTGCTTGATATATGTTACTTTGTGCTCACTACTAAATTACAAATCATTGTTAATTAAAATTGGCTTTGATATACCTTGGGATCCGGGTGGATTCATTACTTGAGCACTATATGCCTAGCTTAATGGCTTTAAAGAAAGCGCTGCCAGGGAGACAACCCGGAAGTTTTAGAGAGTCATTTATTTCTGTTGAGTGCTTTTATAAAGTTTAAAAACAAAAAAATATTTAGGGGGACCCAAAACTTTTCAGAAAAGGAAAGTGAAAGTGAGAAAGACAAGTATTGTTGAAGTGGGGGAGCTCCTTCAACTTTGTTCATGCTCACGGAAACTTTGTGAATCTTAATTACAGAAACTTTTCAACAAAAATAATTATCCCCTTGTAAATATTCCATTGTATTATAAAAATAATGTGCCAAGGTTTGCCTTTAGGATGTTTACAATGCTTGTTGGTTTGTGCGGTGCAGGACAGAAACTTTGGCTGTAGTGCGCGATTTTTAATTTTTTACTGGAACATCAAGTGGTTCTGAAACTTTTTGCACTGTATTTATATAAATTTTTTTTATTTTTCCTAATTGTTTCATAATTTTTTTCGGTTACAGAAGTATGGTGGATGTTCGAATCTCTACAGACTGTCCAGTTTAAGACAGATTCTGTTTTTGATGCATAGTTTGCTTGTTTTGATGAAACTATTAATTTCTATGAGTGGATTAAGCCATGGAAAAGTTATATTGCAGTAGCTACAATGCAAAAACAAAATATGAATTGGTTTGCAACAGTACTTAGATTAGTGATTTGCTTTCTTATACTAACGGATCTTACCGAGCTTTCTGTTAAGTTTTGTGTGGATGAAGTGTTCGAAGATCGAGGAGGTCTCGATGTGAGGAGAAGGAGGAGAGGCAAGAGCTCAAGATTGGGGATGCCCAAGGCACCCCAAGTAAATATTCAAGGAGACTCAAGCATCTAAGCTTGGGGATGCCCCGGAAGGCATCCCATCTTTCTTCAACAAGTATCGGTATGTTCTCAGATTCGTTTCATTCATGTGATATGTGCAAATCTTGGAGCGTCTTTTGCGTTTAGTTTTCACTTTTCTTTTATGCACGATGCTGGTATGAGATAGTCCATGGTTGATTTATAGAATGCTCATTGCACCTCACTTAAATCTTTTGAGTATGGCTTTATAGAATGCTTCATGTGCTTCACTTATATCATTTGAAGTTTGGATTGCCTGTTTCTCTTCACATAGAAAACCGCCATTTGTAGAATGCTCTTTTGCTTCACTTATATTTGTTAGAGCGTGGGCATATCTTTTGTATAAAGAATTAAACTCTCTTGCTTCACTTATATCTATTTTGAGAGATGACAAGAATTGTTTATTCACATGGTTAGTCATAAAATCCTACATAAAACTTGTAGATCACTGAATATGATATGTTTGATTCCTTGCAATAGTTTTGCGATATAGAGATGATAATATGTGGGAGGTACTAGTAAATGGTTGTGTTTAGTAAGAATATTGGTGTTAAGGTTTGTAATTCCCGAAGCATGCACGTATAGTCTCTCGTTATGCTAAGAAGTTGGAGCATGATTTATTATTGATTGTCCTCCTTTGTGTGAAGGTCGGGGGCGTGCGATGGTTAACTCCTACCAACCTCCCCCTAGGAGCATGCGTAGTAGTACTGTGCTTCGAGGGCTAATAAACTTTTGTAATATGTATATGAGTTCTTTATGACTAATTTTAGTCCATGGATTATACGCACTCTTACCTTTTCGCAATTTGCTAGCCTCTACGGTACCGTGCATTGCCCTGTCTCACATCGAGAGTTGGTGCAAAGTTCGCCGGTGCATCCAAACCCCGTGGTACGATATGCTCTATCACACATAAGCCTCCTTATATCTCCCTCAAAACAGCCACCATACCTACCTATCATGGCATTTCCATAGCCATTCTGAGATATATTGCCATGCAACTTCCATCATCATCATATACATGACTTAAGAATTCATTGTCATATTGCTTTGCATGATCGTAAGATAGCTAGCATGATGTTTTCATGGCTTGTCTGTTTTTTGATGTCATTGCTATGCTAGATCATTGCACATCCCGGTACACCGCCGGAGACCTTCATATAGAGTCATATTTTTGTTCTAGTATCGAGTTGTAATATTGAGTTGTAAGTAAATAAAGTATGATGATCATCATTATTAGAGCATTGCCCCCATGAGGAAAGGATGATGGAGACTATGATTCCCCCACATCGGGATGAGACTCCGGACTTTAAAAAAAAGGAGGCCAAAGAAGCCCAAATAAAAAAAAAGGCCAAAGAAGCCCACCGAAACAAAAAAAAAACAAAAAAAAACAAAAAATGAGAGAAAAAGAGAGAAGGGGCAATGTTACTATCCTTTTACCACACTTGTGCTTCAAAATAGCACCATTTTCTTCATACAGAGAGTCTCTTGAGTTCTCACTTTCATATACTAGTGGGAATTTTAATTATAGAACTTGGCTTGTATATTCTGATGATGGGCTTCCTCAAATGCCCGAGGTCTTCATGAGCAAGCAAGTTGGATGCACACCCACTTAGTTTCTTGATATTTCATACACTTATAGCTCCAGTGCATCCGTTGCATGGCAATCCCTACTCCTCGCATTGACATCAATTGATGGGCATCTCCATAGCCCGTTGATTAGTCGCGTCGATGTGAGACTTTCTCCCTTTTTGTCTTCTCCACACAACCTCCACCATCATACTCTATTCCATCTATAGTGCTATATCCTTGGTTTGCGCTCATATATTGCGTGAGGGTTGAAAAAGCTGAAGCACGTTAAAAAGTATGAACCAATTACTCGGCTTGTCATCAGGGTTGTGCATGATAAATACTTTGTGTTAAGAAGACAGAGCATGACAAGATTATATGATTTTGTAGGGATAGCGTTCTTTAGCATTGATATTTTGAAAGACATGATTGTTTGTTGGGATGCCTGAGTATTATTGTCATAATGTCAAATGATAGACTAGTGCTTTGAATCACTCGTGTCTTAATATTCATGCCATGATTAGATTACATGATCAAGATTATGCTAGGTAGCATTCCACATCCAAAATTATCTTTTTTATCATTTACCTACTCGAGGACGAGCATGAATTAAGCTTGGGGATGCTGATACATCTCCGTCGTATCTATAATTTTTGATTGTTCCATACCAATATTCTACAACTGTTACATACTTTTGGCAACTTTTTATACTATTTTTGGGACTAACATACTGATCTAGTGCCCAGTGCCAGTTCCTGTTTATTGCATGTTTTTTGTTTCGCAGAAAATCCATATCAAACGGAGTCCAAATGGGATAAAAACTGACGGAGATTATTTTTGGAATATTTATGAATTTTGGGAAGAAGAATCAACATGAGACGATGCTCGAGGGGCCCACGAGGCAGGGGGCGCGCCCCTGACCCTCATGGACACCCCGTAAGGCGGTTGTTGCCCTTCTTTCTCCGCAAGAAAGCTAATATCTAGAAAAAAATCGTGTTCAAAGTTTCAATCCAATCGGAGTTACGGATCTCCGGGAATATAAGAAACGGTGAAAGGGCAGAATCTGGAACGCAGAAACAGAGAGAGACAGAGAGACAGATCCAATCTCGGAGGGGCTCTCGCCCCTCCCAGGCCATGGAGGCCATGGACCAAAGGGGAAACCCCTCTCCCATCTAGGGAGAAGGTCAAGGAACAAAAATAAGAAGGGGGGCTCTCTCCCCCTCGCTTCCGGTGGTGCCGGAATGCCGTCGGGGCCATCATCATCACCATGATCTACACCAACACCTCCGTCATCTTCACCAACATCTCCATCACCTTCCCCCATCTATCTACAGCGGTCCACTCTCCCGCAACCCGCTGTACCCTCTACTTGAACATGGTGATTTATGCTTCATATTATTATCCAATGATGTGTTTCCATCCTATGATGTCTGAGTAGATTTTCGTTGTCTTATCGGTAATTGGTGAATTGCTATGATTGGTTTAATTTGCTTGTGGTTATGTTGCTGTCCTTTGGTGCCCATCATATGAGGGCGTGCGTGGATCACACCATAGGGTTAGTTGGATGTTCATAGGACTATGTATTGGAGGGCAAACGTGACAGACGCTTCAACCTAGCATAGAAATTGATGCATACGGGATTGAAGGGGGACCAATATATCTTAATGCTATGGTTGAGTTTTTCCTTAATGAACATTAGTAGTTGCGGATGCTTGCTAATAGTTCAAATCATAAGTGCATAGAATTCCAAGTCAGGGATGACATGCTAGCAGTGGCCTCTCCCACATAAAACTTGCTATCGGTCTAGTAAAGTAGTCAATTGCTTAGGGACAATTTTGCAACTCCTACCACCACTTTTCCACACTCGCTATACTAACTTTATTGCTTCTTATCGAAATAGCCCCTAGTTTATATTTACGTGCTCTTTATATTCTTGCAAATCTATCCAACAACACCTACAAAGTACTTCTAGTTTCATACTTGTTTTAGGTAAAGCGAGCGTTAAGCGTGCGTAGAGTTGTATCGGTGGTCGATAGAACTTGAGGGAATATTTGTTCTACCTTTAGCTCCTCGTTGGGTTCGACACTCTTACTTATCAAAAGAGGCTACAATTGATCCCCTATACTTGTGGGTTATCAAACGGTCGCAAGGCTCTCTGGCCAAGCAGTAGTGGTAGATGAGGACATGATGGCGCACACACAACTGGGCGACGGCAACCTTCTGATCTATGCTGGGACTACCGTTGGTGTACTGGAGGTCGATGCCGACCACCTTGTACTTGTCTCCAGCAAGCAACTGCTCAATGGTGTTGATGTAGTCGTCCAACACGGCCGGGTTGATGGTGTACACCACCGAGAGATCCGTCTCCCTCGTGTGGGTCTCCACTTTATGCTCGCCGAACTCCATTAGAGCGCCGCTAGACATCCCCTCTCTATGTGTTGTCGTGGGTGTGCTTGTTGTGTTGTGGGGCGCGATCGAAAGGTTGAAGAGAGTATGGCTATAATGGCCGCGGGAATTAAAGGGGAGGCCGGACGGCACGTCCTGATGGCAGTTCTAATTCGCAGCGCGTAACTCCATCGTGTCGGACGTAACTGCATCGCGTGGCAACGCGCGCGGCGAAACCGCATGCATATGGGCCCCCCGACGTGATCGTGCGCAGGCCCAACCGCTGGCAGAGCGCGCGCGGAGGGACGCGAGCAGAGTGCTCCGCGGTCGCCTCAACGGCGAGCAACCATATATATGCATATAGCAGTTGAACACGAAAAGCTGTCCACAACCCGAGCGCGCCGAGGCGCCTAACGGCGAGCACAGCGCACCGCAGCGCCTAATGGTTGAACTGTTTGTATAGATTAAGCACAACTGCTTAATCTATAAATGAAATATATGTTTAATTACAGAATTTTAGTTGCAAAAATTAGATAGTGCTAGTGATTTTTAGCTGCATACTTTGACAAATCGCCATTGGAACCGCTGGATGTCCTCTCTGTATGTGTCGTCATGGGTGCTTATTGTGTCGTGTGCCGGCCCCAAACACTGGCAGCACAACTTATAAATTGACAGGATGGAGTACTAGTTACAGTGATGCATATAATTAAGCAAAGGGATCACACATGTCTGTATTGACTGGAACGAGAATGCAATAGAACAATAAGAATTAAGGAGGCAAGAAGAAATATGCATCCATCAACGTACGACCTCCTCCTCCTCAACTCAGTGCGCCGGGCCACCGACCGTCGGCTTTTGTGGCGAGGTCAAGGTGCTTCTCAGCAAAGGCATCCAAGGCTTCCAGCCGGTTGAAGAAGGCCAACGTCGTAGCGTCCTTACTGGCCTTGTAGATACCTATGTACACGATTTTCTCGTACACGTGGATGTGTAGGTCGACGAATTTATGCAGGGCGAGGCGCCTCGCGGCGAGCGCGACCTCCAGGTGGACATTCTTCGTGGCGTCGGTGGGCAGTCGCAGGGCCACCAATGCTTGAAAGAGGTTCCGACCATGGAGGCCGATTAGGGTGGCAGGCAATGAGGAGCCCGGGCGTGCGGGCTGGAGGAGTACGGCGATGTCATCCGCGCGCTTATTGACGACGGCGAACTTGTTGGTGGTGGCAACGACCATCTGGTCCAACTGAGAGTCATAGCTGGCGTCGACGGCGGCCATCCACCAGCCGGTCGCCAACACCGTCTGGAGACGATCCTCGGTGCCATGCCGCAGGGCGGTGTCGTGGACCGTCTAGCACAGCCGCTGGTCGCTCGCCCGCATCGCCGCCATGGGTCTGGAGTGAGCACTTTTCCGCTTAGTGTAGGTGCTTAGGCAAATGCTTAGGTGCGTACGATGTGGTAGATGCATTGGAATGGAGGGGCGCCTTTATATGAGTGCAAACTGCGTTGCATTCACATTGTGCTGCCTCTTTTCCCGGTCCTCCTCCCATTACTTCCCTCATGCATTCATGATGCTAATTGAAGGAGGATGCATCATTGGTCGTTCAGCATTTCGGGAACCTCTACCCTCTCCCTCGTCTACATTAAAGCCGTATCGGGAACTGCGCCGCTCGCTGCACGCCCGACTAAACACGCGTCCTCACCTCCATCTATGCTTAATTACTGAATTTTAGTTGCAAAAATTAGATACTGCTTGTGATTTTTAGCTTCATATTTTGACAAATCGCAGTGTTACAAGGTTGACAAATGGCAATGTTACTAGATCAACAAATGTCAATCTTTCTAGTTTGGAAAATGGCAACATACCCAATATGACAGATGCAAATCTTACCAAATTGTTTGTAAAGTGGTTGCACATGGTCATCCAAAACAACCGTTTGCGTTGAAGAGATGCACAAATCCTGCTCTCACTTTGCATATAGGTGTTCTTTCTAAAACGTTTGCGATCAAGAGCCATTAAAACCTATAGCCATTAAAACCAAGACACGTGGTGTCACGTGAATGGTTAAAATTTGAATTATACACATAAATGCATTGAAAAACTCAATTAATGCATAAAAATGTCCAAACGAACCCCGAAAAATCCCAAAAATTGACATAACACTCCTGTTGTTCTATGTTGACACGAGAAAATTTTTCAAAGCAATAAGAGGCAATGGATATCGTTTTGTCCCCAAAGGTGGGACGTTCCCTACCGAAACCATCAGGCTTGTTGTGAGAAGCTCTGGTTGGTGAGAAGCATATCCCCAAACCTGCCCCCAAATGGGAGAAATTGTTTCCCACGGCATGTTGATGCCGCTCCATGATAGCATGCATGCCAAGTTTCATGAATTTCAGAGGAGCTTTGGATTTATACTAGAATTTAAAAACCAGGTATCTCAATGTTTGCGGCCGAGTGACGGTGGCAGGGAGTTTGACGACATTCATTCTCATTTCTTGCATGTGACCTAATTAAGCATGCAACCAAGGACACATATTTGAATTTTCAGCGAATTTATATGCATTAGAGCATATGTGTGCATGTATAGTACAAATTTGAATTATGCACATGAATGCATAGAAAACTCAGTTAATGTATAAAAATGTCCGAGCGAACCCCCAAAAATCCCAAAAATTGACACAACACCCCTGTTGTTCTATGTTGAAACTAGGAAAAAAATTGAAATCGAGAAGAGGCAATGCATATCGTTTCGTCCAGAAAGGTGAAACGTTCCCTACTGAAACGATCGGGCTTGTTGTGAGAAGCTCTGGTTTGTGAGAAGCATATCCCCAAACCCGCCCCAAATGGGACAAAAATTTTACCATGGCATGTTGAGGCCGCTCCATGACAGCATGCCAAGTTTCATGAATTTCAGTCGAGCTTTGGATTTACTAGAATTTTAAAACCAGGTACATATATCTCAATGTTTGCGGCCGAGTGATGGTGGCAGGGTGTTTGACATTCATTCTCATTTCTTGCATGGGACCAAATTAAGCATGCAACCAAGGACACAGATTTGAATTTTCAACCAATTTATATGCATTAGAGCATATGTGTGCATGTAGTTCAAATTTGAATTATGCACATGAATGCAGAGAAACCTCAGTCAATGTATAAAAATGTCCAAGCGAACCCCCAAAATCCCAAAAATTGACACAACACCCCTGTTGCTCTATGCTGACACTAGGAAAAAATTGAAATCGAGAAGTGGCAATGCATCTCGTTTCGTCCAGAAAGGTGAAACGTTCCCTACCGAAACCATCGGGCTTGTTGTGGGAAGCTCTGGTTTGTGAGAAGCATATCCCCAAATCTGCCCCAAATGGGACAAAAAATTTACAACAGCATGTTGATGCCACTCCATGATAGCATGCATGCCAAGTTTCATGAATTTCAGACGAGCTTTGGATTTATACTAGAATTTAAAAACTAGGTATCTCAATGTTTGCGGCCGAGTGACGGTGGCAGGGAGTTTGACGACATTCATTCTCATTTCTTGCATGGGACCTAATTAAGCATGCAACCAAGGACACAGATTTGAATTTTCAACCAATTTATATGCATTAGAGCATATGTGTGCTTGTAGTTCAAATTTGAATTATGCACATGTATGCATAGAAAACTCAGTTAATGTATAATAATGTCCAAGCGAACCCCTAAAAATCCCAAAAATTGACAAAACACCCCTATTGATCTATGTTGACACTAGGGAAAAAAATTGAAATCGAGAAGAGGCAATGCATATCGTTTCGTCCAGAAAGGTGAAACGTTCCCTACCGAAACCATCGGGCTTGTTGTGAGAAGCTCTGGTTTGTGAGAAGCATATCCCCAAACCTGCCCCAAATGGGACAAAAAATTTACCACGGTATGTTGATGCCGCTCCATGACAACATGCCAAGTTTCATGAATTTCAGACGAGCTTTGGATTTACTAGAATTTAAAAACTAGGTATATATCTCAATGTTTGCAGCCGAGTGACGGTGGCAGGGTGTTTGACATTCATTCACATTTCTTGCATGGGACCTAATTAAGCATGCAACCAAGGACACAGATTTGAATTTTCAACTAATTTATACGCATTAGAGCATGTGCATGTAGTTCAAATTTGAATTATGCACATGAATGCATAGAAAACTCAGTTATATGTATAAAAATGTCCAAGCGAACCCCAAAAAATCCCAAAAATTGACACCACACCCCTGTTGTTCTATGTTGACACTAGGAAAAAAGTTGAAATCGAGAAGATGCAATGGATATCGTTTCGTCCAGAAAGGTGAAACATTCCCTACCGAAACCATCATGCTTGTTGTGACAGAAGCTTTGGTTTGCGAGAAGCTTATACCATAACCTGGCCCAAATGGGACAACATTTTTTTACCCCAGCATCTTGATGCCGTTCCATTATAGCATGCCTAGGTTCATGAATTTCAGACGAATTTTGTATTTACTAGAATTACAAAAGCTAGCACCTCAACATTTGCCGGAGACCCACGGTGCCGTGGTGTTTGAAATTCATCCCCATTTCTTGAATGGGACGTAAGCATCAATCCATGGACACATATATCATTTTACAACCCATTTTGGTGCACCGGAGCAAGTGCATGTGGTTTAATTTTGAATTGTGCACCTGAAATTCCTAGAAAACTAAGTTACCGTATAAAAATGGCCAAACGAACCCTGAATAATTCCAAATTTTTTGACGACACACCTATAGTTGCATGTTCACTACAGATAGAAGTTCTAGCAATTCAAACACCATCCTTTGTAGCTATGACCCCATTATGTAATTCAAATCAAGATGAAAAATCAAGTAGATCCCACACAGTTTATTATCACCAACCGTGTGAGATGCAGTACAAAATATCCTAGAGCACCGTCGGTGTATAGTACGCCTATGGCTTACTCGAGAAGGTTCATCGGCTACAGTCCACATCCCGCTCTGAATAAGGGATCGTGTTTGATGACACTTTGCACGCCAGTTTTTTGGCTGAAGCGATTCCAAATTTTCGGCTTCCGCGGAAATATCTACCTCCCCGCCCCCTCCCCCTTATCAAAAGCCACATTTCCCTTGTTTCCGCCTTCCTTTCCAAGTTGAAACCTTCACTCCTTGCTTGAAGTGCCGCCTCCTCGCCGGCGACCCTCCTTCACGCTGCTCGGCCTCGCCTATCCAGGCAGGTAATCCACACCCGACCCCCATCCTCCTCCTCCTCACACATCCCACATGCCCCGACCGCCGGCGCGAGCGCGACACCTTCCACCCAAATCACCGACCCCTCCACCAAATAAGCGCCGTCCTAAGCCATGGTGCACGTAGTATAGCCAGGATCTCAAGGAGCATTTGCCAGCTGAGAAGCAAATCGCGGCCGCACACGCGGATGAGGTCGCGATGACTGCCATTCGTGCCGACCCCCTGATCTTGGAGGAGCACCTCTGTGACGCCCGAATACTTAAGCTATAGTAATCCCCTGCTAATGATGCCATGTCATCATATTACTATTACTAATTCTCACTTGATCCAAATCTTAGTTCAAACTCAAGTTCGAATTAAAGCTCCAAATTCAAAATTCTCAAACATGCAAAAGAAAAAGTTTAAAGTGTGGCAAATAATCACTGGATATTTGTCATGTTGGAACCAAACTCTTTTGGATTCCCAAAGTGCCCCTGGAAATTTATTTAGTGATCCAGGAGCATTTAGATTTGGCCTTTTCAATTTCTAAAAAAGTTAGACAATTCCTTTTGGCCTCAAACATTTTGTGACTCCAACAAAAATGTGATTGATTTATGTGACAAGTCTCATCTCAAACAAAACTCATTTAGTTTTATAATTTAATAGAAAGCAGTAGCTAAAATGGATAACCAAAAATAAAAATGTGAAAAAGAAATAGGAAATGACCCCCCCCCCCAACTGGGCCAACCGGCCCAGCTAGCCACCTGGCCGGCCCAGTCGCCAGCCCACCCCAGCCGGCCCACCTCGCTCCCACCTTAACGCCCACTCCCCCAACGAAACCCGACGCCAGCGCCGCCCTCCCCGTCGCCCCCTTGCCAGCACTGGCGCCCCGCCGCCCGCCGTCATCGGCGACCACCATCAGGCCGCTGCCTCCCGCCGACGTTGACCAGCGCCTCCCCTGCACCTCGACTACCCCCACGCCGCCCGTCGCCACAGGACCTCACCGCCGTTGCCCCTACCTCGTCGGACCTCCCCGAGCCCATTGTCGCGCCCCTACGGTCTGCTGTGAGCGCCGCCCATTCTCCTTCTCCCTACTCCCCGTCATCGACTGGCTCCCCCACCATTGCGCTTGTAGATAGCCCCGTGGTCGTGCCCGTCGCGCGACGGCCACGCCCCGTCCGCCCTGCCTCGCGCCCGTTGCCACACAACCTGGCTGCGCCCCGCTCCCAGTGCTCTCCGCCGGCTCGCGCCGCCCGCCACCAGCGCACCCGGGGCAGCCTCCCTGGCCGCTGCTCCCCACGGCCGCCAGGCCGGACGCCCTGGCCGCGCCCGGCTCGCCCCTCTGTCGCTCGCGTCTCGAGTCGCCGTTGCTCGCCCCGCGAGCGCGCCTCGCCACCCGAGTCAGCCTCCGCATGGCCTGGCTCCCTCCTGTTGCCGCCCCGCCCGCGCTAGCCCGTGGCTTGGCCGCTGCCAGCCGCGCCCTTGTCGTGCCGTGCGCCTGGCGGCCTCCCTGGTGAGGCCGGCTCGCACCGGTGTGCACCGGCCACTAACCGGGGTGGTTAGCGTTAGGCTAACCCCCACCCCATTGCAACAGACACGTAGGGCCTATTCCCCTTCTCTTTGAATCAGAAAAGAAATATGTATTAATGAAAATAAAAATAATTTAATTAATTAATTAATCATGTTAATTAACCCTAATTAATTATCTTTAATTAACCTAATTGCATATTAGTCTAATTAAACCTGTTTAGTGAAAATGTATCTATGACAGACAGGCCCCACTTCCATGGTTGACCAGTCAATGGTCAATGTTGACTGCTGACATCATGCTGCTGCAATAACTCCATTTAGATTTAATAATAATTTCATAATTTTGTTTGAACTATGAAAATTCATAGAAAATTAACCGTAGCTCGGATGAAAATGTTTTCTACATGAAAGTTGCTCAGAATGACGAGACGAATCCGAATACGCGGTCTGTTCGCCCGCCACACATCCCTAGCATAGCAAACATGCAACTTTTCCCCTCGGGTTCATCTGTCTGACAGACGTCCGGAACCGGGAAAACTTCCCGGATGTTTTCCCCCCTTTCGCCAGTATTGCCTAGTGCTGCGTTAGAACACCTCTAACACCGCTTGTTGTCTTTTTATGCATATGTTTGCATGTATTTACTGTTTCTCCCCCCTCTTCTCTCCGGTAGACCCCGAGACCGCTGCTGATGCCCCTGTGATCGGCTACGTCACCGACAACACTTCTTCCCTTTCAGCGGAGCTTCCAGGCAAGCCCCCCCTTTGATCATCCCGATATCGCCCATTCCATTATCTCATGCTTGCATTAGATTTTGCTACTGTAATTGATTGCTCCTATTCGGATGCATAGCCTACTTTTGTAACCTGCTATTGTACCTTACCTGCTTACCCTATACTGCTTAGTATTGGTTGGTTAGTGATCCATCAGTGACCCCCACCTTGTCCTTGTTGCCCCTGCTTCATCATCGACGCCTCGATCAACGTGATCGACGACCAGAGCCCGACACCTCACATCACATCTAGCCCCTTTTGATGCTCGACTCTGCAGAGTTACCATTAAGTGCCGAGGGTGGAACCTCATACATCACTCCTGATGAGATCTCAGTAGTGTAGCTATTCGGTCATGGTCAACGAGGGTGGTTCCTCCTTCACCATTCCTGATACGGCTCTGTCGTGCAACACCTCAAGTGTGAACCCTGAGGGTGGTTCCTTGGGTTTTCCCCTTGATGTTTGGACACACGGTTACCTTGACTTTACTTGAGACCATTGTTGAAGTCGGGTCGGCCCTGAGGGGTACCCGCGAGTTGATGTGAAAGTCGGGCGGGCCTGTAGAGCACCCGTGAGTTTTCCACGTGGCACGGCCGGGAGTCTGGGCCCTTGCCGTAAGTCCACGAGACGGAGCGACGGGGTCACATTATCGCGAGTCTCTGGTCGTCTCCGCGAGCCCCCAATGCACTAACAGGTTTGGGTATTTGTTCTGAGTTGGCCTCTGGCCTTTACGCACTAACCACCACGCGAGAATAGTTACGGGTCTCGACGTCGCAGTATCAGCCGAAGCTTTGTCAGACGTCCAGTTCAGCAGTGCGGCACGGTCGGATCGTGCTGGCCATCCGAGACGGTGCTGGTATTCACCCTGCGCGCAACGACCTGGAGTTCTGCGGGCGATGGGCCCAAGACCCCGGAGTGCTTAGGATGTAGACCGGCGGGGACCTCTCTGCTGAGCCTAGATAGGGCTGCGACATGTTGATCTTCCGAGGCCGGGCATTGACCCCAGAAAGGTGTGTCCGGCCAGAGTGATCGAGCGTGTTGGGTAACGTGGTGCTCCCCTGCTGGGAAGTTATATATTCGAATACCGTGTCCACGGCAATGGACGTTCAGACTTATATCTTGATCTTATATAACTAGAAATGGATACTTGAGATATGTGATGGTTATGTGGCTCCGGGATTTCTTTCCCGCAGGGAGTCGAGGAAGGATCTCTGGGCGTTGATGCTAAAACATGCTTGTTAAATATTAAAATGCTACTCTTTACTCTTCTACATGCTGCAAGATGCTTGGAGCTGCTTGAAGATGCTAGTCTTCGATAGGCTAGGCCTCCCCCCCTCTATTCTGGCATTCTGCAGTTCAGTCCACAGATACAGACCTTCCATTTGATACCAATGCATACTTAGTATAGATCTGATGCTTGCGAGTACTTTGGATGAGTACTCACGGTTGCTTTGCTACCCCCTTTTCCCCCTTCTTTCTTCTTTCCGGTTGTTGCAACTAGATGGTGGATCCCTGGAGCCAGATGCCACCGCCGATGGATGCTACTACATGGAGACCGCCGACGACCAGGAGTAGTTAGGAGGTCCCAGGCAGGAGGCCTTGCCTCTTCGATCGTTGATTGCTTTTGTGCTAGCCTTCTTAAGGCATCCTTGTTTAACTTATGTCTGTACTCAGATATTGTTGCTTCCGCGGACTCTTGTGTATCGAGCTATGTATTCGAGCCCTCGAGGCCCCTGGCTTGTAATATAAAGCTTATATTATTTTATTTGTGTCTAGTTCTTGTTATGATATCTTCCCGTGAGTCCCTGATCTTGATCGTACACATTTGTGTGTATGATTAGTGTACGATTGAATCGGGGGCGTCACAACCTCGCCGTCGAGGCCACCATCGACACCTCGCGTGCCGACGCCGCGGCGCGGTTGGCTACTTTAAATAACAGTTCATGGCGTTTTCTCGAGGCCACCGTCCGAGGAGTTTTCTTAGCGTGCACGTGCTTACCTCATCTCGAGAGCCAGCAGGTTGATGCCCGGAGCGGCTCAGGCAACTCACCACTACGACGAGGGCACCCACGATGCGGAGGCCTCGCCCTCTTCCATGTCGAAGGAGCCAACCGTCATCAATATCTCCGACAATGAGTAGCTTGTCTTATTAGCTCACTATAAGTACACATGTTCAGTTTGCTAGATACTGCCTTTCCTCAACAAATTTTAGTGAATTGTGCTATCTACTTTTACCATGCAATCTTCTGCTCTAGTGTATATGTTCGATATGTCGTGCAATGTGGTGTTCAGTTAACTGCTTGGTTCAATTATGCAAATGTGATGTTCAATTCTTTAGGGTGCAATTTTCCAAGTTGTCAAGCATGCTTGGTTTGGTTAATTGTCTGATCTTCTATTAGGAGTATGTTATATTATGCAATGTGGTGCTCAGTTAACATTTGGTTCATTGGTTGTGGTGTTTAGTTAACTGTTTGGTACAATTCTGCAATGCGATGTTCAATTGTTGTGTGTGCATTCTGTTATTGTATACCATGTGAGAAATAAATATAATTTGGTTGTACTAAATACATGAGAAACAAATACAATTGCTATATTTCCAAGTTCTTAAGCATGCTTGGTTTAGTTAACTGTCCGATCTTCTATTAGGAGTATGTTATATTTGTGCAATGTGGTGCTCAGTTAACGGTTGGTTCATTTGTTGTGGTGTTCAGTTAACTGTTTGGTTCAATTCTGCAATGCGATGTTCAATTGTTGTGGCTGCATTCTATTATTGTATACCACGTGAGAAATAAATCGAATTTGGTTGTACTAAATACATGATAAACAAATACAATTACTATATTTCCAAGTTGTTAAGCATGCTTGGTTTGGTTAACTGTCTGATCTCCTATTAGGAGTATGTTATATTTGTGCAATGTTATCAATTAACGGTTGGTTCATTTGTTATAGTGTTTAGTTAACTGCTTGGTTCAATTCTGCAATGCGATGTTCAATTGTTGTGGATGCATTATGTTATTGTATACTATTATACCTTGTCTTTTTTATTCCTTTGCCCCATTTCCAATATAGAGAAGATATTGATGCACATCCTTGTTTTCAGGCCTTTCCAAAACAGTTCACGGATGATTACCTCTCAAACCACCTGTATGGATAGGAGACGAGGAATGTTTTCATACAACACCCACGGTTCAATATTGAAGTGTTCTTGAAGAGGACGAAGGATGGACGGTGAATCATCCACAGGCACTGGCCTAAAGTTGCAAAGACCTTCAACATCAATGAATGCTCAATATTCGCCTTCCACTTGAGCAGTTTTCCCGATGAGATGCATCTGTCTATGTACCGTCTATGATGCTAATTTCGAAAGGTTCTAGATGTTGCACGTGAAACTTGGTGCTGGTGCAGTTGTGTAATGGGGTAGCTGAGTGCTGAAGCTATATCATGTTGTACTCTGATGTATTTAAATTATGAAATCCTGCTTCCTTAATATGGGAATGAAATATATTATGTGTTTAATATGAATGTCAATTAGACTAATAAATGGATTATTAATAATAGGGCAATTAGCCTGCTAATTGGTTTTTGCTATTGCAAATGGTTATTGAGAAAATACCGTGGGCCATGACCTAAGGCAACGCACACAGTTTCTTCTACGCACCGTGTGTGATGCATTCAATAATGTAAACGATAAAATTATTAATATTGTGTGCGATTGGAAGTCCATCACAAATGATTTAACGGGGAAAATTGTGTGTGATGTACCTACGAACGGAAATGTTTTCCTTGCAGCGACTGTGTGGGATGCATGTATGAATGGAAACGTTTTGCGGCGACTGACTGTGTGGGATGAACTTACGACCGGAAATGATTTCACTTGTATAATTATATTTTTTTAGCACTACTATACGTATAAACGTATTTGCTCGCTCGCCGGTCGCACATGACCTCATTTTGCCGAGCGTGTGTGTCAGGAGGGCATATCCCCGGCGGTTTCTGGGTCGTGTGCGAAGGACCCCCTAATCGCCCACACTCACTAGGCGACGGTTCCGAATGCCGTCGCGGAAAGTGGTTTAAAATCGTTTGTATAGCACCGACACGTACCAGTGTGGACTCGAGAGACCACCTAGGCATGAGTGTTTCTTGGTTTGGAAAGAAAGAGGTCCGGACCTCTTTTTTAGATACGGGAAAAAACTGTTTTGGAGATACTACGGTTTTGTAAACTTGAGTATTTGTTAATGACAAACAAATCAAAGTCTTTAAAACCATGTTTTTTTAGAAAACCATGGTAATCTTCTAAGACATCAAAAATACCTTGGTGCCAAATGCAACCTAAACTGCCTTTGTTTCCTACATCACATCTCAAGTTGCACAGCAAATTGACATTTGGTTTCACAATGTTCCCCATGTGCGTGAATTTTCCACTATTTTGTGAGGCGTCGAAATGCAAAATTAGTGTTGCAAACCTTGTTGTAATTCGTGTTAAATGTTTCCGAGAAACTTAGGGTTTGTTGTTACTAGTGTCATATTTTACGGTCAAGTAGTCGAAAACATAAATCATGGTTCAACCAAATATATTTCTTAAAAACTAAAATTGTTATAGCAAATAACCACACACTAAAAAAATAGGCAATATAACATGGAGCAACAACTGAAAAAAGCTACAATCTCCATATATTTTGTACTCGTCCTAAATAATTACATTTAACCACTTGATGAAAGATTATTTTAGTAAATAATAACCCCAAAGCCCCACTCAATTAGCTATGGTGACCCTCCACGCCCTCCGCCCCCCCCCCCCCCCCCCCCAATATTTTGTTCACCTCATTATGCAACCATACATGTATTAATTACTATAATGTCCTTACGTATTATATGCTTAAGGAATCAAGTAGATTAATGATACGTCTCCAACGTATCTATAATTTTTGATTGTTCCATGCTATTATATCATCTGTTTTGGATGTTTAATGGGCTTTATTATATACTTTTATACTATTTTAGGGACTAACCTATTAACCGGAGGCCCAGTCCAAATTGTTGTTTTCTTGCCTATTTCAGTGTTTCGTAGAAAAGGAATATCAAACGCAGTCCAAACGGAATGAAACCTTCGGGAGAGTCATTTTTGGAACAAACGCAATCCAGGAGACTTGGAGTGGACGTCAAGAAAGCAACGAGGCGGCCACGAGGCAGGGAGGCGCACCCGGGGGGGGTAGGCGCGCCCCCACCCTCGTGGGCCCCTCGTGGCTCCCCTGACCGACTTCTTTCGCCTATATATACTCATATACCCTGAAAACATCCGAGAGCACCACGAAACCCTATTTCCACCGCCGCAACCTTCTATACCTGTGAGATCCCATCTTGGGGCCTTTTCCGGCGCTTCGCCGGAGGGGGAATCGATCACGGAGGCCTTCTACATCAACACCATAGCCTCTCCGATGAAGTGTGAGTAGTTTACCACAGACCTACGGGTCCATAATTATTAGCTAGATGGCTTCTTCTCTCTCTTTGGATCTCAATACAAAGTTCTCCTCGATCTTCTTGGAGATCTATTCGATGTAATTCTTTTTGCGGTGTATTTGTCGAGATCCGATGAATTGTGGGTTTATGATCAAGATTGTCTATGAACAATACTTGAATCTCCTCTGAATTCTTTTATGTATGATTTGTTATCTTTGCAAGTCTCTTCGAATTATCAGTTTGGTTTGGCCTACTAGATTGATCTGTCTTGCAATGGGAGAAGTGCTTAGCTTTGGGTTCAATCTTGCGGTGTCCTTTCCCAATGACAGCAGGGGAAGCAAGGCACGTATTGTATTGTTGCCATCGAGGATAAAAAGATGGGGTTTATATCATATTGCTTGAGTTTATCCCTCTACATCATGTCACCTTGCCTAATGTGTTACTCTGTTCTTGTGAACTTAATACTCTAGATGCATGCTGGATAGTGGTCGATGTGTGGAGTAATAGTAGTAGATGCAGAATCGTTTCGATCTACTTGTCGCGAACGTGATGCCTATATACATGATCATGCCTAGATATTCTCATAACTATGCACTTTTCTATCAATTGCTCGACAGTAATTTCTTCACCCACCGTAATACTTATGATATCTTAAAAGAAGTCACTAGTGAAACCTATGGCCCCCGGGTCTACTTTCCATCATATAAGTTTCCGATCTATTTTATTTTGCAATCTTTACTTTCCAATCTATATCAGAAAAATACCAAAAATATTTATCTTATTATCTCTATCAGATCTCACTTTTGCAAGTGGCCGTGAAGGGATTAAATGACAACCCCTTTATCGCGTTGGTTGCAAGGTTCTTATTTGTTTGTGCAGGTACGAGGGATTTGAGTGTAGCCTCCTACTGGATTGATACCTTGGTTCTCAAAAACTGAGGGAAATACTTACGGTACTTTGCTGCATCACCCTTTCCTCTTCAAGGGAAAACCAACGCATGCTCAAGAGGTAGCAAGAAGGATTTCTGGCGCCGTTGCCGGGGAGGTCTATGCACAAGTCAAGACATGCCAAGTATCCATCACAAACTCTTATCTTTCGCATTACATTATTTTCCATTTGCCTCTCGTTTTCATCTCCCCCACTTCACCCTTGCCGTTTTATTCGCCTTCTTTTTCCCAGTTTGCCTCTTTTCTGCTTGCCTCTTGTCTTCTTGTGTGTTGGATTGTTTGTCACGATGGCTCAAGATAATACTAAATTGTGTGATTTTTCCAATACCAACAATAATGATTTTCTTAGCACTCCGATTGCTCCTCTTATCAATGCTGAATCTTGCGAAATTAACACTGCTTTGTTGAATCTTGTCATGAAAGATCAATTCTCTGGCCTTCCTAGTGAAGATGCCGCTACTCATCTAAACAACTTTGTTGATTTGTGTGATATGCAAAAGAAGAAAGACGTGGATAATGATATTGTTAAATTGAAGCTATTTCCGTTTTCGCTTAGAGATCGTGCTAAAACTTGGTTTTCGTCTTTGCGTAAAAATAGTATTCACTCATGGAATAAGTGCAAAGATGCTTTTATCTCTAAGTATTTTCCTCCCGCAAAGATCATCTCTCTTAGAAACAATATTATGAATTTTAAGCAACTTGATCATGAGCATGTTGCACAATCCTGGGAGAGGATGAAATTAATGATTCGCAATTTCCCTACACATGGATTAAATTTATGGATGATCATACAAATTTTTTATGCCGGATTGAATTTTGCTTCTAGAAATCTTTTAAATTCGGCCACGGGAGGCACTTTTATGGAAATCACTTTAGGAGAAGCTACTAAACTCCTAGATAATTTTAAGGTTAATTATTCTCAATGGCACAGCGAAAGATCTAGTAGTAAAAAGGTTCATGCGATAGAAGAGATTAATGTTTTGAGTGGAGAGATGGATGAACTTATGAAATTGTTTGCTAATAATAGTGTTCATATTGATCCTAATGATATGCCTTTGTCTACTTTGATTGAGAATAATAATGAATGTATGGATGTGAATTTTGTTGGTAGGAATAATTTTGGTAACAACGCGTATAGAGGAAACTTTAATCCTAGGCCGTTTCCTAGTAATTCCTCTAATAATTATGGTAATTCCTACAACAACTCTTATGGAAATTTTAATAAGTTGCCCTCTAATTTTGAGATTAGTGTTAAAGAGTTTATGATTTCTCAGAAGAATTTCAATGCTTTGCTTGAAGAAAAATTGCCTAAGATTGATGAGTTGGCTAGGAACCTGGATAGAATTTCTCTTGATGTTGATTCTTTGAAACTTAGATCTATTCCACCTAATCATGATATCAATGAGTCCCTCAAAGGCATGAGAATTTCCATTGATGAGTGCAAAGAAAGAACCGCTAGAATGCGTGCAAAAAAGGATTGCTTTGTAAAAGCGAGTTCTTCTAGTTTTCATGATAATAGGGATGAAGATCTAAAAGTGTCCCCTATTAAATCTTTGTTTTGCAAATTTAATCTTGATAATGATGGGACTGGAGATGAGTCAACTTTAGTTAAAAGGCGTCCCAATGATTCGGAGTTTTAGATCTTGATGCAAAAATTGGTAAAAGTGGGATTGAAGAGGTCAAAACTTTACATAGAAATGAACCCACTATTTTGGATTTAAAGGAATTTAATTATGATAATTGTTCTTTAATAGATTGTATTTCCTTGCTGCAATCCGTGCTAAATTCTCCTCATGCTTATAGTCAAAATAAAGCTTTTAGTAAACATATTGTTGATGCTTTAATGCAATCTTATGAAGAAAAACTTGAATTAGAAGTTTCTATCCCTAGAAAACTTTATGATGAGTGGGAACCTACTATTAAGATTAAAATTAAAGATCATGAATGCTATGCTTTGCGTGATTTGGGTGCTAGTGTTTCCATGATTCCAGAAACTTTATGTGATGTGTTAGGTTTCCGTGAATTTGATGATTGCTCTTTAAACTTGCACCTTGCGGATTCCACCATTAAGAAACCTATGGGAAGGATTAATGATGTTCTTATTGTTGCAAATAGGAATTATGTGCCCGTAGATTTTATTGTTCTTGATATAGATTGCAATCCTTCATGTCCTATTATTCTTGGTAGACCTTTCCTTTGAACGATTGGTGCAATTATTGATAAGAAAGAAGGAAATATTAGATTCCAATTTCCATTAAGGAAAGGTATGGAACACTTTCCTAGGAAGAAAATCAAACTACCTTATGAATCTATTATGAGAGCCACCTATGAATTGAATACCAAAGATGGCAAGACTTAGATCTACTCTTGTTTTTATGACTAGCTAGGGGTTTTAAACGATAGCGCTCGTTGGGAGGCAACCCAATTTTATTTTTGCTCTTTGCTTTTTGTTCCTGTTTAGTAATAAATAATTCATCTAGACTCTGGTTAGATGTGGTTTTGTGTTTTAATTAGTGTTTGTGCCAAGTAAAACCTTTAAGATAACCTACGGTGATAGTTAATTTGATCTTGCTGAAAAATAGAAACTTTTGTGCGCACGAGAATAATTTTAATAAATCACAGAAACGTGCTTTTCAGTTGATTCCTTTTGCAGAAGATTAATAGACAAATTATCTAGGACTTCCTATTTTGGTAGAAGTTTTGGGGTTCCAGAAGTATTCGAAAGTTATAGATTGCTACAGACTGTTCTGTTTTTGACAGATTCTGTTTTTCGTGTGTTGTTTGCTTATTTTGATGAATTTATGGCTAGTACCAGGGGGTATGAACCATAGAGAAGTTGGAATACAGTAGGTTTAACACCAATATAAATAAATAATGAATTCATTACATTACCTTAAAGTGGTGGTTTGTTTTCTTGCACTAACGGAGCTCATGAGATTTTCTGTTGAGTTTTGTGGTGTGAAGTTTTCAAGTTTTGGGTAAAGATTTGATGGATTTTGGAATAAGGAGTGGCAAGAGCCTAAGCTTGGGGATGCCCAAGTCACCCCAAGGTAAAATTCAAGGACAACCAAAAGCCTAAGCTTGGGGATGCCCCGGAAGGCATCCCCTCTTTCGTCTTCGTCTATCGGTAACTTTACTTGGGGCTATATTTTTATTCACCACATGATATGTGTTTTGCTTGGAGCGTCTTGTATAATTTGAGTCTTTGCTTTTTTTAGTTTACCACAATCATCCTTGCTGTACACACCTTTTGGGAGAGACACACATGAATCGGAAGTTATTAGAATACTCTATGTGCTTCACTTATATATTTGAGCTAGATAATTTTGCTCTAGTACTTCACTTATATCTTTTTAGAGCACGGCGGTGGTTTTATTTTATAGAAATTATTGATCTCTTATGCTTCACTTATATTATTTTGAGAGTCTTTTAGAACAGCATGGTAATTTGCTTTGGTTAAAATTTTAGTCTTAAAATGATGAGCATCCAAGATAGGTATAATAAAAACTTTCATATGCAGTGCATTAAACACTATGATAAATTTGATACTTGATAATTGTTTTGAGATATAAAGGTGGTAATGTTAGAGTCATGCTTGCTGGGTAATTATGAAATTGAGAAATACTTGTGTTAAAGTTGGCAAGTCCCGTAGCATGCACGTATGGTGAACGTTGTGTGACAAATTTGAAGCATGGGGTGTTCTTTGATTGCCTTCCTTATGAGTGGAGGTCGGGATCGCGCGATGGTTAACTCCTACCAACCATTCCCCTAGGAGCATGCGTAGTAGTACTTTGCTTCAAGGGCTAATAAACTTTTGCAATAAGTATATGAGTTCTTTATGACTAATGTGATTCCACGGATTATACGCACTCTTACCCTTCCGCAATTTGCTAGCCTCTACGGTACCGTGCATTGCCCTTTCTCACCTTGAGAGTTGGTGCAAACTTCGCCGGTGCATCCAAACCCGTGATACAATACGCTCTATCACACATAAACCTCCTTATATCTTCCTCAAAATAGCCACCATACCTACCTATTATGGCATTTCCATAGCCATTCCGAGATATATTGCCATGCAACTTTCCACCGTTCCGTTTATTATGACACGCTCCATCATTGTCATATTGCTTTGCATGATCATGTAGTTGACATCGTATTTGTGGCAAAGCCACCTTTATAGTTCTTTCGTACATGTCACTCTTGATTCATTGCATATCCCGGTACACCGCCGGAGGCATTCACATAGAGTCATATTTTGTCCTAAGTATTGAGTTGTAATTCTTGAGTTGTAAATAAATAGAAGTGTGATGATTTCCATTATTAGAGCATTGTCCCATGTGAGGAAAGGATGATGGAGACTATGATTCCCCCACAAGTCGGGATGAGTCTCCGGACTTTATGAAAAAGAAAAGAGGCCAAAGAAGCCCAAATAAAAAAAGAGGCCAAAGAAGCCCAAATAAAAAAAAGGAAAAGAAAAAAATGAGAGAAAAAGAGAGAAGGGACAATGTTACTATCCTTTTACCACACTTGTGCTTCAAAGTAGCACCATGATCTTCATGATAGAGAGTTTCTTATTTTGTCACTTTCATATACTAGTGGGAATTTTTCATTATAGAACTTGGCTTGTATATTCCAATGATGGGCTTCCTCAAAATGCCCTAGGTCTTCGTGAGCAGGCAAGTTGGATGCACACCCACTTAGTTTCCTTTTGATGAGATTTCATACATTTATAGCTCTAGTGCATCCGTTGCATGGCAATCCCTACTCCTCATATTGACATCAATGGATGGGCATCTCCATAGCCTGTTGATTAGCCGCGTCAATGTGAGACTTTCTCCTTTTTTGTTTTCTCACATAATCCCTATCATCATACTCTACTCCACCCATAGTGCTATGTCCATGGCTTACGCTCATGTATTGCGTGAGGGTTGAAAAGGCTAAAGCGCGTTAAAAAGTATGAACCAATTGCTTTGCTGAAACCGGGGTTGTGCATGATGGAGCATTTTGTGTGATGAAAATGAAGCATGGCCAAACTATATGATTTTGTAGGGATAAACTTTCTTTGGCTATGTTATTTTGATAAGACATAAACTGCTTGGTTAGCATGCTTGAAGCATTACTATTTTTATGTCAATATGAACTTTTATCTTGAATCTTTCGGATCTGACGTTCATGCCACAATAAAGAAAATTACATTGAGAATTATGCTATGTAGCATTCCACATCAAAAATTCTGTTTTTATCATTTACCTACTCGAGGACGAGCAGGAATTAAGCTTGGGGATGCTTGATACGTCTCCAACGTATCTATAATTTTTGATTGTTCCATGCTATTATATTATCTGTTTTGGATGTTTAATGGGCTTTATTATATACTTTTATACTATTTGAGGGACTAACCTATTAACCGGAGGCCCAGTCCAAATTGCTGTTTTCTTGCCTATTTCAGTGTTTCATAGAAAAGGAATATCAAACTGAGTCCAAACGGAATGAAACCTTCGGGAGAGTCGTTTTTGGAACAAACGCAATCTAGGACACTTGGAGTGGACGTCATGAAAGCAATGAGGCGACCACGAGGCAGGGAGGCGCGCCCGGGGAGTAGGCGCGCCCCCACCCTCGTGGGCCCCTTGTGGCTCCCCTGACCGACTTCTTTCGCCTATATATACTCATATACCCTGAAAACATCCGAGAGCACCACGAAACCCTACACTACTAGGAAAAGGCCTGCTAGTGGCGCACCAGTTTTGCCTACTAATGGCGCACTACTGGTGCGCCACTAGCACCACGCCATTAGAATTAAATACTAATGGCGCACCCCTGGTGCGCCATTAGTATCTGGTAAATATGGCCCCTGGGAGGCATACTAATGGCACACGGTGGGCTATACTAATGGCGCACTGCGTGGTGCGCCATTAGTATAGCCCACCATGCGCCATTAGTATGCCTCCCAGGGGCCATATTTACCCATGTGCCTTGGCATACTAATGGCGCACTGGGGGGTGATGCGCCATTAGTATCCTTTCTGCAGTGCGCCATTAGTGTGCTGAGTGCTGCGCCATTAGTATGAATATTAGGGATTTTTTTTTCTTTTCTGATTTTTGCACAGGTTACTAAACATATTACTACACATAATACAAAGAGCACAACATATGAACAGCAGATTTATCGAATACAATAGAAGATTAGTCTCCGAATACAATTCATCATATTAGTCTCCAAATTTCAAATACCGAACAAAGTTATAACATTACAAGTCTCGAAACTGCGAGTAGCGAGTTTGTCTTCACATTACAAGTCGATATCGATCATCTAAACTACCATCACATAGAAGAGAGCTGCGGTCATCACGATTAGCATCATCGCGATGAAACTGGTCTTCATCCGGTTCCTCCTCCACTCCCTCCTCTCTCCCACTAGATAGCGCGCGTATCTAACTTCCGCCTCCGCCCTAGTCGTGTACCCTTTGTAACTGTTACCGCTGAAATGGTGAACCTGTCTCTGACACTCCTCCTAGTCGTTGTAGACTCCGGGAACCTTACCCTTGTACACGACATATGACGGCATCTCTATATATGCACTAGCCAAACAAAACGTTAGTAGCAATTCACAGACAATACATAAGCAATATATAAGTATGCAACAAAAGGATCGGAAGAGAAAAGCAACACATTAATAGCACGACTCATGGTCCTACAAATAAATAGCATCGATTACATATAAGTTGAACGACTATCCAAACCAAAGAGACATACAAGTTCATTAAAGTTTAATATTACAACATGAGCCAATCGACATTTCAGAACTACATAGCATCACTACTTTCGACTCGACTCAGGGACCGGAGCGTGGATGAAGCCGCCGTCTTTCGTGATGGTCATGAAATCGCGGGCGTTGTCAGCCTACATTTGTAGCGTTGTTTCTATCTCACTGTTGAACGGTTGATGTCTAAGATAGAACTGCCCCGAGATACGAAGGACATCTTGATGGATGATTTCCGCAAACTCCGACTGGATGCGAAAGAATTCTTGTCTGATGTCCGCGTCCTGGATTGCCGACAAGCGTGCGGCCCAATCTTTGAGATTATTTGGTAGCAGAAGGTGATTATGTTCCCGTACGATCGCCCGCATGTGATGGAGGGCGTAGTTGGCATCCTTCTGACTGCCAGGCGGCTGCTTGACGCAGGAGAACGTCGTATTGTGGCTGAAGATGTGCTTGCCGTACTTATGAACTGGCCTGCTGAAGGTGCCTCCAGATTTGGCGTAGCCGGGGAGAACATCATCAAGAACTTTCTTGATATTTGTGTAGTCTATCTTCGACTGACGGTCCGGGTCGAAATACGTGGCCATGGAATATTTCGGGCTTAAGAGGATGAGTGTGCAATGTGTGTCACTGCACAAAACACGGAATGTTAGAAAAAAAAAAGAACGATCGAAATCTAAGAAATCATATGTTACGGGGCGGTGAGGGGATGACTTACTCGGGAAAGTAAGGCAAGAGGAAGTTATCCTTATCTGGGTTTGCCAGAATGACGCCTTCGAGGTATGAACTCGCGACTTGCCGGTCCCCAGCGCTGCCCAAGCTCTTGGCACGCATGTAGAAGGGGTCGACTATCACGATGTCTGGGGTCTTGTCTCTAATGATCCGCATCTCCATACTCAGCGAAAATAGCCGAACGAAGGTGTAGTGCAGCGGATGAAGGTTAAACATAGCGAAGATGTCATCAAACCGCAGGACGATCGTACCCCCGATGGCGCTATCCACAAAGCCCTTGCCCTCTGGCACCTTGGCCACGAAAACCGGGTATGCCACATCATTCTCGGAGAGACGCCGCTTCTCCAAAGAAAGAACACTGTCATGCAGACTCCGCATAGCACCGGTTGCAGCATTGAGCAGATTAGTCGGTAGCATCGGCCTACCCGCCACATGCACCCTCCACGAGATATCCTTAGGTGAAGGTGGCCCGTCCTGAGCACGGATCGTACTCGGTGCCGGCTGGCTCGCACCGCCCTTGTTATTCTTTCGTTTCCGTCCCTTCTTCCTCATCTCCTGTAATGGGATCGAGTTCTGCTCAGAGACCGCCTTCTTGAGTGTGTTGGGGCTGATAATATTCCGCACCTCGGCTATCTGAGGCTCGGTGAAGGCGGCAGCTGGAGGCGTCTCCTGAGAACTGAACGCCAGACGACGCCTGTTGCAATTGGGTTTCTCCGCGGTACCAGCTCGATCGCGGTCGTCTTTTTCAGGGTTGGGTTCTTGAGAAGGAGGCTCGAAGAATTCGTCACCGTACCCATGTTCGGCAAAGTACTTATCGACGTTGGTAAATGTACCGTCGTCGTTGTAGTCGTCGTCCGGATCCTGTGCCATATGCATGTCCGGATCCTGTGCCATAGGGATGTCCGGCATGTCCGGTAGCATTGCGGCGGTCTTGCCAAGGCTTGGCGCCGGCACGACTGGCGGTGTTGTCTGTGGGGTGGTGTCCCCCGCCCCCAAACGAATCTGGCTCTTCGGCCAAAGCAGGGGCCAGCTTACGCAGGCGCTGAGGGTCATCACATCATCTTCGTCGGCCCCAGTGGGTCGAATCGGAGGTAACAACTCATCGCAGCCTGGCAGCACCCGAACCAGTTCAACCCTATACACGGTGGGTGGCATCGGATTACCGTGGAACACGGGGTTGCCCGGTTGAACGATTCTGCCCTTGGCGAAATCGATCAACTCGCCGCCCACGAAGTGCAGGAGAGTGCATGGAACGTCGGCGGCGCCCTGCGAAAACATGTAGGGCGTCAGGGATGCCCAGTCAAAGGCAAGGAGATGAAGTCATCGGCCGAGAGGCTTAGTTACCGTGATGGCATCGAGCTCGCTAATGTCAAGGCACCGCCAACGGCGGGCGTGCAACTGACGGAGGGGCCGCTTGCTGGCGAGGTGCCGACCGGCATACACCCGGGTGCATTAAGCTCCAATGCCCGTGCCGGCCCCGGAGACACCAATACCGCCTCCGCCTGAGACACCAATGGCCCCGCCTGTGCGTTGTGCGAGTTGCTGGCCGTGAAGCTGGGAACCGGGGGCGGCCCCTATTGGCCGCCCGCAATCCACGCCTGCAGCCCCTCAATCAAGATAGGCACAATGGCGGTGAGCATCGTTCCCAGTTGTTGTTGCACTTGCTCTTGGACAATCTCCGGAATCCGCGCCACTTGTGCCTTGAGTTCTTGAACCTCGCGCGACTGGCTTTCCGAGCTGGTCTTTTTCTCCTTTCGCCCACCAGCGTTATAGTATGACGACCATTTTGTGGACAAGCCTTTGCAGGCCACACGACCAGCTGACGACGGCTTACTGAGCTTATCCTTGTTTTTCATTATGTTCAACGCCCTATTTAGAGTGCTGTCCCAAGCTGGGGAGCTCTGAGACGACCCCGCGCTACTGCTTTCAGTCTCCTGCGGAAGGAATGTGAACCATTTAGAAATTTGGCTTCATTAACTAGAATGCAACCATATTTGTAGCTAATTACGCGGGGGTGTATACCTTACCAGAACTTTCTCAAGCGCCATGGTCTTCGGATCCGTGGTAAGCTCCTTTGTTACCGGGTCCTCCTTGTACCGGGCCCTGACATAGTTCCTGGTCTGCTTCTCACGGTATTTCTCGAAGCAGGGCGGTAGGCCTTGCTCGGCACGCTCCGCGTCCTCCTTGTCCCATATAGGTTCCGCCACTCTGTAACCGCCGGGACCGAGTTTGTGGACCCCTAAGTTCAAGTCCCGCATCTCTTTCCCCCACTGACTTGATTCCTCGGATGCGCCGCTCTCGCACTTGATCTTGAACTCCTTGTAGTCATCTTCGCTTATCGAAGGATTTTTCGCCTTGATCTTCTCATAACTATCACCTTTGTTAATCATTCTCTTCACCGCGCTTCTCCAAGTAGACAGGGCCGTGCTCATCTTCGTGAGGGCGGCACTGTTCACTTTATTCCCTGAGAGGCGTGTGCTTGCAAACTCAGCGGGGAACTTGTATCGTTCGTGCAGCTTCGTGAAGAGGAGGTTGCGCAATTTCCCTCGGTCTTTATGCCTTAGGTTCTCGGTGTTGATCGAGACGGTGCTCCGGAGAATGCACCCGAGCTGAACCGAGTACCCCTTGACTAATTCTTTGGGCGCCGTTGGATCCCCGTCACAGTTCACTTCAGTAAATTCCTCCTTGACGGTGTCGAGCACGTTCGGGCGCCGGTCCTTCTGTTGCCTCTTTGGTTGGCTGCCATCTGTGCGTGCGCTGCCATCATCAGTGCTGGCATCCTCGACAGCACCATCAGTGGTGTCATCCCCGACACCACTAGGGGTTGTGTAGTCAGGATCGGTGTCTTCCGCGGCGTCCTCATAGCGGTGAGGTTCTTCCTCCATCTCCTGGGACAGCTCCCAGAATGCCTTGCCGCCCGAACCGCCGGCCTCATCGTTGTGGGCCATGTTTCGCTCTAAATAGGAAAAAAGTTTGGTCAAAAAGTTGGTTATTGTCAAGGAACAAGATCATGGTCTCATCATTTAGGGTTTGTCGACACCGAGGCATCCTAAAAGCTACGCTTTTATCATTTAGGGTTTGTCGACGCTGAGGCACCCTAAAAGCCTAAGCTTTCATCATTTAGGTTTTTATCGACACCGAGGCACCCTAAAAGCCAAGGTTTTATGGGTTTGTCGACTCTAAGTTGGGCCTAATCACTTGGCTCTATTGCCACCTATGGTTTAATGCAGCAAGAATAAAGGGGCAGTTGATCCTACTTAATTAAGTACTAAGATACCCCGGCCCATGCATTAGTCGCAAGTACCCCATATGTCCTATTTTTAGCAAAGTCATGCTAAAATTCACGGAAAATTTCAGCATGACCTTTGCTGAAAATAGGACATATGGAGTACCCGAATTTGCCGGAACGGAAGTTAATCAACATTCCGGCAAACTCAAGGGCCTCTCGGGGTACCTGCAAAATCATCTCTTCCTTTCTTTCTTCAGTTTGAAATAGTAGTGGCCATGGTGATGGACACAGAGGGCCAAATTGCCAGCCAGATTTGCCTTAAAGATATTGCTGGACACAGAGGGCCAAATAGTAGTGGCCATGGTGATGGACACAGAGGGCCAAATAGTAGTGGCCATGGTGATGAACAGTACAGGTACACCAAAAGCAGTGTTTTTGTCCCAACCAGTACAGGTTGTACTACTAGAAAACAGAAGAAATTTACAGCTATCCTAATAAAAACTTACAACCTGCAAGGAAACTAGAGATGCACACAAGTAATGGCTTCGTAAGGTGGATGCTTCATGAGGGGCACCGTTTTATAGGATCTCAACCACAGGGGAATTCTTTTTTAAAAGAAGGGTACAGTATCATGCTTATTAATTGATACTCATGGTAAGTGAACTACTCGAATGTTACATTTCAAGATATTCTTCAGTGCTATCCATCATGTGACAGAACAGTATGTAAGATTACTGAAAGTTCAGTGTGATAAGCCCACACAAAAGCTGGGTAACCAACTTACAGCTGACATGGTCAAATTTCAGTTAAGATTCAGTTAAGATACATACAGTAAAATCAAAACAAAAATGGACAGTAAACTGTAATTTGTTACACAGATTTTCCTACTGAAAATATAACTGAATGGATAGAAAAAAGGGTGAAAAGATAACTGAATGCTAGGCTAAAATGAACAGTAAACTGTAATTTGTTAACAGTTTACTGTGATTATCAGGTGTCATAATCTACTGAGTAGTCATGTCCCAGTCATGCATCCATGCATCCAGTGGCAACATCTTGCATACATGATCAGGAGTACATCAAAATCTATTGAGTAGTTCTTGTGCTCATCCAGTAGCAACATCTTTCATACATGATCAGTAGTCATGTACCAAATTTTTATTTAAACTGAATTTGCAAATCACCAAGAGCTCTACTAGTTTCAGACTAGATTTACACTAAATACACTAGAGTATTTGACCAGTAGTCATGTGAACTCTTTGAATTTGTAAACACTTCCAGACTTGAGCATTGAGAGTTCACAATTGCAAAAAATGTCCCTTGTTCCTGAACTTGTATTGTACTCCCCAATATTTGAATATGATATTCTACAGTTTTATAGAAAAACACAGTCCATGGGAAGGCTACAATCACTTGATCAAACACAGAATGTTCATGCAGAATGTTTATGCAGTACAGAGAAGTGTTGAAAATTCAGTTACCACTGTTGCCTTGTTGATCTGTTGTACTTCTTTGATCTATTGTTGCTATTTCCCCTGCTGTTAATCTGCTTCTTCACTCTCTAGTTGATGTAGTTCTTGATCTGCTGCGGAGGAACACAGGCAGGGCAGTGAGAGGAGCAACTCAGGTAGAGGAACAAGGTACTAGATCCAATTCAGGCCACGGTCGAGGGGAGCGGGGGAGGGAATGGGGAGGAAGGGGGAAGGAGGAGAGGTACCTGGGCGGTTGCGGGTTGGCGGCGGGATGGTTAGGGGCCGCGGCGGCTTGCTGCCCGGTGGGCGGCGGAGGAGCTGCAGTGGTGGGGGCGCAGGGGCGGCAGCGCACGTAGGGGCGGCGGCGTCGTGGGTCGGGGCTGCGGGGGGGGGGGGGGGGGGGAAGTGTGGCGAGGGAGGGACGAAGGGATCGGGCGAATTAGCTAGCTAGGGGGGAAGAGTACTAATGGCGCACCCCCTAGCGGTGCGCCACTAGTATGTTTTTTTTTATAGCAATGGCGCACCCCCGAGCGGTGCGCCATTAGAAATCCTTTTTTTAGATAGCAATGGCGCACCACCCAGCGGTGCGCCATAAGTAACCTTTTTTTTTGCACAGCAATGGCGCACCAGCCAGCGGTGCGCCATAAGTAATTTTTTTATTATTATTATTTTTTGTTGCATCTAATATTTTTTAGAAAATGAAAATGAAATAGTAATATTTTTTTATAAAAACAGTAATCGGCGGCGGTGGAGCGGGCCGGGGAGGGTGCGGGGGGTCGTCGGCGGCGGTGGAGCGGGGAGGGTGCGGTGCGTCGTCGGTGTTGGTGGAGCGGCGGAGGGTGCGGGGGGGATCGAGATCGAGATGGAGGGGGATGGCGATCGAGATGGAGGGGGATCGAGATCGAGATGGAGGGGGATCGAGATCGAGTGTCCTCATGAATATTCAATATTTTTTCATATTGAATATGAAAAAATATCATAAATTTTGAAAAAATATTCATGAATTCAAAAAGTGCCCATGAAATTTAAAAATATTCATGAGTTCAAAAAGTGCCCGTGAAATACAATCAAGAAATGAAGGCTACAATTTAAATACAATCGATCTGAGCTAGCTATCTGTTCACAATCTTCTTGCCCTTATTTTTCGTAAATGGAGTTCTTCTCTTGAACGGAGGTCCTTTAGGTAGGGTGGTCCTGCTTCTTTTTGTGGTGTATGCTGGTACTTCATCGTCGCCGTCATGTTCCATCTTCGGGTCGCCGTACTTGTCGAAGTCTTGCTCATTGGCGAATCCATCCATTCCGATGATCTTCCTTTTGCCTCTCCTCACGACAACACGACTGGGCTTTGACGGGTCCGTAATAAAGAAGCATTGGTCCACTTGGGAAGCCAGTACCCATGGCTCATTTTTCGGGGTGACGTTTGCGCCCGCGGTCTTGGATTTGGCTTCGGGTATAACCATGGTGGTGAAATACCGGTCTTCTTTTAGGACGCTCTTGGCCCATCTGACACGGAACATCGGGACCTTCTCTCCAGCGTAGCTCAGCTCCCAGGTCTCCTCGATCCTTGCGTAGTATCTGTCCTTGTCGTTACCGGTGTAGGATTCCATCGTTACCCCGGAGTTCTGATAACCATCGCTCTTCATGTCCTTTCCCTCGGTGTAGAATGTGTAGCCGTTGATATCGTACGCCTCATACGTCATCAGGTTGTGATCGGCGCCATGTGACAAGGCGAATATGAGTTGTTCTTCCGCGGAAGAATCCTCATGTAAAGGGTAAGACAGAAGCTTCTGCTTGAACCAACACGTGAAACATGAGTTGTGCTCTTCGATTATATCTCCGTCCGTCCTCTGTTGGCCTCGGTCATTGTACGTCTTCTCAATAAAGGTTTGGTGCTCTACCACCCAAGGATCGACCACGTCTATGTGTTGTAGTGCGACTAGGTTTGCTCTTTCAATGTCGGCGAGTCGACCTTCGAAGTCGACATGCATTTCGCGGCGACCAAAATATCTAGCTTGGAGGAGGAGGTGGAGAGAATGAAGTGGGGAAAGTGAGTGTGTAGGTGGCTATCCAAAATATCTAGCTGGTCCCAGGTTACTAATGGCGCACCACCAAAAAATGCGCCATTAGTAACCCTGGTTACTAATGGCGCACCAGCTGGCGGTGCGCCATTAGTAGTTTTGCAACAAAAAAAATGATAGTAGTGGCGCACGGGGTGACTGGTGCGCCATTACTAGTACTGCGCCCCGGTGCGCCATTAGAATTTTTGGAAAAAAGAAAAGAAAAAAATGTTAGTAGTGGCGCACCATGGTTGTGGTGCGCCATTAGTGTGATAGACACTAATGGCGCACCGCCCCACGGTGCGCCATTAGTATTTTTGGAAAAAAGAAAAAAAATGTTAGTAGTGGCGCACCATAGTTGTGGTGCGCCATTAGTGTCTATCACACTAATGGCGCACCAGCACACGGTGCGCCACTGCTATATAGTAGTGGCGCACCGCATGTCTGGTGCGCCATTAGTGTGCATATTGTCTATAGCCCTTTTCCTAGTAGTGATATTTCCACCGCCGCAACCTTCTGTACCTGTGAGATCCCATCTTGGGGCCTTTTCCGGCGCTTCGTCGGAGGGGGAATCGATCACGGAGGCCTTCTACATCAACACCATAGCCTCTCCGATGAAGTGTGAGTAGTTTATCATAGATCTTTGGGTCCATAGTTATTAGCTAGATGGCTTCTTCTCTGTCTTTGGATCTCAATACAAAGTTCTCCTCGATCTTCCTGGAGATCTATTCGATGTAATTCTTTTTGCGGTGTGTTTGTCGAGATCCGATGAATTGTGGGTTTATGATCAAGATTATCTATGAACAATATTTGAATCTCCTCTGAATTCTTTTATGTATGATTTGTTATCTTTGCAAGTCTGCTCGAATTATCAGTTTGGTTTGGCATACTAGATTTTGCAATGGGAGAAGTGCTTAGCTTTGGGTTCAATTTTGAAGGGGAGCCTGGGCGCAGTGGTAAAGCTGCTGCCTTGTGACCATGAGGTCACGGGTTCAAGTCCTGGAAACAGCCGCTTGCAGAAATGTAGGGAAAGGCTGCGTACAATAGATCCAAAATGGTCGGACCCTTCCCCAGACCCTGCGCAAGCGGGAGCTACATGCACTGGGGCTGCCCTTTCCCAGTGACAGCAGGGGCAGCAAGGCACGTATTGTATTGTTGCCATCGAGGATAAAAAGATGGGGTTTATATCATATTGCTTGAGTTTATCCCTCTACATCATGTCATCTTGCCTAATGCGTTACTCTGTTCTTATGAACTTAATACTCTAGATGCATGCTGGATAGCGGTCGATGTGTGGAGTAATAGTAGGAGATGCAGAATCGTTTCGATCTACTTGTCGCGGACGTGATGCCTATATACATGATCATGCCTAGATATTCTCATAACTATGCACTTTTCTATCAATTGATCAACAGTAATTTGTTCACCCACCGTAATACTTATGCTATCTTGAGAGAAGTCACTAGTGAAACCTATGGCCCCCGGGTCTATTTTCCATCATATAAGTTTCTGATCTATTTTATTTTGCAATCTTTACTTTCCAATCTATATCATAAAAATACCAAAAATATTTATCTTATTATCTCTATCAGATCTCACTTTTGCAAGTGGCTGTGAAGGGATTTGAGTGTAGCCTCCTACTGGATTGATACCTTGGTTCTCAAAAACTGAGGGAAATACTTACGCTACTTTGCTGCATCACCATTTCCTCTTCAAGGGAAAACCAACGCATGCTCAAGAGGTAGCAATTACCAACAGAATGTGATATAGTTTGTATGTATATATTAAAGACGACCCGGTTACGATGATGGATGAAAAGAACTAGGTCATAGATTGGGTTACAGCCCAAATAATGACATGCATTATTAGAAGAATTTAGACGTGGTAATGCCTTGTTGCTCATAGATGTGTCTCCCATGGACTACACAATTCGAGGTGTGTATCTCATGGACTAAACAATTTAAATCATTCAAATAGATCAACCATCTCGTGATTTATAGTTTATTTGGACTATGTCTAAAAACTTCTTTATGAGGCTAGGAATCTTAATTGTATAAAAGGTAGACTATTTGGAAGTTAGAATACATGAATTTCTACCCTATCCTTAGTGAGAGACACCACGGGAAAGTGTCGATGACTATGTGGTAGACCACAAACCATTTTTTCCCTAAACTCATGTTAAGCACAATATGTTCAGCCAAGTTTTCAATATACCTGAAGCAATGGTAGACGAGCAAACATATGCTTCTTCCGATGTATGTCAGATAAGGAAAGCACCTGGCCAAGTACTACTAGAGATGTGGTATTTGATTGAACTCCACCATCAAACATCATGTTGCTACTTTGCTTCTTCCTCGGTAGGTTATTGCTTATAAGACATAATGGTTTTTTCTGGTCATGTTTTTACTTTAAATACACATAATCTTGTCATTTCAAGGTAAAGACCAATCCCACAATGCCAAGACAAACAATTTTCGGCTAAAAATAGAGTACCGGCAAGATTTGATAAATATTTTAAATTAAAATTTATTTTGAGTTGTAAGAACATACTTACCTATAAAGAAACAAATACTAAAAAAGTAAACATAGCATGTGATACGCCTCCAATGTATCTATAATTTTTTTAATTGTTTCATGCTATTATATTATCAATCATGGATGCTTTATATGCCTTTATATGCTATTCTATATCATTTTTTGGGACTAATCTATTAACCCAGTGCCTAGTGCCAGTTCCTGCTTTTTTACTGGTATTTTAATTTTGAGAAAATCAATACCAAATGACGTCCAAACATCATGAAACTTCCTATTTGCATATGCTTGAAGTTGCTTGTCTTCCTATTTGCATATGCTAAAAGTTGCTTGTCTTGATAATTTGTTTACTTATAAAATGCCTACGCATAGGTAGTATGTTAGACTTTAATGTGTTTTTCACATGCTTCCTGATGCTCTCTTTTTGTTTCAATTACTATCTTTCTTGTGAGCATCGATGAAATCTCAAGCCTATCTTAATGGGTATAAAGAAAGAGCTTGTTGGGAGGCAGCCCAATAGTTTTTTTTTTTTGCTTTTTATTTCTGTTTTGTGTTCTTACAAAATTATTTCTACTATAATGATTGCAATTTTGTGTTTTATTTATTGTTTCTCCCAAGTCAAAGCCTTTGGGATGATTTGGGTAACCGTTGACTTAGTTCTGTGACAAAACTGAAACTTTTGCTCTCAGTCCAGGAATTTCTATAAATATCTGCAATGTGCTTTTGATATGAATTGTTTTACACATGATTGATATAAAAATTGCCCACGTTTTCCAAAAAAATTAGAATTTTTAGAGTTACAGAAGTATGATGTTTATTCGGATCATTGCGGACTATTCTGTTTTAAACAGATTCTGTTTTTATTGCATAGTGTGCTTATTTTTATGACGCTATGGATTATAACGGAGGGTATACGTCATGGAGAAGTTAGAATACGATAGGTATTATGCAATAATAAATTATGAATGAGTGTACAACAGTACCTAAAGTTTATGATATGTCTATTATACTAGCGGATCTCACGAGGTTTCTGTTGAGTTTTGTGTGCTGAAGTTTCATGTTTTGGGTGAGATCATGATGGATGAAGGAATAAGGAGCAGCAAGACCCTAACCTTGGGGATGCCCAAGGCACCCCAAGGTAATATTCAAGGAATACCCAAGCGTCTAAGCTTGGGGATGCCACAGATGGCATGCCCTCTTTCGTCTACAATCTATCGGTATTACTTGAGCTATATTTTTGTTCATCACATGATATGAGTTATATTTTTATTCATCACATGATATGAGTTTTACTTCGAGCGTCTTGTGCTATAGTAGTCTTTGCTTTGGTTTTTAGTTTGCCAAAATGATTATTTGTTGGACACACTTTTTGAGATGGATACACATATATCGTGATTTGTTATAATACTCTATGTGCTTCACTTATATCTTTTGAGCTAGGAAGTTGCTATAGTGCTTCACTTATATCCATTGAGCACGGCGACGGTTATATTTTATAGAAATAATTGCACTCTCATGCTTCACTTAAATCTTTTTGAAGTCTAAAAAACAGTAATGGCAATATGCACGTGTTACAAGACTAGGCCAAAAAGGATAGGTATTGAAGGGGAATATAATTAAAAAAATCATGTAGATCACTAAATATGAAACATATGGTTTAATTGTATTGATATCGTAATAAGATAGGATATTGGTTCATGATCACTGGTTAGTAGAAATATTGGTATTAAAACTTGTATTAACTTCTTATCTAAGTGTTGGTCATAACATGGTGGGGAGGTTTGAGCATTTTTATGTCAGAAATGAAATCCTTAAGTGCTATCATAATCAGGGGTGCGTGGTCGTTAACTCCTACCAACCTCCTCCCTACGGGCATGCGAGTAGTACTTTGCTTCGAGGACTAATAGGCTTTCACAATAAGTATATGAGTTCGTTATGACTAATGCGATCCCATGGATTATACCCACTCCTACCTTTCCGCAATTTACTAGCCTCTTCGGTACCATGCATTGCCCTTTCTCACCTCGAGAGCTGGTGCAAACTTCGTCGGTGTATTAAACCCCGTGATATAATATGCTCTATCACACATAAACCTCCTTATATCTTCCTCAAAATAGCCACCATACCTACTTATTATGGTATTTCCATAGTCATTCCGAGATATATTGCCATGAAACTTCCATCATTCCGTCCCATGAGTTGTGTGTTCTTCATCATATTGCTTTGCATGATCATATAGAGCTGACATGATATCTGTGGCACAGCCACCGTTCATCATTGTTATACATGTTACGCTAGATCATTGCACATCCTAGTACACTACGAGAGGCATTCATATAGAGTCGTCTTGTATACTTTTTTCTTATCGTTGTAATATCGAGATGTAAGTAAATAAAAGTTCGATGATCATCATTATTAGACCAATGTCCAAGTGAGGAAAAGATGATGGAGACTATGATTCCCCCACAAGTCGAGATGGAACTCAGGACAAAAAACAAAAATAATATAAAAGAAGGGGGAAAAAGATGCCAAAAAGAGCACCAAAAAAGAAAAAAGGGAAAAAAGAAAATATAAAATGAGGGAAAAGAGAGAAGGGGCAATGTTACTATCATTTTACCACACTTGTGATTCAGAGTAGCACCATGTTCTTCATGAGTCTCCTATGTTATCACTTTCATATACTACTGGGAGTTTTTCATTGTAGAACTTGGCTTGTATATTTTGATGATGGGCTTCCGCAAATGCCCAAAGTCTTCATTAGCAAGTTGGATGCACACCCACTTAGTTTCAGTTTGAGCTTTCATACACATATAGCTCTTAGTGCATCCGTTACATGGCAATCCCTACTCCTCGCATTGATATCGATTGATGTGCATCTCCATAGCCCGTTGATCGTGCATCACAACTTAAATGGATCATTTATTGTTCCTTGGCACGGCCCATTAGCAGATATTTTTTTCGGTCCACTCATCATTAATCACTTTGAAGATATTAATTTTTGGATACGATATTTAATACATCAATAAAAATGCTTCATTTGATTTAAAGAAAATTTTATATTACTTGGGGGATTTGTATATGCATACTGAAAAATAGTGACGCCACTAGTGAAAAGTGATTTGCAAATTCCCACAATAAGATTCTGAATAAAAGAATTGTGTTGTACTACAATTACTTGTTCATCCTAATTTGAAAATGTTCATGTGTTGTTGCGATCTTGAGCAGCTAAAGTGAGCACATGATACAAGTTGTTGTACCACTGGCATTCTACTAGTACTTCAAAACGGGCAGGAGTCACTCACGTCAAGTGAGATGGTATAGTTCCAGCCAAAACCTTGGTTGTGTATGGGCTAAGTTCTTGATTGGGCATATTCTCTCTGTAGGTCGCCATGTTTGGATACTACAACCTCCTAATCTCAATTGTATTCCTAAAAACATTCTTGAGTAATAAATAGAGCATGTGTTTAGCCTAAAAACTTCTCCAATTTTGTGTATGGTTTTTATCATAGCCAATTTTATGGTTGGTTTTTATCGGATTCAATTTTGTGTCGCAACTCGATATTTTTTGCCTTTTTATACCTTTCTTTGGTTTTTCTTGTATTTATGTGTTTTTTCGTTCCCTTATTCATTTTTCTTACTTTTTATTTTATTTTTGTGTTTTCCTATTTTTTATATTATTTTTTCTATTTGAATAATACTCTGACATTTTCAAAAATTGTAACACATTTTCAAAATACACGTACGCACTTTAAAAATTACATAAAAAATTAATTACTCGAACATTAGTCAAATGCATGATCAACAATTTTTACCATAGACATGTTTTCAATTACACTAAAAATATGTTTTAAATACACAATGAACAACCAAAATAAAAAAAACATGAAAAGGAAAATTTTAATGAAATGTTAAATTGAAGGAAAAATAAATAAAAACATTGAAAGAAGAGGCAAATAGGGGAACAAAGCAAAACGGAAAAACAAAACAATGAAACCGGTCCCCGACCATTGTGGGCTTTTGCTACCTATCTAATGCAGTGGGCATCAGATAGGATTTATCGTTCTCTTGCTGGTTCACAACCCCCCGCCCCCCTCTCTCATCATGTTTCCTCTGTTTTCTTGTTCCTTCGCTTCACAACTGCAGTCTTCTGCTATTCCTATAGATTCTTTCAATCCTCTGTTTTCAATACCTGCAGTCCGAACGGAGCCTTAGTTTCTGCAGAAACACGTGCGGTACTGGTCTGGCCGACACGTGTTCCATGCAGGTGAGCCTTGCTTGGTACGACACGCACCAGGTAGCACATACCTGCATCCCACAACTATACCTCGCTTCATGCGAATTAGAAGTGAAAGTCCCCTCAACGGACCCTCTAAATCGGCGTTGCTTGTTGTATTGTTACATTTGTCTACGTTCATTTTCTTTTTTTTTTGTTTCTTAGCTATGCTTATAATTTTTAAATATTTTAAAACCAAAAACATAGTAAATTTGAAAAATATTCACCATGCATTTGAAATATGCTAACACAATGTAAATGCATTTGAAAAATGTTGTATTGTTACATATTAATATTGTATATGTATATGGAAAATTTCACTAACAAAACGTTTACACTGTGTTATAGTTATGAAAAATATTTACACAGTGTAAACATTTTGTTAGTGAAATTTTCCATATACATAAACAGTATTAAAAATTATTTATAAAGTTTGAAAAAAATTGTACCATTTAAAGTAAATGTAATTCTTGTATTTAGAAAATGTTAAACATGTAGAAAAAGATTTTCCTTATGTATACGAACAATATACTATGTATATGTAAAAAGTAGACATCAAAATATGTATTTGAAAAAAAAATCATGTCTTTAAAAATTGGAACTATGTATAAAAAGATGTTCCTTATGTATACGAAAAATGTAAAATGTATATGAAAAATAGAGATCAAAACTTATATTTGAGAAAAAATGTTAATCATCTGTTAATTTTTTTTTGATACATGTATAAACATAATGTTTGTTACGTTTATGAAAAATAATAAACTTATAAAAATATGTATCTGATGTATATGAAAAATATACAATGTACATGAAAAAATTAGACATAAAAGCATATATTTGATAAAATTAGACATAAAAGCATATATTTTTGTAACATATGTTTGTTACAAAAATTGTACATCATGTATAAAAAATATATATATCAAAACATATATTTCCAGAAAAAGGTAATCATTTATTTAAATATTCCAGATGTATATGGGAAATATACATTATGTATGAAATAAAGTAAAAATTAGTTGAGGAAAAAGAATAAAAATGAAGACCAACGAAAGCTAAGAGAGAAAATAAAAAACAAAAACCCAAAGGAACCGATGGATAAGAGACGAACACATTGAAAATCGGCGAAATCTAATGAAAGCCAAGAAAGAAATAAAGAAAACCGAGAAAAAAGAAAAAGAAACAAAAACCCCAAAAAGACAAAGCATGCAAAACAGTGCAACACGTTGAAAGAACAGTGCATTAGTATTGTGCCTGCCCAGTACTGTGTGGCGACCCGATAAAGCTTCACGCCAGGTTAGGGTACATCCAATGGCGTAGCCTAGGGGACGAGCAGGAGCCTCAACGACGGAGCGAACTTGGAAGTATGTCACTAGCGATCCAATCGCGGGCACACTTGTACTTGGGAGCTCCTGCGTGACACTCTTTGCATCAAAAAGTCAACAGTTCGCACAGGGCATAGCCACTCGTGAGGTGGAAAAACACGAAAAAAGCAGCGCTAGCGCTGGGGTTCTATCCCCTAACTTCAAGGCAAGGCACAAGTAGGGGTAGCCGCTACGCCACATTAGCTTTTGTGCCAAACTAGCAGCGCAATGCTAAAAGAAGTAAACCGCAGTGGTAAAACTTAAACATTCAAAAACTCCCAAAAACAAAAACACAAGTGAGAGTTTGAACAGACGACCTCCTACTACCGAACGAGGTCACTAGCAACCTTAATTCCTAGGAATCTGTGTCTAAAATCTCAAACATTGCACGAAAATGTGAACATTTTTGGGTATTTGCAAGAATGTTGAATTTGTGAACAAATTTTATAAACAGGAACATGTTTTAATAAATGCAAACATTTTTCTTCAAAATTAACAACTTTTTCAAAACACAAATATTTTATGTAATTTCCCAAACATTTTTTGAATTTGCAAACAAATTTGGAAAACGTGAACAGTTTAATAATTTGTGATTTTTTGTAAACAGGAACAATTTATGGAATCCGCGTACATTTTTTAAATTTTTGTACAAAATTAAAAATACTAACATTTTCAGATATTTTAATCTTTTTTCAATTTTCAAACGTTTTCTAAAAGAAGTGAACAGATTTTGATGTATTACAACATTTTTAGAATTTCATAACTAAATTTGGAAACAGGAACAAAGTTTAAAAAATGGACAAATTTTTAGAAATTCTAACATTTTTTAAATTCCAGATTTTGTTGAAAAATTAAATAAACATGAAAAGGGAAACTGAAAGAAACAGAAAAAGATCCATAAAACCAGTAAAAATGACAGAAGAAGAAACAGAAAAAAAATGACAGAACAGAAAAAAAAACAGAAAAAGGAAATTAGAAAGGAAAGATAAAAACCGGTTCAGGAAGTTGTAGAAGATTCCCAAAACCAGTAAAAACCGGCTGGGAATGACCTAGAAGGTTCCAAAAACCAGAACCTGCAAGTACGATACAGTTAGGCCGGCCCAAGTCACTCGCTAGGTCACCTTGTGCGAATCGCCTACTACTCCCTCCGTCACGGTTTAGAGGGCATACATTTGGAATCGCTCGGATCTAGGTGAATCCCGATTGGCCCTGTTTTCCTTTGGGCGTGACTGAAAAAAATCCATGCAGTAACACCCCGGTGCCTAATTAGTTGAGATATTAATGCGTGGTAAACTCCAGAGCCACTAAACGAGGAGTCCCTCCCGCATGCACTGGTGGAGACGTTCACACCATGCATGCATCAATTACACCCCGACCTGAGCAGCGTAGGATTCACACGGTCGCATGCATACAGTACTGGGAGTAATTGCATTGGCGCCTCAAATCTTGTCTATTTTGGAAACGCACGTAAATCTAACTGTGCCTTCTAAACCGTGACGGAGAGAGTATTTGATACAAGATGCATCAAATAGGGTAATTACTAGGGAAAACCCTATTTTCTCAATGTGTAAAAGCCATGTAACAGCCCATTTAACAACGTGGAAAATTAGCCTCCGCCCTACTCTCGTGGAAGTTGGGTTCACGTGTGATCAGGCGCGGTTGCCGCCGTCCCATGCCCTTGTCGCCAGCCTGCCTATGCTCTCCCTGTACGCGGAGCTCAACTGATTCATACGGCGAGTGAGCGATGCAGCCTAATTCGTCAGTCTAGCCAATGAACTAGCCAAGGTTAACACAGCACACACTATTAATCTCTTTCAATTTTCATCCGGTGTCGGTGTCGAAATTATACAACAGATTTTGCTTGTTTTGTTGTGTGATCTAAGATGCTATGAAGAGTTCATATCTTCTATGTGTCCCATAAATTTTCATGATAAAAATTATCTTATACGATTTCATATCTGTTTGTCATGCCAAAAATTTATATATCCAACTTGTACAATATAGCTAATTCTAAGATTGCAATTCAATAGTTATGAACAAAAAAACACCCATTTTTAATTAGCCATTATTCCACATGTGGGTTGAATTTGGATTTGAAATTTCATGACAATGGAAGTCACGTGTTGTATATCTATTTTTGAGTATGCACGCAATTGTCAGGTCAATGCTGGCTCTTCATTGTCCATTTTCTGTGGCAAAGTTCAGTTAATTTCCTGGATCAATAATTCTACGCGTATCATTGCCACCTGCTGACAGAAGTAAGCCGGATATTGATATGAGCAAAGTTTCTCCTGATCAGCTTTCAAAGGATGATGATAAGAGCCTAATGAAACTTTTTCTTTGGACGGCAGAATAATGAAACTTGCTGATCTCTACTTCTCCCTAAGAATTAGTTACTAGCTGCAACAGCCAACAACCTAATTAAGACGTCACACACTCAATTGATTAGACCATTTCAATTGCTTTCATAATCTCTTTCCCACGCATTAGAATATATTTTGTGTCGTTCTCTGCTTGAGCAGCTGCAGTTTGCTACGTATGAGCAGTATATTTTATTATATACTAATTTTATACATGCACCTGCAAGCAAGAAGAGTTGCGTTGGGATTTTGCTTCTTGATCATTTACACTTGTTTAGTAAACTTTAAAAGTTGAAGTTTTTTTAGGACACTTTAGAAGTTCAAGTTAGTAACAGTAGAACTGCTCCTTGTTGGAGATGACACAGCATGACGGAATCATTCATATCTTAAGAAGAAGAAAAAATTCAAAAAACCAGGGATGCTAATTTGCATTTGTCAACAGATCGACGTGCTCATGTTAGCCCCATAAAGCTTAATATAATCTTGTGGAGCAAGTCCTTAGTGTTGCTTCATACAGGGATGCAGGACATAATTTCTACTACGTACTCTTGATTGTGTAGTTCACATGTATGACACCCCAAGTTATAAAATTACGAGTAAGGCGACCACACTGTTTTCGATCTTATTTGTTTTCGCTACCCTCAGTTAATATGAAGGTGTTCTTTTCTTGGAGGCGGTGTGTTTCCGCTGTAAATATGGATAAATCTCGCAATTTCAATGTAAAAAAGAAATCCACATCCCACCATGTAAAGAGAAGCATGCTATTTTAGCTCATAGTGTCATCATTGCCTGATAGTGGATAGTGGAGTTAGTGGATGCCATCAGCGAGCAACAGCTGGTTCCTGAATTTCATTGCACACGGTCAAATATAGCGTCACCACGCATTAATATTTCAAAATTACCACTACTAATTAATTGGAACAGTTTGACAAAACTGGTCAATCCTTGATATGTTCCGAACATGTATCAGTTCTCGTATACACTACCTCACCTTTATTCTATTGTTGTGACAAACTATAATCAACGCTAAATGGCAGAAGATGTCTAGTCGCATAGTCCCCAGACGGTTTCAAAATAGATGTCCTTTTAGAGTTTGGCACACAACTAAGTTGAGAGAGAGAGAGAGACTCAATCTTCAATTCTTTCCATGTTGGTTTCCTTTTTTCTCACAAAGATGTTAAATTGCCTCTTTTTCCTGCAACACATGTTAAATTCCATAGCATAACAATGTTTTGTTCTATACTGTTTCTTATGTGCATGCAATTTGGACTATCTTTTGAGACCTCAAAATGCAAAATAGTGTTTAAAACCATGTTGTAATTCGTGGAAAATGGTTTCAAGAAACTTTAGTGTTTCTTGTAACTAGTACCATACTTTTCGACTCAAGTTGGGCCAAACATATTTCATGGTTCGAAGTTTAATAATTCAAGATTAAAATTGTCATGGAGAATAATACTAAAATAGGGACATGGAGAACCAACTGGAAAAAAAACTACAAACTACATATAGTTTGCACTCTGCCTAAATATTTAAATTTATTCACTTGACCAAAGGTTATTTTTCTAAATAATAACCGAAACTCTAGGTCAATTAGCTATGGTTGGTCCCCCCCCCCCCCCCCCCCCAAAAAAAAAGAAAATTTGTTATAATTATTTGTCTTGCAACTATATTCAAATGGTTTGGAACTATTAATATTTGGTTCACCTCATTATGAAATTATACATGTATTCATGTATGCATGGAATTGTTTTACTTGTTTACCATCTAACTATTACTTACTGGAATGTACTTAAGTATTATATGCTTAAGGAAGCTACTCGGGTGTCAATGGAATGCAATATACTTTGGATGCACATTGGAAAGATTACTTGGGTACGTTGATAATTGAAAGGAACTAGGTTTCTAGGTCATGGGTTAAGTTATAGCTCTAATAACGAAATGCATGATTAGAAGAGTTTAGACATGATCATGTCATATTGCTTAGAGGTGTGTGTCCCATGGATTACACAATATGAATGATTTAAATGTATCGTGCTTGTGTAGTTTGATCTGGACTCTGCCTAAAAACTTGTCTATGAGGCTAGGAAGTCTTAATTGTATAAGAGGTACACTCTTTAAAAAGTCAGTATAAGAGAATTCTTAATGTAGCCTCTTAGCGCACAGCACCATGGAAAACGCCGAAGGATAGATGGTAGACCACAAACCAGTTTTTCCTACACCCATGTTAAGCACAATATGTATTGTTAGGTGTTCAATATGTCGGAAGCGGAAGTACATGGGCAAGCATACGCAGCTTTCTGCATATCACATGCATGAAGAAGCACCTGGGCAAAATACAACTAGAGATGTGGTATTCGGTTGAACGCCGCCATCAAATGTCATGTTGCTACGCTTGCTTTTTTCTTTCATAGGTTATTCTATGCTTAATTTCAGAACATTTTTTAGGGTCATGTATCTAATTTTAAATATATAAAATCTCAAGATATCACGATAAAACTCCAATCCCATCAAAGGGAGCTTCAAGTTTCTCTAATTTACTTAAAAAGAACGTAAGGTTCCATTTTACGTCAATTTTTCTCCCTACGACCTCTTCGTACGTCCTCCCATCCACCACCAATTTTTTTGGTTTTCCATCCCGTTCTGGTTTTCATCAAATCAATCTTCTGTAAAACAATAAATCAAATCAATCTATGGTATACAATAAATTCATGGTCCATAAACAAATTATTTCTTATGCTGATACTAGTCAGACATCTTTTGTACCTAATAAATAATAGTAAATTCACATTCCATAAGCAAATAAATAGCAGATCAATCACATGCAGCTATATATTTTATCAATTTAAGCAATGGTAGGAAAATTTGCACTTTTATAATAAGAACATAATCTTATTTTGTCTACCTGGTTTGCATCAAGATTTGTCCCGTATGGTCCTCTTATTGCGTTAAAAAATATTTACCACCCCCTGTCGGTAACACGGGAGCACATACCTACTACTACTAAAAAAATAGGATACCAGCTAGATTTGATAAATATTTTAAATTTACATTTATTTTGAAGAATAAGAACTTACTAGAGAGGCAACATAGCGTGGTGCCCCAAGAGAAAAAAAATAGAAGCTCAGTATATACTGAGCTTAGATGGTTAGGTTCCTTGTGATGAAACCAGACCAACAAAGTTCCTTGACTTGGCATAGGTGGTCGCATATTTCCTGCATTTATTTCAAGTTTGTCGTCTCTTGGAGGTACTCATAAAGGTAAGGAGTGTGCGTACATTCATAGGGATGAGTTTGTATGTAAGCATCTTCGTTTGTACCGTGTTTCTTTAAAAAAAATCTTCAGTTCATTAGATTTAGTGTGTTGTGCAGAAGGGGGAGGATATGTAGAAGTAAGGAATGCTACGGGGTTTACATTTTGGGTTTACATAAGTGGACCAGGTAAAAAGCCACGGATTTGATCAATTGGGCTGGAAGGCTCAAAACTTACTTTCCTGTATGTCCTACGTCCGTGCATGCATGCAATGCGTCATACTCCCTCGTTCTTAAATATAAGTCTTTTTAGACATTTCAAATGGGCTATCACATACGGATGTATGCGGACATATTTTAGAGTGTAGATTCACTGATTTTGCTCCGTATGTAGTCACTTGTTGTAATCTTTAGAAAGACTTATATTTGGGAACGGAGGGAGTATATGCGTTACATGTATATGCTCTTTCCATGCTACTTCCTGTATGCCCAAGTTTGAATACTTTCTTTCCTTATTAATCAATTATTCTGCACAAATCATTGGTACCTGCTCTTTCTTTTTTTGCGAAAAATCATTGGTACCTGCTGACGCCATTGACAAATTGATAAGAGCAAGATACTTCTCAATCAGCTATACTTCAACGGATAATGATAACTGATAAGAGCATAATGCTATCTACTTCCCGCATATCCGTATGTTGCGTCACAAGTTATTTAATTTTCACCTGTCGCAATTGCTCACAAGTTTCTTTTCGCGATGAATATAGCCAACAACTTAACACGTTATATGTCCAATTGATTTGGGATATGTTGCAGCTTTTTCTTTCTTTCTTTCCAACAAATTAGAATATATTTTGTTTCGACCACTGCAACACTGCTTGAGCAGCTGCAGTTTGCTATGTATGGGTAGTCCGTTCGTGTATATATAATACTTCCTCCGTTTACAGTTATAAGATGTTTCACTTTTTTTCTGATTCGAATGTATATAGACACATTTTAATGTGTATATTCACTCATTTCAGTCCGTAAGTAGTTTATATTAAAATATCCAAAGCGCCTTATAATTGTGAACAGGGGGTGTACTAATTATACATGCACTTGCAAGCAAGAAGAGTTGAGTTAGAATTTTGCTTCTCGATGATCAACACTTGTTTATTTAAAGATTCGATCACTTTAGAAGCAACAGCCAGTAGTATTGCTCCTTGTTGAAACTGACGCACAGGATCACGCACGAGAGTAGTGGTAAAGCTATACGGAATCAATCATCGAGCAATATATTCGTGTGTTATTAGAAAACTAGGGGTGCTAGCTTGCATTTGTCAGTACATCGACGTGCTCTTGTTAGATTCATCAAGGTTATAGTCATGTGGGAAAATACCATTTATTGTGTATTACAAAGTTTTTACTCAGTGGTCGAGTTTTCATTTCATATATACCCAATCTTCCAAAACATTAGAACAAATATTGCCATGTCAAGGGAAGCCGTATTTTTCCTTATGTTTTACTAGGTATTAATGGTGGATACCATTGGCCAGCAACAGTTGATTCCTGAATCTCTACGCACATCGAGGCTTACAAGTTGCCAAGTCAGCCATTTTGAAACAATACAACACTGTCAAATACATTATCCTCACACATCAATATTTCAAAACTAGGCAGACAAATTTTCGAAAACATTATACCACCTCTAAAGATCCCATCACTTTACAACGGTGAAGCAACACTCCCCCCCTCCCCCCAACCCACCCACCCTCCAACGGCCTCTATGCATAGCGTCGTGAGGTTTGGGGAAGCTGACTATTTTTTGTCATTCTTTTAGGTGTGTTTTTGTTGTTCGTCTCGGCTCTGACGATGGTGATAACATCAGCTTCTCAATTGTTCTTCTTTTCCTTAGATATGGCGACCTTGCTGCTAGGCGCCGATCATGATGTGAGTTTATGTTGTGTCAATTTGAAGTTCTAGGTCACGTGTTCTGGTAAACGATGATAGTACTTTTCTTCATCTTCTTTAGGCTTGATGATCTATGGTGTGGATCCCAGTTTCCGGGAGCGGGGACATGATCCTCAAACTCGGATGATGCTCTAGAACATGTGCCCAGATTGTTTTCTTGTTCCGCCCGACTCTTCTTGTTGTGGATTTAAACGGACCTTCTGTTCTATTCCGGCTAGAATGTGAACTCAAGAAGGTTTGTTATGTTGATAATTAAGATTTCAACTTTGAAATTAGTTTCGTGTTTTTCCATGTTTGTTGTGGGTCCCCATGTGGAAATTATTTCATTGTCTTATAGACAGATGATTTTGGAGCTCTTGTAATTCTATTGCCAACCGGTGTTTTCCGCTTTATCAGTTTAAAAGAACCATAAAAGGTTTGATGAAACTAAACTAATATTCTAACTTAATTTCATCTCCTAGTTTCATAGCCTTTCTGTTTTTCTCACAATTATCAACACACTACACAAGATTGTGTTTGTTGTGATGAGCCTTAATTTGTACACCATTGTAACTTTCTAGTTGCATGGTCTATTGGTTTCGGTATAGAAGGAATTTTAGGATTGTCACAAAAACTAGGAGTGTGAGCAAGAATGTATATAATATTGCCCGTCTGTTATTTGTCGTTGGCATCAACATCTGGTGACTCCCTACCGCAGTTACAATAAGTCCTTGCCCCCCGCAATGTGGAGCTGGTACCACACGAAGTTAGGGTCATGGTTTGCCATCGGCTTGTGCTAGACAGAGACAGTCGCGAATTCCCCTTGTACTTATTTTGTACAAAATTCGTGAGGGGTGTTCTTGTAAGGTTTGCCTTTGGTAAAATATGTAGCTTTTGGACTTCGCAGAAAAAATGTTAATGGTCATCCTTTTTATCATGAAGGCAATAAGTTAGCTCTTTTATCTCTCGAAAGCAAAACCATGAAACATAACATGGGTTAAGTACATATTGTTACCTGGTGGCCACAATGACTTCAAACGCACTGTAGTATTGCATGAAAAGTACATTTAGAAGATTCAAGGACGAATTCATCTTGTGATACTAGCAATGAGTAAGATTCCATCACTATAGTACCAAGCATTTAGTCTATCCTAGGCTCATTGAGCTCTAAAATTAAAAAACTTGAAAGCACATATAAAAATATCAAAGAAATTAACAAAATATTATATTTGCATGTAGGTGTACATCTCTATGTAGAATACCATTTAGAAATGCCTTATTTTTTGGGCTTGATCTATAATAGCAAAACTGGTAGGTATATATATTATTCATCGTAACATTTCTTTCTTTGGTGCCCCCCAATAAACAATTATTAGTTCAGTTCTATTCGTGCATGGTTCGCGTATATAGTACTTACATGTTAATTTATTTTCCATATTTTTCTTTCATAAGGGTCCACAAGAGACTAAAATCCATATGGATTTTCCTGGTAATGCGTATGTACTACATCAAATTAAACAATACGTTCTTAAAGGAAGGAAATATTGATGTATTTTTTTATCATTAAAAACAATTACAGACCCGTGAATTTCTTAGATTGTCTACAGTCGAAAATAATTCTAAACATGCAATATATAATTGCACATTTTTTCAATTTACTAGTCAAAGTAAAGAAGACATCAATAACTTTGAAGCATTTTTTCCTTTAAGAACGGAGCACCAGCTTGATTTAGTATGTATATCAAACTAATATTTTTGGAAGAATAAAAATGGAGGACCAGCTATATTTAATATGTATTTCAAACTAAGATTTTTGGAAGAACAAAATAACTTTGAAGTTTTTTATTTTAAAAACGTAGCACCAAATAGATTTAATATATGTTTCAAAATAATATTTCTTCGATTGTCTGCAGTAAAAAAATCTAAACATGCAATCAGCTTTTGCATATTTCTTCAGCTCACTAGTGGGAGTAAAAAGGACCCAAGCAACTTTGAACCGTTTTTTATGTTTTAAAAATGGAGCACCAACCAGATTTAATATTTATTTCAAACTGATATTTTTGGAAGAATATAAAAATATAATAAATGATGCAACATTACATGCACCAAGTTAAAAACCATAAGCTCTATATAAACTGCACTCTAGTTAAGTAATTACATTGGGTTTGTTGTGAAAAAAATGGAAAGTGGTATAAATTTATGAATGCTACAGGATTACTATGCAGAAGACTACTTGTCATATTAATGGATGAGTTTTTATAGGCACCCAATATGTAGCATCTGATGTATTTGCTTTTTTATTGTTCAACTTTCTGAAATATTTAAGGTGTGAACCCACCCTAAATAACTAGGTTATGGTTTGCAGGGTGGTTTGTCTTCCTAAATATGGGGAATCTATATTATCTTTAATATGTAGAGAATCTATTAAATGAGAAGGTCAAAAAAAATCAACCAAGTATGATTATTTGTGTTCCATGCAAACGTATTAGAGATAATGAGTTTTTCTTGTCATTTTTCCATAACAGTATATGGTAATATATTTTTTGATGGTTTCTTAACCAGTTCATAGAATTTCCTATATAAATGGAAATTTCCACCTAATTCGGAAGACCTCAAATGCAAAGCAGTTTTAAACAAGGGTTGAGCTCATGTTAGCTGCTATCAGAGATTCCAGTGCTTAATGTCAAGAGAGCTCTAGTTTAATGTTCATGTTCAGCAATAAAATGATTTAGGGTTAAAATTGATCTTTTTCTAAAATTAGCCGAGTATAGTGGATACTCAAATTTTAGTGTTATTCCGTTAGTGATTGTTGTGAGAGAATAAGAATATACTAGAAGACAAAAGCATCAGCTTGTTTTATTACGACGGTCATGGTGTGCTACTGTCGGTTCAGGTTCGCTTCAGCTTCCTCTTTGCTGGAAATGGTTGGAGTGCTTGCCTAGGGTAGCTGGAGGGGCTTAGGGCTCTAGGAGAAAGCCTTGGTTCAATTGGGATGGAAGGATACCGGCGACGATTCTCTTGGTGCTGCCGCCGAAGGGTTCCTTCTCTCCACTAGATCATGGCTTGTTGGTTCGATAGTTGTCGTGGTGGTTATTGGTGTGGCCGAACTTTTCCCGGGGTCTGGTGGGGCTGGTGTGAGTGGCTCTCGGCGAAAGGCCTTCTTGAAGGTGTATTCGAAGAGCTCGCCCACACATCTCCGGATTGTAATCATATTTGTGGTGGAGTTCGAGTTGGCCGATGTCGTCATGGTTGTGGGGATTTTACACGATTGTCCCTTAATCAATCGCGTGGTCGGGTTTTTCTTTGGCATGGTTGTCCCTTGATCATCATACGATGTAGGTTTTCGGCCTAGTTTCCCTTACAAACTAGGCCACTCTGTTTTTTGTTTTTCTATCTTGATGAAAATTGGCAGTGCTGCTGGTTTGCACGTCAAAAAAAGAAGGAGAAAACATATCATCCTCACTTGCACCAAATTGAAAAAACCATAAGCTTCACGTGTATTTTACAATGATAAAATAATTACATTGGGCCACTTGACCAAAGGTTTTTTTCATCAATAATAACAGCAAAACCCAAGGTAATTAGTTTTGGTGGGCCTCCAAGCCACCAAATTGAGCACACTGTCATCTCAAAAGGAAATGATCTATGTGCGTCATGCCCTTCCATTAGGCACATCTACTACTACAAAATACCCCTAAAAAAGTTACTATTACAAAATCACCTTAAAAAAACTACTACTACAAAATATGGATTAATGTCTTCATCCAATCCAGGAAGAAAAAAAGAGAGAAAAGAGAACCTAAAGTAGTAGTAAGTACACACACAGATATTAATTGCTGTCCGGCAAAAACCCGGGAATAGAGGGAGAGGAGCGCTAGTAGCCGACGCAGTCCACCGCCATGGTGCCGGCATCCAAGAACTGGTGGAACGTGTACCCAGCGGCTGCGGCGTCATGGCCGCACTCGCCGTGATCGACGTCGCTGCCACACAGATCGTCACACGGCGGTTGGTTCAGGTCGAGCCACAGCCCGCGCTTGATGCCGCCTGCGCTGCCAACAACCACAACGGCGTTGCTATTGTCATTAGGGTTGTTGGTCGTTATCGCCGGCCGCACCGCCGTGACGCCATGGCCTCCAGCAACCATGGCACGGTGACGCCTCATGTGGCCGCCGAGCGCCTGGCCAACGGCGAACTCAAGGCCGCAGATGGAGCAGCCGTGCATCTTGGGCTTGAAATCGCCGTCGCCATCCAGACGTGGCTTCTTGTGGCTGGCACGGTGCCCGCCCAGCGCCTGGAACGACGGGAACACGCGGTCGCACGTCTTGCACACGAACGCGCGCTCTGGAGCGCGGTCGCCGCGCGCGGGCATCGGCATCGCCTGCTCCCGTGATACGAGCAGCAGCACGCGCGCCATCTCCCTCTCCTCGAACGCAAATCTCTTCATCATTGCACCTCACTGGATGAAAAAGAAGCAGCACAGATGGACAAATGGATGAAGAAGAAGAAGCAGAGATGGACAAATGGATGAAGAAGAAGGCATCGGACTGCATCTGAATTTATAGACAAGGAACTAAGCCATAAAGTAACCAGCCAGTAGCAAGGCAGCAGTGACTCTAACCATCTCTGCATGAGTTTCTGATTAAACAAACAGCACAAGCTACCCCTACAACAAGACCAAGAAGCATCTGCCGCCTTCTGCAAGTGCACGTAACGCGGCGCCATGGAAGTATTGAACTATGATGCACCTCTTCTTTTCTCTTGGGCTAGCTAATGGATAAATATGCAGCAGCTAGCAGTGGCAGACGATCGTGCATGATGATGATGATGCATGATGCAGGCGGCCAATTAGATTCTGGGTCAACTGTTCCCTCTTCTAGAAACATGTCCCGTTCCAGAGAAACTGAGAAAACAAATTCAGTATCCAATATGAATTTGGATAGACACCACTTGCAGATTCTTGCCAAGATTCAGTGAAGCCTGGCACAACAACAATCAAACTTCATTTCACGTAATTGCGTTTGAGCCCAGGCTCATCTGCTCCCCATGAATAGATCCTGCAGAGCTTGCTTGTGTTAGGTCCATGAGTTTGGCCGTGACTCATGAATGACTAGACCAACATCGCAATCTGGAAAGACAATTATGCTTCATGAATAATTAGTTGCTGCTTGATGAATGATGAGCTCATTCAAGAAACGCCTCATCGCTGTCCCAAGTAGCCACATGAAACAGTATCTTGAATCTGATACGTAGCTTGTGCACTCACTCAGTAACCAACAATGCTGGCTGGCAGTACGAAGAAAAGGCCTCTTCCAGTTTGTGGCTTCATCCAGCCGAAAAGCCACCTTAATTAAAACTACTGTTAAATAACCATCGGAGTAGTAGTAATACCTAGCCGGATCTATATGTATTATCTGGCCCGTACCAAGCTGCACATCTTAACCTAATTTTATGCGCTTTCCAGAAGTTGTCTGTGCTCAAAATTAACTTCTACAAGAGAGCATTTCCGTAAAAGAAATTCTACGTCAGTTTTTATTCCTGGTGAAGACTCTTTCACTGCAAATTCAGAATTTGTCCCTTCAAGTATCTGAGTTTTCCTATCCACTTAAAAAAACTCCGGAATGCTGACGAAAAAGAGACCGGATCGCTTTCAGACGTACACTTTAGGCGTTATACAGACTCTTCATGTTTTTGTATCTCGCCTTTTTATTTTTTGTTTGTGTGAGAGGACCTTATTTGGCTGTGTGCATTGTAGTTATGCAGAGGCCGGGTGTAATGCTTAAATCTTTTAAGTAATAAAGCGCCCCTTTTCAAATAAATATCTTTTTTCGAGATGCCAAGTGGTACATAAAAGGCTCGATTACTTTCATCCAGGTTTCAACGGCAAAATGACATGCATAAATGATATACTCCTTATTTCAAAATATAAGGTGTATTTTGTTCTATTACATCCTGTCAAACATACAAAAGTTTGACTTCTGAAGAAATGCATACACCATATATTTGGAAAGGTGGAGACTATATATAAACTCGCAGATTGGAGTATATTATGTAGACGCCGATATCATGTTGGCTTGAGAAGGCTGCTTTGCGATTGATTTCTAGGCTCCTCAATGCTCAGTATAAAGTACCTAAAAATAAAACTCGATCGCGAGTTCACAACTCAATGACAAGCCTGGGGATGCCCACTTCTGGGTGGGCTTACGAAACTGAAATCCGCGCCATTCTGAAATGACTCCTTTCATATCCATAGTGAACCAAAATTAATTTGGTTTTGGATGGACTTGGTTGGGATACACTCCACTTTCTAGACAATATTTACGCCTTCTCAACCTGGCGAGAAAAAAATATACGTAACTACGGCACACGCCATAAGCACTGCTCCCTGAGTAGTTCCATGAAACCTTTGCTCCATTTATACAATCTGGTCACAGGATTGCTCTAGTGCATTTAACCGTGAACAACACCAATGTAATCTTCGTCAAAACGGGGCTTTCTACACGAAATTACTCTGGCATGCCGAGAAAGTTTCCAGAGTTCTATTTCCCATGAACAAGGTTTCTTTTAAGGTACAGGTAGGGCTTTATTAGCCACCATCTTTGCATGGCATCGACGTCACTTAGTCTATTAGACAGTTCATGCATCATGCAGCATGCAGCTTTGCATTGGTTTGGTAATTGGTAGCATGTGTGATGTGTGAGCCTCTGGACCATACCCATCTCAAGCCAAACCTGCAGCTGAGTTGAGCCTGATCTAGCTCCCTTCGACGTTAGCAGCCAACAGTTTATTAATCACCTGGAGCATGCTTGAACAGCTTCAGTTTTCTGCATACGTATGTACACCACCATTATTAATCATATATATAAAGCCGCAAGGAGAGTTGCAATGCAAATTTGCTTCTTGACTAACACTTGTTTAACCTTGAGCAAGAAGGTATACTTATTTGCATGCACACATGAGAAGCACTACGTACTATGGACTAAACTAAACTAGCTAGGAAAATTCAGGCCTCAAGATTCGATCGCTTTAGTATAGTAAGTAACAGTTCTACGCGCTTCTCCTTGGTGGTGGAGTCACCAAGGCATCAATTCTTGTGTTAGAAATATTTAGGGATGCTTTGCATTTGTCAACATTTGTGTGCTCATGACAACCTCATCAAGCATTACATGATTAAGGGGAATAAGAGCTTTCTTTACTAGTACATGCAACTACCTAGCGACGGGAGAAGGGTAGGATAACTACTACACTCACCCGGTATCGAATTATTTTTAGGAATCTGTCAAACACTGTTTCATGGAATATCAATTCTTCATATCCCACAACGTGTCCATTCCTGACTAATATGGAGACAAAATGTGAGTTATCTGCCAAAATAAATAGAATAAAGTCAGAAAGTATTATTTTTTTAGAGACCAGGTCTCAACTATATATGTATACCATAGCACATTTAAAAAAAATTGCTCAACTAATGTCCACGATAAGAAAAAACTAGCGAATCATTTATTTCTTTAAACTGGTGTCATCACTGAATATTGTCTCCGTAAAATGGTGTAAAGAAATGGCCTAAGGTCAAATATATATCCTTCCACCACATATACTAATCCTACATAACTATTAATGATAATTAATTCATGAAGATTTAGCCAAATTATCTAACCATTAATATGTTTTGAACTATGTATTAACTCTCATTCACATTATTCAACATAACTTTATTCTTGAGACAAGACATGCATAAGCCATGTGTCATTGTGGAACTATCCATAGATTACCGAAAAAAGGCTTTCGCCCCGCTTTATATTATAAAGCCAACCGCACAACAAGCATCCAACAAGGTCCAACACACACACACGCACACACATACGGAGGTCCATAGGAACAAATAGTACACGAAAGGGTCAATGCTGAGGGCACAGCACAATAAGCCCTAAACCCAAAACACACACGCCACAAACCACATAACCGCCAGGCGGTCTAGTCAGGCTCAGGTGGAGGAGGCGGCAGCGGGGGAGCCACGCGGAGCGCCATCGAGCGCCATCGAGCGAAGATCGGGGGAGCCACTCGGTCCTAGGGGCGGCTAAGCGGCCGCTAAAGCTGCAGGTAACTACACAATTTGAAGATTGAGTCAGTCGCACGACGGAGGGGCACCTTCTGAATAACAAGCTTATTTCGAATGTTCCAAAGCGTCCAGGCGAGAACCCCAACGCACAGCCATCTAATATGGCGGTAGCGAGCAGGGCAGGCGTTAAGCTCGGTAAGCAGGTCGGGAAAGTTGGTATTACACCACTGTCCGCCAACCGTTTCGCGGAAGCAGGCCCAAAGGAACTGGGCAGAGTGGCACGAGAAAAAGATGTGGTTAGCATCCTCAATCGTGCCACAAATGGGGCACATCCCATCACCCGGGCCATTACGCTTGAGGACCTCAACCCCAGAGGGGAGGCGTCCACGGATCCATTGCCACAGGAAGATCCTGATCTTCAGCGGGAGACGGATGTCCCAGATCAGGCTAAAAGGTTCCGGGGCCGTCGAGGGAGCAATGGTGCCGTACAGGGACTTCGTGGAGAAACGTCCAGAGGGCTCGAGGCGCCAGGACAGAACATCCCGGTCCTCCGCCACGTCCATCGGCATAAATGCGATGTCTTGGAGGAGGGAGTCCCAGGCGGCCACCTCAAGGGGGCCAAAGGGGCGCCGGAAGGCGAGACGCCCTAAGTCAATAAGGGCCGTCTCGACAGAGACCCGAGGGTCAGCCGCAATGGCAAAAAGTTCTGGGAAACGCGCCGCCAGGGGGGCGTCCCCAAGCCAGCGGTCGAACCAAAACAAGGTCGAGGCTCCGGAGCCAACTGAGATGGATGTGCCGATGCGTAGTACGGGCAGAAGCTGGATCACGGACTGCCAGAACTGGGAACCACCCGTACGTTGGCAAAAGGCAAGAGGTTGGCCACGGAGGTACTTATTACGGATGATGGGGAGCCAGAGGCCTCCCTCCCCATTGGCAATACGCCACAGCCATCGGGTCAGGAGGGCAATGTTCATGCGTCGGGAGGACAGGATCCCAAGGCCCCCTTGGTCTTTGGGTTTGCAGATGTCGGGCCAGCTCACCATATGGTACTTCTGCTTGTCGCCCTCGCCAACCCAGAAGAACCTCGACTGGTATTTGGCCACCTCCTAATGGAGGGTCTCATGCAGGCTGTAGAAGCTCATGAGAAACCAGAGAAGGCTAGCCAGCGAGGAGTTGATTAGGATCACCCTGGCAGCCTTCGACAGCCAGCGTCCCCTCCAGGGTTCGACCCTGTGCTGCATTCTAGTCACCGTAGGGCGAAGATCCGCGACGGTGAGTCTGGAGTCACTAATGGGCACCCCAAGTAGGTGGTGGGGAAGGTGCCCAGGCGGCAGTTAAGCCGGTCCGCAATGGACAAAGCTTCGTCCGGGGGGTAGCCGAGGACCATCACTTCGCTCTTGTCGAAGTTGATGGTGAGTCCCGACATCTGTTGGAAACACAGGAGGAGGAACTTCAGGTTGGCGATGTCGGACACGGAGCCCTCCACCATGACAATGGTGTCGTCCGCATATTGGAGGAGGGAGACCCCTCCTCCGTCCACAAGGTGGGGGACAACGCCCCGGATATGGCCGCAGGCTTTGGCCTTATCAAGGATGACCGCAAGGGCATCGACAATCATGTTAAAGAGGAACGGGGAGAACGGGTCACCCTGGCGAACCCCACATAAGGTGGGTAAGTAAGGCCCGATCTCGCCGTTAATGTGGACCGCCGTCCGGCCGCAGGTGACGAGTTGCATAACCCGTGTCACCCAGCGGTCGTCGAAGCCCTTCCGAAGCAATACTTCCCGAAGGAAGGGCCAGTGGACCGTGTCGTAGGCCTTGTGAAAGTCGAGCTTAAGGAACACTGCACGGTGGTGCTTGGATCGAACTTCATGGAGGACTTCGCCGACGTCGGTGCCTCCCCCCGGATCCCCCCCGATGGACCCCCCTGGGGCGGATGCGCCGCCGCCTCCCGCCTCCCCCCCGGCTCCCTCCCCGGCCCCGGTTGACGACGCGCCGGCCCCGGATTCGCCGGCCCCGGACCCGCCCTCTCCTCAGGCGGGGTCTGGTGCCCGTATGATCCCTCTGGCGCCTGCTTCCCCGACTCGTCTGCTGCTGGTGGCCTCCGAGGAGGTGGTCACCCCCGTCGCCTCCCGCCCGCCTCGGTCGGTGCCCTACGTCAAATTGTAATCATATGTACTAGAATATCTACATGTATAATTATGTGGAGAATTCGGCTTGTAACAACAGCTGCCAAGTTAAGATATCCTTGCTACTATAACAAGCATTTCATATAGAATAATAGCTAATGGGCGCTACATCAAGATAACTTGTTAAAAGAAGGAAAAAGAACACCTAGGCAATGTTCTCATCATCAAAAACAGCTTAATATATATTTTGTTTAAATAATACAGTACCAGCTAGCTAGCCTTGATAGTGCACCAAATTTCCGTTTTGATATGCATTTCAAAGTTCAAGAAGTTTATCCTGAAACTCAAACTATGGTGCTAGGTCCAACTTGAACCTAAACTACGAAACAATACATATTACCCTAAACTTTCTAAAAATTGTTCCGTTCCAACATAACTTTGTTTGGATAGTATTTTGGCATTTTGGGGTATTCGAAAAATGTGAAAACAATTCATAAATTTAACAAATGCCACGAGATCTAGGAATTGTGAGTAGTAGTTTATCTAAAAACTATGACCATTTATGTCATGTGCAGAAACAACAAGAGATATAGATTCCTTTTATTGTATGTAGAATATGAATTTAATATTTTTTGGATGACTTTATGCATGCTCCCAATTCTTAGATTTGTCATGTTTCATGTTTTTAATTCATTTTCTTGCAAATCCTTACGTGTAACTTCTTCCAAAAATATTCCTAAAAATCCAAAGATATTTAGGATATACATAATTAATGCTAAATATGGAAACTTGGAAAACCAAACAACTAACATGATTTTTTCCCATGGAAACACACAAGATAGTAAAATTTTCTTGATTTTTTTAGATGACATAATATTCATAATTTTTTAATGAATTTTTGCAGATTATCGTGTCATACCATTTTTTTAACGTATGGAACCTACCACCCTTTTTAGAAGGCCACAAATACAATCAACTGTTCAAAATCAGGTTTGAGTTCCTGTTAATTTTTTTTAGTATCACAGGGGTTATTGTTGATAGTGTTATATATAGTTCTCGAATATGGACCACACAATAGTTTATGGTTCATAGTGGAAATTTATTCAAATCTTTTTCGTAATCATCAACACCATACTAAAAGAGGCAACTGATAAACCACAAGCCACTTTTCATAACCATGCTTTAGTTGATTTTAAACAGCTTTAGAATTTTTATTTTTTACTGTGGTTAGTTTCAGAGCTCATGGTTCATTTGACGTTTTGGACCACATGACAATTTATATTCAAAGTGGAAATTTATAAAAAAAAACAAATTAGTTTGGTAATACTGAGCACATACTAACAGAGGCAAGATAATATTGAGCCACTTGACCAAAAGTATTTTTCATTAATAATAACCGGACAAATAATAACTGGAAAACCTGAGGTAAATAGCTCTGGTGAACCTCCAAAACCACCAAATTAAGCACAAAATTAATTATCAAAAATAAATGATTTATGTGCTATGTCATGCCTCCCATTAGGCACCCATCTAGTGCTACAAAATATGGATTTATCGTGCACGAAAAAAGATTGAAACAAGTTACTACCAAAGCACACTAAATCATCATGAAAAAACAACTAATTAACTAGAAGAGATCCTAAAAGTAGAAAGGAATTTAGGGCATATAGAATTAATGCTAAAACGTAAAACATGAAAAATCAAGTAACTAGTATGATCATTTGTGTTCCATGTAAACACACAACTAAACACAATAGATAATGAAATTCTCCTGATTGCTTCACATGACATAAATAGTCATTTTTTTGGACGAATTTGTGCAGACTATCAAGTTATAGTGTTTCCCAAATATATGGAATATTTTGCCTTTCTGAAATGCCTCAAATGCAAGCCACTCTTCAATACTAGGTCTGAGTTCATGTTAAATGGTTTTAGAATTTTCTGGGTTTAATGTGGTCGACAGTTGCATAGTTCACGGCTCAATTTGGACCGAACAATAATTAATGGTTCAAAGTAGACAATTTAAAAATATCATTCTGTAGGTAATAATGAACACCTACTAAAAGAGGGAAGATGACATGGGGCACCAATTGATAAATCACAAGCTCTATATATACTTTAATACAGTTGGATAATTACATCTTGAGCCACTTGACCAAAGGTTTCTTTCTCAATAATAACCGGACAAATAATAACCGGAAAACCTGAGGGAAATAGCTCTGGTGAGCCTCCAAAGCCACCAAATTAGGCACAAAATTAATCATCTCAAAGAAATGATTTATGTGCCGTGGGATGCCTTTCACTGGGCACTCATCTACTGCTACAAAGTATGGATTTATCCATGCATGAAAAAGGAAAAGAAAAGGGGTAAAAAAAAAAGGTTACTGCCAAAGTACACACAGGAAAATATTGTACTATCCGGCAAAAACCCGGCAACGGAGTGGGAGAGATCGTGTTGCTAGACGCAGCCAACCGCCATGGTGCCGGTATCCAGGAACTGGTGGAAAGTGTACCCAGCAGCAGCTGCGTCGTGGCCGCACTCGTCGTCGCTCTCACTGCCGGCTCCGTACTCGTCGCAAGGTGGATGGTTCAAGTCGAACCACAGCCCGCGCTTCATGCCGACAACAGCGTCGTCGCCGCTTTCGCCGTGCTTCTTGATCACTGCTGTCGGTGGCGTCATGGCCATGACGCCACCGCCTCCGCCTCCGCCCGCGGCCATGGCACGGTGACGCCGCATGTGGCCACCGAGCGCCTGGCCGATGGCGAACTCCAGCCCGCAGACGGAGCATCCGTGCAGCTTAGGCTTGAGGTCGCCGCCGTTGTCCAGCCGCGGCTTCTTGTGGCTGGCCCGGTGCCCGCCCAGAGCCTGGAACGACGGGAACACACGGTCGCACGTCTTGCAGACGAACACCCGCTCCGGGGCGCGGTCACCGGGCACCGCCACCGGCATCGGCATGGGCATCGCCTGCTCGCGCGAAACGAGCAGAAGCATGCGCGCCATCTCCTTCTCCTCGAAAGCAAATCTTTTCGTCATTCCTCTGAACCCAACTGCTTGATCTCTAAAACTCTGAAGATGAAGAAGCTGATGAAGAAGAAACGCATCAAGCCGCACTTGTATTTATAGGCCATTTGCACCATAAACAAATCACCCAGTAGTAGCTAGGCAGTAGTGACACTTAATCTAGTATATGTTTCTCCGGTTAAAGAAATGCACAACTTGGCCCTAGAGATAGATGAAGAGGGAAGCAACGGCGGCGTCGAGTATCTCCTCGACGCCGCTGCTTAGATGCAACCATGCAAGTGGTTCGAGATCGAGCCGCTCTAGAGCCACACGCGACGCGTCACGAGCTCAGTGCATCCCTTGGATTAACAGAAAATATATGTAGCATGATGTTGCACGTACCTGTGCACGGCCGCTTCAGTAGTTCAGTTCAGATCAACCAGATGGGCTTATTCATGTTTGACCTGTGCACATGACTCATTAGGGCCTTTATATATTCTCAAGGTCAACAGTTTCCTCCTCTAGAGACCTGTCTGGTTTTGGAGAGGCTGAAAATTTTCAAGAGCGGTATCACTGCAACTTAAACAAAACTGTCCGCCCCCCCCCCCCCCCCCCCAAGCCCCCGCGTCGCTCCCAGGGGCGACTCAGGTGGCGAAACCCTAGCCGCCACCCAAGCCCCCTCCCTCCCCTCCCTCCCCTCGCCGCCGCCGGAGGATGCCGGCGGGCGAAGCTCACGTCGGTGCACGGCGGCGGCGGGGCCCTTGTTCGCGTGCTCGCGCACAGGTGTTGGGCGCTGGAGCGGCGGGAGCGTGCGGTGGCGCGGCAGACGGCGGTCTGCGCGCAGGGGAGGTCGAGATGGCGCGCCGCGCGCGCGGTGAAGCTGCCTGGCGACGGCTGGCCGCTGCAGCGAGCGGCAGAGCTGCAGGCACCCAGATCTGGGCCGCGCGGGCCCGCCCTAGCCCGTGTCAACCACTCTGCCCCTGCCCGCCCTAGCCCGTGTCAACCACCCTTGTCCCTCCTTCCACCCTTCCCGGCCGCCGCCAGTGGTCGCCGTTGGGTTGGTGAGCACGCGCGCGACAACTCTGACGGTTGCTGCGATGCTGTGCCCCGGCGGACCCTGGTGGCGGAGGCTGCGGGCCGGCGCAGCGGCGGCGCGATGCAGGTGACTGCTGTCGCCTACTGGACGCGCTCCCGGCGGTGGCCGGCCTGCTGGCGCTGCGCTGGTCGGTGCCCACTTCTGCGACTGTCGACGTTCCTAGGCTTCCCTCCTCCATGTGTGTCTGTCTTCTCCGGCGTTCTTTGCCATGTCCAGTCTGAATCTGCATCTGAGGTCCTTGCTCATGGGTCGGGGCGAAATCCCCGCGCGGCGATGGCCTGCGCTGTCAATGGCGACACCCGAGGGTGCCGTCACCTCCTTGGAGGCGTTGGCACGACCCTAACCGGACCTCCTCCTAGAGCACCGGGAGAAATCCTAGGTCCGGCCTCCCAGACCGGGCAGCGGCGGCGTCTCAATGCCGTTACCCTCTTGATGGCGCTGCTTTGGCTGCATGTGGAGTTTGATGCAGCAGATGGTGGCTGGTGATGCATCGCTCTGGCGTCGACGGCTGCACAGGGAGCAGGTCGCAACGTATGCCAGCGTCAGCGCTCCCCCAACGAATGTTGCGCCAGTTCCTATCGGGCCCTGCCTTTCACCCGCCGACTCCTAGGCACATGGGTGTGTGGTACGTTGGTCTGGGCAGTCCTGGAGCTGCAATCGTCCTTGGTGGTGTCTAGCAATGGCGGTGATGCTGCCCTGTTGCTCCGAGTCTCGGCGCCTCGCTGGAGGTCTGGCTGGCGAGGCCTAATGTCGTTGTGTGTTGTAGTTGAGGGCACCTCCTTACCTAGTTGTAGTCGCTTGGCGAGGACGGTCGTGTGTGTGTGTGTGTGTGTGTGTGTGTGTTTGTGTGTGTGTCCCTCCTTCCTGGAGGTTGTACCCCCGATGTCTTCCTGTTCAATGCAATGAAACGCAAACTCCTTTGCGTTTTCTCGAGAAAAAAAATTCAAGAGCAGAATCTTTGAAATGTGGTAGGAAGGATATCAAGTTATCAACAAGTGCACTGCATATCAGAAAGCAAAAAAGGATCAGTTGAGAACTGAGATGATGAGATTATGACATGGTACTTTGTGTCTACACTTATTCTTTTTTTTTTTGTGTGTGTGTAGATTATGACGGCATGGTACTTTGTGTCAACGAAGATCCCATTTTTCTTTTCTTGGGATAAATTGTGGCCCACTGAATCCTGCGGAGTTTACTTGTGTCAGTCCCATCAGTTTTGGTGATGACTAACTAGGCTGATTAGTAGGGAAACCTGGAATGACAATTAAAATAGTATCACAACGATGATCGATAAAGATCGCCTTCTTAATGATGATCTTATCAAATATCTCATGCCTGCTCCAAATGCCACATGAAACCAGATCTCTTCTTGTTTTCCTTAAAAAAATTGTGAGGGCATCTAATACCTTTCGCACTTACTTGCAACACTGGTATAGTGTCACAGATGGCTCTTCCAGTCAAAAGTAGCCAGGCTAAGGTACCATCAAGTAGTGGCATCTGAGACTGGACATTAAACAAATCCAACTCTTCATGTTAAAATTAGCGGTTATCGACGATGATTGGTTCTCGGGGTTGCTTGCGTCCACACCGCACTAGCTGATTGGACTGAACTGATCAATAATTGCTGCTTGATGTCAGCAGGAAAGTAGCTTGGCTTAGTTGTGCATCCTCTACTTTCTAGTTTTATAATTTGCAACTTGAGTTAAATAGTGCCTTCTGTTGCTACTTCAGGACTTAGAGTTTGTGGCGTCTCGGTTTGTTCCACAGTGGGAGTGTTTGATGGGGATTAAATGGAATCTTGCCTCTTTTCACATTTAAGAGATAAGAAAGGTAATTTACTAAATGTAGATTCTATGCTATGGATCTCATCAGAACTCTTGGTTATGTGATGTCTAAACCTCTACCGACAGTAATTAGTACTTAAGGCTAAATTAAAGAGTCTTTGGGAAATCCATCACTGCTTCTCAGTACTTCAGATTCTTCATATTAGTAGTAGCACTGCTAGTAGTACACAGATGACAACACACATTTTTTCGAATCTGTTCGCTGCGTCTCATAATGTTGGATGCAATGCAAAAGAATTCGCAAAGGCCAGTTGGCAAGATAGTCCTTTGTACACCCTCAAGCAACATGATCCCTCGGTGTCAACGATACGCTCAAGCCGGTATTATAAAAGGAGCAATTATTCTCTGCTCACCAACTGTCCAGTTGATATAGAAGACTCAGATAACTTGCTGAGCACACATTTGCCCGAGAAACAGAAATGGCCAATTTGCTGTTTGCTATACAGGTAGAGCTATTATCTAGACCTTGCCGATGATTGGCGTTTCGAGGCTGGAGTTCTATTCCTCTCGGCAACTTAAGCCCATTGGGTTAGTAATAATAATCACCCTGACAGCACATAACATGTTAACATAAGTTACTTCTGTGTCCCTCCCAAGTCTGAATCTGATCTTGAAGCTTGCGCTGCGTCTGCCGTTCCCCGCATAATTGAGCAAAGATACAACCTTGCTTCCCTCTCAGCATAAACAACAAGAACAGACCCGCTATTTGCCGCATAAAATGGTCAAAAGTAGAAGTTTGCTTCTTGCTTTGCCTCAAGATTCAGCAACATCTGAGATTCTCAAACTCCTGTATCATCATGTCAAACCTCTGCGGATTGTTTAACTGGCACACAGCTTTAGCGCCCAATGCTCTGAATTGCTTGTGTTGACTTGCTTGCTATGCTGGTTATATCTGATTTCTTGGTACCGCGGAATCAAAGCAAATGTTTGGTACCTTTGCGGTAATTGTTTTTTCACTTGGTGAAGCATGCCGGACACAACATACATCAATAAAACATAAATTGGAGAAGCAATGTCAACCATCATTTGTGAATAAAAAAAATACTAAAAAGGCGGTAAGAGCGATCGAGGCGTCGAGCGGTTCCAGTTTTCTGCATCTACTTATTTGAGTAAGCAGTGTGCTGACCACCGAATGCATAAGAATCTTCCAGGGAAGGGGCACTACTTTAGATACTGCTGACTGATTCAAAAGGTTAGCCAGTACACAATATGATATTAGGCGTGCGTCACCGCTTGAGATTGCGGTTTAGGGTCGTGAAGGGGCGGCATATTCCTTGATGATCCATGGGGGGCAGAATTAGCACCAGTAATGCAACCCCTTGCTACTTAAGAGCCAGCACCCTCCTAATTTTCTGAAGAATAAGATTTGAGGGGTCAGGACAGCTATAGTTCTCATTGATTTTCTCCAAATCTTGAAATTTTGAACTGGACTGGCAAATCAGAAAACAATGACCTGCTATAGGCTAGGCAGTAGTGCCCTGTTCAGAACCCTAAGATACTATTTTGTTGATTCAGTTAGCTTGCCACGTTCTATCCACTTCATTTCTGTGGTCCAGTTCTACTCTGCACCAAATAAAATAAAATAAAATAACAAGTGTGGGAGTTTTAAAGCAACTGTGAGTTGTATAGTTGGGGCTAGTAGTGCTGTGATGCAGCTAAGCATCAGTGCAATTGTTTTATCCGTTGAAAGAGAAATATCTGATTAGCACAGCACAGAGGATAACAGAGATGCATGACTTTTTTTTAGTAGAATCAGCCGTAAGCAAGGATTCCATAACCGGTTACAAGAAAATACCAGTTAATTATGAGCGGTAACCCTTTTGTTTGTACCGAATAGTTTCAGCAATCAAATTTAAACTCAAAATATGGGTTTCTGCTGTACTGTTCAGAATTCAGTTCCAAATATATTTTTTGGGGTGTGTTTGTGAACACAGTGCCTCTGATCTTTGTAGTGTTCGGAACTTCCAAAATAAATTCAAGTCATTCGAACTAGCTAATAGCTAAGATTAATAACTAATATCTGAGATTTTACAGATTTCCTATACTATGCCTATTTCTATTTGTTACATCTTTTCCGTTATGTAAGCCCACTTAGCTCAGAGGTCTATTTTCTCACAATCACAAGAAATTTGTCCCCCGCCATATTTTCTTCCTTTCTGTTTATCCACTACCACAGCTGAACCTAAACATACATCTATCATGGCATAAAATTTTGAAACATAACATAGCATGAAAAACGGAACGAATCCAGTGCTAACAAGGAAAAATAGGACAAACACTGCGTGATTGGGATTAGCTAGTATTCACACAAGATTTTCCTCTTTTTTTTCTCGAGCTATGTTTTAAATTGAGATTTGAAATCTTGTAATGTTTGCAGAAATATGTATTTTCTACATCCATGATTTTTTTCGGAATTTTTGAACACATGTAAATAGTGCACCACAAGCCCAGACGCACCCGATATGTTCTTGGCACCCCAAATATGCTCTCCAGGAAAGGATCATGATCCTTCTTTTTTCTTTATGGCGGCTTAGGGTCCATCTCACCTCATTACAGCAAAGTGGAATTACGTGCAATGTTTATGAGGCGTCGATAACCCCACGGGTTAACCGAAACCGTCTACCCAAGTAATAATCCAGGGCAAAAACTATTCTTTTGCCCCGCCAATGGATTAAGAAGGCAATCGAAATTTGACAAACAACACAAATCATTGTCATGAACAAGCTGTTGCTGTCATGAGTGACAAACTGAAACTTGCTTTTTGAGAAAGAGTTCAGTCACTGTCAGAGAAAAGAGCAGCAGCGGGTTGCTGCGTGCAGGGCTGGAACTCACACAGTTAGAGCCTCCCTCCCTGCCTGGGAGAGGGAGAGAGAGCACTTTGCTTCTGCCTGGTTTTTCTAAGGCTCTTGTCGCCCTCGCCACGTAGGTCGCTGCCGGTGTGATGCAGACGGCACTGCATCAAGTTGGAGTATCATGTATAGTTAGTGCAATGCACCTACATATACATACATGTCATCACACACACACACAAATCAAGTGGACAGTAGTGATTGATTCAGTCAGCATCCAGTAGTAGCAATCACATTTATGTTGACATCCTATTGCTTTGTAAGATCTCACATTCTTATATTTCTGTTTGGTTCTCCATTTGAGTTAATGAAGCAATTCACACGTCAGCATCCAGATTGAGTAACAATCGAATATAACTGCTTCATAACACAGGCAAAATTTTCCACAAAAGATGAAGCACTCATAATTTGACAAGGGTAAATGGAAGATACAAAATGTGTCTACTGCATACAAGATTTCCCTGTAAAAATTGCGGGAAAACTCTTGCATTACTCAAATCCCACAGTCCATACAGTCAGCTTTTGCTAGCTCTAAAGAATCTATCGGGCCAGAACCAATCCAGGTCATCGTTCTCAAATCCCACAGTCCATACAGTCAGCTTTTGCTAGCTCTAATGTAGCAAATTTAGCTAAGATATCGCCAACCTTATTTTCATTGTGATTTACATGAGTAACACAAGAATCATGAACAATCATAATTAAGGTGCCTAATCTCTTTAACTATAGAAGAATAAATCTATCTATCAAGATTCGAAGCTTGAATCAGCTTGAGTGCGACAACAGAGTCCATTTCAATTATAATTGGTAAGTCACTCCTCTGAATGGCAAAAGACAGTCCTTTCATGCAAGCACAAAGATCAGCTTCAGGTGCTTCCTGGCGGGAGAAGAGTTGTCTACATGCTGAGTACATAATGCGACCTCTATCATCTCGCAGCACCATTCCAGCTCCAGTTGTGCCATCCTCTGCAAATGAACCATCAGTATTCAGTTTCACCCATCATAGCGTTGGCGGACACCACACGAGAGGGGGAACAGCATCCTTTATCACATGTTGTGTTTTCAAGACTGTATCATATGTCACTAGCGACTTCCCTTTAATCTTATCAGGGGTGAGATTGATCTTCATGCCTACCAACGGGTCTAAGTAGCTTACCAAAAACCTTATAGAAGCTTCCATGGGGGGTGCAGGTTTATGGTGCAACAATTTCGCGTTGTTCCGAATGGTGGCAAGATCAGGGATGTTCCAGACATCCGACATAGTTGCTCACAACCCACGAGCATAAGTACCGCGACAAAGGGGGTGGAAATTATCCTCGGCCTCCATGGCACAAATCAGGCATATATCATCTATCTCCAATCCCCTAATGTGCTTCTTTTGCCAAGTTGGCAAGGCATTCATCGCAGCCTTCCACGCAAAGTTAACAATGACTAGAGACCAACATCACAATCTAGAAAGGCAACTATATATATGTGGTGCCTGCTTCATGAATAATGAGCTCATGCAAGAAATGCCTCAAGACCGTCCCAAGTAGCTGTTGGAAATATAGCATGTACTACAATTAATATAATTCCGAATTTATGTGATACTGATGACAAGGACAGATCTAACAGATTTATACATGCAATCACGTAGATGAAATCTAACAGAGTAAATGAAAACGACATGAACTGAAGTCCCACAACAAGATCACATAAAATATGACCGATCTCAAAGGATTTCTTACAGCGGGGTTGATGAAAAGATCGCAGTGCAGAGGGAGATGTCGATGGAGAGTTGATGATGAAGAGATCACAGTGCAGACGGACATGTCGATGGAGAGTTGATGATGAAGAGATCGCAGTGTAGACGGACGTAGTGGAGGAAGATGGAGCAGCCGTGCGGAAGCACTGCCTAGAAACTTTATCGCCCGGCTACCCGTGCAGGTCGCCGATGCCGTAGAAAGTCCGGAGACTACTGCTCTCCTCGCCCTGCTGCACGGCAGGGAGAGGATTGGCGAAGGTCGACGGCGGCGGCGCAGATGAAAACGGTTTAGGGTGTTGATATTAATCTCAGTGTATCTGCACTTGATTTTTTCGCTTTATTTCCTTCATTCACATAAGGACGGTCATATGCACGATGGATGTTTGCATGCTGATCGTCTCTCACCAGAAACGTGCTGAGTTCACTTTGCGGTGGTTAGTTTTTTTTGTTCCTAGTTGATAGGCTTAGCTGGTAGCTTATGACTCGGCACGATTCAGGCTCGTGGGATGGCACGCGCATTAGTTGGATCGTGGCGAGCTTTCCGTTGTTTTCAGTTGCACGATGGATAAAAGGAAAACCCCAGAAAAGACGCAGATTAGCGCGTCGCAAAAACTCTCTCTCTCTCTCTCGTGACTGCGTTTCCTCTCTGTTCCCTTCCACCTCCTGTGCGTGTGTTGTGTTCTTCAGCGAGAAAATTCCGAGAAAAGTGAGAATAGATCACAGCCAGAAAACCAACAATTGGTATCAGAGCTTTAGGTTTAGGACCTTGGGCGTTTGGCGGCGGCGATCGGAGGAGGTTTGGCGGCGGCGATGGGGGATACGTCTCCTAAGAAAAGCGACGGGAAGAGCAGCGGCAGCGGTGGCGGAAAGTACACGCCGCCGGTGGCCAGGATGTCGACCACAGGCGACGGTGATGGTGCCGTGGTGCTGGCTGCTCCGTCGAGAGCCACCAATGTGCCCATGCAGTATCCTATGCTGACGGACACGAACTACTCTCTATGGGCCATCAAGATGAAAGTGCTGATGAAGGCGCTCCGCGTCTGGTCGGCGATTGACGGCTCCGGTGAGTACGACCAAGCAGCGGACGAGGGGGCTTTCGCGGTGCTCTCCCAATCCGTCCCGGATCATGTTATGCTGCAGGTTGCGGACTGCGAAACCGCGCAAGAGGCGTGGGAGATGATCTGATCTGCGCGCGTCGGGGAGGATCGCGTCAAGAAGGCGCGCGCGCGGCAACTGAAGAGGCAGTTCGATCGCCTCGACATGGCGGATGGGGAAGCTATCCCGGAATTTGCCAGGAAACTCACCACGCTAGTGAGCGAGATCCGCTCCCTTGGCGTCATCCTTGGGGAAGAGGCCGTGGTGGAGCGTCTGTTCAGCGCCGTGCCGGATCGCTTCACTGGCATCGTCAACACCATCGAGCAGTGGGGCGACGTCACCACGATGACGGTGCAGGAGGCCGTCGGACGCCTCACGGCGTTCGAGGAGAACCAGCGGGGGCGCCGCCAGAGCCGTGGCGACAACAGCGAGCAGTTGATGCTCGTGACCCGCGCGCTGGAAACCCTTATGAAGGGGAAGAAGTTCGTCGACAACAACGGGGCCTCCAGCTCTGGTGCAAAGAAAGGAGGCGGCCAGAGCGGTGGCCAAGGCGGCGGGCAGGACAAAGGCCGTGGTGATCGCGGTCAGAACAATGGAAAGGGCAAGCAGAAAAAGCATCGTAAGTTTGACATCTCAAAAGTAAAATGTTTTAACTGTGATGTGAATGGACACTTTGCCTCGGACTGTCCGGAGCCGAAGCGTGAGCGTGCAAACCTGGCGCAGAAGCAAACTGATGAAGATCCAGCCTTGCTCATGACCGAGGTGTGTGAGCTTGTTGAGAACACCGAAATCACAGGAGACAAGGTCATGTTGCATGAAGAAAAAGTTATGCCGAAACTGACAGGGTCATCAGACAAGTCTTGGTATCTTGACACTGGAGCAAGCAACCACATGACAGGCTGTCTGGACAAGTCCGCCGAGCTGGACCGAAAGATCACCGGTTCAGTTCGATTCGGAGATGGATCAGTTGTGGGCATTGAGGGACGCGACTCAGTTCTCTTTGTTGCACACAACGGCGAGCACCGGCTGTTAACTGAAGTTTATTTCATCCCGAAGCTGAAAAGTAATATAATCAGTCTAGGGCAGCTGGATGAATTTGGTTGCAAGTACTCCGTCGATGAAGGTTTGATGACTGTGTTGGATAAAGAGAGAAAGGTCCTTGCAAAAGTTAGAAGAACACCAAACAGGCTCTACATACTGAATATTGAGCAGTCTGACCCAGTTTGTCTATTGTCCAAGACTTCAGAGGTTCCCTGGTTGTGGCATGCACGCTATGGGCATATAAGCTTTCATGCTTTGAGACTGCTAGCAAAGGAGGCCATGGTGCGTGGCTTACCAATGATTGATCAGATTGATCGTTTGTGTGAGAGCTGCTTGGTTGGCAAACAAAGAAGAGCTCCATTCCCTGCTGAAGCCTCATACCGAGCAGATTGAGCACTTCAATTGCTGCACGGGGACCTTTGTGGTCCTATCTCCCCTCCAACCTTTGCCGGGAAGAATTATTTTCTGCTGCTAGTTGATGACCACACAAGGTACATGTGGGTTGTGCTGATCAGAAGCAAAGATGAAGCACTTGAGGCAGTTAAGAAGATAAGAGCAGCAGTAGAGGTTGAACTTAATCTGAAGGTGATGGCACTCAGGATAGATCGTGGAGGGGAATTCATGTCAAAGAATTTTGCTCAATTCTGTGAAGGCCTTGGGATCAAGCACTACTTGACAGCGACATACTCTCCACAACAGAACGGCGTTGTTGAGAGAAGAAATCAGACTGTTGTTGGAATGGCTCGAAGCCTTCTGAAAGCCAAGGGAATGCCTGGACAATTTTGGGGTGAGGCAATAGCTATAGCAGTCTATCTACTGAATCGTGCACCAACAAAAACCGTGCACGGGATGACACCTTATGAGGCCCTATACAAACGAAAGCCTAATGTCGAGCACCTTCGTACATTTGGGTGTATAGGGCATGTGAAGAAAGTTGGACAGCACCTCCCAAAGTTGGCCGACCGGAGTATTGAAATGGTGTTGATTGGGTATGAACCAAATAGTAAAGCATACAGACTGTTCGACCCACACATGAAGAAGCTGTGTGTGTCTCGAGATGTTGTGTTCGAGGAGGACAGACGCTGGGAATGGACCACCGACGATGCTGAGGGGATCTCGGAGACTTTCTCAGTACAGTATAATGTACACCTTGATGATGCTTGTCATGTAGCCCAGCCAAAGCATACTGTTCACCATCCGACAAGAACAAGTCTGAAGGAGAACAAGCTGACAGATGAAGAAATAGCAGCAGGGCTCAGACCAGAAGACTTTGTTACCCCAGCTAGAAATGAAGCACCTACTGGACCTCGGTTTGTGTCACCTCCGACCGGTGCCTCGACGCCGACGAGCACCGAGGGACCACGCAGGTATCACCTCATGGAAGAAGTCATCGAAGAAGCACCATTTGCAGCTGTGCCGGACACATGCCTTCTTGGTATAGAAGAACCTGAATCTGTATTAGAGGCAAGAAAGGAAGAGGCATGGAGAGAAGCCATGGACTCAGAACTCAGGTCAATCGAGAGCAATGAAACCTGGGAACTCACTGACTTGCCAAAGGGACAGAAAGCAATTGGTTTGAAATGGATTTACAAACTAAAGAAAGATCCCGATGGCAAGGTCATCAAACATAAAGCAAGACTGGTTGCAAAGGGCTATGTTCAGCGTCACGGTGTAGATTATGAGGAGGTGTTCGCCCCTGTTGCACGACTCGAGTCAATCCGGCTTCTCATCGCAGTTGCAGCACAACAGAAATGGGAAATACATCATATGGATGTTAAGACCGCATTTCTGAATGGTGAACTGAAAGAGGAGGTGTACGTCGCTCAACCCCCTGGATTTGAGATCAAAGGGCAAGAGCAAAAGGTTCTGAAGCTACACAAAGCCCTCTATGGCTTAAAGCAAGCGCCTAGAGCATGGAATGAGAAACTGGACAGAACTTTGATTGATTTGGGATTTCAGAAATGTCCACTTGAGCATGCAATGTACAGAAGAGAAAAACTTGCTGTTGGAGTATATGTGGATGATCTTATAATCACAAGACCAAGCTCAACTGAAATAGAAAAATTTAAGGAGCAAATGAAGAACATGTTCAGTATGAGTGACTTGGGGCTCCTGAGTTATTATCTTGGCATAGAAGTGAAGCAACTGCCAAATGGAATTTTTCTGAATCAATCCAGTTATGCGGGCAAGATCTTAGAGAAAAGTGGGATGATTGACTGTTACTCTGCTCAAACCCCCATGGAAGCCCGGCTGCACTTGAGCAAGTCCAGCACCTGCAAGCCAGTTGATCCAACAATGTATCGCAGTATTATTGGGAGCCTGAGGTACCTGACACATACTCGTCCTGATATAACTTATGCAGTGGGCATAGTTAGCAGGTATATGGAGAAGCCTGCTACAGATCATTTGGCTGCTGTTAAGCACATCCTACGGTACATAAAAGGTACTTTGAACCTTGGTTGTTTCTATGGAAGAGAAGAGGGAATGACCATGCAGCTCTGTGGATATAGTGATAGTGATCATGGTGGTGATGTGGACGATCGAAAGAGCACCTCTGGAGTATTATTCTACCTCAACTCGAGCCCTGTGAGTTGGACATCACAGAAGCAGAAAGTAGTTGCGATATCTTCTTGTGAAGCAGAGTATGTTGCTGCTGCTTCGGGCGCCTGTCAGGCTGTGTGGCTGAGTAGATTGCTTGCAAGTCTGACAGGAGATGAGGCGGATCAGGTGACACTGAAGGTGGACAACCAGTCGGCTATTGCATTGAGCAAAAACCCGGTGCACCACGAAAGGAGCAAACATATTGATATTAAGTACCATTATGTTCGTGAATGCGTCGAGAATGGAACCATAGCAGTTGAATATGTGCGCACAGTTGATCAGCTAGCTGATGTGTTGACGAAGCCACTTGGAAAGGTGAAGTTTCTGGAGCTCAGAGACAGAATTGGGATGCGCACACTTGAGCAGATACTACAAGGTTAAGGAGGTGATTGTTGATATTAACCTGAGTCTATCTGCACTTGATTTTTTCGCTTTATTTCCTTGATTCACATAAGGACGGTCATATGCATGATGGATGTTTGCATGCTGATCGTCTCTCACCAGAAACGTGCTGAGTTCACGTTGCGGTGGTTAGTTTTTTTTGTTCCTAGTTGATAGGTTTAGCTGGTAGCTTATGACTCGGCACGATTCAGGCTCGTGGGATTGCACGCGCATTAGTTGGATCGTGGCGAGCTTTCCGTTGTTTTCAGTTGCACGATGGAATAAAAGGAAAACCCCAGAAAAGACGCAGATTAGCGCGTCGCAAAAACTCTCTCTCTCTCGTGACTGCGTTTCCTCTCTGTTCCCTTCCACCTCCTGTGCGTGTGTTGTGTTCTTCAGCAAGAAAATTCAGAGAAAAGTGAGAGTAGATCACAGCCAGAAAACCAACATAGGGTTGTGTTTTGCTCGAGTGTCTCTGTCGAGAAGGACGTCTCCCTCTTATAGACTCGGATGGATAATCCCCACGCAGCACGATCTGCCTATATCCTAGGATCTGCCCCCGGGATATCTCCATCATGAACGAACCTGTAATTGCACGTAAACGTGCGAGTCTATCCTCGGTTCGTGCGCGATACAGACGCGGGTGGATAAGAGTAAAAACTGCGTGATGAAAATAACAAAAAATGCATTTTATCCACGGTCGCTCGCCCAAAGTCACAAGTCACGCGTAATTAAACGCGAATAAATGTGAAATGCGAGCGAGCACGGGCGCGTGTGTGGTGTACACTTTGCATCTTTAGTCATCCTAATCAAGAGAACCATGAAAGGCCCCCTTATATGCAGGTCAAACTCTTGCTCCCTTAGCAATGTGGGACTAAACTCCCACATGGCTGTCCACCCCCTAGACTTCTCTCCAATTCTGAAATTAATTTGGGCTCAATCTGAGTAGATGGCCCATTAATTCCAACAGTCCCCACCAAGAAGTCAAGGTCTGCAGTTTGTTCTCATCTGGCTTTTATATACTAGTTTTAAAGTATAGACCTGTCTCGAGTTGAACTATACCTAGCACTCCATGATCCACTCATCTTACAACTAGGCAATGGACAGTGCCTTGAATTGCCAGTCTTGTGTAGAAGAGATTCACCTGAAGGCATCACTGATACTAGGCCGCCTTGATCCACGCCTAAGGTTTGGAGCGTTACGGTCGTGCTCCCTAGTCCTTTAATGAGCTCATTAGAGATCACCCAAATCTCATGTATTGCGACCTCACAGCTAAGCTCACATAGGTGTGTTCTTTCAAGAATACCCTGCATGACGGTATCCTTCCGAAGTGTTTCGGCCTTAGAACATATTAAGACAAAAGTCAGCCTCCCATGCAGTACTTAGAGTACTCATCTCTGCGGGAAATGGAAGATACACACGTCATCTCTCATGTTGCTCCAACAACTTGTTTTCCCCTTTTCCTAATTCACGGGATCTCCGATCACATAGGCCGGGTTTCTGTAGTTGTGCAACTCAGGTGGGTCTCAAGCCCATTTCCCTTGATGCTCCATCTATCACTGAACGTGATAGTCCCTTTGTAAAGGGATCCGCTAGGTTTTTAGTAGTGTTAATATAATCAACGGCGGTCACTCCTTTACGTCTCAAATTCCTGACGAATTTGATGCGCCGTTTCACATGTCTTGATGACTTCAGGTTATCCTTCGAACTTTTAACCTTAGTGATCACGGTTTGGTTATCGCAGTTCAGAAGGATGGTCGGAATTGGTTTTTAAACCATTGGCACATCACTCAAGAGTTCACGCAGCCACTCTGCCTCAACAATGGCTGAGTCAAGTGCTACAAGTTCAGCCTCCACAGTAGACCTCGTCAAGATAGTCTGCTTGCGAGACCTCCAAGAGATTGCAACATCTCCACAAGTAAATATATATCCACTAGTGGCTTTGATCTCATCTGCATCTGAGATCCAATTAGCATCACTATACCCTTCTGGTACATCAGGGTACCCTGTATAGTGCAGCCCATACGTTGTGGTTCCTCTCAAATACCTCATTACTCGTTCTACCGTAGTCCAGTGATCATTTCCGGATTTGAATTAAACCGGCTTAGTTTGCTAACTATTTGAGAGTATTTCTAGTTGCACAAGCAAGGTACATGAGAGAACCAACTATTTGAGAGTATTTTAGCTGCTCGACCCCTTGTCCTCTGTTCTTTCGAAGCTTTAGACTTGGGTCGAGTTGGAGATGTTCTGGAGTCCTCAAAACCAAACCGCCTCAAGATTTTCTCCACATAATGAGACTGGCTTAATGTAATCCCATTCTCATTCATTTGAGGTTTATGTTTAGAATAACACCTGCCTCTCCCAAATCTTTCATATCAAAGTTTTGAGACAAGAAGGATTTAACATCATTTATAACATTCATATTATTCCCAAAAATTAATATGTGATCAACGTATAAGCATAAGATTACATCATTACCCCCACCATATTTATAGTACACATATTTGTCCCCTTCATTCACCACAAAGCCTGCCAAAGTGAGAGTTTTGTCAATTTTTTCATGCCACTGCTTTGGCGCTTGCTTGAGGCCATAGAGTGATTTCTTTAATCTACACATCATGCTCTCTTGCCCGGTTGCTACAAAACCATCAGGTTGCTGCATATAAATTTCCTCATCGAGCTCTCCATTTAGGAAAGCTGTCTTCACATCCATTTGATGGATTAGGAATTTATGTGAAGATGCAAGTGCAATCAACACCCGAATTGTAGTCATCCTAGCAACTGGTGAGTATGTATCAAAGAAATCCTCACTATCGGAGGGATTGACCACGGGTAGCCTCATTGGCTCCTTATAGTATTTCATGACATCAGGGCTAGCTGCTCCCCTCACACCTTCCGGACGAACGGCCGACTCCTTGGGCCGGCTGGTCCAGGGGCCGGCTATTAGAAGACGGCGCCCCCCCCCCAGCAGGTGGCTTCAGGGGGGCGGCATCCCACAGGCGGCCCCTCGCCCCCTCAAAGCTTGCACCTATTTACGACGACGAGACGGGGCGTGGCTACAGTGCTACCTGCCACCCTCGAATCCAGGGCGAACGTGGCCACAGTGCGGGTGTACCAAGCGGACATCGCTCGCCCGACGCAGCACTGTTGCCACGCAAACCACGTCGCCTCCTACGTCAGCAGGAGCCATGCTCCCACGATGGGCGGTCGGTACGGCCCGCAGGCGGCGGGCCCTACCTGTTCGCGAGCCACTAGAAGACGGCGGAACCCGAGCAGGCGGCATCGAGGGCGGCCCGACTCCTAGCAGGCGGCCCTCCCTCCCCCCGGAGTCTGCGCATGATTAATCTGATGAGACGGAGCGTGGCTACAGTGAGCGCCCGCCAGGCGGCAGGACTGTAGCCATGCGCCCCCCGACAAAGCCTCCATCATCGAGGGCAGGGCTACAGTATAAAGCAGTCAGCATGGCCCGCAGGTGGCGGGCCATACCTATCGGCCGAGTTCACGGCAGCCGGCGGGACCCACCCAGCGGCGGGCCCCAGCAGCCAGCGGAGAAGCCGGCGCCCAGGGACATTGACGGCCGGGTCCTACACCCAGCCGGATTACCATTGTACCCCTGGGGGGTAGGCCTATATAAACCTCCCAGGTTCACCCATGCAAAGGGTTCAGAACCCTAGGCAACCTACACACACATAGAGAGAGGAGATAGAGCTAGCCTTGCCCTTCTTCCTTCTCTAGCCGAAACAGCTCAAGGAGCACTCTTGTAGCTACTCTATTGACGATAGTCATCATGCGGAGAGCCCGCAGAGCAGGACTAGGGTGTTATCTCCACGGAGAGCCCCGAACCTGGGTAAGACTCATAGGCGTTCGAGATCTTGCTCACTCCCGCTTCTAGGACCCGACGACGTACTCCTGTCCCCATCCATGATAAGCCACCCCTAGCATATGTCGCTAGATATCCCCTACGTACTCCCGTGGGGCTAAGTGCACCGTCGTCCGAAAACATGTTCTGGACGGGACCCTTTTCCTTCCTGGCGAGCGCAGCTAGCCCGGCACGCCTGATGGCGTTTGCGTCGACGCGCTTCGCGGCGTGGAAGCCGCTTGCGCCGCAAGTTGCCTCGTTGATCTCATCGGCGGGATCCGCCTCTCCGACGAGCCCGCGCCCGATGCCGGAGTGGCCAGCTCTGAGAGCTGCCTCGTCGACCTCCTCGGCAAGCTCTGCATCACCAACGAGCCTGCCTCCGACCTGGCGTCGGTTGGCTCCACCGACCCGCCCGTCGAGATGCTCATCGGCTCCCACGCGGCGTTCACCGATGCTTTCCCTGGCAACATGCTGATCATCGACGACCCGCTCCCTCCCACGGTCAGCAACGCCAGCGCTAGCACCATCACGGAGGTGCTGGTCACTAGCCATGATGGAGCCTCTGACGGGGTTGGCCAGGAACCGCTGCAGGCGGCAATGCGGGGCTTGTCCACGCCCGTGGTAGCGAACGCCGATGGAGCGAGCATGGAGTCATTTCGTGTCTCGCTCCTTGACAGCGCCAACAAGTTGGCCGCCATGAGGCGCCTCACTGAAGCCTACCAGCGCGAGATCGACCGTGTAGTGGGCGACCCTCCGGCTGCTGGCAAGCCTAGCTGAGTGGGCACGGTTCGGCAGTGCGGCGCGGCCATCGCCAGCATGCTGGGAGCTGGACGCCCAGTCTACGCCACCCCGATGGAGAACCTGCGCGCTGACCAGGCGGAGGCAGACGAACTCGACCACCTAGAGGGCGACGAGCATCGCATCCACATGGCCTCCAGCAGCTCCTCGACGCGGCTACCGCGCAGCAGGAAGCTGGCCGCCGCGTGGTGGAACCCAGCGAGCAAGACGAGAACCATCCCCCCCCTCGCCGCGAGCATGGGGCGACCTCCCGGTCCCCGACAGGCGGCGCTCGCGGTCGGCGAGACCAAGAGCCGGCTGCTAGCCATAGGCGGCACACCCATATCACGATTGTGCGCGACCAAGACGGCCGCCCACGAGCAGAAGAACGGCGGGACGATCGTCCGCTTCCCCCTCGCAGGGAGAGGCACGCTTCTCCGCCGCCTGTTGATCATCCGACTCTCAGAGGCCGGCTGGGCCCCCATGAAGGAGTCAGAGAAAATGACGCCTGCCACCGGATCTACCGGCTTGCTCGATCCCTGGCGGTAGAAGAAGAAGATGCCATCGGCCCGGCCTGCTTTGGCCCCCGCATTCGCGACAAGCCCTTCCCCAGAGGGTTCTCGCTACCTCGAGATACTCCCAAGTACAACGGCTCCATGAAGCCGGAGGACTGGCTGGTCGACTACTGCACGGCCGTCAGCATCGCAAACGGCAACAAGCTTGTTGCCGTGAAGTATGTTCCGCTCATGCTCCGGGGCACGGCCCGGACATGGCTGAACAGCCTCAAGCCGTGCAACGTCAACAGCTGGCCGGACTTCGCCGATGTCTTCATCCGCAACTTCACCAGCACCTACAAGCGGCCACCCAAGCCTCGTGCAGGCCATCGAGTACTTCACCGCCGGGTGTAGAGAAGGCACTTTGCTCAAGCACAAGCTCTTGTGCGACGAGCCGGCCATGCTGGACGAGCTCCTGGTCGTGGCCGACAAGTACGCCACCGCCGACTCCTCCATGAAGTCGAAGATCCGGGTGGACGCATCTGGGAAGATGCTCCCGCCTGCCCCTCACATGCCGGCTGGTGACTCCAACCGGCACCAGCAGCCGAACGACAACAAGCGCAAAGCCCAGCAGCCGGCAAGCGGCTACAGTCGAAGATCAGCAGCCGGAGGGACAACCCGGCCCCAAGCGCCAGAAGGGCGGCAAGCCTGCTTAGTTGCCCGCCTTCTCCTTCGAGCAGACCCTTTACGCTCCCTGCAAGTTCCACAGCGGGGCGAAGCCGTCCAACCACACCACTCGGAAATGCCACTGGCTCACCCGAATCACCAAGGGCGAGGGCCTGCCGCCCCCACCAACAGGTCCGCCGGCTCCGCCTCCTCAACAGCCGGTGGTCCGACCAGTCGGTGCAGTCCAAGATGAGTTCCCCGAAGAGCATGGCACCTACGTCGTATTCACCAGCATGGCCGAAGCACAACCGACGACAGCAGCACCGCGAGGTGAATGCTGTCGCCTCAGAGGTCCCTGAGTTCATGCACTGCTTCGAGAGGCCCATCAGCTGGAGCCGCGCTGACCATCCGGCTATGATGGCATCGCCAGGTTCCTATGCCAAGGTGCTGGACTCCACCTTCTCGACAGAGAGGCGATCTTGCCGCTTCTCCCGGATCCTGACAGACGGCGGTAGCAGCATCAACATCCTCTACCGCGACACCATGGAGAAGTTGGGCATCAAGGAGAAGTAGCTCCTGCCCAGTCGGACTGTCTTCCACGGCATTGTACCCGGACTTTCCTGCTCTCCGATCGGCAAGATCAAGATAGACGTCCTATTTGGCGACAAGGATCATTTCCGTCGCGAGCCAATCTGGTTCGAGGTGATTGACCTGGACTGCCCCTACCTTGTGCTCTTGGGCCAGCTCGCACTCACCAAGTTCATGGCAGTGCCGCATTACGCCTACCTCAAGATGAAAATGCCGGGTCCCAAGGGCATCGTCACCATTGCTGGCGACTACCAGAAGTCAGTCGCGTGCGCCGCTGCCAGCAGTCAGCTGGCCGAGTTCCTCGTCATTGCCGAAGAGAAGCGTCTCCTTGACCGGCGGTGGCCATGGCCAGCAAGCAGCCGAACATACTATCCGACCCCAAGGACATGGAGGCTCAGGGCTCCTTCCAGTCAGCCAAAGAGACCAAGAAGATTGCCTTGGATCCGACGCACTCGGAGAGGTTTTCTGTCGTAGGGTCAAACCTCGATAGCAAATAGGAAAGCGAGCTCGTCGATTTCCTCCGTGAGAATCGGGACATCTTTGCATGGTCCCCCAAGGACATGCCGGGTGTTCCAACGGATTTCTCCGAGCACAAGCTACATGTGAGGCCGAATGCGAAGCCGTTCAAGCAACCCCTCCGCCGCCTGTCAGAAAAGAAGAGAAGGATTGTTGGTGAAGAGATCACCCGGCTTCTGGCAGCCGGCTTCATCGTGGAAGTATTCTACCAGGACTGGTTTGCCAACCCAGCCCTCGTGCTGAAGTAGAACAACAAGTGGCGAATGTGTATCGACTAAACTAGCCTCAACAAAGCCTACCGCAAGGATCCGTTTGCCTTGCCTTAGATAGACCAAGTGATTGATTCCACAGCCGGATGCGAGCTGTTGTCTTTCTTGGACGCCTACTCCGGCTACCACCAGATCAAGTTGAGCACGGATGATCGGCTGAAGACCGCCTTCATCACACCAGAAGATGTGTTATGGCGTGTACTTCGCCGCCAAGAAGCTCAAGCAGTATTTCCAAGAGCACTCCATCACGGTCGTCTGCATCGCCCCACTTGCCGAGATCATAGGCAACCTAGATGCATCAGGCTAGGTGGCGAAGTGGGCCATCGAGCTGGCCCACTACACCATCCTCTACCAGCCCCGCACCGCCATCAAGTCCCAAGCGCTGGCCGACTTCCTAGTCGACTTGGCCGAGACCCAGTACCTGCCGCCAGCGCCGGATTCCACCCATTAGCGGATGCACTTTGATGGCTCGAAGATGCGCACCGTTTTGGGAGCGGCATCGTCCTCACCTCTCCCAAAGGCGACAAGCTCAAGTACACGCTGCAAATACACTTCACCGCCTCCAACAACGTGGCCGAGTACGAGGCGCTCATACACGGACTCCGGCCGGCTGGCCAAGGAGATCGACATCGCACTACTAGGAAAAGGGCTGCTAGTGGCACACCTGTTTTCGCTACTAATGGCGCACCACAGGTGCGCCACTAGCACCACGCCATTAGTATAGCCCACGGTGCGCCATTAGTATCTGGTATACTAATGGCGCACCACATAGAAGTGCGCCATTAGTAACAATTTTTTTTCAAATTTTTTTTTCAGAAATTTTTTTATTTTTTTTTTCAAATTTTTTTTTCAAATTTTTTAATTTTTTTTCTTTTTTCCTTAATCTCAGGTCACTATGGCTTAATCTCGGGTCAATATGCTTAATCTCAAGTCAAATCGCACTCTATGGTCAAACTTCCCGGAAGGTCACCCATCCTCACACTACTCCAGCCCGAGCACGCTTAACTTCGCAGTTCTATCCAACCCCAACACCAGCTCACTTCACAGGCACTTGTTGATATATCTATCATATCAATCCTATTAAACCTTCTTGATGTCTAGGACTTTGTTTATGTTCATGAGTATGATGAAATTTTAAAAAAATATTTCAAACTTCCCGATCATATTACGTATCATATTTTGAAAAAAAATCGATTTTTTTTCGAAACCAATTGTTTTTCTGTTACTAGTGGCGCACCTAGCAAACGGTGCGCCACTAGTAAGTTTGAAATTTTTTGAATTTTTTCCCTCTATATCTTAAATGCCCCGTAACTTTTTTCTGTTAGGTTTTTGGGGATTTTGAAAATGTTTAATGGGGTTCCCTCGGTTAAATTCGGATGTAACTTTTAGAGTAGATGATTTTTCATATAAAAAACTTTTTAATCCGAGTTCGTATGCAAAAGTTATGCCCATTTTACAAATTCCAGAGAGATTTTGCAAATAAAGTCGAAATTCATATTTGTAAATTTTCCCAACAAGTAGACCACATATCACATGGGAAACTTATTTTCTTTTATTTTTTTGACATTTCCATCATTTTCTTTTATTTTTTTTAAAACTGAAAAGGCGGTCAGGGGGGGTGCATTCGGTGGAATTTTTGGGCCAAGTTAGTAATGGCGCACCGTGGGAGTAATGGCCAATTTTTTTTTTAAATTCCAGAGAGATTTTACTAGTTCAACTAGTAATGGCGCACCACACACACGGTGCGCCATTACTAGTTTTGAAAAAAAAATTGAATTTTTTTTGAAAAAAACTTACTAGTGGCGCAACGTGTATGTGGTGCGCCATTACTAGTTTAACTACTAATGGCGCACTATCCACTGGTGCGCTATTACTAGTTTTGAAAAAAAATTAAAAAAAATTTAAATTTTTTTTAAAAAAATTGAAAAAAAATTACTAGTGGCGCACCGAGGATGTGGTGCGCCATTACTAGTTTAACTAGTAATGGCGCACTATCCATTGGTGCGCCATTACTAGTTTTGAAAAAAAAAATTAAAAAAAATTGTTACTAATGGCGCACCGTGGATGTGGTGCGCCATTAGTATTTGGACACTAATGGCGCACCAACACATGGTGCGCCATTAGTATATACTAATGGCGCACCACATGTCCCGTGCGCCATTAGTGGTCATATCATCTATAGCCCTTTTCCTAGTAGTGTCGGCCGGATTCTGTGCTACGACGACTCAGACTTGATGGTCCATCAGCCATCAGGTGACTGGGACGCGAAGGACGCAAACATGGCGACCTACCGCTTCCTCGTCCAATAGATCAGTGGGTACTTCGACGGGTGCGAGCTCCTTCATGTGCCACGGGCCGACAACGAGCAATCTGATGCCCTGTCACGGATTGGCTCCACCCGGCAGGCAATATCAGCCGGCGTCTCCCTCCAGTGCTTGCGCAAGCCGTCTATCAAGCCTTCACCGGAATCAGAATCCATCTTCGTGCCGGCTGACCCCGGAGCAGTCGGATCCGGCTAGGGGACTGCAGCAGCGAACCCGGGGACTTCGGCAGGCGGCTCGGGGACTGCAGCACTCGAACCCGGTCTGGGGACTTCACAACCCGGCCCGGGGGCTGTAGCAGTCGGCCCGGGGACTTCAACGATGCAAGCAGCAGCCGGCTCCAACCCGCCGCCTCCCAATCCAGCCGCCCTGGTACCAGTGGCCGTGATGACAGTGGTAGAAGCACCATCTTGGGCGCAACCCATCCTCAACTTCCTGGTGAGCAGAGAGCTACCATCCGACGAGATTCTGGCCAGGCAAGTGCAATGCCGGGCAGCAGCATACACAGTTGTGAACAGAGAGCTTGTCAGGCGCAGCGTGACTGGCGTCTTCCAGTGCTGCGTAGAGCCGGAGAAGGGCATGGCAATCCTCAGAGATATTCACCAAGGCGAGTGCGGTCACCACGCCGCCTCCAGATCCCTTGTCGCCAAAGCTTTCCGCCATGGTTTCTTCTGGCTGAATGCTTTGGACGACGCCAAGGAGTTGGTCAAGAAGTGCAAGGGGTGCCAACGCTTCAGCTCAAAGCAATACCTACCGGCCTCTGCACCCAAGACCATCCCCCTCACTTGGCCTTTTGCCGTCTGGGGGTTGGACATGGTGGGCCCGTTCAAAACAGCACGCGGCGACATGACCCATCTATTGGTCGCCGTGGACAAGTTCATGAAGTGGATTGAGGCGAAGCCAATCAAGAAACTGAACGGTCCGACTGCTGTGACCTTCATCGCCGACATCCCTGTCCGGTACGGCGTACCGCACAGCATCATCACCGACAACGGCACGAACTTCGTCAAAGACGCCTTGGCCTATTTCTGCGTGACACAGGGCATCCGACTGGACTTAGTGTCCGTTGCCCATCCGCAGTCAAATGGCCAGGTGGAGCGAGCAAACAGCCTGATCCTGTCTGGCATCAAGCCCTGACTAGTCGAGCCGCTGGCGCGCTCGGCCGGCTGCTGGATCGAAGAGCCGCAGGCCGTCCTTTGGAGTCTCCGGACTACGTCGAACAAAGCAACCGGCTTCACTCCCTTCTTCCTCGTGTACGGGGCCGAGGCCGTCATCCCAACTAACATCGAGTTTGACTCGCCTCGCGTCACCATGTACACGGAGGAAGTGCGAGAAGACGGTGTCAACTTGCTGGAAGAGGCCCGACTGCTGGCACTCAACCGGTCCGCCATCTACCAGCAGGGCCTGCGTCGCTACCACAGCCGGAAGGTCAAGATACGATCCTTCCGCGAGGGGGACCTTGTGCTCCGGCTGATCCAGCGAACAGCCGGCCAGCACAAGCTCTCGGCCCCGTGGGAGGGGCCTTTCATCACCAGCGAGGCCCTGGGCAATGACTCCTACTACCCCATCGACGCACAAAAGCCCAGGGCAAGCAAGAGGAACGATTCCGTCAAGGAAACAGAGCGCCCATGGAATGCGAATCTTCTCCGTCGATTTTACAGTTGATGCATTGTATGTACCACGCTACCTTTTGTATTATGCAAAGACAACGGGTCCCTCGAGGAGCACTCGGGGGCTACCCTTTTATCTATATGATAAGATCTCGCCTATGAATGTATTATTTCATTCTTTCGCCCTGCACCGGGTCCGGTCAGCCGGCCCGGGGGCTTGCCACCTTGACCTAAGCTGGTACCACCTGCAGTCGGACAAGTAGTGTGCCGACATCTAAGCCCTCTCTTGCCTCAAGCCGTTGCTTGTAGAGCGACTGCCTCGCTGGCAAGAGCTAAAGGCAGGAAAGGATGTCCACATGAAAAATGACTAAGGAAGAATGCCAGCATAGGGAAAGTCGGCTCTTCACCTCACCCGTCCGGCTACTGAGCAGCCGGCCGGCCGGCTTCTAGCTTGACTAGCTACGTTCTAGATGGCCGAAGTACTTGCCTATTCTAGACGGCCGAATTTATGTGATACTGATGACAAGGACAGATCTAACAGATTTATACATGCAATCACGTAGATGAAATCTAACAGAGTAAATGAAAACGACATCGACTGAAGTCCCACAACAAGATCACATAAAATATGACCGATCTCAAAGGATTTCTTACAGCGGGGTTGATGAAAAGATCGCAGTGCAGAGGGAGATGTCGATGGAGAGTTGATGATGAAGACATCACAGTGCAGATGGACATGTCGATGGAGAGTTGATGGTGAAGAGATCGCAGTGTAGACGGACGTAGTGGAGGAAGATCAGCCATGCGGATGCACTGCCTAGAAACTTTACCGCCCGGCTACCCGTGCAGGTCGCCTATGCCGGGGAAAGTCCGGAGACTACTGCTCTCCTCGCCCTGCTGCACGGCAGGGAGAGGATTGGCGAAGGTCGACGGCGGCGGCGCAGATGAGAACGGTTCAGGCTGGTACGGAGAGTTTCAATGATCTATGGATCAAAAGTAATTCTTTAGCCACTTAAGGGAATAATTCTTCGAGTCACCTCTCCCAAGGTGCCCCGTTACGGGATCATGGCAATTATTTCCTCGCTACCTTGGAACACTCGTCAAATTCTTTCTTCTGTCCTTCCCGATGTGTGTTTTGCCTCTTAGCTCAAGATATGTTTCTACATCTCATTCCATGAATTGATTGTGAGTTGCTCGATCTTCGAGAAGATCGATTCCTGTAGAGTTTCTTTCTGTCGTCGTCGTGTTGGATGAAGTTTTCGAAAGCAAAGACGTGAAGATCAATTTGAAGCAATGAATCAACATCTTCGAGAAATGCAATGGATCGTGAAGATTGTGTTAGCTTTGTGTCCCCTCTGTCTTCTTACCTCACGTCTTGAATCTCGGGACGAGATTTTCTTTAGTGGGGGTGAGTTGTCACATCCCTAGCTTCTGGCGATGCACTAGGCTAGCTTCATGAGTGTCATCATGTTTAAGTTTCAAATGAATTTGAAATGGGGATTGCCTAAACCCTAGCATTATAGGAATTCACTAGGTTCAACTAAAATATTCTCAGTGACTCCAAATGGCTTTCAAAAATGTTCATCATTTCTGCAAAATGCTAGAAGCAATAACCAGAGGTGTTGCACATTTTTCCATAACATATTTGGGCTCTGAACTAAATCATATAGTATTTGCATTTGGGCATTTAAATGCTATTAAATATTTTAAATGCTCAAATAATCATGAACTAAAATGTTTGCTGTTGGTTATATTCCAAACAGTGGCATTGAGCAGTTTGATGATTTTTGGATCTGTTTAAGTATTTTAATAAAGCCCTAAAGAGTACAGAACAATAGAAAACAGAAACTAAATTAGGAAAGAGAGAGAGAGAGAGAGAAGTACCTGGCCACTTACCTAGCACAACCCACCTGCCAGCCCACCAGATAGCCCAACACTGTGCGGCTAGTGCTAGTCGTCTTCTTCCCGGCGCCAGTAGGAGCTGCTGCGTGTCGACGGGCGCAGCCACCCCTGGCCACCTCCTGCTTGCCACCGAGGCGCCCCCGAGCCTACTCGACGCGTCTGGAGAACGCCCTGGCCCCTCACGCTATTCCCTCCTCTCTTTGGACCTCCCTTCCCTCCCTGCTCTTTCTCCCACGTGACCATCGAAAGCAGCCGGAGCCCGCCGCTCGCCGTAGCCATGGCTACCGGCCACCGCACCCCCTGCCGACATACCCATCGACTCCGCCGCGACGCCTCGTGCCTCCAAGCAGAAGAACGCAAGCCCGGACGGCCTTCTCCCCTGTCAACGCCGCCGTCCTCGACCTCGGGTGCCAGTGATCTGCACCGTCGATTCGCCGGACCCCGTGCCTCCCCTGCCTTGCCAGCAGCACCAGCAGATCCGCGGTGAGCCGCTGCTTCTTTTTCCCCTACTCCCATGGTCGCCCGCGTCCTATAGGCCGTAGTTGTACGGACGCAGAAGCTCCCCGCCGCCAGGCCTCATTGCCGTCGCACCAACAGCAGCCATAGCTCGCGTCCGAGCACCGTCGCACTCTCAGCATGCTCCCAGGAGCCGAGTGCAGCCACCCATTCGCCCTGCCGTGCACAATAGCGCCGAACCCGACCTTGCCGAGCTCCGGCCGCCGCCCAGCTCGTCGCCACCGCCGCTACATGCTGCCCCAGCACACACCGTGGCCACCGCTAGATGGGCCGCATCGCGGGCTTTCTAGCGCGCCCAGCCGCGCGTCCAGCCGATGCCAGAGTTGGCCGGACGAGGAGCGCCACCGCGTCTGCTTACCGCCGGCGATTAGTCGCCTGATTGGATGACATGGCGCGTGCTTAATTAGCACTAACCACTGATTAGTTGACCCCAACGGTCATTGACAGACGGGCCCCACCCCTAAATTAACCACAGGGTTATTCCCTGTTTAAATTAACCTAATGCCCGTGGCCCCACCGGTCAGTTTGACCTTGCCACCTCAGCATTGACCTGGCCCCACAGGTCAGCCTCTGATGCTGACCCTGTTACACAAACATGCGGGACCCACAGGTCAGGTTTGACCTGCACCGGGTCCGTTGACCTGCTGAGGTCAGCATGACCTAATGCTGACGCAGTTAATCATTTTCTGGATTTAAAATAATTCAGAAAATTCCAGAAAATGCCCAAAACTTCTAAAATTCATAGAAAATTATCTGTAACTCCAAATAAGATAAATTATATATGAAATATGATCAAAAAAATTCAAAGAATCTGTTTATGGAATTATCATGCATGTTTGAACAACTTAAAGCTGCTGTATACAACAATTTGAATTAATGGCATTTGAAATGTCATATATGGAGTTTGAATTTTAATCTTAGATTCAAACCAACTCCATCTAACTTGCTGCTAGTTGCATTAGCTCAAACCACAGCATATTGCCATGTCACGATCATGCATCATATTGTGCATTGCATTGATTGTGTTCTTCCTTGTTTGCCTGTGTTTGCCCCCTCTCGATAGACGTGGTTCCGACGATGAGTTCGATGACACTAATGAAGAGCTATATTATCTTAGGAAGTGCCAGGCAAGCAAAACACCCTTGTTCATTCCGATACAATCCCACTCTCTCGCTCCTGCTCTCTTTTACTGCATTAGGACAACAACGATCCAACTATTTCATGCTGCGGTAGTTGAACCCCTTTCCTCTGCATGACCTGTCATTGCCACAGTAAATAGATGAAACCCACTAGCATGAGTAGGAATTGTTTGAGCCCCGATGTGCCTACTCATTCATGCTTGTTTTTCATGCCTGCTACTGCTTAGAGTTGAGTCAGGTCTGATTCATCGGGGATGAATTGGAATGTGGTGAACATGTCCTACTGTGTGAGAGCTAAGTGTGTGAACACGATTTGGTAAAGGTAGCGGTGAGAGGCCATGTAGGAGTACATTGTGGGTTGTCTCATTGCAGCCGTCCTCAGGAACTGAGTTCTGTGTTTGTGATCCATGAACAGTTACTACCACACATTGGGTTCCGGTAACTCGACCCCTCTCGACTTATTAATCAACATGATCTCTGTCCAGGAGTTGCAACTAGTTTCTGGTGTTTGTAGGTAGTGCTAGTAGTCTACTAAGTGGCACACGGTACAGGCGGGCTTGGGACAGACTAGGCACAGTGGCCTGGTGTACCAAGTGGCACCCGGATGGTGGGCTTGGGAACCCTACACACATCGTTTGGGGCCGTGAGCGACACCCCGGCCGGATCTCCTTGCGGATGGAACCCGAATAGGCGATAAACCTGCACGAGAGACTTGTGTGGTTAGTCAGGTCGTGGCCGACTCCCTCGCCAGGCTTCCGCTTGAAGGTTGCCGAGATACACGATGTGTACATGGTGGTAAGTGGCGAGAGCGTGTGTGAAGAAGTACACCCCTGCAGGGTTAACATCATCTATTCGAATAGCCGTGTCCGCGATAAAGGACTTCTGGGTTGCCTGTACAGTTCATAGACAAGTGAAAGTGGATACTCTAAAATGCGCAAGATAAGCGTGAGTGCTATGGATGGCGTTCTCGTAGGGAGACGAGAGCGGATCCATAGTGGTGTATTGATATGGTGAATATGTGGACTCATGTGCGCCACCTCAAAAGAGTTGCATGCAGTACTAGTTCAGGTTAGCCACTGAGTCAAAGCTGGCTTGCTGCAGTTAAACTCCACTACCCCCTTTGTTGATACCGATGCATATGTAGTTAGTTCTGATGTAAGTCTTGCTGGGTACATTTGTACTCACGTTTGCCTATTTTATGTTTTGCAGAGAGACGTCAGTCTCGCTAGTAGTTCCGTGTGAACTTCGACGTTTAGCTCGATACCTCAGCTACGATCTTGTGCCCTCAGCAGGATCTGGTAGATAGTCAGGCTTCGCAGCCTTTTTCATTTGTAGATGTCTGTACTCAGACATGTTAAGCTTCCGCATGTGCTTTGACTTGTATGCTCTGAATGTTGGGTCATGAGACCCATGTTTGTAATATCACGCTCCTCGGAGCCTAATGTATAAGTACTTGAGTCGTAGAGTTATGTTGTGATGCCAAGTTGTATTTACACATATCGAGCATATTGTGTGTATGATTGAAATGCTTGGTATGTGTGGGATCCGACAACCTAGTTGTTTATCCTTGGTAGCCTCTCTTATGGGGAAATGTAGTCTTGTGCTTCCATGAGCCATAGTAGTCCGCTACAGCACGGTTCACCGGAGTCCTGCTAGCCCAGCACTACTGCTCCGGAACACTTGACTGGCCGGCATGTCATTCACTTCGTTCCTGTGTCTGTCCCTTCGGGGAAATGTCACGTGGTGACATCCGGAGTCGTGCCTAGCCTGCTACAGCCCGGGTTCCCGGAGTCCTGTTAGCCCAGTGCTACAGCCTGGATTCGCACGCTGCTGACCGACATGCTCGATGTTGATTCATGTATGCCTGTCCCCGTAAGTTAGTGCCACTTTGGGTTCACGACTAGTAATGTCGGCCCGGGTTCTCTGTCATATGGATGCTAGCGACACTATCATATACGTGAGCCAAAAGGCGCAAATGGTCCCGGGCCATGGTAAGGCGACACCCGTGGGAATACCGTGCGTGAGGCCACAAAGTGATATGAGGTGTTACCGGCTAGATCGATGTGACTTTGAATCGCGGTCCTGAAAGTTTTGGTATCAGAGCCTGACTGCCTGTAGGATTACCAAGCCAAACTGGTCGAAGTTGAGTCTAGAAATGCTTTAGTTATATAAGGGAATTGATTGTGGAAGGGAACGTAAGGCTCTTTTTACTCCTTTACCTTATGCCCTTCTGATCTGAGTCAACCTCTTCTTTTCTGCGGGGATTAAGAACTAGGCTTCTCATCTTTCCATTAGGATCACGTGTTGCTAATCCGTAGACTTATAGGATTGTTGGTTTCAAGCCTCAGAACAGTCCCATTCCGGGTCTGCTACCTTCAGAATTTCTAGCAAAAGGGTCTTCCTCTCTTGGAAGCCTAATGCAGATATGTCTGATCGTTCCGGGCTGTCAGGATCGGTATCATCAGTAATCACTTCGTCATCCTTTAGTCTTTCCGGCTTTTGGACGACGTATCTTTTTGAGCATTTACAGCCGTTATGCTGTCCGAGTCATCCCAGGTTTCCAAATAGTCTGATGCATTTGCAAATCCCTTCTCTCCGTTCCCGATGTCCCTTTAGGCCAGTTCAACCACACTAATCAGTGAGTTGAGGTACTTTGTTGCCTCGGCATATATGTTGGAACTATTTTTATGACCCTAGGTGTTTTAGAGAACCACCTAGTACTCCATCCATATTCTGTGTTCTAGTGTGATGATTCTGGCCATTATTCTCGAAAGCATCCCGTGATGCCATTTAGTTAGTAGGCATTCTATTTTTGGGCTCTTGAGCCCAAGATTCACTCTACTTACCTCGTGTTGATAGTTTTGCTAGTTTCCTTAAGATATTAGTAACCTTTGCGATAGTCCTCGAGGTCCGTGGTATCTCATTCTTCCAATACCATGAACCATCATGGCAGAAGTTCCTTTGAACCAAAAGATAACAACCGGGGTGCTCTTGAGGAGTACTCCATTCATATTGTGACTCTGCCAATCCTACCCTTCCGCATGGGTTACCCGGAAGAAATGTTGAGCTTCGCTCGGCATACTAATCTATGCATCCACAACTCAGAAAGATATATGTCCCTTTGAGTTGTCCCTCTTTAGTTGTATTCCGACCTTCATCTATCAATTGATAGCCAAGAGTATGTGTGCGATCATGTCATCGATTTCTATTATTCTTGTGGTCCGTCAAGCCATTCTATTCCGGAATGACTAGGAGAAACAAACTCCAGTACCTCATCCATTTCTTGGACTGGTCAAAGTAGTTGTATTCCGCAGATCAAAATGCCAATCCAGCTTCTGGTCTGTTCCACCTTGGAGTATTACCATCTTCGATATCAACAATAACATAGGAATTGCACACCATCCTATGAACTCTTGATATGGTGATACTTCTCGCCCTCGTTATTCATTTCTCGGTTCCCGTGTTGTTGCAACCGGAATGCCGACAAGTGAACCATGATGTGTGAAATCAATACTCCTAGCAACGGCGTTGCTTGGTAGTTAAAGGACAATATTCTCATCCTTAGCGTGTTGGTTATTAAATCATCATCCTAAGATTGATCGTGCTACCTAGTCCATTTTTGTTGGTACACTCTTTGATCGATGAGTTAGGATTTTGTCAAACCCTTGCTCTTTTGATCACATCATTTTGCCTTGAAAAGCAAGATTGTTCTCGAGCTTAGTAACATATCGGTGGTTCGTGATTTGCCGAATATCTTCTCGGAAGTGTTACCAGGTCGTCCCCTGACCGATATGTTGAGTTCGTGATCAAGTTGGTTTTCCTCTAAACCAGCCATTCTCCAAGAACCTGTGTTGGATATCCCTGAGCTAGTTGGTTAAGCCAAACAACAACTTGGAGAGTTGGAAGATAAAAGCTTATCTGACTTAGTTCATTCCAAAGGGATATCCTTGGGTGTGTGTTGAAGAAAGATGATATCTTCATCGATTTATCCCCGTGATCAGTTGTTGGATCTATTGTCTTGTCCAATCTTTGATTTGAGTATGGGCTATCGTCAAGTCAAATCAGAACCAATGATGTTCGTAATGTTGTCTTACTCATGGTTGATCCCTCGAGCATACACCATTACATCTTTTGGTCTGACCAATGCTATCACCGTGTTCACATGATGGTGGAAGTCCAGTGATATGGAAATTCCGATGAGTTGCTGTTGAGCCCATCAGCAGCATTTTGTCTCCCCCATGATTCATGTTGAACATCAAAGCTAGCATTGGAAACTTTGTAAGCATTGCCTTCATGTTCTGCTCATGAGGTATATGTTCGGATGGAAGGAGTGACTTCCTCTAATTCACGTGCATTTGGTGTAAGTTGCCACCGTGAATTTGAGAAAGTTTGTTTTGCTTCCGTGGGATCATTGCAAGTCAGTCACGCACATGTGAAGTATTCTGTGGTTTGACAGATTAGCTACCTTCATCCCATACGTATCCCTAGCACACCAAGCCACTGATTGATTTGTTAAAGGAGAAGAAGTTCCTTCCTAGGATTTGGACTTATGCAAGGGCTTCGATATCCTCGAAGATGGTTCCCAACCAGAACTTGGTAGTGTTTTATTGTAAGACTACTCTGTGGCCATGCTTATCTAGGACAATGTGTTCACATGTTTGTAGCAGAACCCGCTCATGTTTTGGAGCTTGCTACCAAAGTTCATCTCCCGAGAACCTCGCAACGCCATCCCGTCGGTTTGTGTAGCAAACTTCCTTTTTCCGGACATGCTGTCTGAAATATCCTATTACCAGCCAGATCTGAATCTCAGGCAGATATGATGGTTGGAATGCCTCCCAAGAACTATAATATTGGTCTCTGTAACTCGGTAAGTGGATGTCGTGGCCAACGCACCCAGCCGGAAGACCTATTATTGTAGTATCCTGATTGATAAAGTTGGCCACCTCCCCATAAGGATTCCGTAGGATTTACTTCCGTAGTTATTCCTTATGGATTCTTGCGCTCCCGAAGTACGACCTTCTACTTGATGTTCAAGATATCAAACCATATCGAATGGGTTATGCTAGTACATCAAGAAGAACATTAGAAGCGGAGTGCTAAATGTCTCTCGGTCGATCATCTAGATTTCGTTTCCTTGGTGTCGTCAAGGTAAAATCTGAGAAAGTGTTGTCCTCCTCTGCACCTGCATCCTCCATCGTTATTCATCATGGTAGTACAAGGTGTCACCAGGATCTTGGCATAGATGTTGATAGACCTTGATGAATATGGAAATGCTTAAGTTCTCGAAAGAACGGTCAGTCACTAGGTTATATCCTTGGTATCAACTGGAATGTGCCTTCCATTTGCCGAGTTGTTCTGTAACCGTAGTTTCCTTTCCAAACTGAGTATGCCATCCTCTTAAACTCTTTCAAACGATCAATTGTGATTTGCCTCAGGCTGGTACGGAGAGTTTAAATGATCTATGGATCAAAAGTAATTCTTTGGCCACTTAAGGGAATAATTCTTCGAGTCACCTCTCCCAAGGTGCCCCGTTACGGGATCATGGCAATTATTTCCTCGCTACCTTGGAACACTCGTCAAATTCTTTCTTCTGCCCTTCCCGATGTGTGTTTTGCCTCTTAGCTCAAGATATGTTTCTACATCTCATTCCATGAATTGATTGTGAGTTGCTCGATCTTCGAGAAGACCGATTCCTGTAGAGTTTCTTTCTGTCGTCGTCGTGTTGGATGAAGTTTTCGAAAGCAAAGACGTCAAGATCAATTTGAAGCAATGAATCAACATCTTCGAGAAATGCAATGGATAGTGAAGATTGTGTTAGCTTTGTGTCCCCTCTGTCTTCTTACCTCACGTCTTGAATCTCGGGACGAGATTTTTTTTAGTGGGGGTGAGTTGTCACATCCCTAGCTTCTGGCGATGCACTAGGCTAGCTTCATGAGTGTCATCATGTTTAAGTTTCAAATGAATTTGAAATGGGGATTGCCTAAACCCTAGCATTATAGGAATTCACTAGGTTCAACTCAAATATTCTCAGTGACTCCAAATGGCTTTCAAAAATGTTCATCATTTCTGGAAAATGCTAGAAGCAATAACCAGAGGTGTTGCACATTTTTCCATGACATATTTGGGCTCTGAATTAAATCATATAGTATTTGCATTTGGGAATTTAAATGCTATTAAATATTTTAAATGCTCAAATAATCATGAACTAAAATGTTTGCTGTTGGTTATATTCCAAACAGTGGCATTGAGCAGTTTGATGATTTTTGGATCTGTTTAAGTATTTTCTAATAAAGCCCTAAAGACTACAGAACAATAGAAAACATAAACTAAATTAGGAAAGAGAGAGAGAGAGAAGTACCTGGCCACTTACCTGGCACAGCCCACCTGCCAGCCCACCAGATAGCCCAACACTGTGCGGCCTAGTGCCAGTCGTCTTCTTCCCGGCGCCAGTAGGAGCTGCTGCATGTCGACAGGCGCAGCCACCCCTGGCCACCTCCTGCTTGCCACCGAGGCGCCCCCGAGCCTACCCGACACGTCTGGAGAACGCCCTGGCCCCTCTCGCTGTTCCCTCCTCTTTCTGGACCTCCCTCCCCTCCCTGCTCTTTCTCCCACGCGACCACCGAAAGCAGCCGGAGCCCGCCGCTCGCCGTAGCCATGGCCACCGGCCACCGCACCCCATGCCGACATACCCATCGACTCCGCCGCGACGCCTCGCGCCTCCAAGTAGAAGAACGCAAGCCCGGACGGCCTTCTTCCCCGTCAACGCCGCCGTCCTCGATTCGCCGGACCCCGTGCCTCCCCTGCCTTGCCAGCAGCACCAGCAGATCCGCGGTGAGCCGCTGCTTCCTTTCCCCCTACTCCCATGGTCGCCCGCGTCCTATAGGCCGTAGTTGCACGTACGCAGAAGCTCCCCGCTGCCATGCCTCATTGCCGTCGCACCAACAACAGCCATAGCTCGCGTCCGAGCACCGTCGCGCTCTCAACATGCTCCCAGGAGCCGAGTGCAGCCACCCGTTCGCCCTGCCTTGCACAATAGCGCCGAACCCGACCTTGCCGAGCTCCAGCCGCCGCCCGGCTCATCGCCACGGCCGCTACATGCTGCCCCAGCACACACCGCGGCCATCGCTAGATGCGCCGCATCGCGGGGTTTCTAGCGCGCCCAGCCGCGCGTCCAGCCGATGCCAGAGTTGGCCGGACGAGGAGCGCCACCGCGTCTGGTTACCGCCGGCGATTAGTCGCCTGATTGGATGACGTGGCGCACGCTTAATTAGCACTAACCACCGATTAGTTGACCCCAACGGTCATTGACAGACGGGCCCCACCCCTAAATTAACCACAGGGTTATTCCCTGTTTAAATTAACCTAATGCCCGTGGCCCCACCGGTCAGTTTGACCTTGCCACCTCAGCATTGACCTGGCCCCACAGGCCAGCCTCCGATGCTGACCCTGTTACACAGACATGCGGGACCCACAGGTCAGGTTTGACCTGCACCAGGTCCGTTGACCTGCACCAGGTCCGTTGACCTGCTGAGGTCAGCATGACCTAATGCTGACGCAGTTAATCATTTTCTGGATTTAAAATAATTCAGAAAATTCCAGAAAATGCCCAAAACTTCTAAAATTCATAGAAAATTATCTGTAATTCCAAATAAGATAAATTATATATGAAATATGATCAGAAAAATCCAAAGAATCTGTTTATGGAATTATCATGCATGTTTGAACAACTTAAAGCAGCTGTATACAACAATTTGAATTAATGGCATTTGAAATGTCATATATGGAGTTTGAATTTTAATCTTAGATTCAAACCAACTCCATCTAACTTGCTGCTAGTTGCATTAGCTCAAACCACATCATATTGCCATGTCATGATCATGCATCATATTGTGCATTGCATTGATTGTGTTCTTCCTTGTTTGCCTGTGTGTGCCCCCTCTCGATAGACTTGGTTCCGACGATGAGTTCGATGACACTGATGAAGAGCTATATTATCTTCGGAAGTGCCAGGCAAGCAAAACACCCTTGTTCATTCCGATACAATCCCACTCTCTCGCTCTTGTTCTCTTTTACTGCATTAGGACAACAACGATTCAACTATTTCATGCTGCGGTAGTTGAACCCCTTTCCTCTGCATGACCTGTCATTGCCACAGTAAATAGATGAAACCCACTAGCATGAGTAGGAATTGTTTGAGCCCCGATGTGCCTACTCATTCATGCTTGTTTTTCATGCCTGCTACTGCTTAGAGTTGAGTCAGGTCTGATTCATCGGGGATGAATTGGAATGTGGTGAACATGTCCTACTATGTGAGAGCTAAGTGTGTGAACACCATTTGGTAAAGGTAGCGGTGAGAGGCCATGTAGGAGTACATGGTGGGTTGTCTCATTGCAGCCGTCCTCAGGAACTGAGTTCTGTGTTTGTGATCCATGAACAGTTACTACCACACATTGGGTTCCGGTAACTCGACCCCTCTCGACTTATTAATCAACATGATCTCTGTCCAGGAGTTGCAACTAGTTTCTGGTGTTTGTAGGTAGTGCTAGTAGTCTACTAAGTGGCACACGGTACAGGTGGGCTTGGGACAGACTAGGCACAGTGGCCCGGTGTACCAAGTGGCACCCGGATGGTGGGCTTGGGAACCCTACACACATCGTTTGGGGCCGTGAGCGACACCCCGGCCGGATCTCCTTGCGGATGGAACCCGGATAGGCGATAAACCTGGACGAGAGACTTGTGTGGTTAGTCAGGTCGTGGCCGACTCCCTCGCCAGGCTTCCGCTTGAAGGTTGCCGAGATACACGATGTGTACATGGTGGTAAGTGGCGAGAGCGTGTGTGAAGAAGTACACCCCTGCAGGGTTAACATCATCTATTCGAATAGCCGTCTCCGCGGTAAAGGACTTCTGGGTTGCCTGTACAGTTCATAGACAAGTGAAAGTGGATACTCTAAAATGCGCAAGATAAGCGTGAGTGCTATGGATGGCGTTCTCGTAGGGAGACGGGAGCGGATCCATAGTGGTGTATTGATATGGTGAATATGTGGACTCATGTGCGCCACCTCAAAAGAGTTGCTTGCAGTACTAGTTCAGGTTAGCCACTGAGTCAAAGCTGGCTTGCTGCAGTTAAACTCCACTACTCCCTTTGTTGATACCGATGCATATGTAGTTAGTTCTGATGTAAGTCTTGCTGGGTACATTTGTACTCACGTTTGCCTATTTTATGTTTTGCAGAGAGACGTCAGTCTCGCTAGTAGTTCCGTGTGGACTTCGACGTTTAGGTTGATACCTCAGCTACGATCTTGTGCCCTCGGCAGGATCTGGTAGATAGTCAGGCTTCGCAGCCTTTTTCATTTGTAGATGTCTGTACTCAGACATGTTAAGCTTCCGCATGTGCTTTGACTTGTATGCTCTGAATGTTGGGTCATGAGACCCATGTTTGTAATATCTCGCTCCTCGGAGCCTAATGAATAAGTACTTGAGTCGTAGAGTTATGTTGTGATGCCATGTTGTATTTACACATATCGAGCATATTGTGTGTATGATTGAAATGCTTGGTATGTGTGGGATCCGACAACCTAGTTGTTTATCCTTGGTAGCCTCTCTTATGGGGAAATGTAGCCTTGTGCTTCCATGAGCCATAGTAGTCCGCTACAGCCCGGTTCACCGGAGTCCTGCTAGCCCAGCACTACTGCTCCGGAATACTTGACTAGCCGGCATGTGATTCACTTCGTTCCTGTGTCTGTCCCTTCGGGGAAATGTCACGCGGTGACATCCGGAGTCCTGCCTAGCGTGCTACAGCCCGGGTTCTCGGAGTCCTGTTAGCCCAGTGCTATAGCCCGGATTAGCACGGTGCTGACCGACATGCTCGATGTTGATTCATGTATGCCTGTACCCGTAAGTTAGTGCCACTTTGGGTTCACGACTAGTCATGTCGGCCCGGGTTCTCTGTCATATGGATGCTAGCGACACTATCATATACGTGAGCCAAAAGGCGCAAACGGTCCCGGGCCATGGTAAGGCGACACCCGTGGGAATACCGTGCGTGAGGCCACAAAGTGATATGAGGTGTTACCGGCTAGATCGATGTGACTTGGAATCGGGGTCCTGACATCTGCCTCCGGGATATCTCCATCATGAACTAACCTGTAATTGCACGTAAACGTGCGAGTCTATCCTCGGTTCGTGCCTGAGACAGACGCGGGTGGATAAGAGTAAAAACTACGTGATGAAAATAACAAAAAATGCATTTTATCCACGGTCGCGCTCGCCCAAAGTCACAAGTCACGCGTAATTAAACGCGAATAAATGTGAAATGCGAGTGAGCACGGGCACGTGTGTGGTGTACACTTTGCATCTTTAGTCGTCCTAATCAAGAGAACCATCAAAGGCCCCCTTATATGCAGGTCAAACTCTTGTTCCCTTAGCAATGTGGGACTAAACTCCCACATGGCTGTCCACCCCCTAGACTTCTCTCCAATTCTGAAATTAATTTGGGCTCAATCTGAGTAGAAGGTCCATTAATTCCAACAGTCCCCACCAAGAAGTCAAGGTCTGCAATTTGTTCTCATCTGGCTTTTATATACTAGTTTTAAAGTATATACCTATCTCGGGTTGAACTATACCTAGCACTCCATGATCCACTCATCTTACAACTAGGCAATGGACAGTGCCTTGAATTGCCAATCTTGTGTAGAAGAGATTCACCTGAAGGCATCACTGATACTAGGCCGCCTTGATCCATGCCTAAGGTTTGGGGCGTTACGGTCGTGCTCCCTAGTCCTTTAATGACCTCATTAGATATCACCCAAATCTCATGTATTGCGACCTCACAGCTAAGCTCACATAGGTGTGTTCTTTCAAGAATACCCTGCATGACGGTATCTTTCCGAAGTGTTTCGGCCTTAGAACATATTAAGACAAAAGTCAGCCTCCCATGCGGAACTTAGAGTACTCATCTTTGCGGGAAATGGATGATACATATGTACTCTCTCATGTTGCTACAACAACTTGTTTTCCCCTTTTCCTAATTCATGGGATCTCCGATCACATAGGTCAGATTTCTGTAGTTGTGCAACTCAGGTTCCCTTGATGCTCCATCTATCACTGAACGTGATAGTCCCTTTGTAAAGGGATCCGCTAGGTTTTTAGTAGTGTTAATATAATCAACGGCGGTCACTCCTTTACGTCTCAAATTCCTGACGAATTTGATGCGCCATTTCACATGTCTTGACGACTTCAGGTTATCCTTCGAACTTTTAACCTTAGTGATCACGGTTTGGTTATCGCAGTTTAGAAGGATGGTCGGAATTGGTTTTTCAACCATTGGCACATCACTCAAGAGTTCACGCAGCCACTCTGCCTCGACAATGGTTGAGTCAAGTGCTACTAGTTCAGCCTCCATAGTAGACCTCGTCATGATAGTCTGCTTGCGAGACCTCCAAGAGATTGCAACACCTCCACAAGTAAATATATATCCACTTGTGGCTTTGATCTCATTTGCATCTGAGATCCAATTAGCATCACTATACCCTTGTGGTACATCAAGGTACCCTGTGTAGTGCAGCCCATACGTTGTGGTCCCTCTCAAATACCTCATTACTCGTTCTACCGCAGTCCAGTGATAGTTTCCCGGATTTGAATTAAACCGTCTCAGTTTGCTAACTGCAAATGAAATGTCAGGTCTAGTTGCACAAGCAAGGTACATGAGAGAACCAACTATTTGAGAGTATTTTAGCTGCTCGACCCCTTGTCCTTTGTTCTTTCGAAGCTTTAGACTTGGGCCGTGTTGGAGATGTTCTGGAGTCCTCAAAACCAAACCGACTCAAGATTTTCTCCACATAATGAGACTGGCTTAATGTAATCCCATTCTCATTCATTTGAGGTTTATGTTTAAAATAACACCTGCCTCTCCCAAATCTTTCATATCAAAGTTTTGAGAGAAGAAGGATTTAACATCATATATAACATTCATATTTGTCCCAAAAATTAATATGCGATCAATGTATAAGCATAAGATTACATCCTTACCCCCACCATATTTATAGTACACACATTTGTCTCCTTAATTAACCACAATGCCTGCCAAAGTGAGAGTTTTGTCAAATTTTTCATGCCACTACTTTGCCGCTTGCTTGAGGCCATAGAGTGATTTCTTTAATCTACACGTCATGCTCTCTTGCCCGGTTGCTACAAAACCATCAGGTTGCTGCATATAAATTTCCTCATGGAGCTCTCCATTTAGGAAAGCTGTCTTCACATCCATTTGATGGATTGGGAATTTATGTGAAGCTGCAAGTGCAATCAACTCCCGAATTGTAGTCATCCTAGCAACTGGTGAGTATGTATCAAAGAAATCCTCACTGTCGGAGGGATTGACCACGGGTAGCCTCATCGGCTCCCTATAGTATTTCAAGACATCAGGGCTAGCTGCACCCCTCACACATTCCGGATGAACGGCCGACTCCTTGGGCCGGCTGGTCCAGGGGCCGGCTGTTAGAAGACAGTGCGCCCACCAGCAGGTGGCTTCACGGGACCGGCATCCAACAGGCGGCCCCTCACCCCCTCAAATCTTGCACCTATTTACGATGATGAGACGGGGCGTGGCTATAGTGCTACCTACCACCCCCAAATCCAGGGCGAACGTGGCCACAGAGCGGGTGTACCAAGCGGACATCCCTCGCCCGGCGCAGCACTGTTGCCACACAAACCACGTCGCCTCCTACGTCAGCAGGAGCCATGCTCCCACGATGGGCGGTTGGGACGAACCGCAGGCGGCGGGCCCTACCTGCTCGCGAGCCACTAGAAGACGGCGGAACCCGAGCAGGCGTCATTGAGGGTGGCCTGACTCCTAGCAGGCAGCCCTCCCTCCCCCCTCCCCGGGAGTCTGCGCATCATTAATCTAATGAGACGGAGCGTGGCTACAGTGAGCGCCCGCCAGGCGGCAGGACTGTAGCCATGCGCCCCCCGACAAAGCCTCCATCATCGAGGGCGGGGCTACAGTATAAAGTAGTCAGCATGGCCCGCAGGTGGCGGGCCATACCTATCGGCCGAGTTCACGGCAGCCCGCGGGACCCACCCAGCGACGGGCCCCAGCAGCCGGCGCCCAGGGACATTGACGGTCGGGTCCTACACCCGGCCGGATTACCATTGTACCCCTGGGGGTAGGCCTATATAAACTCCCAGGTTCACCCATGCAAAGGGTTCAGAACCATAGGCAACCTACACACACATAGAGAGAGGAGATAGAGCTAGCCTTGCCCTTCTTCCTCCTCTAGCCGAAACAGCTCAAGGAGCACTCTTGTAGCTACACTATTGACGATAGTCATCATGCGGAGACCCCGCAGAGTAGGAGTAGGGGTGTTATCTCCATGGAGAACCCCGAACCTGGGTAAGACTCGTAGGCGTTCGAGATCTTGCTCACTCCCGCTTCTAGGACCCGACGACGTACTCCTGTCCCCATCCATGATAAGCCACCCCCTGGCATATGTCGCTAGATATCCCCGACATTTGGCTCCCACCGTGGGGCTAAGTGCACCGTCATCCGAAAACATGTTCTGGACGGGAACCCTTTTCCTTCCTGGCGAGCGTAGCCAGCCCGGCACGCCTGATGGCCTTTGCGTCGACGCGCTTCGCGACGTGGAAGCCTCTTGCGCCGCAAGCTGCCTCGTCGATCTCATCAGCGGGATCCGCCTCTCTGACGAGCCCGTGCCCGACGCGGGAGCGGCCAGCTTTGAGAGCTGCCTCGTCAACCTCCTCGGCAAGCTCTGCATCACCAACGAGCCTGCCTCCGACCTGGAGTCTGTCGGCTCCAACGACCCGCCCGTCAAGATGCTCATCGACTCCGACGCGGCGTTCACCGACGCTTTCCTTGGCAACATGCTGATCATCGACGACCCGCTCCCTCCCGCGGTCAGCAACGCCAGCGCTAGCACCATCACGGAGGTGCTGGTCACTAGCCATGATGGAGCATGTGACGGGGCTGGCCAGGACCCGCTGCAGGCGGCAATGCGGGGCTTGTCCACGGCCGTGGTAGCGAACGCCGATGGAGCGACCGTGGAGTCATTTCGCGTCTTGCTCCTTGACAGCGCCAACAAGTTGGCGGCCATGAGGCGCCTCACTGAAGCCTACCAGCGCAAGATCTACCGCGAAATGGGCGACCCTCCGGCTGCTGGCGAGCCTAGCTGAGTGGGCACGGTTTAGCAATGCGGCGCGGCCATCGCCAGCATGCTGGGAGCTGGACGCCCAGTCTACGCCACCCCTTGGAGAACCTGCGCGCTGACCAGGCGGAGGCAGACGAACTCGACCACCTGGAGGGCGACGAGCATCGCATCCACATGGAGCGCCTCCAGCAGCTCCTCGACGCGGCTACCGCGCAGCAGGAAGCTGGCCGCCGCGTGGTGGAACCCAGCGAGCAAGACGAGAACCATCCCCCCCCCCCCCCCCGCCGTGAGCATGGGGCGACTTCCCGGTCCCCGACAGGCGGCGCTCGTGATCGGCTAGACCAAGAGCTGGCTGCTAGCCGCAGGCGGCGCACGCACATCACGATTGTGCGCGACCAAGACGGCCACCCACGAGCAGAAGAACGGCGGGACGATCGTCCGCTTCCCACTCGCAGGATTGATCATCCGACTCTCGGAGGCCGGCTGGGTCCCCATGAAGGAGACGGAGAAAATGACGCCCGCCACCGGATCGACCGGCTTGCTCGATCCCTGGCGGTAGAAGAAGAAGATGCCATCGGCCCGGCCTGCTTCGGCCCCCGCATTCGCGACGAGCCCTTCCCCAGAGGGTTCTCGCTACCTCGAGATACTCCCAAGTACAACGGCTCCATGAAGCCGGAGGACTGGCTGGTCGACTACTGCACGGCCGTCAGCATCGCAAATGGCAACAAGCTTGTTGTCATGAAGTATGTTCCGCTCATGCTCCGGGGCACGGCCCGGACATGGCTGAACAGCCTCAAGCCGTGCAACGTCAACAGCTGGCCGGACTTTGCCGATGTCTTCATCCGCAACTTCACCAGCACCTACAAGCGGCCACCCAAGCCTCGTGCAGGCCATCGAGTACTTCACAGCCGGGTGCACAGAAGGCACTTTGCTCAAGCACAAGCTCTTGTGCGACGAGCCGGCCACGCTGGACGAGCTCCTGGTCGTGGCCGACCAGTACGCCACCGCCGACTACTCCATGAAGTCGGAGATCCGGGTGGACGCATTCGGGAAGATGCTCCCGCCGGCCCCTCACATGCCGGCTGGTGACTCCAACCGGCGCCAGCAGCCGAATGACAACAAGCGCAAAGCCCAGCAGCCGGCAAGCGGCTACAGTCAAAGATCAGCAGCCAGAGGGACAACCCGGCCCCAAGCGCCAGAAGGGCGGCAAGCCTGCTTAGTTGCCCGCATTCTCCTTCGAGCAGACCCTTTACGCTCCCTGCAAGTTCCACAGCGGGGCGAAGCCGTCCAACCACACCACTCGGAAATGCCACTGGCTCACCTGAATCACCATGGGCGAAGGCCTGCCGCCGCCACCAACAGGTCCGCCGGCTCCGCCTCCTCAACAGCCGGTGGTCCGACCAGTCGGTGCAGTCCAAGATGAGTTCCCCGAGGAGCATGGCACCTACATCGTATTCACCAGCATAGCCGAAGCACAACCGACGACAGCAGCACCGCGAGGTGAATGTTGTCGCCTCAGAGGTCCCTGAGTTCATGCACTGGTTCGAGAGGCCCATTAGCTGGAGCCGCGCTGACCATCCGACCGTGATGGCATCGCCGGGTTCCTGTGCCAAGGTGCTAGACTCCACCTTCTCGACAGAGAGGTGATCTTGCCGCTTCTCCCAGATCCTGACAGACGACGGTAGCATCATCAACATCCTCTGTCACGACACCATGGAGAAGTTGGGCATCAAGGAGAAGTAGCTCCTGCCCAGTCGGACTGTCTTCCACGGCATTGTACCCGGACTTTCCTGCTCTCCGATCCGGAAGATCAAGATAGACGTCCTGTTTGGCGACAAGGATCATTTCCGTCGCGAGCCAATCTGGTTCGAGGTGGTTGACCTGGACAGCCCCTACCATGTGCTCCTGGGCGAGCTCGCACTCGCCAAGTTCATGGCAGTGCCGCATTACCCCTACCTCAAGATGAAAATGCCGGGTCCCAAGGGCATCGTCACCATTGCTGGCGACTACCAGAAGGCAGTTGCGTGCGCCGCTGCCAGCAGTCAGTTAGCCGACTCCCTCGTCATTGCCGAAGAGAAGCGTCTCCTTGACCGGGCGGTGGCCATGGCCAGCAAGCAGCCGGACATACCATCCGACCCCAAGGACATGGAGGCTCATGGCTCCTTCCAGCCAGCCAAAGAGACCAATAAGATTGCCTTGGATCCGACGCACTCAGAGAGGTTTGCTGTCGTAGGGTCAAACCTCGATAGCAAATAGGAAAGCGAGCTCGTCGATTTCCTCCGTGAGAATCGGGACATCTTTGCATGGTCCCCCAAGGACATGCCGGGTGTTCCGACGGATTTCTCCGAGAACAAGCTACATGTGAGGCCGGATGCGAAGCCGTTCAAGCAACCCCTCCGCCGCCTGTCAGAAAAGAAGAGAAGGATTGTTGGTGAAGGGATCGCCCGGCTTCTGGCAGCCGGCTTCATCGTGGAAGTATTCTACCAGGACTGGCTTGCCAACCCAGCCCTCGTGCTGAAGTAGAACAACAAGTGGCGAATGTGTATCGAATAATCTAGCCTCAACAAAGCCTACCCCATGGATCTGTTTGCCTTGCCTCAGATAGACCAAGTGATTGATTCCATTGCCGGATGCGAGCTGTTGTCTTTCTTGGACGCCTACTCCGGCTACCACCAGATCAAGCTGAGCATGGCCGATCGGCTGAAGACCACCTTCATCACACCATTCGGAGCCTTCCATGATGTTCGGCTTGAGAAATGCCGGCGCCATGTTTCAGCGTTGCATGCAGAAGTGTCTCCTCAAGCAGCTCGGTAGAAATGCCCATGTCTATTTAGAAAATATTGTGGTGAAGACAGAGAAGCGTGGCACCCTTCTGGAGGATCTCAAGGAGACCTTTGATAATTCGCGCCGTTTTCAAATCAAGCTAAACTCGTAGAAATGTGTCTTGGGAGTACCAGCTTCTCTCTGAACGCGGCTGGAGTGCAACCCTGTGAAGATCAAGGCCATCGAGCGGATGTAGAGACCAACCCGGCTGCGGGACGTCCAGAAGTTCACCGGGTGCTTGGCATCTCTCAGCCGGTTCATCAGTCGGCTGGACGAGAAGGCCCTCCCCATGTACCAGCCGATGAAGAAGACCACTTGCTTCGAGTGGAATGACAAGGTCGACGAGGTTTTTCTCCAGCTCAAGCGGATGCTAACCATGCCGCCTGTCCTGGCCGCTCCGGCTGCTAAGGAACCCATGTTCCTCTACATCGCCGCCACCAGCCGGGTGGTCAGTACCGTGATCGTGGTCGAGCGCCCAGAAGACGGCACACTACTAGGGAAAAGCCTAGCAGTAGCGCGGGTTTTTAGCCTATCAGTTGCACGGTTAACCGCGCTACTGCTACGGCGCTACAGCTAAAGGTTAGCAGTAGCATGTGTTGACACGCGCTACTGCTATATCTACTTAGTAGTAGCGCGTGGAGCAACAGGCGCTACTGGTAATTACTAGTAGCACGTCTCACTGCCCATGCTACTACTATTATTCCGGATTCTATTTTTTTATTTTATGTCGTTATTCATACACCTTTATACAAGTTTTCATACAGTAGCAATTTAGAGATTGTTTATATATCATAATGAGTTATTAAATCACTAGGTGAAAGAACCACGGATTAATTTCAAGTGGATGGATCCTAAGTGATCAAGTCATGGATTATCACGATAATCCATGACTTGATCACTTAGGATCCATCCACTTGAAACTAATCCGCGGTTCTTTGACCCAATGATATAATAACTCATCATCATGATCATATTAATATAAAAACTCTTACATCATATCATCAGCAACAACACTAACTAATAATCATCATAGTCATTACCACTATTTAATCATCATAGTCATAGTGTAGCTATCTAATCACCACCAACACTAGCTAATAATAATCATCATAATCATTAACACCAACACTAGCTATTTAATCATCATAGTCATAGTGTAGCACATCATCATCTTCAAACTCATTCTAGCTAGCTAATCACTCCTACTGCTCTCTCTCTCTCTCTCTCTCAGGTAAAATATCATAGAACATGTGTAGCAGTCCTGATTCATCATATTAGAGCATGCAGATGAACCTGTCTCCTAATTGTGGGTTGCGCTTCTGATTGCTGCCCCCTAGTATTTCTCTAGGATCCCTCACAATTTTGCTCCAGTCTTTCACTATTAAGACTTGATCGGTTTTAGAAATCCTGAATGCACTCATGTGCAATGTAGGATGTCTTGGCCGTAAGCTAACCATTGCCATGCAACCTTTAGGCTCGATCCAATGAGGCACAACTATCATCGGGAGTCCCTGTTGAAGAACATCGTAGTAACATACTTAGCAATGAAGTTTAGCTTAAAAAATAATGTATGCAAAAGATACACTGAGGACAAATAGTAAAAATCTTTCCATCTTTCCTAAATAGATGTGACCATAGTTTAATACGAACACTATTGGTCGCACGTTTTGAGTACTAATATTTTCAAGTCCAGGAAAATAATTTTTCTTGACAGCACCAAGATCCTCAAGCCATGAAACATAACGAGTTATCTCCTCATAGTTTAGTTCAGCCTCGGGACAGTAGTAGGTCATGTCTACCAAGCCACGGACATGTTTGCTTGATTGGAAATAAGCTGTCAATAGAAATTAATTGTCAACTATTTTTGAATAAACAATATCCAAGACATAAATATGGTTGAGAAACTCACATAATGGTAGAACTGGAGGCGTCTGCACATCGACCCAGATGTTGATATTGCCTTCAATATTATCTTCCGGATGAATATCGAAGGTGATAAGCATATCAGGCTCACATGCATAAGCCTTGCATATTGCTCTCCAAGTTTTGCATTCAAAATACGTGTAGGTGTCTGCAATGTATAATTTTGTGTCGAAAGTATAACCATGCTCGGTCTTCAAGGGAACTCTCTTTACCTCCATAGTTTTCATAGGACTGAAACCAATCTTATCCAAGACAAAAATTCTTGCATGGCAGGGGATACGCTAGTAGAATAGTAAAAAATTAAAATTATAAGTTGAAGCAAAAGAAGAAGAAATCATGCTTAATTACGAAAAAAAGACTTGTCATTGTGACTTACTGTATCCACTTTGAAGTTCTCGTCCAGCTTGATGCTGAAGCGCCTATCATCAACTAGGAAATGTCGGTCGCACAGGCCGCACTCGCCTTCGCAGTATTCGCACATACCGAAATCTTTTTCGTCATCAGACATTTCCGATGTTCATAGTTGGAACATTAATTGAAAATTGATCAAAGGCAACTACCAGGAAACTCAACACACAAATCCGGGGCACTCGATATTTCCTACATATTCTAGCACAAGTCATGCTTAAATTCACGAAAAAAATCCGGCATGACCTTTGCTAAAATAGGACATATCGAGCACCTGAAATTTGCTGGAACAGAAATGAATCAACACTTCGGCAAAACATAGGCCACTCGGATTTTCCCAGCAATACAAAAATGTTCATACACATACAATGATGCTTAAACTTGCACTTCCATCCGGATCAATTATCATAAGCATTCGCACATGAGCTCACTAACTAAATACCCTAGTTCTACTCTATTCAACACACCAAGGAGTGGATAAAGAGGAGGTGGACTTTTAGCTCACCGACTTGGGTGTAGAGGAAGTAGAGGTAGCTCAGATGACGAACAGCGATAAGCAAGGGAGGAAGGAGGGGTAGGAAGGAGGGAGGGAGGAGGGGGAGGAAGGAGGGAGGAGGCGGGAAGGAGGAGCAAGGGAGGAGGGGGAGGAAGGAGGGAGGGGCGGGAAGGAGGGGTAGGGAGGAGGAGGGATGTAGGAGGAGTTACCTCGGTGGCGGTGATGGCGGGCGGCGGGCGACGGCGGCGGGATGGAGGGAGATGGAGGAGGGAGCTACGGAGGGAGGGGCGACGGCTGCGGGATGGAGGAGGGAGGGGGCGACGGCGACAGCAGGCGGTGGCACAGCGGCGGCGACGGATGACGAGATGAGGGAGGGGATGCAGTAGGGAGTGGAGAGGGGAGAGTGAGGGGCGGCCGGGCCGGATGTAGAAGATATGATGGCTTTAGCAGTAGCGCTCTTTAGGGAAAATCTCTACTACTAAACTCTATAGCAGTAGCGCTTTACACAATAACGCGTTACTGCTAAGGCTAAGCATGTAGAAATAAACATAAAAAATGCATTGGTCATGAATGATCTTTTTGTGTAGAATCTAAATAGTCAACATGAATCCTCACCTGTTTAGGTACAAGTGAAGATTCATATTGCGGCCACAAATCCTACACATAGAGTTCAATGAAGACCAAGTGCTTGTGATAGTTTGAGAAGTAACATATTTAAGGTGGTCAACACCCTGTTCTCTTAGCAGTATGGGACTAAACTTAGTTGCGAGAGGGGATGATACTTAGCAGCAGCGTGTGTTGGCGAAACGCGCTACTGCTAAGTACGTTAGCAGTAGCGCGTCTTTGGAAAGAGCGCTACTACTATACCTAGTCTGGAGGCAACGCCCTGGAAATTGTAGTAGCAGCGCTCTTTTGACATAGCGCGCTACTGCTACTAGGTTATTAGTAGCGCGGTTTTATACAAAGCGCTGCTAGTAAGTAGCAGTAGCGTTTGTTTTTAAACCGCGCTGCTGGTAAGATTCTTTGTATAAGGTTTTCCCTAGTAGTGGCAAGGCACAACCAGTCCAGAGGCCCGTGTACTACCCGAGTGAGATGTTGTACGCCTCCAAGCAGAACTACCCCCACTACCAGAAGATGTGTTATGGCGTGTACTTCGCCGCCAAGAAGCTCAAGCAGTATTTCCAAGAGCACTCCATCACGGTCGTCTGAACCGCCCCACTTGCCGAGATCATAGGCAACAGAGATGCATCATGCTGGGTGGCGAAGTGGGCCATCGAGCTGGCCCACTACACCATCCTCTACCAGCCCCGCACCGCCATCAAGTCCCAAGCGCTGGCCGACTTCCTAGTCGACTTGGCTGAGACCCAGTACCTGCCGCCAGCGCCGGATTCCACCCATTGGCGGATGCACTTTGATGGCTCAAAGATGCGCACCCTTTTGGGAGCGGTATCGTCCTCACCTCTCCCAAAGGAGACAAGCTCAAGTACACGCTGCAAATCCACTTCACCGCCTCCAACAACGTGGCCGAGTACGAGGCGCTCATACATGGACTCCGGCCGGCTGGCCAAGGAGATAGGCATCCGCCGGATTCTGTGCTACGGCGACTCGGACTTGGTGGTCCATCAGCCGTCAGGTGACTGGGACGCGAAGGACGCAAACATGGTGGGTGCGAGCTCCATCATGTGCCACGGGCCGACAACGAGCAATCTGATGCCCTGTCACGGATTGGCTCTACCCGACAGGCAATACCGGCCGGCGTCTCCCTCCAGTGCCTGCGCAAGCCGTCTATCAAGCCTTCGCCGGAATCAGAATCCATCTTCGTGCCGGCTGACCCCGGAGCAGTCGGATCCGGCTCGGGGACTGCAGCAGCCAACCCGGGGACTTCGGCAGGCGGCCCGGGGACTGCAGCACTCGAACCCGGTCTGGGGACTTCACAATCCGGCTCAGTGGCTGTAGCAGTCGGCCCGGGGACTTCAACGATGCAAGCAGCAGCCAGCTCCGACCCGCCGCCTCCCAATCCAGTCGCCCTGGTACCAGTGGCCGTGATGACAGTGGTAGAAGCACCATCTTGGGCGCAGCCCATCTCAACTTCCTGGTGAGCAGAGAGCTAACATCCGACGAGATTCTGGCCCGGCAAGTGCAACACCGGGTAGCAGCATACACAGTTGTCAACTCAGAGCTTGTCAGGCGCAGTGTGACTGGCGTCTTCCAGCGCTGCGTAGAGCCGGAGAAGGGCATGGCAATCCTCAGAGATATTCACCAAGGCGATTGCGGTCACCACGCCGCCTCCAGATCCCTTGTCGCCAAAGCTTTCCGCCATGGTTTCTTCTGGCCGACTGCTCTGGACGACGCTAAGGAGTTGGTCAAGAAGTGCAAGGGGTGCCAACACTTCAGCTCAAAGCAACACCTACCGGCCTCTACACCCAAGACCATCCCCCTCACTTGGCCTTTTGCCATATGGGGGTTGGACATGGTGGGCCCGTTCAAAACAGCACGCGGCGGCATGACCCATCTATTGGTCGCCGTGGACAAGTTCACGAAGTGGATTGAGGCGAAGCCAATCAAAAAACTGAACGGTCCGACTGTTGTGACCTTCATCGCCGACATCACTGTCCGGTACGGCGTACCGCACAGCATCATCACCGACAACGGCACGAACTTCGTCGAAGGCGCCTTGGCCTATTTCTGCGCGACACAGGGCATTCGACTGGATTTAGCGTCCGTTGCCCATCCGCAGTCAAACGGCCAGGTGGAGCGAGCAAACAGCCTCATCTTGTCTGGCATCAAGCCCCGACTGGTCGAGCCGTTGGAGCGCTCGGCCGGCTGCTGGATCGAAGCACTAACGGCCGTCCTTTGGAGTCTCCGGACTACGCCAAACAAAGCAACCGGCTTCACTCGCTTCTTCCTCGTGTACGGGGCCGAGGCTGTCATCCCAACTGACATCGAGTTTGACTCGCCTCGCGTCACCATGTACACGGAGGCGGAGGCGAAGGAAGCGCGAGAAGACGGTGTCACCTTGCTGGAAGAGGCCCGACTGCTGGCACTCAACCAGTTCGCCATCTACTAGCAGGGCCTGCGTCGCTACCACAGCTGGAAGGTCAAGCTACGATCCTTCCGCGAGGGGGACCTTGTGCTCCAGCTGATCCAGAGAACAGCCGGCCAGCACAAGCTCTCGGCCCCGTGGGAGGGGCCTTTCATCATCAGCGAGGCCCTGGGCAACGACTCCTACTACCCCATCGACGCACAGAAGCCCAGGGCAAGCAAGAGGGCCGGTTCCGGCAAGGAAACAGAGAGCCCACGGAATGCAAATCTTCTCCGTCGATTTTACAGTTGATGCACTGTATGTACCACGCTACCTTTTGTATTATGCAAAGACAACGGGTCCCTCGAGGAGCACTCGGGGGCTACCCTTTTATCTATATGGTAAGATCTCGCCTATGAATGTATTATTTCATTCTTTCGCCCTGCACAAGGTCCGGTCAGCCAGCCCGGGGGCTTGCCACCTTGACCTAAGCTGGTACCACCTACAGTCGGACAAGTAGTATGCCGACATCTAAGCCCTCTCTTGTCTCAAGCCGTTGCTCGCAGAGCGACTGCTTGGCTGGCAAGAGCTAAAGGCAGGAAAGGATGTCCACATGAAAAATGACTAAGGAAGAATGCCAGCATAGGGAAAGCCGTCTCTTCGCCTTACCCGTCCGGCTACTGAGCAGCCGGCCGGCCGGCTTCTAGCTTGACTAGCTACGTTCTAGACGGCCGAAGTACTTCCCTATCCTAAACGGCCAAGTCCCTAGCCCAGCCACAGACCACAGAACGACTGTCCGGCTGGCAGGGCGGCAGCAAAAGGAAGGCGGCAAAGGAAAAAGCCAAAAAGAGCAAAAGGAAAACCAGCATTCAACTGCGCAAATTACACCCCCAGCGGGTGGAACTGCGCAAATTTAACTTGTTCATTCTATGTACAAGATAGGAAAAACACGAAAGATAAAATGGCCGCCTAGGCCAGGGACGCTGCAGGCGGAGAGGACTTATCGGCAGAGGCAGAGGCGCCGGCTGGTGGGGCGGCCGACTGGTGGGTCTTGGCTCGGTTGGCATCGGCAGCAGTCGGCGGGGCTTCCGGCGGCTCACTGGCCGAGGCCTGATCAGGCTGAGGCCGGCTGCTTGCTCCGTCGTCTAGTCCGATGTCCTCGTCATCCTCGTCCTCATCTTCCTCACCCTCGTCGCTGGAGGCGATCTCCTCCGCCGAGTCCTCCCCCACCTCTCGAGAAAAACAAAGAGTTTAGAAGCCAGAAGCTGGCTCGTGCAGCAGTCGGCGGCTGTACAAAAGAAGATACAATTTACCTTCGATCATGTCCTCGACCTCCCCGTTGCCGTCCGACAGGAACTTCTCCCTCTCATCCCAGTTCGAGCACCGAGTCTCGAACTCGGCCTTAAGGAGAGCTTCGCCGTGCTTGAGCCGCTGGACCTCCGCCTTGTGCTTCTCCGCTTGGTCCGCTAGCTCCTTCGTCAGTCGGTCCCGCTCCTAGGCGGCCTGGCTGTGCTACTGCTCCTTGGTGTGAAGCTTGGACTCGTCCTCGCCCAGGCACTTCCGTAGATCAGCGACAGCCTCTCCCAAGACAAGGAAGAGAAAACGTCAGCATCAACCAAAAGCAAGTAGTCGTTGGAAGATCCAGCCCGACTGCTCAGCAGTCGACCCGAATCTCGGGGGCTACACCCAGCGGGTGCGCTGACGCGCCCCCATGGAAAGAAATATGAAGAGCTTACTTCGGCTCTGGGTCAGATCAGCGGCCTACTTGGCCAGCTCCTGGTTCTGGGAGTTGTAGGCGGCCGCACGAAGATTGTGGTAATCCTGCAACAAAACGACAATTCAGCACTCGGAGCATACCTTGAAGTTCCGAACGGCCTGCTCAGCAGCCGGCCCGGAACCGAGCGAGGGTAGCACGCCGAGGTATCCTTCGCACAGGGTTGGAGTTGGTAGAAGTCGAGGAAGGAGCGGATGAAGCCGCTCGCCGGCAAGCCGAAGCCGCGGAAGAAGTGCGTCCTGAAGACGACGTGCTCGCCCTCCTGCGGGGCCGGCGAGATCTCCTTCTCAGGAGGAATGTGCACCTCCACGCTCGCCGCGCGAGGAAGCCGCCACGTCTGGCAGAGGAACTCCAGGTGGTCGATGTGGATGTTCGAGCCATCCCAATCTCCTCTAGCCATTCCTCGTGGTTGCAGGGTGACGGCGCGACACGGTCACGCGATGGCGAGGCCGCGGCGATGCTGAGAAGACACGCAACTGTAGGCTGCAGCGGTGCTCCGACGGCTGGCAGCGGCATGGCGGCAGTGAGGGAGCAGAGAAGATGGACTTAGAAGAAGACGAAGGTCGGGGAGGGCGCGCGTGCGTTCTGCCGCTCCCTCCCCCCGCCTACTTATAGGCCCACGGCGGCGGAGCCGAAGAGGCAAGGCGTGGGGGCGTGGGATTAACTGCGCCCATGCCCCCATGGCCCCTCGCATTCTGTGCCTTAACGACGCATAATTAAAGTGCCTGAGAAGGGCAACCGTCTGCCTCGGCCGCAGCAGATCCGCGTGCGCGCCGAGGCCCTGTAGTAGCGGGCCTAGGCCTGCAGCGGCGTCCCGTCGCGCGCGTGGGCTGGCGGCTGACCTGGTCTGCTGGTGATGCGTGGCAAGCGAGCAACGGGCGGCAGGCCTGCCGCCCGGCTGGCACGCCACCCGGCGTCTACCGTGGCGATTCGAATCCAACAGTCTGCATCACCAGAAGCCGAATGAAGCAAGACTACCAGATCACTCGGAGTAGGAAGCTGCTGAGGCTCCTCGATTTCCGCTGCGGTGCCCCACCAGCTTGGGGACTACTGTCGGAGGGATTGACCACGGGTAGCCTCATCGGCTCCCCATAGTATTTCAAGACATCGGGGCTAGCTGCGCCCCTCACACCTTCCGGACGAACGGCCGACTCCTTGGGCCGGCTGGTCCAGGGGCCGGCTATTAGAAGACAGTGCGCCCCCCAGCTGGCGGCTTCATGGGGTGGCATCCCACAGGCGGCCCCTCGCCCCCTCAACGCTTGCACCCATTTACGACAACGAGACGGGGCGTGGCTACAATGCTACCTGCCACCCCCGAATCCAGGGCGAACGTGGCCACAATGCGGGTGTACCAAGTGGACACCCCTCGCCCGGCGCAGCACTGTTGCCACGCAGCCCACGACGCCTCCTACGTCAGTAGGATCCATGATCCCATGATGGGCGGTCGGTACGGCCCGCAGGCGGCGGGCCCTACCTGTCCGCGAGCCACTAGAAGACGGCAGAACCCGAGCAAGCGGCATCGAGGGCGGCCCGACTCCTAGCAGGCGGCCCTCCCTCCCCCGGAGTCTGTGCGCCATTAATCTAATGACACGGAGCGTGGCTACAGTGAGCGCCCGCCAGGCGGTGGGACTGTAGGCATGCACCTCCCGACAAAGCCTCCTTTATCGAGGGCGGGGCTACAGTATAAAGTTGTCAGCATGGCCCGTAGGCGGCGGGCCCTACCTGTCGGCCGAGTTCACGGCAGCTGGCGGGACCCACCCAGCGGCGGGCCCCAACAGCTGGCGGAGAAGCCAGCGCCCAGGGACACTAACGGCCGGGTCCTACACCCGGCCGGATTACCATTGTACCCCCCAGGTTCACCCATGCAAAGGGTTCAGAACCCTAGCCAACCTACACACATATAGAGAGAGGAGATAGAGCTAGCCTTGCCCTTCTTCCTCCTTTAGCCGAAACAACAACGTGGCCGAGTACGAGGCGCTCATACACGGACTCCGGCCGGCTGGCCAAGGAGATCGGCATCCGCCGGATTCTGTGCTACGGCGACTCGGAGTTGGTGGTCCATCAGCCGTCAGGTGACTGGGACGCGAAGGACGCAAACATGGCGGGTGCAAGCTCCATCACGTGCCACGGGCCGACAACGAGCAATCTGATGCCCTGTCACGGATTGGCTCCACCCGACAGGCAATACCAGCCGGCGTCTCCCTCCAGTGCCTGCGCAAGCCGTCTATCAAGCCTTCGCTGGAATCAGAATCCATCTTCGTGCCGGCTGACCCCGGAGCAGTCGGATCCGGCTCGAGGACTGTAGCAGCCAACCCGGGGACTTCGGCAGGCGACCCGGGGACTGCAGCACTCGAACCCGGTCTGGGGACTTCACCACCCGGCCCGGTGGTTCTAGCAGTCGGCCCAGGGACTTCAACGATGCAAGCAGCAGCCGGCTACGACCCGCCGCCTCCCAATCCAGCCGCCCTGGTACCAATGTCCGTGATGACAGTGGTAGAAGCACCATCTTGGGCGCAGACCATCCTCAACTTCCTGGTGAGCAGAGAGCTACCATCCGACGAGATTTTGGCCCGGCAAGTGCAACACCGGGCAGCAACATACACAGTTGTCAACAGAGAGCTTGTCAGGCGCAGTGTGACTGGCGTCTTCCAGCGCTGCCTAGAGCCAGAGAAGGGCATGGCAATCCTGAGAGATATTCACCAAGGCGAGTGCGGTCACCACGCTGCCTCCAGATCCCCTGTCATCAAAGCTTTCCGCAATGGTTTCTTCTCGCCGACTGCTTTGGACGACGCTAAGGAGTTGGTCAAGAAGTGCAAGGGGTGCCAATGCTTCAGCTCAAAGCAACACCTACCGGCCTCTACACCCAAGACCATCCCCCTCACTTGGCCTTTTGCCGTCTGGGGGTTGGACATGGTGGGCCCGTTCAAAATAGCACGCGGCGGCGTGACCCATCTGTTGGTCGCCATGGACAAGTTCACGAAGTGGATTGAGGCGAAGCCAATCAAGAAACTGAACGGTCCGACTGCTGTGACCTTCGTCGCTGACATCACTGTCCGGTACGGCGTACCGCACACAATCATCACCGACAACGGCACGAACTTCCTCAAAGGCGCCTTGGCCTATTTCTGCGCGACTGTCAGGACCCCGATTCCAAGTCACATCGATCTAGCCGGTAACACCTCATATCACCTGCGGCCTCACGCACGGTATTCCCACAGGTGCCGCCTTACCATGGCCCGGGACCGTTTGCGTCTTTTGGCTCACGTATATGATAGTGTCGCTAGCATCCATATGACAGAGAACCCGGGCCGACATGACTAGTCGTGAACCCAAAGTGGCACTAACTTACGGGAACAGGCATACATGAATCAACATCGAGCATGTCGGTCAGCAGCGTGCGAATCCGGGCTGTAGCACTGGGCTAACAGGACTCCGATGAACCGGGCTGTAGCAGGCTAGGCAGGACGCCGGATGTCACCGCGTGACATTTCCCCGAAGGGACAGACACAGGAACGAAGTGAATCACATGCCGGCCAGTCAAGTGTTCCGGAGCAGTAGTGCTGGGCTAGCAGGACTCCGGTGAACCGGGCTGTAGCGGACTACTATGGCTCATGGAAGCACAAGACTATATTTCCCCATAAGAGAGGCTACCAAGGATAAACAACTAGGTTGTCGGATCCCACACATACCAAGCATTTCAATCATACACACAATATGCTCGATATGTGCAAATACAACATGGCATCACAACAAGACTCAACGACTCAGAGTAATTATTCATTAGGCCCCGAAGAGCCAGATATTACAAACATGGGTCTCATGACCCAACATTCAGAGCATACAAGTCAAAGCACATGCAGAAGCTTAACATGTCTGAGTACAGACATCTACAAATGAAAAAGGCTGAGAAGGCTGACTATCTACAAGATCCTGCCGAGGGCACAAGATCGTAGCTGAGGTATCAAGCTAAACGTCGGACTCCACGGAGAACTACTAGCGAGACTGACGTCTCTCTGCAAAACATAGAATAGGCAAACGTGAGTACAAATGTACCCACCAAGACTTACATCAGAACTAGCTACATATGCATCGGTATCAACAAAGGGGGTAGAGGAGTTTAACTGCAGCAAGCCAGCTTTGACTCGGTGGCTATCCTGAACTACGACTGCAAGTAACTCTTTTGAGGTGGCGCACACGAGTCCACATATTCACCATATCAATACACCACTATGGATCCGCTCCCGTCTCCCTACGAGAACGCCATCCATAGCACTCACGCTTATCTTGCGCATTTTAGAGTATCCACTTTCACTTGTCTATGAACTGTACAGGCGACCCAGAAGTCCTTTACCGCGGACACGGCTATTCGAATAGATCGTATTAACCCTACAAGGGTGTACTTCGTCACACAAGCTCTTGCCACTTACGACCATGTACACGTCGTGTACCTCGGCAACCTTCAAGCGGAAGCCTGGCGAGGGAGTCGGCCACGACCTGACTAACCACACAAGTCTCTAGTCCAGGTTTATCGCCTATTCGGGTTCCATCCGCAAGGAGATCCGGCCGGGGTGTCGCTCACGGCCCCAAATGATGTGTGCAGGGTCCCTGAGCCCACCATCCGGGTGCCACTCGGTACACCAGGCCACGTGTGCCTAGTCTGTCCCAAGCCCACCTGTACCGGGTGCCACGTGGTAGACTACTAACACTACCTACAAACACCAGAAACTAGTTGCAACTCCTGGACAGAGATCAAGTTGATTAATAAGTCGAGAGGGGCACTTAAGCATTCCAATGCGTGGTAGTAGCTGTTTCATGGATCGCAAACACAGAACTCAGTTCCTGAGGACGGTTTCAGTGAGACAACCCACCATGTACTCCTACATGGCCTCTCACCGCTACCTTTACCAAATCGTGTTCACACACTTAGCTCACACACAGTAGGACATGTTCACCACTTTCCAATTCATCCCCGATGAATCAGACCTGACTCAACTCTAAGCAATAGCAAGCATGACAAACAAGCATGAATGAGTAGGCACATCAGGGCTCAAACAACTCCTACTCATGCTAGTGGGTTTCATCTATTTACTGTGACAATGACAGGTCATGCAGAGGAAAGGGGTTCAACTACCGCAACATGTAACAGTTGAAACGTTGTTGTCCTAATGCAGTAAAAGAGAGCAGGAGCGAGAGAGGGGGATTATATTGGAATGAACAAGGGGGTTTTGCTTGCCTGGCACTTCTGAAGATATTATAGTTCTTCATCGGTGTCATCGATCACGTCGTCGGAACGTCGTCTACTGAGAGGGGACAACACCGGCAACAGAGGAAAGACAATCAATCCAATGCAACAATATGATGCATGAATGTGACATGGCAATATGATGTGAATTGAGCTGATGCAGCTAGCAACAAGTGCAAGGGAGTCCATTTGAACCAAAGGTTCAAATGCAAACTCTAGTTTGAGCATTTAAAATGCCATTTGAATGTTTTCACTTATACAGCAGGTATGAGTTGGGTTTTCATGCATGAAAGTAGCATAAATGGATAGATTGGATTTTTCTGATAATTTTTCATATATAAATTATTTCATTTGGAGCTACGGTTGAATTTCTATGATTTTTAGAAGTTTGCTACATTTTCTGGAATTTCCTGTATAAGAATAATTCCAGTAATTAAATTACTGCGTCAGCATTGCGTCATGCTGACCTCAGCAGGTCAACAGGCGCCGTCCAGGTCAAACCTGACGTGTGGGGTCCACACGTCAGTGACTAACTAACTAACCTAAGTTAATTAGTGTTAAACTAATACTAACATAAAAGGGTCAGTGGGGGTTGGCCCACGCGTCAGTGACAGAGGGGAGGTCAAACCCCCTGGTCAACCGGGGTTAAAACACCGCCGTTTAGCCGCCGGCGGCAGCACACGCGGCGGGGCACTCGGGCGCGGGCTGTGGTGCCCCGTTCGCAGCGTGGCTGGGCTCGTTCGAGAGCCCAGACCAGCGCGCGTCGGGCGGTGGCGCTAGTCGGGCCTTGGGTGGCCGGAGGCAATGGCGAGGAGCTCGACCGCGGCGGCCGGAGCTCGGGCGCACTCGGGAACGGGGCTGCGATGGCCGTGGAGTGGCGTGCTTAGCGCCTACGGCACCTACGCGGCGCGGTGAGCACGTGGGTGTGCTTGGTTGGGAGCTACGACGATTGTGGCCACGGCGGCGAAAAGCTCGGGCGGCGGCGCGGTTCGGTCTCCGGCAGAGCGACGGCTACAGCGTGCAAATGGAGCGCAAAGGAGAGAGGTTCGGGTCTGTGGCTCACGGCGAGTCGGACGAGCAGGTCGGCGAGCTCGGGGACGCGGAGACGGCGGCGAATCGATGGGCGCGGCCTTCGGCCACCGAGGAGGAAGAAGATGAAGCAGGCGGCGATGCAGGTCGTCCCAGCGCTCGGGGCCAGGGTGGGGCGAAGCAGCGGACGATGGCGGAGCTTGCAGACGAGGTGGGGAGTTGAGGGGAGCACGGTGGCCGTGGTTACCTCGGCGGTGCGGCTGCGGCTGCACTCGATGGAGAGAGCAGGGGAGGGGGAGGGCGCTCGAGGGAGAGAGTGAGAGGGCTCCAGGGGGTTCGTGGCATCGCGGTGGCGCGAGGGGGAGGCTCAGGAACACCTCGGTGGAAGCAGGAGGTGGAGGCCTCCCAGCGAGCGCGTGCGTCATCGCCTCTGCCTACTGGCAGAGGTTGAAGATGGCACGGCTGCCTGGTGGGCTGGGCTGCCTAATGGGCCGGCTACAGGTAAGGCCAGGTAAGTGGCCCAGGTACTCTCTCTCTCTAATTTCTAATTCTGTTTCTGCTTTCTATTTATTTTGATCTGTTTTGAATTAGTAAAAATACTAACTCATTTTGTAAAATCCTGATAAAAATTGTGGGCACTATTTGAATTATTTCCAACAGCCCCCAATTGTTTTCAGAAGTATTGAAGCATTTAAAATATTTATAGGATTTAAATGCCCCAATTCAAATACAATATGAGTTAATTCAAAAATCCAGAATGGCCTAGAAATATGTGCATCATTTTTGTCAGAGGTGCTGGACCAATTCAGAAATGATGAACATTTCTGAAGGGCATTTTGGGATCATTGAAAAGATTTAAGTTTGAATCTAGTTGAATTTCATTTGCTGCTAGGGTTTATCATCCCCCATTTCAAGTTTCTGAGAAATTTAAACATGATGCAACATGACTAGCTAACCTAGAGCAAACCAGAACTAGGGATGTGACAACTCACCCCTACTAAACAAGAATCTCGTCCCGAGATTCAAGACGTGAGGTAAGAAGACAGAGGGGACGCAAAGCTAACACGATCTTCATGATCCAACTGTCCTTCTCGAGGATGTTGATTCATTGCATCATCTTGATCTTGACATCTTTTCTTTCGAGAGCTTCATCCAACTATGATGACGGAAGAGAGGGAAACTCTACATGATTTATCTTCTCGAAGATCGAGCTATACAAGATCAACTCGCGGAATGAGGTGTTGAAACATCTCGAGTTGAGACACAAAACACATCGAGAGGGATGGAAGAACAAACGATGAGATTTGATTTGGTGGGCTACAATCCCACTCTTAGATAATATGGTGCATGGGTTCCAAAGCAGCGAGGAGGTAATTGCCATGACTCCATAAAGGAGTACCTTAGGAAAGGTGACTCGTAGAATTATTCCCTTAAGTGGCAAAAAGAATTACTTTTGATATAATATCATTGAAACTCTTTATGCCAGCCTAAGGCAATCACAAACGATCGTGTGAACGAATTCGAAAGAATGGCATACTCATACTGGAATGGATGATGTGGACTACCTTGTTGAAGACAACGCAGGGAAAGATTTTAGCTTGTCATTGGAAATGGATGGGACCCATGGTAGGACCACTTTTGAAGATGATCCTAAATAGTAATTACTGAGGTGCAAGCTGGGAACAAAATGCAAATGCTGGGTATGATCCTGGTACTGGGGATAACTCAACGAGAGTGATCCCACCGTTGAATGGTTCTAGCATAATCGAGGAAACCGAGAGCACAAGGACCCCTGAGGATCAACTTCTAGAATAAGTTGCACTAAATCCTCATGGAGAAGATGGTTAAACAGCTCAAACAAGGTACTACAATGATAGATCTTCCGGCTAGGTGTGTCGGCCAGAACATCAACCTTGTCGGGACCTACATCATAATCTTGGAAAAGTTCCAACCGTCATATCTGCCTGAGATTCAGATCTAGTTGGTAACAGGATATTCCAGACTCATCGAGTCTAGAAGAAAATGAAGGTTTGCAACACAAATCGACGAGATGACGTTGCGAGATTCTCGGGAAATGAGCTACGGTAGCAAGCTCCAAAACATGAGCTGGTTCTGCTACATACATGTGAGCACGCTGTCCCAGACAAGCATGACCACATAGTAGTCTTACAATGAAACACTACCGAGTTCCGGTGAGGAACCATCATCGAGGATATCGAATTCCTAACATAAGTCTTGCTCTTAGGGAGGAACTTCTTCTCCTTGAACAAATCAGTGAGTGGCTTGGTGTGCTAGGGATGCATATGGAATGAAGATGATCAGTCTATCATACCACAGAATACTTTGCACATGCATGACTAACTTGGGATGATTCCAGAGGAAGCAAAAACAATCTTTCTCCAATTCACGGCGGCATCTTGCACCTAATGCACATGAACTTGGAGGAAGTCACTTCTTACACCAAACATGTATTTCATGAACGGGACATGAAGATAATGCTTACAAAAGTTTCCAACACTAGCTTGATGTTCAACATGAATCATGGAGGAGACGAGATGCTGCTGATGGGCTCAATAGCAACTCATCGGAATTTCCATATCACTGGACTTCTACCATCATGTGAACACGGTGATAGCATTGGTCAGACCAAAAGATGTAATGGTGTATGCTCGAGGAATCAACCACGAGTAAGACAACATTATGAACATCGTTGGTTCTGATTTGATTTGACAATAGCCCAGGTTCAAATCAAAGTTTTGACAAGACAGTAGATCCAACAATTGATCACAAGGATCAATCAATGAAGATATCATCTTTCTTTAACACACACACAGAAAGATATCCCTTAGTGATGAACTAAGTCAGATAAGCTTTTATCTTCCAACTCTCCAAGTTGTTGTTTGGCTTAACCAACTAGCTCAAGGTATCCAACACAGATTCTTGGAGAAAGAGTGGTTTATAGGAAAACCATTTAATCACGAGCTCAACATAGCGGTCAGGTGGCAACCTGGTGATACTTCTGAGAAGATATTCGGAAAATCACGAACCACCGATATGTTACTAAGTTCGAGAACAATCTTGCTTTTCAGGGCAAGATGATATGATCAAATAAGCAAAGTTTGACACTATCCTAACTCATTGATCAAAAAGTGCACCGGAATAAGGACTAGATAGCACGATAAATCTTAGGATGACGATTCAATAAACGGCATACTAAGGATGAGAGTATTTTCCATTAACTACCTAGCAACGGAGTTGCTAGGAGTATTGATTTCACACATCACAATTCACTTGTCGGTATTCCGGTTATAATAACACGGGGACCGAGGAATGAACGATGATGGCGAGGAGTGTCACTGCGTCAAGAATTCATAAGAGGTGGTGCAATTCTCATGACACTCTTGACATAAAGATGGTAACGCTCCAAGGTAGAGCAGAGCAAAAGCTAGATTGGCATTTTGGTCCGCGGAATACAATTGCTTTGACCCAATCCTAGATATGGACGAGGTTCTGGAGTTTGTTTCTCCTAGTCATTCTGAAATAGAATGGCTTGACAGACCACAAGAATAATAGGCATCGATAACACAAATGCACAATCACTCCTGACTATCAATTGATAGACGAGGGCCAGAAAATAACTGAAGAGGGACAACTCAAAGGAACATATGTTTTTCTGAGTTGTGGATGCATAGATTAGTACGTCGAGCGAAGCTCAACATTTCTTCCGGGTAACCCATGCGGAAGGGTAGGATTGGCAGAGTCACAATATGAATGGAGTACTCCTCAAGGGCACCCTGGTTGTGATCTTTTGGTTCAAAAGAACTCCTGCCAAGAATGGTTCATTGTATTTGGAAGAACGATATACCACGGACTTCGAAGACTATCACAAAGCTTACTAATATCCTAAAGGTACGACAACACTATCAACCCGAGGTAAGTAGAGTGAATCTCGGTTTCAAGAACCCAGAAATAGAATGCCTACCAGCTAAATGGCATCACGGGATGCTTTTGAGAATAATGGCCAGAATCATCACACTTGTGATACAAAGCATTGCTAGATTACTGGGTGGTCCTCTATGACACCTAGGGTCATAATAATAGCTCCAACAAATATGTCGAGGCAATGGAGTACCTCAACACACTGAATAGTGTGGTTGAACTGGCCCAAAGGGACATCAGGAACATGGAAAGGATTTGCAAATGCATCAGACTGTTTAGAAACCTGGGATGACTCGGACAGCATAACGGCTATAAATGCTCAAAAATATTTGAGACATCCTGCAAAATGGTGGCATAACCACTCAACAACATCATAATATCAAGGTTCTGGTTCAACTGTCAACACATGGAAGTAGTAGAAACTGAACTGAGGCTTCAGACCAACAATCCTACGAGTCTACGGATTAGTAACACGTGATCCTGATAGAAAGATGAGAAGCCTAGTCCTTAATCACCGTAGAAGAGAAGAGGGTGACTCAGATCAGAAGGGCATAAGGTAAAGGAGTAAAAAGAGCCCTACGTTCCCATCCACAATCAATTCCCTTTTATAACTAAAGCATTTCTAGACTCAATTTCGACCAGTTTGGCTTGGTAATCCTACAGGCAGTCAGGCTCTGATACCAAAGCTGTCAGGACCCCGATTCCAAGTCACATCGATCTAGCCGGTAACACCTCATATCACCTTGCGGCCTCACGCACGGTATTCCCACAGGTGCCGCCTTACCATGGCCCGGGACCGTTTGCGTCTTTTGGCTCACGTATATGATAGTGTCGCTAGCATCCATATGACAGAGAACCCGGGCCGACATTACTAGTCGTGAACCCAAAGTGGCACTAACTTACGGGGACAGGCATACATGAATCAACATCGAGCATGTCGGTCAGCAGCGTGCGAATCCGGGCTGTAGCACTGGGCTAACAGGACTCCGATGAACCGGGCTGTAGCAGGCTAGGCAGGACTCCGGATGTCACTGCGTGACATTTCCCCGAAGGGACAGACACAGGAACGAAGTGAATCACATGCCGGCCAGTCAAGTGTTCCGGAGCAGTAGTGCTGGGCTAGCAGGACTCTGGTGAACCGGGCTATAGCGGACTACTATGGCTCATGGAAGCACAAGACTACATTTCCCCATAAGAGAGGCTACCAAGGATAAACAACTAGGTTGTCGGATCCCACACATACCAAGCATTTCAATCATACACACAATATGCTCGATATGTGCAAATACAACATGGCATCACAACAAGACTCTACGACTCAGAGTAATTATTCATTAGGCCCCGAAGAGCCAGATATTACAAACATGGGTCTCATGACCCAACATTCCGAGCATACAAGTCAAAGCACATGCGGAAGCTTAACATGTCTGAGTACAGACATCTACAAATGAAAAAGGCTAAGAAGCCTGACTATCTACCAAATCCTGCCGAGGGCACAAGATCGTAGCTGGGGTATCAAGCTAAACGTCGGAGTCCACACGGAACTACTAGCGAGACTGACGTCTCTCTGCAAAACATAGAATAGGCAAACGTGAGTACAAATGTACCCAGCAAGACATACATCAGAACTAGCTACATATGCATCGGTATCAACAAAGGGGGTAGAGGAGTTTAACTGCAGCAAGCCAGCTTTGACTCGATGGCTATCCTAAACTACGACTACAAGTAACTCTTTTGAGGTGGCGCACACGAGTCCACATATTCACCATATCAATACACCACTATGGATCCGCTCCCGTCTCCCTACGAGAACGCCATTCATAGCACTCACGCTTATCTTGCGCATTTTAGAGTATCCACTTTCACTTGTCTATGGACTGTACAGGCGACCCAGAAGTCCTTTACCGCGGACACGGCTATTCGAATAGATAGTATTAACCCTGCAAGGGTGTACTTCGTCACACACGCTCTCGCCACTTACCACCATGTACACGTCGTGTACCTCGGCAACCTTCAAGCGGAAGCCTGGCGAGGGAGTCGGCCACGACCTGACTAACTAGACAAGTCTCTAGTCCAGGTTTATCGCCTATTCGGGTTCCATCCGCAAGGATATCCGGCCGGGGTGTCGCTCACGGCCCCAAACGATGTGTGCAGGGTTCCCGAGCCCACCATCCGGGTGCCACTCGGTACACCAGGCCACGTGTGCCTAGTCTGTCCCAAGTCCACCTGTACCGGGTGCCACTTGGTAGACTACTAACACTACCTACAAACACCAGAAACTAGTTGCAACTCCTAGACAGAGATCAAGTTGATTAATAAGTCGAGAGGGGCACTTAAGCATTCCAATGCGTGGTAGTAGCTGTTTCATGGATCACAAACATAGAACTCAGTTCCTGAGGACGGTTTCAATGAGACAACCCACCAGGTACTCCTACATGGCCTCTCACCGCTACCTTTACCAAATCGTGTTCACACACTTAGCTCACACACAGTAGGACATGTTCACCACTTTCCAATTCATCCCTGATGAATCAGACCTGACTCAACTCTAAGCAATAGTAGGCTGACAAACAAGCATGAATGAGTAGGCACATCAGGGCTCAAACAACTCCTACTCATGCTAGTGGATTTCATCTATTTACTGTGACAATGACAGGTCATGCAGAGGAAATGGGTTCAACTACCGCAGCATGTAACAGTTGAAACGTTGTTGTCCTAATGCAGTAAAAGAGAGCAGGAGCGAGAGAGGGGGATTATATCGGAATGAACAAGGGGGTTTTGCCTGCCTGGCACTTCTGAAGATATTATAGTTCTTCATCGGTGTCATCGATCACGTCGTCGGAACGTCGTCTACTGAGAGGGGACAACACCGGCAACAGAGAGGAAACACAATCAATCCAATGCAACAATATGATGCATGAATGTGACATGGCAATATGATGTGAATTGAGCTGATGCAGCTAGCAACAAGTGCAAGGGAGTCCATTTGAACCAAAGGTTCAAATGCAAACTCTAGTTTGAGCATTTAAAATGCCATTTGAATGTTTTCACTTATACAGCAGGTATGAGTTGGTTTTTCATGCATGAAAGTAGCATAAATGGATAGATTGGATTTTTCTGATAATTTTTCATATATAAATTATTTCATTTGGAGCTACGGTTGAATTTCTATGATTTTTAGAAGTTTGCTACATTTTCTGGAATTTCCTGTATAAGAATAATTCCAGTAATTAAATTACTGCGTCAGCCTTGCGTCATGCTGACCTCAGCAGGTCAACAGGCGCCGTCCAGGTCAAACCTGACGTGTGGGGTCCACACGTCAGTGACTAACTAACTAACCTAAGTTAATTAGTATTAAACTAATACTAACATAAAAGGGTCAGTGGGGGTTGGCCCACGCGTCAGTGACAGAGGGGAGGTCAAACCCCCTGGTCAACCGGGGTTAAAACACCGGCGTTTAGCCGCCGGCGGCAGCAGACGCGGCGGGGCACTCGGGCGCGGGCTGTGGTGCCCCGTTCGCAGCGTGGCTGGGCTCGTTCGAGAGCCCAGACCAGCGCGCGTCGGGCGGTGGGGCCAGTCGGGCCTGGGGTGGCCGGAGGCGATGGCGAGGAGCTCGACCGCGGCGGCCGGAGCTCGGGCGCACTCGGGAACGGGGCTGCGGTGGCCGTGGAGTGGCGTGCTTAGCTCCTACGGCACCTACGCGGCGCGGTGAGCACGTGGGTGTGCTTGGTTGGGAGCTACGACGATTGTGGCCACGGCGGCGCGGTTCGGTCTCCGGCAGAGTGACGGCTACAGCGTGCAAATCGAGCGCAAAGGAGGGGGGTTCGGGTCAGTGGCTCACGGCGAGTCGGACGAGCAGGTCGGCGAGCTCGGGGACGCGGAGACGGCGGCGAATTGACGGTGCGGCCTTCGGCGACCGAGGAGGAAGAAGATGAAGCTGCCGGTGATGCAGGCCGTCCCAGCGCTCGGGGCCAGGGTGGGGGGAAGTAGCGGACGATGGCGGAGCTTGCAGACGAGGTGGGGAGTTGAGGGGAGCACGGTGGCCGTGGTTACGTCGGCGGTGCGGCTGCGGCTGCGCTCGGTGGAGAGAGCAGGGGAGGGGGAGGGCGCTCGAGGGAGAGAGTGAGAGGGCTCCAGGGGGTTCGTGGCATCGCGGTGGCGTGAGGGGGAGGCTCAGGAACGCCTCAGTGGAAGCAGGAGGTGGAGGCCTCCCAGCGAGCGCGTGCGTCATCGCCTCTGCCTACTGGCAGAGGTTGAAGATGGCACGGCTGCCTGGTGGGCTGGGCTGCCTAATGGGCCGGCTAAAAGTAAGGCCAGGTAAGTGGCCTAGGTACTCTCTCTCTAATTTCTAATTCTGTTTCTGCTTTCTATTTATTTTGATCTGTTTTGAATTAGTAAAAATACTAACTCATTTTGTAAAATCCTGATAAAAATTGTGGGCACTATTTGAATTATTTCCAACAGCCCCCAATTGTTTTCAGAAATATTGAAGCATTTAAAATATTTATGGGATTTAAATGCCCCAATTCAAATACAATATGAGTTAATTCAAAAATCCAGAATGGCCTAGAAATATGTGCATCATTTTTGTCAGAGGTGCTGGACCAATTCAGAAATGATGAACATTTCTAAAGGGCATTTTGGGATCATTGAAAAGATTTAAGTTTGAACCTAGTTGAATTTCATTTGCTGCTAGGGTTTATCATCCCCCATTTCAAGTTTCTGAGAAATTTAAACATGATGCAACATGACTAGCTAACCTAGAGCAAACCAGAACTAGGTATGTGACAGCGACACAGGGCATCCGACTGGACTTAGCGTCCGTTGCCCATCCGCAGTCAAACGGCCAGGTGGAGCGAGCAAACAGCCTCATCTTGTCTGGCATCAAGCCTCGACTGGTCGAGCCGCTGGAGCGCTCGGCCGGCTGCTGGATCGAAGCACTGCCGGCCATCCTTTGGAGTCTCTGGACTACGCCAAACAAAGCAACCGGCTTCACTCGCTTCTTCCTCGTGTACGGGGCCGAGGCCGTCATCCCAACTGGCATCGAGTTTGACTCGCCTCGCGTCATCATGTACACGGAGGCGGAGGCGAAGGAAGCGCGAGAAGATGGTGTCACCTTGCTGGAAGAGGCCCGACTGCTGGCACTCAACCGGTCCGCCATCTACCAGCAGGGCCTGCGTCGCTACCACAGCCGGAAGGTCAAGCCACGATCCTTCCGCGAGGGGGACCTTGTGCTCCGGCTGATCCAAAGAACAGCCGGCCAGCACAAGCTCTCGGCCCCGTGGGAGGGGCCTTTCTTCATCAGCGAGACCCTGGGCAACGACTCCTACTACCCCATCTACGCACAGAAGCCCAGGGCAAGCAAGAGGGACGGTTCTGGCAAGGAAACAGAGAGCCCACGGAATGCAAATCTTCTCCGTCGATTGTACAGTTGATGCACTGTATGTACCACGCTACCTTTTGTATTATGCAAAGACAACGGGTCCCTCGAGGAGCACTCGGGGGCTACCCTTTTATCTATATGGTAAGATCTCGCCTATGAATGTATTATTTCATTCTTTCGCCCTGCACCGGGTCCGGTCAGCCAGCCCGGGGGCTTGCCACCTTGACCTAAGCTGGTACCACCTACAGTCGAACAAGTAGTGTGCCGACATCTAAGCCCTCTCTTGCCTCAAGCCGTTGCTCGCAGAGCGACTGCCTGGCTGGCAAGAGCTAAAGGCGGGAAAGGATGTCCACATGAAAAATGACTAAGGAAGAATGCCAACATAGGGAAAGCCGTCTCTTCGCCTCACCCGTCCGGCTACTGAGCAGCCGGCCGGCCGGCTTCTTGCTTGACTAGCTACGTTCTAGAGGGCCGAAGTACTTGCCTATCCTAAACGGCCAAGTCCCTAGCCCAGCCACAGACCGCAGGGCGGCAGCCAAAGGAAGGCGGCAAAGGAAAAAGCCAAAAAGAGCAAAAGGAAAACCAAGCCAGAACCCGGCAAAAGCACAAGCATGTGCGAGATAAAGTTATTTACATATCAGAAGGCCCATGGCCAGCATTCAACAAAGTTTGAATTACACCCCTAGCGGGTGGAACTGTGCAAATTTAACTTGTTCATTCTAAGTACAAGATTGGAAAAACACGAAAGATGAAATGGTCGACTAGGCCAGGGACGCTACAGGCGGAGTGGACTCGTCGGCAGAGGCAGAGGCGCCGGCTGGTGGGGCGGCCGACTGGTGGGTCTTGGCTCGGTTGGCATCGGCAGCAGTCGGCGGGGCTTCCCGCGGCTCACTGGCCGAGGCCTGATCAGGCTGAGGCCGGCTGCTTGCTCCGTCGTCCGGTCTGATGTCCTCGTCATCCTCGTCCTCATCTTCCTCACCCTCGTCGCTGGAGGCAATCTCCTCCGCCGAGTCCTCCCCCACCTCTGGGTCCAGCCCAAACCAGTTGGGCGGCACCACAGCGCCTTCTTTGTCCAGCTCCGGGATGAAGACAGCGGTGTCGGCGTACTCGGCGATCGCCGTGCACCGCCTCCAGCTCGGGCCCGGCCTCCTGTCAGAAGGTGGCCAGCTGGGCCAGGTTCAGCTCCGGGTACCAGGGCTTGACGAACTCCAAGGTCGTCCGAGTGCCCGCCCGGGCTGCGGCGCCCTTCCAAGATTCGAACCGCTCAACCGCCACCTCCAGCCAGTCGGCAGTCCGCCTGGGGGTGCGGGGGATCTGGGCATCCGGCCAGAGCGCGGTTAGCACCTGCGACCCGGCACACTGTAGGGGCGGAGCAGACGGCTAGCTGGATCTAAGCGCGTCCTGATGGCCAGAAGCTGCTCGCCAAGGTTCCGAGGCGTGTTTGGCGGAATGTCCACGCCCGCCCTCCTCGGCTACTCGCGCCGCGCCTCGATGGCCTAGCTGACAGCGATGGACTGACTGGGAAAAAATTCTGTCCAAGAAGAAAAACAAAGAGTTTAGAAGCCAGAAGTCGGCTCGTGCAGCAGTCGGCGGCTGTACAAAAGATGATACAATGTACCTTCGATCATGTCCTCGACCTCCCTGTTGCCGTCCGACATAAACTTCTCCCTCTCATCCCAGTTCGAGAACCGAGTCTCGAACTCGGCCTTAAGGAGAGCTTCGCTGTCCTTGAGCCGCTGGACCTCCGCCTTGTGCTTCTCCGCGTGGTCCGCTAGCTCCTTCGCCAGTCGGTCCCGCTCCTGGGCGGCCTGGCTGCGCTACTGCTCCTTGGTGTGAAGCTCGGACTCGTCCTCGCCCAGGCGCTTCCGCAGATCAGCGACAGCCTCTGCCAAGACAAGGAAGAGAAAACATCAGCATCAACCAAAAGCAAGTAGTCGTTGGAAGATCTGGCCCGACTGCTCAGCAGTCGGCCCGAATCTCGGGGGCTACACCCAGCGGGTGCACTGACGCGCCCCCATGGAAAGAAAGATGAAGAGCTTACTTCGGCTCTGGGTCAGATCAGCGGCCTGCTTGGCCAGCTCCTGGTTCTGGGAGTTGTAGGCGGCCGCACGAAGATTGTGGTAATCCTGCAACAAAACGACAATTCAGCACTCGGAGCATGCCTTGAAGTTCCGAACGGCCTGCTCAGCAGCCGGCCCGGAACTTGGGGGCTACACCCAGTGGGTGCGCTGGCGCGCCCCCACGGAAGATCACAAGAATTGAAAGCAAAAACCAGAGAGCGTACCCGGACGGACACCTGCATCGCCAAAAGCTCCTTCCTGGACTGCAGGAGGGTGGCACGCATGTGCGTTGAAGTAGGCCAGGATGTCCTGCACCACCACGTTGAGCACACCCGAGCCGGCCCCGGACGTCCAGTCTGGTGGAGCGGCGCTGGTGGCCTCGGTGTCGGGCGCCGACGAACTCGCGGCCCGAACATCCATCAGCTTTGGCGCCGAGACCGCCATCACTGGGCGCTGGCACACCGGAACGCAGGACGTTGCAACCCGGCCCACCACTATCTCGCCGCCAGATGGCCGCACCCCTGGCACTTCGGGCCGGCCGCCCTACACGCCAGCAGTCGGCGTGCGCGGGGGCACCCCTGTCTCCGGGATGATGGGTCGTCCCCTCCCCTCTCCAGCGCCGGCAGGTCTGCCCCAGCTCCCCCAGCCGGCGCCTGGTCCTCTACCACCATCGGCTCCACCTACTGCGAGCCAGTGGGCCCCGGAGCGCCAGCGCGGGCCCGCTCCTCCTCCTATGCCTTGGCCGCATCAACGGGCTGCTCCTTGGCCGCCGTGTCGGCCTGCGCCTTGGCCATCACATCGGCCGACGCCCGTGCCGCGTCGGCCGCCTCCGACTTCACCTGGGCCATGTCCTCCCGCTCCAGCTGCGCCTCCCGCGCATTCCTCTCCACGCCTCCCAAAGGGAGCCAGCCGGATCTACGCGGCGGGTGTCTGCGGGGCCGTCTGCCGCCCAATCACCGAGGTAGATGGGGCCCGCAAGAGGGAAAGCGTAGCTCTGTGCGACACAGCAAGAGAAGTTGAGAAGAAGTTTGCAAGAAAAGAAGAAACAAACACAAGACAAAGATGATGAAAACAAGGGTGATCAAAATACTTACGCGGACACCATTGGGCGCTGTTTTGGGCCCTTTCGAATGGTGGCCGCCTTCGCGAACTCTTGCCGCTTGGTCGCAGCGGTCGTGGCCATGGCCTTCTTGTAAGGCCGACTGCCGAACAACCCGGCGTCGGCTGGGCGCTTCGGCACGCCGGGTGCTCCAGTCGGCACCGTCGAGGAGCCGGCGCCAGTCCTGTCGGCGTCGGGGGCACGGCGCGGCCCGTCGTCTTCCTCGTCGTCGTCCGGCCACTGCCTAATGTCGCCTCCTGCGGAGCCGCCTGCTACCTCACCGCCGCCTCCTGCGGCGTCGTCCACCTCCATGGAGGCCGCCCCCAGCTCGGGGTCATCCACGTCGCTTTCCGCGCGGTCCGCCAGGTACTGATGGCCTGGGGCCGACGCGCCGGCTGCCATCTGGCCCAGGAAGCGCTGCATCACAGCTGGATGGTCAGGGAGCACGAGAAGATTGACAAGAGCCAAGAAAAAAGATTTAGAGACTTACCGGAGGTGGTGGGTTGGCGCGGCTGTACAGTTCCTTGCCGAACTGCCAGCTCACCTCGTCGAGCTTGCAGTCAGAGAAGTAATTGACCAGCTGGCCCACCTCAACAGTCGGCAGCGCCTTGGTGCACATCCGACATGGGTCCTGGAGCATGTCGCTGATCAGGTGGCCAACAGGTCCAAGGCCTTGAGGCCTTCTGACTCCATTGTCTCTTGGAGCCGGGTGAGCACGGTGGAGACGGCGGCCGACAGTGTCCTCGGCCGGAACTTCCAGTTGGTGCGGGGCTCAACTGGCGGGCCAGCTGCATAAGGCGGCAAGTTGACGTAGTCCCACGTCGCGTGGATGTTCCAGACGTAGAAGTATAATTTTCGCCAGAGCTTGGCCGACTCCAGCAGAGTAAGGGCCGGGAAGTGGACCCCGGAGCCGGTGCGCTGCACTGCCACGCAAGCCCCGCACTTGGCCGCCATGCCTTTGGTGGTGGTGCCGAACTTGAGGTAGAAGAGCTCCCCCCCCCCCACGGCTCGAGCGAGGGTAGCACGCCGAGGTATCCTTCGCACAGGGTTGGAGTTGGTAGAAGTCGAGGAAGGAGTGGATGAAGCCGCTCGCCGGCAAGCCGAAGCCGCGGAAGAAGTGCGTCCTGAAGACGACGTGCTCGCCCTTCTGCGGGGCCGGCGAGATCTCCATCTCAGGAGGAATGCGCACCTCCATGCTCGCCGCGCGAGGAAGCCGCCACGTCTGGCGGAGGAACTCCAGGTGGTCGACGTGGATGTTCGAGCCATCCCAGTATCCTCGAGCCATTCCTCGTGGTTGCATGGTGACGGCACGGCACGGTCACGCGATGGCGAGGCTGCGGCGATGCTAAGAAGACATGCAACTGCAGGCTGCAGTGGAGCTCCGATGGCTGGCAGTGGCACGGCGGCAGTGAGGGAGCAGAGAAGATGGAGGAAGAAGAAGACGAAGGTCAGGGAGGGCGCGCGTGCGTTCTGCCGCTCCCTCCTCCCCCTACTTATAGGCCCACGGCGGCGGAGCCGAAGAGGCAAGGCGTGGGATTAACTGCGCACATGCCCCCCATGGCCCCTCGCATTCTGTGCCTTAACGACGCATAATTAAAGCGCCTGAGAAGGTCAACCGTCTGCCTCGGCCGCAGCAGATCCGCGTGCGCGCCGAGGCCCTATAGTAGCGGGCCTAGGCCTGCAGCGGCGTCCCGTCGCGCGCGTGGGCTGGCGGCTAACCTGGTCTGCTGGTGATGCGTGGCAAGAGAGCAACGGGCGGCAGGCCTACTGCCCGGCTGGCACGCCACCCGGTGTCTACCATGGCGATTCGAATCCAACAGTCTGCATCACCAGAAGCCGAACGAAGCAAGACTACCAGATCACTCGGAGTAGGAAGCTGCTCAGGCTCCTCGATTTTCACTGCGATGCCCCACCAGCTTCGGGGACTACTGTCAGAGGGATTGACCACGGGTAGCCTCATCGGCTCCCCATAGTATTTCAAGACATCGGGGCTAGCTGCGCCCCTCACACCTTCCCGACGAATGACCGACTCCTTGGGCCGGCTGGTCCAGGGGCCGGCTATTAGAAGACAGTGCGCCCCCCAGCAGGCGGCTTCACGGGGTGGAATCCCACAGGCGGCCCCTCGCCCCCTCAACGCTTGCACCCATTTACGACGACGAGACGGGGCGTGGCTACAATGCTACCTACCACCCCCGATTCCAGGGCGAACGTGGCCACAATGCGGGTGTACCAAGTGGAGACCCCTTGCCCGGCGCAGCACTGTTGCCACGCAGCCCACGACGCCTCCTACGTCAGCAGGAGCCATGATCCCATGATGGGCGGTCGGTACGGCCCGCAGGCGGCGGGCCCTACCTGTCCACGAGCCACTAGAAGACGGCAGAACCCGAGCAAGCCGCATCGAGGGCGGCCCGACTCCTAGCAGGCGGCCCTCCCTCCCCCCGGAGTCTGTGCGCCATTAATCTGATGAGAAGGAGCATGGCTACAGTGAGCGCCCGCCAGGCGGCGGGACTGTAGCCATGCGCCTCCCGACAAAGCCTCCGTCATCGAGGGCGGGGCTACAGTATAAAGCAGTCAGCATGGCCCGTAGGCGGTGGGCCGTACCTGTCAGCCGAGGTCACGGCAGCTTGCGGGACCCACCCAGCGGCGGGCCCCTGCAGCTGGCGGAGAAGCCAGCGCCCAGGGCCACTAATGGCCGGGTCCTACACCCGGCCGGATTACCATTGTACCCCTGGGGGGTAGGCCTACATAAACCCCCAGGTTCACCCATGCAAAGGGTTCAGAACCCTAGCCAACCTACACACACATAGAGAGAGGAGATAGAGCTAGCCTTACCCTTCTTCCTCCTCTAGTCGAAACAGCTCAAGGAGCACTCTTGTAGCTACTCTATTAACGATAGTCATCATGCGGAGACCCCGCAGAGCAGGACTAGGGGTGTTATCTGCACGGAGAGCCCCGAACCTGGGTAAGACTCGTAGGCGTTTGAGATCTTGCTCACTCCCGCTTCTAGGACCCGACGACGTACTCCTGTCCCCATCCATGATAAGACACCCCCTGGCATATGTCGCTAGATATCCCCGACACTCAACTTATTTTTTGGTAAAACCCTTGGCCACTAGTCTAGCCTTATACTTTTCAGTGGTACCATCAGGTCTTAACTTCCTTTTAAATATCCATTTGCAACCCATCGGCCGTGGATAGATTTCCCATGTTTCATTAGTGAGAATGGGATCCATTTCACTTTGGACTGCCTCCTTCCAATCATCATCATCTAGGGATGCATAGGCTTCAGAAAGGGTTCTGGGAACATCATCCACGAGATACACAGCAAAGTCATATCCAAAGGACTTTTTAGTCCATTGTCTATTGCTCCTTCTAGGAGCTACTTCACTGTCATTCTCCTCATTGGGATTATGCGGAGTTACAAAAGGAGTATATACCGGTTCAGGTTCGGGTTCAGGTTCTCCTAGGAAAGTTGATTGAGTAGTGGATGCTCTATTTTCCTTCACTACAAAGATGTTCTCAAAGAAGGTAGCATCTCGAGATTTTATCGAAGTGTTAGTGTGAACATCAGAGAACTCAGACTTGACTACCAAAAGTTTATAAGCGTTGCTATTATGTGCATAACCCAAAAAGATACAATCAACAGTCTTAGGTCCTAATTTTCGTTTCTTGCATACATGTATGTTAACCTTGGCTAAACAGCCCCAAGCACGTAAGAAACGCAGAGTTGGTTTGTGTCCTTTCCATCCTTCATATAGAGTTGTATCTCCTTTTGGTGAAGGAACTCTGTTGAGAGTATAACATGCAGCCAACGCAGCCTCTCCCCACCATGATTTAGCTAAATTGGCAATGTCCAACATGGCATTTACCAAGTTGGTAAGTGTTAGGTTTTTATGTTCTACCACTCCATTTGATTGGGGTGAGTAGGGAGGGGTTACCTCATGGATAATTCCATGTTCCGCACAAAATTCAGCAAACTCATGTCAGATGTACTCTCCTCCTCTGTCAGACTTAAGCGTTTGATCTTATTCTCTAATTGTTTTTCTACTTCAGCTTTGTAATTCTTAAAGCAATTCAACGCCTCATCTTTCGTTTTTACTAGATAAATATGACACCGCTTAATCACATCATCTATCAATGTCATCATATACCTTTTCCCTGCTTAGTCAAAACTCCATTCATCTCACACAAATCTGAATGGATTAAATCTAGAGGTGAAAGGATTTTCTCCCTTATAGGCTTAAACGGCTTTCAGGGTTGCTTCGCTTGCACACAAGACTGACACTTAGATCCGCAGACTATGGAAACATTCGGAATTAAATTAAGCTTGCGTAACCGAACAATGCGATCAAAATTTATATGACATAAACGACAGTGCCAAACAGCAACATCTCCAACATTCATTCCAAAATATGAAGAATAAGATAAATTGTTTACGACATTACAATCGTCTAGAATAGAAAGGCGGAACAAGCCCCCGCTATTATAGCCTTTTTCCGATAAACAAACCAAATTTCAAAATAACAAATTTATTCGACTCAAACACCAGCTTGTAGCAATCATGCCACCGCAGTGAACCAAAAAGCAGGTTCCTGTTTATTCCTAGGACATGCCGGACGTTCTTCAACGACAAAGTCTTCCCCGAGGTTGATACGTCTCCAACGTATCTATAATTTTTGATTGTTCCATGCTATATTATATTCTGTTTTGGACATTATTGGGCTTTATTATACACTTTTATATTATTTTTGGGACTAACCTATTAACCGGAGGCCCAGCCCAGAATTGCTGTTTTTTGCCTATTTCAGAGTTTCACAGAAAAAGAATATCAAACGGAGTCCAAACGGAATGAAACCTTCGGGAACGTGATTTTTGGAATGAACGTGATCCAGAGGACTTGGACCCTACGTCAAGACATCAACCAGGAAGGCACGAGGTAGGGGGGCGCGCCCTCCACCCTCATGGGGCCCACGTTGCTCCACCGACGTACTTCTTCCTCCTATATATACCTACGTACCCCCAAACTACCAGATACGGAGCCAAAAACCTAATTCCACCATCGCAACCTTCTGTACCCGTGCGATCCCATCTTGGGGCCTTTTCCGGAGCTCCGCCGGAGGGGGCATCGATCACGGAGGGCTTCTATATCAACACCACAGCCCCTCCGATGATGTGTGAGTAGTTTACCTCAGACCTTCGGGTCCATAGTTATTAGCTAGGTGGCTTCTTCTCTCTTTTTGGATCTCAATACAATGTTCTCCCCCTCTCTCGTGGAGATCTATTCGATGTAATCTTCTTTTGCGGTGTGTTTGTTGAGACCGATGAATTGTGGGTTTATGATCAAATTTATCTATGAACAATATTTTAATCTTCTCTGAATTCTTTTATGTATGATTGGTTATCTTTGCAAGTCTCTTCGAATTATCAATTTGGTTTGGCCTACTAGATTGATCTTTCTTGCAATGGGAGAAGTGCTTAGCTTTGGGTTCAATCTTGCGGTGATCTTTCCCAGTGACAGTAGGGGCAGCAAGGCACGTATTGGATTGTTGCCATCGAGGATAACAAGATGGGGTTTATTTCATATTGCATGAGTTTATCCCTCTACATCATGTCATCTTACTTAAAGCGTTACTATGTTCTTTTGAACTTAATACTCTAGATGCATGCTGGATAGCGGTCGATGTGTGGAGTAATAGTAGTAGATGCAGGCAGGAATCGGTCTACTTGTCTTGGACGTGATGCCTATATACATGAGCATACCTAGATATTCTTATAATTAAGCTCAATTCTGGCAATTGCTCAACAGTAATTTGTTTACCCACCGTAATACTTATGCTCTCGGGAGAAGCCACTAGTGAAACCTATGGACCCGGGTCTATTTTCCATCATATTTAATCTCCCGACAACAAGTTATTTCTGGCGCCATTTTTATTTTGCTTTCTTTACTTTGCATCTTTATCATAAAAATACCAAAAATATTATCTTATCATATCTATCAGATCTCACTTTCGTAAGTGACCGTGAAGGGATTGACAACCCCTTGCGTTGGTTGCGAGAATTTTATTTGTTTGTGTAGGTGCGTGGGACTCGTGTGTGGCCTCCTACTGGATTGATACCTTGGTTCTCAAAAACTGAGGGAAATACTTACGCTGCTCTACTGCATCCCCCTTTCCTCTTCAAGGGAAAACCAACGCGGTGCTCAAGAGGTAGCAATAAGGATTTCTAGCGCCGTTGCCGGGGAGGCTTACGCAAGGTCAAGTCAAGATTTGGACTCCCGACAACGAGCCATTTCTGGCGCCGTTGCCGGGGAGTCTACGCAAAAGTCAACATACCAAGTACCCATCACAAACCCTTATCTCCCGCATTACATTATTTGCCATTTGCCTCTCGTTTTCCTCCCCCCCCCACTTCACCCTTGCCGTTTTATTCGCCCTCTCTCTTTTCCGTTCGCCTCTTTTTCGCTTGCTTCTTGTTTGCTCGTGTGTTGGATTGCTTGCTTGTCACGATGGCTTACCAAATTGTGTGACTTTACCAATACCAACAACAATGATTTCCTTAGCACTCCGATTTCTCCTCTTACCGATACTGAATCTTGTTAAATTAATGCTGCTTTGTTGAATCTTGTCATGAAAGATCAATTCGCCGGCCTTCCTAGTGAAGATGCCGCTACCCATCTAAATAGCTTCGTTGATTTGTGTGATATGCAAAAGAAGAAAGATGTGGACAATGATATGGTTAATTTGAAGATATTTCCTTTTTTGCTTAGAGATCGTGCTAAAGCTTGGTTTTCGTCTTTGCCTAAAAATAGTATTGATTCTTGCAATAAGTGCAAAGATGCTTTTATCTCTAAGTATTTTCCTCCCGCTAAGATCATCTCTCTTAGAAACGATATTATGAATTTTAAGCAACTTGATCATGAACATGTTGCACAAGCTTGGGAGAGGATGAAATTAATGATACGTAATTGCCCTACTCATAGTTTGAATTTGTGGATGATTATACAAAAAATTTATGCCGGATTGAATTTTGCTTCTAGAAATCTTTTAGATTCGGCCGCAGGAGGCACTTTTATGGAAATCACCTTAGGAGAAGCTACTAAACTCCTAGATAATATTATGATTAATTATTCTAAATGGCACACCGAAAGATCTACTAATAAAAAAAGTGCATGCGATAGAAGAAATTAATGTTTTGAGTGGAAAGATGGATGAACTTATGAAATTATTTGCTAATAAAAGTGTTTCTTCTGATCCTAATGATATGCCTTTGTCTACTTTGATTGAGAATAATAATGAATCTATGTATGTGAATTTTGTTGGTAGGAATAATTTTGGTAGCAACGCGTATAGAGGAAACTTTAATCCTAGGTCGTATCCTAGTAATTCCTCTAATAATTATGGTAATTCTTACAGCAATTCTTATGGAAATTTTAATAAGATGCCTTCTGAATTTGAGACTAGTGTTAAGGAGTTTATGAATTCGCCAAAGAATTTCAATGCTTTGCTTGAAGAAAAATTGCTTAAAATTGATGAATTAGCTAGGAACGTTGATAGAATTTCTCTTGATGTTGATTCTTTGAAACTTAGATCTATTTCTCCTAAGCATGATATCAATGAGTCTCTCAAGGCCATGAGAATTTCCATTGATGAGTGCAAGGAAAGAACCGCTAGGATGCGTGCTAAGAAAGATTGTTTTGTGAAAGCGTGTTCTTCTAGTTTCTATGAAAATAAAGATGAAGATCTAAAAGTTATTGATGTATCCCCTATTAAATATTTGTCTTGCAATATGAATATTGATAATGATGGGACTTAATATGACCCACCTTTACCTAGAAGGCATTCCAAAAATTCGGAGTTTTCAGATCTTGATGCAAAAATTGGTAAAAGTGGGATTGAAGAGATCAAAACTCTAGATATTAATGAACCCACTATCTTGGATTTCAAGGAATTTAATTATGATAATTGCTCTTTGATAGATTGTATTTCCTTGTTGCAATCAATGTTAAACTCTCCGCATGCTTATAGTCAAAATAAAGCCTTTACCAAACATATTGTTGATGCTTTGATGCAATCTTATGAAGAAAAACTTGAGTTGGAAGTTTCTATCCCTAGAAAACTTTATGATGAGTGGTAACCTACTATTAAAATTAAAATTAAAGATCATGAATGCTATGCTTTGTGTGATTTGGGTGCTAGTGTTTCCACGATTCCGAAGACTTTGTGTGATTTGCTAGGTTTCCGTGATTTTGATAATTGCTCTTTAAACTTGCACCTTGCGGATTCCACTATTAAGAAACCCATGGGAAGAATTAATGATGTTCTTATTGTTGCTAATAGGAATTATGTTCCCATAGATTTTATTGTTCTTGATATAGATTGCAATCCTTCATGTCCTATTATTCTTGGTAGACCTTTCCTTAGAACGATTGGTGCAATTATTGATATGAAGTAAGGCAATATTAGATTCCAATTTCCATTAAGGAAAGGCATGGAACACTTCCCTAGAAATAAAATAAAATTACCCTATGAATCTATTATGAGAGCCACTTATGGATTGCCTACCAAAGATGGCAATACCTAGATGTATCCTTGCTATTATGCCTAGCTAGGGGCGTTAAACGATAGCGCTTGTTGGGAGGCAACCCAATTTTATTTTTAGTTTTTTGCTTTTTTCTTATGTTTAGGAATAAATATTTTATCTAGTATCTGGTTAGATGTGTTTTTATGTTTTAATTAGTGTTTGTGCCAAGTTTAACCTATAGGATCTTCTTGGATGATACTTATTTGATCTTGCTGAAAATTCCAGAAACTTTCTGTTCACGAAAATAATTGTTAGAAATCACCAGAACGTGATAAAATATTGATTCCAATTGCTTCTGATCAATTAAAAAAAATTCTAGGTTGTCCTATTTTGGCTAAATTTTTGGAGTTCCAGAAGTTTGCGTTAGTTACAGATTACTACAGACTGTTCTGTTTTTGACAGATTCTGTTTTTCGTGTGTTGTTTGCTTATTTTGATGAATCTATGGCTAGTAAAATAGTTTATAAACCATAGAGAAGTTGGAATACAGTAGTTTTAAACTAATATAAATAAAGAATGAGTACATTACAGTACCTTGAAGTGGTGTTTTGTTTTCTTTCGCTAACGGAGCTCACGAGATTTTCTGTTAAGTTTTGTGTTGTGAAGTTTTCAAGTTTTGGGTAAAAGATTTGATGGATTATGGAACAAGGAGTGGCAAGAGCCTAAGCTTGGGGATGCCCATGGCACCCCAAGATAATATAAGGACACCTAAAAGCCAAAGCTTGGGGATGCCCCGGAAGGCATCCCCTCTTTTCGTCTACTTCCATCGGTAACTTTACTTGGAGCTATATTTTTATTCACCACATGATATGTGTTTTGCTTGGAGCGTCTTGTATTATTTGAGTCTTTATTTGTTAGTTTGCCACAATCATCCTTGCTGTACACACCTTTTGAGAAAGACACACATGATTCGGAAATTGTTAGAATACTCTATGTGCTTCACTTATATCTTTTGAGTTATATAGTTTTTGCTCTAGTGCTTCACTTATATCTTTTAGAGCACGGCGGTGGATTTGTTTTATAGAAACTATTGATCTCTCATGCTTCACTTATATTATTTTGAGAGTCTTAAAACAGCATGGAAATTTGCTTTAATTATAATATCATGGAAAATTTGATGCTTGATAATTGTTTTGAGATATAAAGGTGGTAATATCATAGTTGTGCTAGTTGAGTAATTGTGGAATTGAAAAATAATTGTGTTGGAGTTTGTGATTCTCGCAGCATGCACGTATGGTGAACCGTTATGTAACGAAGTCGGAGCATGATGTATTTATTGATTGTCATCCTTTGTGTGGCGGTCGGGATCGCGCGATGGTTAACTCCTACCAGCCCTTCCCCTAGGAGCATGCGTAGTAGTACTTTGCTTCGAGGGCTAATACATTTTTGCCATAAGTATATGAGTTCTTTATGACTAATGTGAGTCCATGGATTATACGCACACTTACCTTTCCACAATTTGTCTAGCCTCTTCGGTACCATGCATTGCCCTTTCTCACCTTGAGAGTTGGTGCAAACTTCGCCGGTGCATCCAAACCCCGTGATATGATACGCTCTGTCACACATAAACCTCCTTATATCTTCCTCAAAAGAGCCACCGTACCTACCTATTATGGCATTTCCATAGCCATTCCGAGATATATTGCCATGCAACTTTCCATCGTTTCGTTTATCATGATACGCTCCATCATTGTCATATTGCTTTGCATGATCATGTAGTTGACATTGTATTTGTGGCAAAGCCACTATTCATTATTCTTTCATACATGTCGCTCTTGATTCATTGCATATCCCGGTACATCGCCGGAGGCATCCACATAGAGTCATATTTTGTTCTAAGTATTGAGTTGTAATTTATGAGTTGTAAGTAAATAAAAGTGTGATGGTCATCATTATTAGAGCATTGTCCCAAGTGAGGAAAGGATGATGGAGACTATGATTCCCCCACAAGTCGGGATGAGACTCCGGACTAAAAAAAAGAGGCCATAAAAAAGAGAGAGAAAAGGCCCAAACAAAAAAAATGAGAGAAAAAAGAGAGAAGGGACAATGTTACTATCCTTTTACCACACTTGTGCTTCAAAGTAGCGCCGTGATCTTCATGATAGAGAGTCTCTCGTTTTGTCCTGTCATATACTAGTGGGAAATTTCATTTTAGAACTTGGCTTGTATATTCCAATGATGGGCTTCCTCAAATGCCAGAGGTCTTCATGAGCAAGCAAGTTGGATGCACACCCACTTAGTTTCTTTTATTTGAGCTTTCATACACTTATAGCTCTAGTGCATCCGTTGCATGGCAATCCCTACTCCTTGTATTGACATCAATTGATGGGCATCTCCATATCCCGTTGATTAGCCTCGTTCATGTGAGATTTTCTATTTTTTTGTCTTCCCACATAACCCCTACCATTATACCTATTTCCACCATAGTGCTATATCCATGGCTTGCGCTCATGTATTGCGTAAGAGTTGAAAAGGCTTAAGCGCGTTAATAAGTATGAACCAATTGCTTGGCTAAAACCGGGGTTGTACATGATGTGAATATTTTGTGTGGGGAAGATGGAGCATAGCCAGACTATATGATTTTGTAGGGATAACTTGCTTTGGCTATGTTATTTTGATAAGCCATAATTGCTTGGTTAGCATGCTTGAAGTATTATTATTTTTATGTCAACATTAAACTTTTATCTTGAATCATATTAAATCTGAACATTCGTGCCACAATAAGAAGAATTACATTGAATTATGCAAAGTAGCATCCCACATCAAAAATTATGTTTTTATCATTTACCTACTCGAGGACGAGTAGGAATTAAGCTTGTGGATGATTGATACGTCTTCAACGTATCTATAATTTTTGATTGTTCCATGCTATATTATATTCTGTTTTGGACATTATTGGGCTTTATTATACACTTTTATATTATTTTTGGGACTAACCTATTAACCGGAGGCCCAGCCCAGAATTGCTGTCTTTTGCCTATTTCAGAGTTTCGCAGAAAAAGAATATCAAACGAAGTCCAAACGGAATGAAACCTTCGGGAACATGATTTTTGGAATGAACGTGATCCAGAGGACTTGGACCCTACGTTAAGACATCAACCAGGAAGGCACGAGGTAGGGGGCGCGCCCTCCACCCTCGTGGGGCCCATGTTGCTCCACCGACGAACTTCTTCCTCCTATATATACCTATGTACCCCCAAACTACCAGATACGGAACCAAAAACCTAATTCCACCGCCGCAACCATCTGTACCCGTGAGATCCCATCTTGGGGCCTTTTCCAGAGCTCCGCCGGAGGGGGCATCGATCACGGAGGGCTTCTACATCAACACCATAGCCTCTCCGATGATGTGTGAGTAGTTTACCTCAGACCTTCGGGTCCATAGTTATTAGCTAGATGGCTTCTTCTCTCTTTTTGGATCTCAATTCAATGTTCTCCCCCTCTCTCGTGGAGATCTATTCGATGTAATCTTCTTTTGCGGTGTGTTTGTTGAGACCGATGAATTCTGGGTTTATGATCAAGTTTATCTATGAACAATATTTTCTCTGAATTCTTTTATGTATGATTGGTTATCTTTGCAAGTCTCTTCGAATTATCAGTTTGGTTTGGCCTACTAGATTGATCTTTCTTGCAATGGGAGAAGTGCTTAGCTTTGGGTTCAATCTTGCGGTTTCCTTTCCCAGTGACAGTAGGGGCAGCAAGGCATGTATTGTATTGGTTCCATCGAGGATAACAAGATGGGGTTTATTTCATATTGCATGAGTTTATCCCTCTACATCATGTCATCTTACTTAAAGCGTTACTCTGTTCTTTTGAACTTAATACTCTAGATGCATGCTGGATAGCGGTCGATGTGTGGAGTAATAGTAGTAGATGCAGGCAGGAGTCGGTCTACTTTTCTTGGACGTGATGCCTATATACATGATCATACCTAGATATTCTCATAATTATGCTCAATTCTGTCAATTGCTCAACAGTAATTTGTTTACCCACCGTAATACTTATGCTCTCGAGAGAAGCCACTAGTGAAACCTATGGCCCCCGGGTCTATTTTCCATCATATTTAATCTCCCGACAACAAGTTATTTCTGGCGCCGTTTTTATTTGGGACAATTGCATTTTTACCCCTAGTTGGTTCCTACCCACGGGTTTTGCCCTTACTTTTCGAGCTTGCTCAGTTTTGCCCTTACTTTTTCCGTCGTGGTCCCTCGAATGCCCTTTGACCGTTTGACCAAAACTTTGAAAATTCATAACTAATTCATATGAACTCAGAAAAATGAAAATAAGATATCAAAATGTTCAGATAAACATTACCTTTATGTGCTAATCATTTGCATTTAGGACAAAAGCACCCTTTAAACTACCTGAGGTAATTAATGTTATTAACATTATTAAAAATAAAAAGGTATAAACAATATTTTTTTTCATGAATAAAAATTACAAGCAAATGTAGGTGATGTTTTCTGAACATCCAGATATCTTACATGCATTTTTCTGAGTTCGTATCATCCTGTTAAGAATGTTCTAACGACTTTGACCATTATTTGGAAACTTCATAACAAGTTGATACGAACTCAAAAAAATGCAAATAAGATATCAGGATGTTTAGAAAACATCACCTACATTTGCATGTAATTTTTATTCATGAAAAATATATTGTTTATACCTTTTTATTTTTAATAATGTTAATAACATTAATTACCTCAGGTAGTTTAAAGGGTGCTTTCATCCTGAATGCAAATGATTGCACATAAAGGTAATGTTTATCTGAACATTTTGATATCTTATTTGCATTTTTGTAAGTTCATATGAATTAGTTATGAATTTTCAAAGTTTTGGTCAAATGGTCAAAGGGCATTCGAGGGACCTCGATGGAAAAGGTAAGGGCAAAACTGAGCAAGCTCGAAAAGTAAGGGCAAAACCCGTGGGTAGGAACCAACTAGGGGTAAAAATGCAATTGTCCCTTTTTATTTTGCTTTCTTTACTTTGCATCTTTATCATAAAAATACCAAAAATATTATCTTATCATATCTATCAGATCTCACTTTCGTAAGTGACCGTGAAGGGATTGACAACCCCTTTATTGCATTGGTTGCGAGGATTTTATTTGTTTGTGTAGGTGCGAGGGACTCGTGCGTGGCCTCCTACTGGATTGATTCCTTGATTCTCAAAAACTGAGGGAAATACTTACGCTGCTCTACTGCATCCCCCTTTCCTCTTCAAGGGAAAACCAACGCAGTGCTCAAGAGGTAGTAGAGGTAAGCCTCAGGTCAACTCTACCGGTTCCACGAACGAGTGCCCTTGTATCGCTCCCCATCACGATGGTGGAACCGCTGCAAGCCTGATAAGAAGAAAACAAGTTGTAGTCAGCACAAACATGCATATTAGCTCCAGTATCTATCCACCAATCAGTGGATTGACATGCAAGAAAGACACTAGGGACATACCCAGATCCTCCACCTGCCTCACTAATGACAACTTTCGCAGATGGTTGGCCTCCTTCCTGCCTGCCTTTGCGCATGTGGCACTTCCTGGCTATGTGCACAGGCTCACCACACAAGAAGCAGTTAAGTCACCCTTTTCTTCTTCTTCTTAAAACCGGTGGTTTGTTTTTCCTTCCCTTTGTTCTTGTAATTCTTTGCACCGGAACTGCCAGCCCCACTTTGCACGACATTGGCATCGAGAACCGGCTAGGGAGGAACCTTTTCCGCATCTTTTGCTCTGGCTTTTTCCTCAACATCAAGAGTGGCTATGAGACTTTCAACAGTCATCACCTCCCTCTTGTGTTTGAGAGTGGTGGCAAAGCTCGTCCAAGATGGAGGTAACTTGGCAATAATGCCCCCCACCACAAACTTGTCAGGCAGAATGACTCCAAAACCAGCGAGTTCCCCCACCAGAAGCTGGATCTCATGGTCTTGTGTCACAACCGAATTATTATCGGCCATCTTAAAATCGTGATACAACTCATTAACATATAGTTCACGCCCAGCATCCGACTCTCCATATTTCATGTCGAGTGCTTCCCAAACAAGGGCGGGACTAGCAAAGTTCATATATATCACTACAAAAAAAATACACTTCCGTGATGATACGTGTTTGTCACAGTAGGTCGTGTTTTTTGTCATGCATGTACATCCATGACGATTTCATGACAGAATCAAGATAGTCATACCTGTGCTGTCGTAGAAGTGTTCCATGACATTACCAAAATTATCATCATGGAAGTGTCCACTTCCATGACGATAAATTGCGCGTCACAGAAGTGCTTTCGTCAAGGGTGACCGACACATGGCATCCACCGTAACGGAACGCCATTAAGCTATCGGGTCGGGTTTTGGATCCGATAACCCGTTAACAGCCCCGACCAATGGGAAATTCCCACGTGTAAAATTCTTATTGGCCGGACGAAACACGTGTTAGCTCGTCAGTGGGTCAGATAGGCGCCTATGATATGTCGACACGTGCCACGGCCCACCACTGGCCCATTTAGCTTACAAAGCCGGCCCGTTTAACTTGGTCAAAAGTTAACGGGCTGGCCCATGAAAAGCCTGTTAACGGTCTCTTCGCAAATAGCCCATTTTACGTCCCGTTAACTCACGGCCCGTTAGGCCCTAAAGGAAATCGGCCCAACAACATCATGCGGGCCGTCGAATATAACACCAGCCCATTTCACTCTCGGCCTGTATGGCCCACGACGTCTTTCGGCCCATATGAGGCCTTCGTATCTTTCAGCCCTTTACAGGCCCACGGTGACTCTAGCCCATAATGAACAGTAATTTTCTTTATACCCGTTAACGGCCCGTGATTTACATGGGCCGTTTCCAGCCCGTGTTAGCTTTCGACCTATTGATGGCCCATACGTTCTTGGGCTCCTTTTCGGCCCTCGATTACTTCCGGCCCGTTACTGGCCTGTTCCCCTAATGGGCCAAATTCGGCCCATGGCAAGAGTCGGCCCGTTACTGTCATGTTCCCCTAATGGGCCAAATTCGGACCATGGCAAGAGTCGGCCCGTTACTGGCCTGTTACCCTAATGGGCCAAATTTGGCCCATGGCAAGAGTCGGCCCGTTTCTTGCCTGTTAACCCGTTGCGCCGTTTCCAGCCCGTCCTATATTCTGGCCTATTAACGACCCGTTATGCCTGGGACAGAATTAAGCCTTTGCTGTCCTACGGCCTATTAACGGCCTGTTACCGTGTTGGGCCGATACCAATTACGCTCGATTATGGCCCATGTAGACCCATTTATCCGACGGCCCGAGGCCCACCGATTACAGGCCCATTTATCGACGGCCCGTAGGAGACCCATGGATCCTACGGCCCGTATATGGCCCATGGTAGTTGCGGCCACTAGCAAACAAGGGAAAAAGAAGACTAGGAAATAAATAAGGCCGAAACTAACGCTAGGCTATTAAGGCGATTGCACAGATTACATCCACTCGGCATCAAAGATCGCCACGAGTGCAAATATAGGGAACACCCTACACTATACAAAAATGGCTTGTTGTTTTCTTCAGCCGGTGGCTGCACGTTAAGAACAAATTTTGTATCGCACCAAAACAAATTACAACTATATAACAAAAGGAAGGTTGGCATAAAACTTAACAGTCTAGCAGATAAATGCACCACCCGAAGTTCAGAAGCTCAGTTCATTTGACCTGATTGTTACGTTTTCATGCTGTATTGTCCGATGGAGCACCATAACCCTCGCCTTCATTTCCCCTAGGCTCCTGAACAACATAGAAAATGTCTGATAGTCTGGTTTCAAAACCATGCATATCTTGACGACATTGAGCAATGTTTCTCCTTGTTTCACAAAGGGTCTCTGTTAGGGAATGGACTTGTGTCTGGAGCGCAGATACAACATTGCTTTGAGCTTGCATATCTTGATCATGAGGCAGTTTGGATGATATTCCCTTAACAACCAACCCAGTATTACGCGGGAACGTGCTTTTGGCACTGTTAGTGGACAGGTACTGACCCACTGCAGCAAGAGCTGACATTGCGGTTATAGTTTCCTCGCCACCTTCAGAAGGTGGCGGTTCCACCATTTTTTCCATAGCTTGCTGAAAAGTTGAGGTTTTACATTAGTAGTACCAGAACAGAAGATATTAAGGAGGCAGCAAAACCAAACAAAATAGCTTTGGTCTATGTACAGAACTTATTCTGGTGAACCCATGTAAAATATTAGTTGTATTTTATTGCAAAGTACATAATAAAACCAGGTTCCAAACATATGACCATGTACCATCACTAATGTATTGTCTATTTCTTCACATTGTATTGAGGGCTAAGGATAAATAGATGAAGTTTATAATATGGTAAGCATAGTATGACATCATTCATATCACAAAACAACTAAGAACAGACAAACATGCAATTGTAACGTTGTGTGGGCAAGTCCAGCACGGAACTAGATTACGGGTCAAGATCAAAGGAACATCACTCCTCTCTTTTAAACCTTGTAAGGTGCAATGATACGCTAAGACAATTGTGTATAAAATTGAAAAGAGTAATAGACATTGGCTGCAAACCATGCAGTTCAAGGCACAAGTCAGAGTAAGTAGTAGTTAAAAGGCATGAGGATTAAGGACTTACAACAGCGGCTTTGACTGGTGTAGTCATGCCCTTCTTCTTGCTGGTGTGACAGTCCTTGAAGATTTCAATAGCATTTGGTTTAGGTACTTTTTGGTCCTTGCGGGCTTTCCTCTGCATTTCGAACAAGTTAATATAGATCTGATAATATGGTACAGCAAAAGGAGTGAAACAGCAGCTAATTACAAGAGCCTCGCAGTGTGCAATATAGCTACGAGATCCTGTCGTCTATTGGAATTTCACTTTCGTACGGTTGGCCTTCTTCTTTGAACAGTTCACCTACAAGAAGATAGATTTGTGTGGCACATGCGTAAATAGGACTTCAACATGTGATCTGATCACATATATATAATGTACCTGATACTTCGGATCAGACCAGTGTTTAACAAGGCCCCTCCAGTCTTCATCCGATATATTTTCCACTGGAGATGTTTGGGAAAGTTCACTGTTAGCCTTGCCTTCAAAGTGAGTTTTCCTCAAGTTATACCGATACTGTCGCAGAGCAGACTTGAAAACATGGGTGCAAGCTTGTCTGGTTGCATCATCTTGGCTATCCAACTTGAACCACATCTGTTGAAAATTATGGGAGTCTCATTATCAGCAACCTAGAAAGTATGGGATAGAGCAAGACGATATTACTAGTTTCCATACATAACCATACTTACAGATAAATGGTCGAGGAAGGTGTTGAACTGGGTTTCGTCTTTGTCATTCCTGTACTGAATCCATGTTCGGAGGATACGTACATGACACCTAACGGCAACCGCTGCCTCTGATACTAACTTGGCTGACTCTGTAGCATCACGTGGCCTTTCTAAACCTGCCTCAAAACGGATCTCCATTCTTCCTCCTCTAGATTTAGTTAACCTATCGAGCATTATCCCTGATGTTTGTTTCCTCTTGCGCCTAGGTGCTAGTCCAACAACGAACATAGGAAGTGTTAGTGTACATCAAACTGTGAGACTACATATAAAGAAGCATGCAACTGTAACTTGACTCCAGCAACTACCTTCTTGTTGTTGAAGCTCACGAGGTTCATCTGATATTGCCAACTCGTCTTGTGTCAAGAGTGCTTGGGAAGTAGTGTCAAGTGGCAAGGGAGCTTGGGAACGTGCTGCTAGCTCAGTTGACGCACGAGTAAGTCGTGCAGCTGGTAGTACTATGGTAGGTGTTGCAAGAACTAGGGCTGTCTCTCCTTGTTTGGTGGCAGCTATTTGTTTCTGTTTGGCTTTTTTTGCAACTCGTGTAGCATGGGATGCCGTGTTTGTAGCATTTTCCGCTGGACTTTGACCTTCTATTGCACCATCAGTACCCGCAGAATCTGCAGGATTCATCCGCTTCTCATTCCCTGCCATTCTGTGTTTCTTCCTCTTTCTCTGTGCCATGTTAAGTCAAGCCGACAAGAAAAACGAATAACAATTTAGTTCTTCAGAACAAATTGATGCGTGATGCAGACGAACTGAACTTTGATGTTAGACAACCACATGATAGGAGGATGTAATATGTATGAAAAACAGGACGGAAGAGATAACCAGAACTATGATGTGTAAACTAAGAAGAAGACATTTCACCAAATTAGAAGCAATGCAATGGAAGGTAGACACCATATGAAAGATGCTACAAATATCGCTCTGCCAAGTTAACAGTGTCTCATCATAAATGGCGTTTAAACAAATGTGAAGCAGTACAAGAAATAAATCATATGCAAGATGCAAACAACATCACACTACCATGTTAGAGGTCTCTCGTCATTAGTGCCATTGCATATTCACAGCATTGCATATTTACAGCTTATGATGTGTAAACTAAGGAGAAGGCATTTCAACAAATTAGAAGCACTGAAAGCTAGACACCATATGAAAGATGCAACGAATATCACTCTACCAAGTTAAAACTGTCTCGTCATAAGTGCCATTTCAACAAATTAGTAGTACAAGCTAGAAAAGAATGTGAGATGTAACCTATATCACACTCCGAAGTCAAACGTGTCTTATGATAAGTGATTGTTGCAGGTTACACAACAGTAGTAATTTGATGTAAGAACATGGTGTGATAGACAGATATTGTATGTTCTAGAAATAGGAACACGTGTCTTATTCAAGTATAATGTGTAAAGTAAGCAGATGGAATTCAACAAAATTAGAAGCAATACAAGCTAGACATCACACATGACATGCAACCACATATAACAGTGCCAAGTTAGAGGGAGCACCGGTGATGCTGCACTAGGGGAGACGTGCTCATCATAAACACAGGTTTGTTGAGTGTCTATGCATGTGTTGTCTTGGAAATCATCTTGGGGGTGTGGAGGAGTAGAAACTGTAGAGGCCCTCCGTTCGGAAGGAGCACCTTTATCCGCTGCCTTGCTAACTTCCTTCCACTTTATTGATTTTGAATTGTCAAGTAAAACCGACAAGAAAAAGCAATAAAATTCTCTCTTCAGAACTCATTCATGCATGATACTGACAATCACTACTTTGATGTAAGGCAAACACATGATACCAGCATGGAATATGTACGAAAAACAGGACGACATGGCATGTTCACAACTGTTTGTGTAAACTAAGCAGAAACCATTCCAGCAAATAATAAGCAATGCAAGCTAGACACCACATGAAAGATGCAACCAATATGACTCTGCCAAGTTAAAAGCGTCCCATCATAAATGGAATTTCAACAAATTAGAAGCAGCGCATGCTGTAAATCATATGAAAGATGCAACTAATATCGCACTGCATATACTAAAGGTGTCTCGTGATGTTGATTGATGCGGGATACAAAAAAATAATAGTTTTATGTAAGGACATGCTTAATAGACAGATGTACTATGTACTAAATACAGGAAGGCATGTCACATTAACAGGTATAATGTATAAGCTAAGCAGACTAGCACATGCAGTTAACCAGATTGGAAGAATTACAATCTAGACACCATATGCAACATGCAACCACATATCACGCTGCCAAGTTAGAGCAAGCACCTGCGATGCTAGTGTAGGGGAAATGCTATAATCAACTACAGAGCTACGTTCACTATCTTCATCTAGCATTTCTATTTCTTGAGAATCATGTCGGGAGGCTGACGCTGCATTCTTTAAATGAGGAGTAGTCCCCTTGCCTGCCTACCTCGTCATAAGTGATTGATGAGGGATACACAAGAACATTAGTTTGATGTAAGAACATGGTTAATACACAGATGTACTAGTATGTACCAAAAACAGAAAGGTATGTCATATTCAAAGGTATAATGTGTAAGCTAAGCAGATGCAATTTAACCAAATTGGAAGCAATACAACCTAGACATCCGTCTGGAGTGGTGAGCATGATCATCTAGGACCTGAGAGCTTGGTGGGAGGCGGGCTGCTTCACCACCATCGCAGCTTTTTAGTTGGCTTCCAGGTGATGCCTATCTTTGCTGGGCTTGTCACTGGCTCGGCCAGTGCCCTGACTAGCTATTTGTCTTCTGGTGCTCACGGGATGGTGGTTCATGTAAAAAAAATATTTTTCCTTATCTTACCGACTTCGGCCTTTCGAATACAAGCTAGACACCATATGGAACATGCAACCACATATGACACCACAAAGTTAAAGTAAGCACCTGGGATGGTGGTTCATTGCGAGCGAGGTCATCAACTCCAGAGCTACATTTACCGTCTCCATCTCCTGACGCTGCACCCTTTATAGCGCTGTAACGTGTCTGCCTACCCGCAGACGAAGCTAGAGCGACTTCTCTCTTTTCTTTTTGGCTTCTCTCATGGCAGCAGAGTCTGAAATACCCATGCATAAAAACACAATAGTGAGAGTAAGGGTGAAGTGTGTGCAGAACTAGTGCACTGTAAAAGTAGCAGATAGCAGGTGGCTGAAAACAAAATGACAGGAGACATATGATAGCTCTACAACATTGCATGGCAAACAAAATTAGATTCTACTCCATATGATTTTGTAATATATGAGCACAGGAAATGCAGGTACTCCTCCAGCACACCACCACATGTGGTCATATCTAAGATAACAGTCGACTGAAAATAAATAGGTCAGTCGATTTTTTTTAATGAACCGTCCGATCTATAAGGAATGGGCAGATGGCCTTCGTCTACCTCCTGCCAGTCACTGTTGACGATCTTTCTCGAACCGCCAGAGACGACCGGCCCAGACCCCTGCCTCCGCCGCCCCGCCCTCCCATCGACCTCACATCACCGTCGTGCTTGGCACCGCCCCAGGCCATCATTTTAATCCCGGCCGACCTCTAGATCGGGCGCCAGTAGCTCTAGGCCGCACACGCCCCTAAGATAAACACCAAGGCGCTGCTTCCCTGGCGTAATAGGCGTACTAGCGCCTATTACGCCGGGGAATGCTTCCGTTAATTGGGAATCAACTGGCCAGAAATTGAAATTAGGGGGGCGACGGACCTCTAGCTAAGGTGAAATAGTATATGAGGAGAAAGCTTGTGCATCGCGAGTTACTAGGAACATCTAGTATCAAGAAGAAGCGGTCAACTAGTGTCTTCTGTGGGATGAATACCGTGCAAGCAGAGACGTAAGATTTGCACGAATAAGGGAAGAGGAGTACCTTTTTCGGTTGCCGATGTGGTCACCTCCACATGTCGCACCGATCTTCTTCTTTTTACCAGGGAAACTGATGTTCTGGAGGGTGCAGGCTTGGACGAACCCATGGCCAAATTGTTGACTGTGTTGCCGTGGCCGTATGTCGGTGGAGGGGAAGCAGATCCGAGGCGGCGAAGGACGGCGTAGCAGGAACAGCTCCGGTGCGGTGGAGGGTGGCGAAGTTGGAGCGGCAGCGGTGAGGCGCAGGACGGCGTGGTTGAACTGGCTCGGGTACGGACGGCGCGGCCTCGGCTTCAACTACTTGCCGTGGAAGGCGTTGCGGTTGAGGTTGCGGTGGACGACGACGTCGGGGTATCGGCTCCGGCGTGATGGAGGAGGGCGGCGGTTGATGGGTAGGATGGGGTGGCGGACGAAGGACGCCGTGGTTTCGCGGCTGGTGGAGTGGTAGTTTTGGCGCCCACGGAGTACGAATGGGGAATCGGACGGGTGGGGGGAACCATGTTTCGGTCTGGGACGCGCTTGTTTTTGGCTTTTTTGAACAGAAGATGGGACGCGCTTGTTTGAAATTTGGGGAAAGTACAAACTTTGCCCCCCTCTTAAATTTCGGACCTACTACGGGTCGGGGGTAGGATGGTAATCCCAGGTGTCCCAAATAGTGGGCGGGAGCGATTTCGGCCACGCACATGTGTGCTTAGGCGGCCATTGTGTATGAATGTTTTTCGGATGCGGTTGCGGTTGCGTGGCGTCTAGATGAAGCTACAAACCTACCCCGGTTTAGACCTTTGGACGTCGGGCCGGTAGGTTTCACGGGTCGGAGTTATTAGAAAAGTAATTTCCTTGTACTACCAAACATTGGTCTCACACGGTTTCGGGCGAGTAGAGGCTCTTTTGGCGCTTCGTTCGAAATTTTGAAACACAAGCATTCACGTTTAGAGTACTCTTGAGCTATGAGGATTGACCTAAATAGACAACGTTATATTTGACCTTGTATGTTTGAAAACCTCATTAAATTATCCGCTTCTTTTCGAAATTTTGACACTTGAAAATCCTATAACTACGATTATTTTGCAATGGAGGAGCTAAATTTGAATCTATTTTGTACACGACTACATATGCTATTATGTATAAAATCAGAGCAAAGATTGGTGCCCCCATAATTTAGGTATGGTTTACAAATGCCATGATATCAAATTCAAATAATTGAATGGACTTCATGTTGAATTCGATTTTTTTAAACCACCTTAAGTTGAATTCAAATGTATGCTAGTTCATAGGTAACTATTTATAATGTCCATTGTGTAACTTTCGTATGTATAATGTGCTGTACACACACAACATGAACTATACTCACATTTATATTCGATTGCTAAAGCGATGCATTGTCTGGAGTTCAAAATACTAACTATGTGGATCAATTGTGTCGAATAATAACATAGACATGCTCAAATTCGATAGAATCTAGATGTCTGATGGATCGATGACCGCTCCTTACGCGAATTGCAAATATCATGATCCCATCCTAATATTTGGATACAATTTATATCTTTAATCAATGTGTAGAGCAGTCTTTTACGTGTAGTTTCACTCTCCATCGGTGGTCTCTCACACATGCTCACACACTCTCTCCCGAGGTGTCTTTCTCGCACACAAGCTCTAGATATAACCCTCCCTCCCTCTCGTAACCATTTACAACTGTTTTCACTAACCTTTATCACAAGCACTATTCCTCTCGCAAACATACACACGCACAATCCTCATCGACCCTTTCTATATACATGGACCTGCCTACGTGTCTCATGTACGCACGTTATCTTTACGCCTGTCCCTCACGCATTGTCTCACACCTCTCTTCCTAATCGACGAGTACGATTCTAGCAGAGCATTCTGTAGGATGCCCCTTAAAGTTAGGTTGGATGAATACTAATATCAGAGATAAATGGGTTACCTTAGTCCGAGAACCTAGGGTTACAAATCCTAGCCGGCTTTGTCAGTGGACACAGAGTCCTTCACAATTCTGCTATCTTTGTCTTGTACGACTAGTCATCCATGGGTCTTCCTAAATGCGTCACGGGCCGACCAATGTGGCGCAGTACGGAACCGAATGAAGGGCCTCACCTCGACCCACCGGACCTCACGCGGTGACACACCCTCTGCCCCCACGTCTCATTATCTTCTCACACCCACACATACCAACACAAACACCACACACACAGAAAATTTCTCCTGGTGCCTCTATTCCCTCCCCCCTTGCATATACACACTCAAGGGAATGGAATCTCTTGTCGTGACGTCATATTCGTCTCTCTCTCTAGACCACTCTCATTTCTCGTGCTATCTCTCCCACGCCCCCCTCCCCCGTCGGCCCCTCTATCCATGCCTCTCTCGAATATGTAATACACACGCATACCTCTCTAGGCCCCGCGAAATGCATCAACTACACATTCACACATGGGACGCGGATCGGCTTGGTATACCACTGACACGTGGGACCGCATGTTAGCAAACCGCCAGGACAACGTCCTCCGAAAATAAGAAGCCTAATCCTAGACTTACAAAGGGCTACGTAGCTGCTACGTATACTTTCCATCTAATCTATATATGCCCACCTTATTTTCAGGTGGGGTGGGCCTAATCCTCTCCATTAATCCAATCAAATAGTCCCACATCACATCAGTTCGTAACTTTACGTAAACCATTACGTGGATGTAGCATTGCTCAAATAAGAAACCTCCCCCGCCATCCGCGCAGCAAAATCACCTCCTTTTTACTAATCTTGATTCTATAATTTTTTAGATCAATATAATTGAGATTTGTATAGATAGCACACAGGAGCAAAACCAAGTGGTACGGTTAAGGGCCACAAGCCAAATGTGAAAATAGCTTTTGGCATCGTGGGAATCATTGTGGACGGTGTTGCCAAAGCCAAAAAGATGGAACCGAAGCTCCCTGATTGATTGATTGAAGGAATAGAAAAATGCAACGTCTCTCCTCTTTCTCCCATGCTTGGACGCATGTAGTACAGTATAGAGCACAGAGTCTACTCCCCTGTCCCTTCTATCACAAATCACAAAGCAGTGAGGCGTCAAATCACAAAAGCACGGACGAAGCAACCATCATTTCACTCTTCGCTGACTCCGTTTCTCCATCGTATTCTTCGAGAAACCATCTCACCACACTAGTACTCCTAGTAGTACTAGTAAAGGACTTCCTGGATGCAAATAAGGTGGTTGTCTCGGCTTGCAGGCGGCACTTGCGAACGACTTACCGTGGTCTCCCTCAACGGTGTTCTCCATCGAACGCACTTCGCCAAACCACCAAAAAAAGATATCGTCGACGTCACCGCAATGGGGAAGGAAGTCAAATATAGTTACTACCTCCATTTTTTTGTACACAAGGCCAGTATATCAAAATTACAATTTGCAAAGGGCCACTAACACTAATCGAGGCAAAATTGATGGGGTTAGCAACCAAGGACATTAATATCCCCTGCATGCATGCGAAAGTGAGAAGGTTGGTTTGCATGGCGCTGCATTAATCAAGCGATGAGGAGTGAGATGGTTAGCTCTTTGGTCTTTGGAGAAAAAAATACACATTAATTGACACGTGAAACGAGGATTTGTATCGATTAAATTCCGCGAAGGAAAACCCCGCCTTTCTTTTTTAACACTAGTACTCCTAGTATGTACGTACTTATCCTGTTTGGGTCTAGGCCTTGCATTGCCAAACTTCGCCACACATTTTTGCCAAGCTTGCCTAAAGTTTTCTAAATGAGAAGGAGGTACACTTGCGCACGGCTGTCGCGGTCGCACCGCACCCACACGGTCGCTCCTGCACGCCGCGGTCGCACCGCACCCTCACACAGTCGCTCCTGCACGCCGCAAACCCAACCAAGGGAACGCACCCTCACTCACACGTGTTGTCGCATGTGAACAAACCAAACTCAGCCATCCTATCGCTGACACATAATTTTCGTTCATAGAGTATGTTTATCCAAACGCATGTTGGGGAGTATCCGTACGGCCCGTGCGGTGGTCTGTTGGGGAAGAAGAAGAGGTGAGGAAGAAGGAAAGAAGGGTTAGGAGACGTAGGATATTCATCCAACCGCCTGAAATGGTAGACTGACCCAAGTCAGGCGACTTGCATAACAAATATATGTTTTTACACAGCAAAAGATCCATAAAAACAACAACATAAAGAAAAACTATCACTGCTCGCGGAAAGAGACGGCCTCGTCGTCTTTGGCAGCCGGTGCGAACCAGCCGTCGCTGCCGACGTGTGTCTCCGCACCGTGGTTGTCCTCGGCCTCCAGCTACTCGTTCAAGCGGAGCGTGCGGGCGCTCTGCACGGACGAGAGCATAGCCCGGTTCAAGTCGAGGACGTCTGGTTCCGCCTGCAGGAGGGCCTCGATGGCAGCGGCATCCGAGCGCTCCGCGTCGAGTCGAGCCTCCGCCGCCCGGTTCAAGTCCAGGACGTCCGGTTCCGCCTGCAGGAGAGCGTCGATGAGAGCGGCATCCGTGCGCTCTGCGTCGAGTCGAGCCTCTGCCGCCCGGTTCAAGTCCAGGACGTCCGGTTCCGCCTGCAGGAGGGCCTTGATGGCAGCGGCATCCGCGCGCTCCGCCTCAAGTTGAGCCTCCGCCGCCCGGTTCACATCCACGACATCCGGTTCCGCCTGCAGGAGAGCCTCGATGGCAGCGGCATGCGCGCGCTCCGCGTCGAGTTGAGCCTCTACCTCCCGGTCCTCCTTTAGTATCGCCATGTTGAACCGCTGGTCCGCCTGCACCATGCGGGACTCGGACGCCGGCACGAAGTCGACGTCCATCTTCTCATACCCATCGGGGGCCTTCTGCGCCGCGACCTCCGCCATGAACATTGGATCGGCTTCCTCCTCCTCGTAGCTTGGCTCTAGAGAACTCGGGGATTGGCCCGCCGCAAAGCGAGCTTGGGAACGGAGGTCTGTGGCGCCGACCGCCGCCGTGATTTCTGCGCGGCGCTCCGGCGTCAGCATCTTGTAGTAAGTGATCTTGCGGCGCACCATGGCTTTCCGGCGAACTAGGGGACGCTTGATGCGGGCTAGGGGATCGAAAGGTGGGGGAATGGGCTGGAGATTTGGTGTGGTTTTAGGGCAGTGGCTGGGGTAGGCCGAGCAGCGAAGGTTCTGGTGTGAATAGTGGTTCCGGTGACGACCGGTCAATCGGTTTTGACTATACATTGCTCTTGTCGCGTTCGCGTTGCAGCCCGGCACGCTGGACCCTCCATGTCGCTCACCGAATGGAACGCGCTTCGTATTGCGTTTTCGCTCGCTTGTGGGACCGCAGTTGAGAGCAAACCGACGTCCCTCCCCCTCCCCCGCCCGCGTCATTTATTATACCACCACTCCCTCCGTTTTATGCAGAGTAAATAAAAACAGAGGGAGTATACTACGGATGAGGATCCCCTGATGTGGCTGAACCCATTGAGTAACTGACATGCGGGGCCTAGCAAGCATGGGGTCCGCCAGTAAGTGACCGAAAGGGAGGGTAAGGCAGGGATACCTACGTCAGAGGATCCACTTCCACTATACTACTTTGACCAAATGTTAGAGTAATAATATATGACATGCAACTTACACAAATGTTAGAGTAATAATATATGATATGCAACTTACACAAAGCATACATGGTCTAATGCATTTTTCGAGGCTAAATTTGACCAAACGTTAGAGTAATAATATATGACATGCAACTTACACAAAGCATACGGTCAAATTCGTATGTGAAAGGAGTTTCCAATGATATAATTTTCACATTATACATCTCATGTACTATTAATCTTGTCAATAGTCAAATTGGAAACCATCTCGAGTACAAATCTAGGAGTACATACGAATCTAACAATATTGATTGGGCATTGTTGAATGTTGATACCTTTTTGATCAAAGTAGACATACTTTGACTACACATAAAACTTATATGTAAACTAGAAAGGATAGGGGGGTATATTGTACGTTCAAAAACGAAACGAACATTGAATACCCTTTATATATGATTTGCGGATGCTATGATCACCGGTTCAAAATTTTGAATCCGCCTTAGGTATCACGTGCCCCCACTCGTTCCCTCTCGATTTCATCTCGGGGTCTGGAGATCTATTGAAAGAGCACTAGGGTGGGTACATGCGAATGATACTCGGCGGAATGTTCAAATGAGGCATGCGGGAGGATGGACTCGACTGGAGGGCGACATGATCGATGGAGAAGAGGGTTGGAGATGAATGAGAAATAAGCAAACGCCACATGATTATACTTGAACGGCTCAAATAAACAATAAGTTGTTCTCGCTTGGCCTACATAGTGAAAGGCCTAATGCGCAACGCGGAGCACTGACGCTCGAATATGGCCGGGAAAACAAGGAAACCGACATGTGGGGCACACCCGTCGGGACGACGTAGCGCAGACTAGTCCAATGGAGGAGCTAGCCCACGACCTCCTCGCCACCGACAACCGTTCATGTGGGTCGTTGGGGCCAACAACGGGGCGCAGCTCCAGCACCGCCTCTGGACATGGCGACCGCGGTGAGCGACACGCTCATATCGTCGCTAGACACGGTCGATTTCAATGTGCCGAGGGTGGCGTTAGTGCTGTGGCACGACCAACGGTATGTTTGGTTTGTGCCCAAGGTTGCCCCATCAAAGCATTGGGTAGCCAAAATTTTGGTTGAGGTATTGGTTGCCCATGATTTGGCCGACATTGGCAAGAAAAATGAACTAGAGTTGGCTAGAGTTCATTGGCATGCCAAAGAAATGGCAACCATCCAAACAAAGACAAATCTTTGGGTCATGACCAAAATTTTGGTTGAGGTATTGGTTGCCCATGATTTGGCCGACATTGGCAAGAAAAATGAACTAGAGTTGGCTAGAGTTCATTGGCATGCCAAAAAAATGGCAACCATCCAAACAAAGACCAATCTTTGGGTCATGACCAAAATTTTGGTAAGGTGCACTTTGGCCACAATCCAAACACACCCCAACACCCGACTCATCGAGGATGCACGGGGCGCCGCGACGCGTCCGCGAAGTGGTGTAGCGCGGCCAACTGCATCCTCTAGACCTGAGACCATGCCGGGTCGTCTTGCTTTTTCAATGACATGCGGGGATCGCATGTGAGCAAAGGGCATCTCCAACGTTGCCACGACCGCAACTGACTACCCTGGCACACCAAAACCCTCGTCCCTCACGCCGTCGCGCGGTGCGTTCCCAGCCAGCGCCAGCTGCCCGCATTCATGCCGTCCGTTTGTATGTCGTCGTTAAGAGGCTCGGTGCCTGAGGAACCAACTCCGGTGACTTAATGACGCACCCGGACGCTTGGCCTCACCGGAATGCGCTACTTAAAGCGGCAACGCTCAGCTAACCTCCACACCATAGCGCATCATCCTCCTACCAGGCACCACATCCCCCACGACCGCAAGTGCGAACGCTCTGCGGGAGAGCTTGTCTTCGGGGATGAAGCTCGAGGTCACCGCCCTCGCTCAAGTCGCCTCTCGCGACGCAATAGCGGCGTAGCCGGACGCAGACGCGACCGCACAAGCGGTGGCCACGCTGGCGGCCGACGACGGGAGCACCGCCAGCCACGCGTCCTACTTGTCGCTGTCCAACGTCCGGCACCGCCGAGGTCGGGGACTCCTCCGAGGATGAGTAGGGCATGGGAGGCGGCAGGGCATGGTGTGCCAACTAGCCGGTCTGTATCCCGTGTTCTACTCTTCCTCGCCGGAGACCGCACCTTCACTTCACGGGTCTTGAACCCCGCCCCCGTACATAGAGATCGCACATGGAGGACGTCGGTCGCCGCCGTAGAATAGGTTTAGGGTCGGGTTTCTTTTATTTTTCTGTCCTATAAAAGTTCGAAATGTAATGAAAACCTGTCGTGTTTGCATTAATCTCGGCCGGTGTATATGAACTTTCACAATAATATACATATTGTAGGAGTACTAGCAAGATGCCCGTGCGTTGCACGGACGATCAAGATCTTGTGGGAGAAAAGGATGAACGAGGGAAAGCCTTATCTGCAAATGTGGAGAGGAGTGCGGGTAAATTTTCATAGTTTCCTTCCTATCCGTTAGATATAGATCGGGCGGCCTATATTGCAGGATGACAGGCACACCATCATCACCAACTCTGCTTTTTATTGAACCGAGACAAATCTAACATGCGAAGTAAAATAAACACATAGGGTCTATACATACACAAATTATCCTAGGCACTCCAATAGTACGTCCACTACACATTCACGCATTTCACATCTTTCTACATCTACGGGAACCTACGAAAGGGTTAACGTAAATTGCCTCTCTCTCTCCACCCCTGATTTTCATGGTGGTGGGCCACTCCCTCCCCCCAATCTACAATCAACAGCTCACACGTTTCACATTACGTTAATTACGTAACTGGGATTACGTAGGTGTAGCATTACTCGTCCTAAAAAACCCAACTAAGCCAACCTCCCAGCATATCGCGCGGGAAAAGACCCGGCCGCGCCGTTTTAGTCGGGATTACCGGATTACTAGTAGTAGTATCGATGGATCGCGCGAAGCAACAGATTTTTCTTTTGAGGGGGCAAAGCACCTAGTTTAAAAGGAAAAAAGGCGGTACACTCACAGCACTCCTGTCGCGGTCGCACTGCACCCCACACACGTTCGGTCCTGCACACGACTCACGCAAACGGAACGCGCTTCGGGTTGCCTCTTCACTAACACGTGGGACTGCACTTGGAGAAACCGACCATGCGCCAAACCCCCCCGCCCACCGCGCGAAAATCCTCCCCCCCCCCCACACCCAAAAATTCCCCCCAAATCCGATTCAACCGCCCTTCGGCCAACTAGCCAATAATATTCCCCAAACCCCCCTCTCCCCTGTCCCCCTCCACTCCATTCGCTCCGCCAAAGCCGCCCTCCCCGCCGCGCCGATATGTCAGCGCCGCGGTTCGGCGATCCTCTCGCTCCCACAGTACGCTCTCGTAGACTGCCGTCCTCTAGCCGCGCCGCCACCTCTGGCTACGTTCTTGTGGAGGCGCACGGCGGTCAGCGCTGCCACCGCTAACGACGTTCGTGTGGAGACGCACGGCGGTCAGCTTCTCCCACGGTACGCGCATTCTAGACTGAGGCCCCGTTCATGTCGGTGTAGCGCTGAATGTTAGCTGATAGACGCTGTTAATCTCACTGTTTGCCGAAGTAGTTTACTGTCAATATGCTCTGCTTAAGAAGGTTCCTTGCCCTGCTCTGCACTCAATCTGCTTAGCTGAGATGGCATGCCAAGGCCGATTAGTTGCTAAAATATCCTGCCATATATTTATTGTGACATAGATTGCCATGGTCTAGTAGCCAATCTGTTAGGTGAAATAGCTCTACACCGTTTTATACTCGATCCTTGTTGCTGCGATGTCCTTCGATAGTTTGATGGCTGTGTGCTCGGCCTCATTGACTGCTGAAACAGCCTGCCATAATTTGGCACTCAAATCTGTTTGCTGAATTAGCTTTGCATATATTTCGTTACTTAGATCTGCTCGTCCAAATATCTTGCCATAGCTTTAGTCATCAACCTAGGTATTTTTTTCTGGACTTCATAAAAAGCATATATGTTTTTCCTATAATATCTAGTAGAAGAACTAATTTGTATGTCTAACAGATGGACAGGACGTGGATAACTTCTGCTCGAAGATTCTCCGCTGCATATGTCGAGGGGGTTGAAAACTTCATGAACTTTATCAGAGCTGAGTACGGTGGTCCGAAATCAGATGTGCTCTGCCCGTGTAGCAGTTGTATGAATTCAGTTACAAGACTCCAGTCAACTGTGCAAAATCATCTACACTTGTATGGGATGTCGGTCACATATACTAGGTGGGTTCATCATGGTGAAGCTGTGAACGTCAATGTTATTGACTACGTGGAAGCAGCAAATCACCATCTTGATCTGCCTGATGCTCAGGTGGAAGAGGAGGAGGAGGTGGTGGTGGCGGAGCCAGTGAGTTTGACCAACATTGAAACAATGCTACGAAATGCTCGTGCATTCCGTGAACTTTCACCTGCAGAAGAAAAACGGTGGGCCCGCATGTTGGAACAATGCAACGTTGTTGTCACCCCAGGAAATAAGCTGTCAGTATTCTCAGCTATGGTCACCTTTCTTCAGGTGAAGACATCTGAGCGGATGACCAACAAATCATTCGATGCGATGTTGGCTGCTTTCCGCAAATCTTTCCCATATGCGTCTGAGCTGCCACACACCTACAGTAAAATGAAGAATTTCCTTCGTGCAGTTGGAATTGGATATGATATGATCCATGTTTGTAAGAATAATTGTGTTATGTTCCGGAAGGATTATGCCAACTTAAGTGAATGCCCGAAATGCAAATCATCAAGATGGAAAGATGGCGATGCTGTGAAGAGGATTCCTCATAATGTTCTGATACATTTTCCAATTACACCAAGATTGCAGAGGTTGTTTCATGATGCTGAAACAAGAGAGGATGTACTGTGGCATTCTAGGAACCAGGAGTACAGAGATCAGAATGTAATGAGCCATCCATCTCACGGTAGTGAGTGGAAAAGCTTCAATGATAAACACAAAGAGTTTGCTGCTGACCCGAGAAACATTAGACTTGGCTTAGCTTCAGATGGATTTAACCCATTTGGCCACCAGAGCGCCACATATAGCATGTGGCCAGTGCTTGTTATCCCTTACAACATGCCTCCAAATGTCTGCACCAAAGATTCAAACTACATGATGGCCTTGCTCATCCCAGGTCCAAAAAGTCCTGGAAAGGATTTTGATTTGTTCATGGAGCCTCTTGTGGAGGAACTTCAACAGCTATGGAAGGGTGTTCTCACTCGAGACCTATATAGCAGCCCACTAGCTGATTTCTTTCTGCGTGCTGTTATAATTTGGTGCATCCATGATTATCCGGCTTTGGGCACTATGTCAGGGCGAACGACACATGGTTACAATGCATGTGTTCGCTGTGACAAGAATCCGTTGTCATACGCAATACTTAGCAAGATCTGTTACATTGGACACCGTCGTTTCCTTGCCAAGGACAAGCCGCATCCTAGAAAATACCGAAGACATGTGTTCAACGCAAAGCATGAAAACCGTGATGCGCTAAAGAGGCTCACCGCCGATGAGTTGCAAGTGGAATTAGAGAAGGTCAGGCATATTACACCAGGAAACCATCCTGGTAATGGTAGCGGGAAAAGGAAGCGTGGCAGGGTAGAAGAGAGATTATTGTTTACCCGCAGGTCCACTTTGTGGGACTTGGAGTATTGGAAAGATTTGGATCTGTGGCATAATCTTGATGTGATGCACATCGAGAAAAATATATGTGATAGCATTATCGGCACACTTCTTAATATTGAAGGCAAGACGAAAGATACCTTAAAATCTAGGATTGATTTGACACACCTGGGTATCAGAAAGGATTTGCAGGTGCAAGATGAAGGTAAACCATGGGATATGGCACCAGCTGTGTACGTCTTGGACAAGGTAAAAAGAAAAGAATTCTGCGAGGTCCTGTCACGTGTGAGATTCCCACATGGATTTGCTTCAAACCCTGAAAGGAGAGTCAGTGCAGATGGAAACAAGGTACAAGGGTTGAAAACTCATGACTGCCACGTCCTACTTCAAAGGGTTTTACCTGTTATCCTTAGAGGATTGGGCCGTCCTGACTTATACAGAGCAGTTGCAGAGTTGGGACAATTCTTCAGGGAACTCTGCAGTAGGAATATCAGGATAGATGCTTTGGAGCGTCTTAGAGACAAGATACCGACTATCCTATGCGACCTTGAGAAGATATATCCTCCAGCCTTCTTTGATGTGATGGTGCATTTGGTTGTTCATCTACCTGATGAGGCACTACTTAGAGGTCCAGTACAGTATGGCTGGATGTACCCTATTGAAAGGCGGCTAGGCACGTTCAAGGGCTATGTTAGGAACAGAGCTAGACCCGAGGGTTCCATTGCAGAGGCCTACATTGCTACAGAAGCGTTGACATTCTGCTCAAATACATTGAAACAGCTGATCAGCTTAGCAAAGAGGTGGGTGAAGAGAATCCCGGGCTCAATGTTTTCGATTATTCTGTTCGAGTTACAGGGAAGAGTTGACAAGAGGACAAACCTAAAGATTTGGACAAAATGGTTTGGTATGTGTTGAATAACTGTCCTGAGATACTACCTTATATCAAGTAAGTGCAGTACTGCAGCTTATACATCGTAATCTACTAAACTTGCAGCACATTCTTATATATTTAGATGTTTGACGCGATCACTATGTTTTGCAGCATCTACAAAGAGGAGTTACTGCCGCAAAATCCAAGAAACATTGACAAACTGGTTATGGCAGGGTTTGCGAAATGGTTCAAGAACCATGTAAGCTTTTGAAGTGCACTGTCAGTTTTTTTAATATACTGAGTACATAAGATGATCAGCTTGTCTATTTTCTAACCATATGTTAAGAAGATGCGGGAGGATGGGCAGGCAGTTGATGATGCCCTTTACTCACTAGCAATGGGTCCTGATACTCGGGTAAGACATTATGAATCTTGCATTGTTGGAGATGTGCGCTACAACACCCTTGCACGAGACGAAGGCAGGAAGACACAAAACAGTGCCATCATGAGCACGGATACGTATGACAAAGAGAAAACTGAAATGTATGCTAACATAACAGACATTTTTCAGTTGCAGTATATCTCCAGTTTCGAGGATCATCGGTGTGTGGTTCTGTTGTGCTTTCGTTGGTATAACCTGTTTTCCAGGATCGCAAAACCCAGAGCTGATGATTATTTCAAATCCATCAATGTCAAGGCGGCGTACCAGACCAACGAGCCTTTTATTTTGGCAAATCAAGCAACACAGATATTTTTCCTGGAAGACACATTTGCACGTAGCGATGACTGGAGAGTATTGCAAAGGTTTGGGCAGAGGAATTCATTTAATGAAGTTGCACAACAAGATGATGCTTACACTGCTCCTGATGTACAAGATAACACAGATGTTCCTAATATCTTTGAGAACCATCACGTCAATGACGCCGGCGAAAAGATTGCCTTTCGTGTTGTGGACATACAAGAGTTGATCAAGAAGCCAACGTTCGAGGACGTTGAGGACGAAGAAGAAGATGACACCATGGGGAATTACGATTCAGACTGATACACATGGCGAAGATGTTGACGCTGCTGTTGCGGATGATGATTACATTGCTTTTGTCGTATTTGCCTGTCAGAAGACGTTTTTTATCTACTATGTGAAATTGTGTTTGCTATGACAACTGAAACCTGATGAACATGTTGTTTAGTATTTTGTTGTGAGAACATCACTTGTTATGTATGCTGATTTGTGTTTGGTGATTGAATGACAACTAAAACATGATGACATTGTTCTTTAGTTGTACTCATATTTGGCTGTGAAACTTGAATTTGATGACATAGTTTGTTGTTGGACTGCAATTTGCTCGACGTCTTCGAATGAGAACAAAGCTGACCCGACATGGCCTCTGCTATTTATTTATTTATATGAGAAAAAGGGGATACCCCCTGATTTCTGTTAATAGAAATCATTAGATGTTCACAACACTACGCCCAGTCTGCTACACAGGTTTCATTCATTACTAGTTTCAGCAAAGTGCTCATGTCGTAGCCACTGAATACATCACGAGTGCTACATACACTGTAAATAAAGAGACAATCATCCTAAAGAGCACATCGATTTTGCCCATTATCTTCACAAGCTCTTTCATCTCCTCATTGCTGTCAAGGCCGTTCAGCAGCTGCTGCTTGGCCATGATCAGAGGAACTGCATCTTTAACCTTCTGCTCTGCATCTTCCTCTTCTGCCGTTCCTTCAGTTACTTGTCCAACACCCCAACCTGCTGGTATTGGGATTCCTCGGCTAACCAAATAATCAGCGTAGTTGCATTCCCCCATATCAGCGACAGATGACTCTGCATGATTTGCAGCAGTGGCACCACACCAACGGCAGCGGGTTGCGATGAGCAATCGGCTGCGGTGCACGTGCCGGCGGGGGTGTGATGAGACCCACAGGCGATGGTACGGGTGGCGACTTAGCGCATATCTGGTTGTTGCCTGCTGAAGAGCAGGTGGATGAGCAGCCAGCGGACATAGTTGCTGCGGCCAGAGATTCTGATGCTAGGCAGAGTAAGTAGAGAAGAGGAGAAGCGAACGTTGGATATGTCAGTTTCATTACTTGCAGAGTAGCATAGCACCATATATAGTCATAGTCTAGGTTTGGATTCGAACCAGCTACAGGAGCACGTCTTTCTTTTTTCTAAAACTCGGCAACGTCTCTTTACTGGTACACTAGCTTGTTCTGTACGCCTTCCCAAGTCTTTGATTTTTCTTTCCCTTTTTTTGCGAGGAAGGAAGGAGGACAAAATTGAGAGTTCCTGGGACTCGAACCCAAGACCTCTCGGTTGAAAACCAAGGGTGCTAGTCACTTATGTGGCGAACGTTCCCTGTGAGGAGGACGGCACACGAACGCATTTTCCTCGCAGTTTTCTTCCTATATATAAAAAAGTATGCTACTTGGTGTCCGCTTAGTCAACAAACAATTGTGCCAACCTTGACCGTTGGATTGACATTCAACATATGTCGCGTTTCTTCAGTCTCTTCTTCCTCGAGCCGCCAAAGCCAAACCAGCGCCGGCGGGACCGCCTGCTCCCGCCTCCCACGGCTGGCTGTGATCTTCCCCGGCTCCTGTTCTTTCCCGTCCGAGGCCTCACCATCGTCCTCCGCCTTGGTTCGCTCGCCGCGGCGCCGCCCTCCGGTGTTGTCAACATGGTCAACAACCGAGAGGAATAAGGAGATGACTGTACATGGTGAGGATGACAGTAGGGACCCAGCAGCGCGCGCAGTAATTTTGTTTTTTCGGGACGGAGAAGGGTATCAACTGGGTTGTGCGGGACCCGTGGCCCGTCTAGAACAGGCTTTTATTTCATATGTTTAGCACATGACCAGCCCAGTTTATTTTTTTCCTTTCTGAAAATGGCTAGCCAGCTATTTTGTTTTTTGCAGAATAACCAACGTAGGCCTACTTGCTTTTCTACGCCCTGTTGGGCCGGAAATCTTTCAAGACGAGGAGGGATGCATTTTGCCCAAAAAATGGGCTATAAGTAATAAGAAATGGGCTATAAGTAATAATAAATGGGCTGTAAAATGAAAAAATACAGCAAACAGGCAATTAGTTCCAAAATACTGTTTTCTTTCGGATTTTGATATTTTAAATTTCATTGTTTTTGTGCGGGTAAAATTTCATTGAATTTAAATTAAGGTATATTTAGATTTAAAATTAATTTCAATCTGGCTAGAAATTTCGGGCTGTATGCTGTTTGGGACAGATTTGGAGGCTGACTTGTGGGTCTACTAGGTTGACGTGTACTTTTGCTTTCTCATCTTAGTCCACAAACAATTCTAGCAGCAGTGACCGTTGGATGTTAATCCAACAGCCATGCTGCTTCTTCAATATCTGATCTTCTTGCTCCAGCCGCCCAAACCAGCTCCGGTGGGACTGCCTGCTCCCGCCTCCCGTGGCCGGTTGTGCTGCCGCACAGGCCGCACCGCCCCACCCTACTTCATTGCTGGCCAGGCCATTCCTCTACTCACCCACACCTCCTGTTATTTTCCAGCGACGGCAGCCGGACCAGTAAACCCTCGTACTCCCCACCGCGTGGGCAACCATTGCCGAGTCTTCCCCGGCTGCGTGTCGTTCCCTTCCTAGGCCTCGCCGTCGTCCACCGCCATGGTGCTCTCGGCGCGGCCTGGTCAACATGGTCAACGAACGACATCCATCGGCCGTGGACTGTACGCGCAAAATAATGATTCCTCCACCTGACAGATGGGACCCACCGGAAGGGCCTCTGTATTTTGTGAAAAAAACGTTCCCCTGCTGACATGTCGGACCCACCAGCTATATCTTCGCACGCAAGGAAGTGCCTCCTTATTACGCACAAAAAAATGAATACCCCCCTGCTAGCTGGGACCCACCATAGTGGGAGGATGACTTGTGGGCCAACTAAGTTGACGGGGGCGGAGGGCTTTGTCAACTTAGTCAATATGAACGATTCTAGCTCCAGTGACCGTACGATGTCCATCCAACGGCCGTACTGCTTCTTCAACCTCTGGTCTTCTTGCTCCAGCCGCCCAAAGCAGCGCCGATCGTGCTGCATGCTCCTGCCTCTCGTGGCCGGCTGTGCTACCGCGGAGGCCTCACCGCCCCCTACTCTTCCCACCGCTGGCCAGGCCCTACGGAGACGGTAGCCTCACACCGCAGCCGAACCAGTGAACCCTCGTACTCCTCTCCGCGCGGGCTTCCACTGCCGCGTCTTCCCCGGCTCCGTGTCGTCCCCTTCCTAGGCCTCGCCGTCGTCCACCGCCGTGGTGCTCTCGGCGCGGCCTGGTCAACGTGGTCAAGGAACGACTTCCATCGGACGTGGACTGTACGTGGAGAGGCTGACAGCTGGGTCCACGGCCGCAACAAGGAAGTGCCTCCTTATTACGCGGAAAATAATGATTCCTCCACTTGACAACTGGGACCCACTGGACGGGCCATTGTATTTCGCGGAAAAAACATTTCCCCCTGACTGCTGGGACCCACCAGCTTCATCTTCGCATGCAAGGAAGTGCGTCCGGGCAAAAAAACGATTCGCCCTCGAGACTGCTGGGACCCACTAGCTACACCTTCGCACGCAAGGAAGTGCGTCTGGGCAAAAAAAACGATTCGTCCCCCTGATTGCTGGGACCCACCGGCTACATCTTCGCACGCAAGGAAGTGCGTCCGGGCAAAAAAAATGATTCGCCCCCCTGACTGCTGGGACCCACCAGCTACATCTTCGCAGGCAAGGAAGTGCCTGACAGTCGGGACCCACCTGGTCGAAGCGTACATAGCGTTGTCATTCTGGTCACGAACGTGTATGTACATACTGGTCGATGTAGAGGCGCGCACGTGTCGTAGTAGAGGCGCGCACGTAGCATGTACACGTACGTACAGCGGGCAAGAAAGAAAATACGGCCACGTATGTGTACATACGGGCGGGGTCTCGAACGCCTACTTGCGCATACGTATGGCCAGGGCTCGTGTACATGGCTGGGTCGGAACGGTGAAACAGTGTCGTCGTCGTGTTCATGGGGAGGCAATGGAATGCGTCGTGTTCATGGGAGGCAACGGAATGCGTCGTGTTCATGGGGAGGCAACGGAATGCATCGTGTTCATCGGGAGGCAACGGAACGCGTGGGAGCCAACCGGCTGGGTCGGAACGGAATGCGTGGTCGTGTTCATCGGGAGGGCTTGGACGGAACAGGCGATGGAAACGAGGCCTGGCGTACCGCAAAACGGAGGAAACGGACCTCCTACGTTCGGAACGGGGTCCTGTTGATCGGGAGGGGTGTGGTGTACCGCAAAACAGAGGAAACGGACCTCCTACGGTCGAAACGGGGGTCCTGTTGATCGGGAGGGGTGTGGCATACCGCAAAACGGACGAAACGGACCTCCTACGGTCGAAACGGGGGTCCTGTTGATCGGGACTAGTGTGGCGTACCGCAAAACAGACAAAACGGACCTCCTACGGTCGAAACGGGGGTCCTGTTCATCGGGAGGGGTGTGGCGTACCACAAAACGGACGAAACGGACCTCCTACGATCGAAACGGGGGTCCTGTTCATCGGGAGGGGTGTGGCGTACCGCAAAACGGGACTCCACGGGATACTGTTCATCTCCACCGTCGACCTCCTCCAGCCTCCACGGGCTACCGTCGACCTCCTCCAGCCTCCACGGGCTCCTGTTCATCCAGCCTCCACCGCGCGCTACTCCACCGTCTACTGTTCAACCACCCCTCCACCGTCTAGTGTTCATCCAGCCCTCCACACCACGGGGTCCTATTCAACCACCCGTCCACGGGCACCCCTCCACCGTCTACTGTTCATCCAGAGGCAATGCCACCGCTCACTGTTCATCCAACCCCCCCCCCCTCGGCAACGCTCACTGTTCATCCAATCGATCGGCTTCAGTTAGCAGCAGTAGCGAAGGAATCGCTCGATCGGGTTCAGTTGATAGCCATCGATCGATCGCTCGGGTTCAGTAACGTGTAGCCTGCAGTGCAATCGCTCGGATTCTGTTAGAGCCCAACGCCTCACTCGGGTTCAGTTAGAGCAAACGCCTCGCACACACGCGCGTACATGTATGAGAGAAACACACATCGCTCGGCCCCCGACCTCCCACCGTAACCGGGAACTCCCCGAAATTTTCCTCCCCCTCGCTTCTACCACGGTTTTTTCCGTCATGGATGGCCCAAAGAATGTCATGCAGCTGCGTCTCCGGCCCGCGCAAGACGAAAAGCCCATTTTCTGTCATGATTTTTTATCATAGAATTAGGAGCCCACCACATCTATGATGATACCGGGTTTTGTCACAATTATCGTCATAGAAGTGTCATATGTATGACAGAAAAAAAATTCGTTCGGCCCAAAATGTTACGGATGTGTCTTTTTTTTCTAGTGTATGTCACAGAGCTGATCGGTCATGAGGGAGAGTAGGCAACCCATGGCCGTGTCCGAAGACACCTCAAAGTCACGTTGTTGGTCCTGCGTGAGTGGCCTCTCAACGGCGGGTGAAATCACCCACCACAAGTTCATGCTCATAAGCCAAAACTTCACATGGGTTTGCCATCTTTTGAAGTTCTCACCCTCAAACCTCTCAGGTTTCATCACATCGCTTGGTCTAGCCATTGCACAGTTATAATGTTTCTGGACTGTTGGAAATATAGCATGTACTACAATTAATATAATTCCGAATTTATGTGATACTGATGACAAGGACAGATCTAAAAGATTTATACATGCAATCACGTAGATGAAATCTAATAGAGTAAATGAAAATGACATGGACTGAAGTCCCACAACAAGATCACATAAAATATGACCGATCTCAAAAGGATTTCTAACAGCGGGGTTGATGAAAAGATCGCAGTGATGACGGAGATGTCGATGGAGAGTTGATGATGAAGAGATCGCAGTGCAGATGGAGATGTCGATGGAGAGTTGATGATGGAGAGACCGCACTGCAGACGGATGTAGTGGAGGAAGATGGAGCAGTCGTGCGGATGCACTGCCCAGAAACTTTATCGCCCAGCTACTTGTGCAGGTCGCCGATGCCGGGGAAAGTCCGGAGACTACTGCTCTCCTCGCCCTGCTGCACGACAGGGAGAGGATCGGTGAAGGTCGACGGCAGCGGCGCAGATGAGAATGGTTTAGGGTTTTGTTTTGCTTGAGTGTCTCTATCGAGAAGGACGTCTCCCTCTTATAGACTCGGATGGATAATCCCCATGCAGCACGATTTGCCTATATCCTAGGATCCGCCCCCTGGGATATCTCCATCACGAACAATCCTGTAACTGCACGTAAACGTGCAAGTCTATCCTCGGTTCGTGCATGAGATAGACACGGGTGGATAAGAGTAAAAACTGCGCGATGAAAATAACAAAAAATATTCATTTTATCCACAGTCGCGCTCGCCCAAAGTCACAAGTCATGCGTAATTAAACACGAATGAGCACACGCGCGTGTGTGGTGTACACTTTGCATCTTTAGTCATCCTAATCAAGAGAACCATGGAAGGCCCCTTATATGCAGGTCAAACTCTTGCTGCCTTAGCAATGTGGGACTAAACTCCCACATGGCTGTCCACCCCCTTGACTTCTCTCCAATTCTGAAATGAATTTGGGCTCAATCTAAGTAGAAGGCCCATTAATTCCAACAGTCCCCACCAAGAAGTCAAGGTCTGCAAATTGTTCTCATCTGGCTTTTATATACTAGTTTTAAAGTATAGACCCGTCTCGATTGAACTATACCTAGCACTCCATGATCCACTCATCTTACAACTAGGCAATGGACAGTGCCTTGAATTGCCAATCTGGTGTAGAAAAGATTCACCTGAAGGCATCACTAATACCAGGCCGCCTTGATCCACGCCTAAGGTTTGGAGCGTTACGGTCGTCCTCCCTAGTCCTTTAATGAGCTCATTAGAGATCACCCAAATCTCATGTACTGCGACCTCACAGCTAAGCTCACATAGGTGTGTTCTTTCAAGAATACCCTGCAGGACGGTATCTTTCCGAAGTGTTTCGGCCTTAGAACATATTAAGACAAAAGTCAGCCTCCCATGCAGTACTTAGAGTACTCATCTCTGCTAGAAATGGAAGATACATATGTACTCTCTCCACATCACTCAAGAGTTCACGCAGCCACTCTGCTTCATTAGTGGCTGAGTCAAGTGCTACAAGTTCAGCCTCCATAGTAGACCTCGTCAAGATAGTCTGCCTGCGAGACCTTCAAGAGATTACAGCACCTCCAAAGTCACAAGTCACGCGTAATTAAACGCGAATAAATGCGAAATGCGAGCGCGCGCATGTGTGGTGTACACTTTGCATCTTTAGTCATCCTAATCAAGAGAACCATGAAAGGCCCCCTGATATGTAGGTCAAATTCTTCCTCCCTTAGCAATGTGGGACTCTCCCACATGGATTTTTTTTAGACAATCTCGCGGAGCTTTATTGAAACTGCATCAATGTTTACAGGGATGAAAGAGAGATTGCCGAGGTATCCTAACCAAACATGGCGACCCACTCCTAGCTTGAAAACATGCTTCACTAGATTGTGAGCTTCGAAATTCGAGCTCCTAAACTCATGACCAATATTACAAACTGTGAAAGTGGCACTATGCTCCATGATTTCATGTAGAATGGCACCATAGCTTGTTGGGTTCCTTTGCTTGAGATCATCAACTACAACTTTACAGTCAGAAGCAAGTTGAACGTGCTGTAAATTGAGAGCATCCGCAAGTGCAAGCCCTTCCCTTATCACAAGGGATTCCAGAGTTGGGGGATCGTTCACTCCCCTGACCATGATCGCTGATGCTCCCTGATAACAGTCGTTTTGGTCGCGGCAGATAGCAGCCGCTACCCCTCTCCCTCGAGCAACAGCGGCATCCATATTTATCTTGGCACAACCATCCGTAGGAGGAATCCCACATGGCTGTCCACCCCCTTGACTTCTCTCCAATTCTGAAATTAATTTGGGCTCAATCTGAGTAGAAGGCCCATTAATTCCAACAGTAGCCACATGAAGCAGTATCTTGAATCTGATACTACCTAGCCTGTGATGCGCTCACTCACTTGCCAACAATGCTGGCTGGCTGGCTGGCAGTATCAAGAAAAGGACTCTTCCAGTTTCTGGCTGTTGGGGAACGTAGTAATTTCAAAAAAAATCCTACGCACACACAGGATCATGGTGATGCATAGCAACGAGAGGGAAGAGTGTGTCCACGTACCCTCGTAGACCGAAAGCGGAAGCGTTAGCACAACGCGGTTGATGTAGTCGTACGTCTTCACGATCCGACCGATCCGAGTATCGAACGTACGGCACCTCCGAGTTCAGCACACGTTCAGCTCGATGACGTCCCTCGAACTCCGATCCAACCGAGCTTTGAGGGAGAGTTCCGTCAGCACGACGGCGTGGTGATGGTGATGATGATGCTACCGACGCAGGGCTTCGCCTAAGCACCGCTACGATATCATCGAGGTGGAATATGGTGGAGGGGGGCACCGCACACGGCTAAGAGATCCAGAGATCAATTGTTGTGTCTAGAGGTGCCCCCTGCCCCCGTATATAAACGAGAAAGGGGGGAGAGGCGGTCGTCCAGGGAGGGTGCGCCAAGGGGGGAGTCCTACTCCCACCGGGAATAGGACTCCTCCTTTCCTAGTAGGAGTAGGAGAAGGGGGGAAGGAGGAGGTGGAGAGAAGGAAGGAGAGGGGGGGCCGCCGCCCCCTTCCCTTGTCCAATTCGGACTAGGGCAAGGGGGGCCGCGCGCCACCTCCTGGCTGCCCTCTCTCTTCTCCACTAAGGCCCAATAGGCCCATTACTTCCCCGGGGGGGTTCCGGTAACCCCCGGTACTCCGTTAAAATCCCGATTTCACCCGGAACACTTCCGATATCCAAATATAGGCTTCCAATATATCAATCTTTATGTATCGGCCATTTCGAGACTCCTTGTCATGTCCGTGATCATATCCGGGACTCCAAACTACCTTCGGTACATCAAAACACAAAACTCATAATACTGATCGTCATCTAACTTTAAGCGTGCGGACCCTATGGGTTCGAGAACTATGTAGACATGACCGAGACACGTCTCCGGTCAATAACCAATAGCGGAACCTGGATGCTCATATTGGCTCCTACATATTCTACGAAGATCTTTATCGGTCAAACCGCATAACAACATATGTTGTTCCCTTTGTCATCAGTATGTTACTTGCCCGAGATTCGATCGTCGGTATCTTAATACCTAGTTCAATCTCGTTACCGGCAAGTCTCTTTACTTGTTCTGTAATACATCATCTCGCAACTAGCTCATTAGTCACAATGCTTGCAAGGCTTATAGTGATGTGTATTACCGAGAGGGCCCAGAGATACCTCTCCGACAATCAGAGTGACAAATCCTATTCTCGAAATACGCCAACCCAACAAGTACCTTCGGAGACACCTGTAGAGTACCTTTATAATCACCTAGTTACGTTGTGACGTTTGGTAGCACACAAAGTGTTCCTCCGGTAAACGGGAGTTGCATAATCTCATAGTCATAGGAACATGTATAAGTCATGAAGAAAGCAATAGCAACATACTAAACGATCAAGTGCTAAGCTAACGGAATGGGTCAATCCAATCACATCATTCTCCTAATGATGTGATCACGTTAATCAAATGACAACTCATGTCCATGGCTAGGAAACTTAACCATCTTCGATTAACGAGCTAGTCAAGTAGAGACATACTAGTGACACTATGTTTGTCTATGTATTTTCACATGTATTATGTTTCCGGTTAATACAATTCTAGCATGAATAATTAACATTTATCATGATATGAGGAAATAAATAATAACTTTATTATTTCCTCTAGGGCATATTTCCTTCAGTCTCCCACTTGCACTAGAGTCAATAATCTAGATTACACAGTAATGATTCTAACACCCATGGAGTTATGGTGCTGATCATGTTTTGCTCGTGGAAGAGGCTTAGTCAACGGGTCTGCAACATTCAGATCCGTATGTATCTTGCAAATCTCTATGTCTCCCACCTGGACTTGGTCCCGGATGGAATTGAAGCATCTCTTGATGTGCTTGGTCCTCTTGTGAAATCTGGATTCCTTTGCCAAGGCAATTGCACCAGTATTGTCACAAAAGATTTTCATTGGACCCGATGCACTAGGTATGACACCTAGATCGGATATGAACTCCTTCATCCAGACTCCTTCATTTGCTGCTTCCGAAGCAGCTATGTACTCCGCTTCACACGTAGATCCCGCCACGACGCTTTGCTTAGAACTGCACCAACTGACAGCTCCACCGTTCAATATAAATACGTATCCGGTTTGTGACTTAGAGTCATCCGGATCAGTGTCAAAGCTTGCATCGACATAACCATTTATGACGAGCTCTTTGTCACCTCCATAAATGAGAAACATATCCTTAGTCCTTTTCAGGTATTTCAAGATGTTCTTGACCGCTGTCTAGTGATCCACTCCTGGATTACTTTGGTACCTCCCTGCTAAACTAATAGCAAGGCACACATTAGGTCTGGTACACAACATTGCATACATGATAGAACCTATGGCTGAAGCATAGGGAATGACTTTCATTTTCTCTCTATCTTCTGCGGTGGTCGAGCATTGAGTCTGACTCAACTTCACACCTTGTAACACAGGCAAGAACCCTTTCTTTGCTTGATCCATTTTGAACTTCTTCAAAACTTTGTCAAGGTATGTGCTTTGTGAAAGTCCTATCAAGCGTCTTGATCTATCTCTATAGATCTTGATGCCTAATATGTAAGCAGCTTCACCGAGGTCTTTCATTGAAAAACTTTTATTCAAGTATCCTTTTATGCTATCCAGAAATTCTATATCATTTCCAATTAGCAATATGTCATCCACATATAATATCAGACCCACTCACTTTCTTGTAAATACAAGCTTCTCCAAAAGTCTGTATAAAACCATATGCTTTGATCACACTATCAAAACATTTATTCCAACTTTGAGAGGCTTGCACCAGTCCATAAATGGATCGCTGGAGCTTGCACACTTTGTTAGCTCCCTTTGGATCGACCAAACCTTCTGGTTGCATCATATGCAACTCTTCTTCCAGAAATCCATTCAGGAATGCAGTTTTGACATCCATTTGCCAAATTTCATAATCATAAAATGCAGCAATTGCTAACATTATTCGGACAGACTTAAGCATTGCTACGGGTGAAAGTATCATCGTAGTCAATCCCTTGAACTTGTCGAAAACCTTTTGCAACAAGTCGAGCTTTATAGATAGTAACATTACCGTCAGCGTTAGTCTTCTTCTTGAAGATCCATTTATTATCAATCGCTTGCCGATCATCGGGCAAGTTAACCAAAGTCCACACTTTGTTCTCATACATGGATCCCATCTCAGATTTCATGGCCTCAAGCCATTTTTCGGAATCTGGGCTCACCATCGCTTCTTCATAGTTCGTAGGTTCACCTTGGTCAAGTAACATGACCTCCAGAATAGGATTACCGTACCACTCTGGTGCGGATCTTACTCTGGTTGACCTACGAGGTTCAGTAGTAACTTGATCTGAAGTTTCATGATCGATATCATTAGCTTCCTCACTAATTGGTGTAGGTGTCACACGAACCGGTTTCTGTGATGAACTACTTTCCAATAAGGGAGCAGGTACAGTTACCTCATCAAGTTCTACTTTCCTCCCACTCACTTCTTTCGAGTGAAACTCCTTCTCTAGAAAGGATCCATTTTTGGCAACGAATGTTTTGCCTTCGGATCTGTGATAGAAGGTGTCCCCAACAGTTTCCTTTGGGTATCCTATGAAGACACATTTCTCCGATTTGGGTTCGAGCTTATCAGGTTGAAGCTTTTTCACATAAGCATCGCAGCCCCAAACTTTAAGAAACGACAACTTTGGTTTCTTGCCAAACCACAGTTCATAAGGCGTCGTCTCAACAGATTTCGATGGTGCCCTATTTAACATTAATGCAGCCGTCTCTAAAGCATAACCCCAAAACGATAGCGGTAAATCAGTAAGAGACATCATAGATCACACCATATCTAGTAAAGTACGATTACGACGTTCGGACACACCATTACGCTGTGGTGTTCCGGGTGGCGTGAGTTGCGAAACTATTCCGCATTGTTTCAAATGTAGACCAAACTCGTAACTCAAATATTCTCCTCCATGATCAGATCGTAGAAACTTTATTTTCTTATTATGATGATTTTCCACTTCACTCTGAAATTCTTTGAACTTTTCAAATGTTTTAGACTTATGTTTCATTAAGTAGATATACCCATATCTGCTCAAATCATCTGTGAAGGTGAGAAAATAACGATACCCGCCGCGAGCCTCAACATTCATTGGACCACATACATCAGTATGTATGATCTCCAATAAATCAGTTGCTCGCTCCATTGTTTCGGAGAACGGAGTTTTAGTCATCTTGCCCATGAGGCATGGTTCGCAAGTACCAAGTGATTCATAATCAAGTGATTCCAAAAGTCCATCAGTATGGAGTTTCTTCATGCGCTTTACACCAATATGACCCAAACGGCAGTGCCACAAATAAGTTGCACAATCATTATCAAATCTACATCTTTTCGCTTCAACATTATGAATATGTGTATCACTACTATCGAGATTCAACAAAAATAGACCACTCTTCAAGGGTGCACGACCATAAAAGATATTACTCATATAAATAGAACAACCATTATTCTCATATTTAAATGAATAACCGTCTTGCATCAAACAAGATCCAGATATGATGCTCATGCTCAACGCTGGCACCATATAACAATTATTCAGGTCTAAAACTAATCCCGAAGGTATATGTAGAGGTAGTGTGCCGACGGCAATCACATCGACTTTGGAACCATTTCCCACGCGCATCGTCACCTCGTCCTTAGCCAGTCTTCGCTTAATCCATAGTCCCTGTTTCGAGTTGCAAATATTAGCAACAGAACCAGTATCAAATACCCAGGTGCTACTGCGAGCTCTAGTAAGGTACACATCAATAACATGTATATCACATATACCTTTGTTCACCTTGCCATCCTTCTTATCCGCCAAATACTTGGGGCAGTTCCGCTTCCAGTGTCCAGTCTGCTTGCAGTAGAAGCACTCAGTCTCAGGCTTAGGTCCAGACTTGGGTTTCTTCTCTTGAGCAGCAACTTGTTTGCTGTTCTTCTTGAAGTACCCCTTCTTCTTCCCTTTGCCCTTTTTCTTGAAACTGGTGGTCTTGTTGACCATCAACACTTGATGCTCCTTTTTGATCTCTACCTCTGCAGCCTTTAGCATTGCGAAGAGCTCGGGAATAATCTTATCCATCCCTTGCATATTATAGTTCATCATGAAGCTCTTGTAGCTTGGTGGCAGTGATTGAAGAATTCTGTCAATGACACTATCATCCGGAAGATTAACTCCCAATTGAATCAAGTGGTTGTTATACCCAGACATTTTGAGTATATGTTCACTGACAGAACTATTCTCCTCCATCTTGCAGCTGTAGAACTTATTGGAGACTTCATATCTCTCAATCCGGGCATTTGCTTGAAATATTTACTTCAACTCCTGAAACATCTCATATGCTCTATGACGTTCAAAATGTCGTTGAAGTCCCAGTTCTAAGCCGTAAAGCATGGCACACTGAACTATTGAGTATTCATCAGCTTTGCTCTGCCAGACGTTCTTAACGTCGTCAGTTGCATCTGCAGCAGGCCTGGCACCCAGCGGTGCTTCCAGGACGTAATTCTTCTGTGCAGCAATGAGGATAATCCTCAAGTTACGGACCCAGTCCGTGTAATTGCTACCATCATCTTTCAACTTTGCTTTCTCAAGGAACGCATTAAAATTCAATGGAACAACAGCACGGGCCATCTATCTACAATCAACATAGACAAGAAAAATACTATCAGATACTAAGTTCATGATAAATTTAAGTTCAATTAATCATATTACTTAAGAACTCCCACCTAGATAGACATCCCTCTAATCATCTAAGTGATCACGTGATCCAAATCAACTAAACCATGTCCGATCATCACGTGAGATGGAGTAGTTTTCAATGGTGAACATCACTATGTTGATCATATCTACTATATGATTCACGCTCGACCTTTCGGTCTCAGTGTTCCGAGGCCATATCTGCATATGCTAGGCTCGTCAAGTTTAACTCGAGTATTCTGCGTGTGCAAAACTGGCTTGCACCCGTTGTAGATGAACGTAGAGCTTATCACACCCGATCATCACGTGGTGTCTCGGCACGACGAAGTTTGGCAATGGTGCATACTCAGGGAGAACATTTTTATCTTGAAATTTAGTGAGAGATCATCTTATAGTGCTACAGTCAATCAAAGCAGAATAAGATGCATAAAGGATAAACATCACATGCAATCAATATAAGTGATATGATATGGCCATCATCATCTTGTGCTTGTGATCTCCATCTCCGAAGCACCGTCATGATCACCATCTTCACCGGCGCGACACCTTGATCTCCATCGTAGCATCGTCGTCGTCTCGCCAACTATTGCTTCTACGACTATCGCTATCGCTTAGTGATAAAGTAAAGCATTACAGGGCGATTGCATTGCATACAATAAAGCGACAACCATATGGCTCCTGCCAGTTGCCGATAACTCGGTCACAAAACATGATCATCTCATACAATAAAATATAGCATCATGCCTTGACCATATCACATCACAACATGCCCTGCAATAACAAGTTAGACGTCCTCTACTTTGTTGTTGCAAGATTTACGTGGCTGCTATGGGCTGAGCAAGAACCGTTCTTACCTACGCATCAAAACCACAACAATAGTTCGTCAAGTTAGTGCTGTTTTAACCTTCTCAAGGACCGGGCGTAGCCACACTTGGTTCAACTAAAGTTGGAGAAACTGACACCCTCCAGCCACCTGTGTGTTGGAAATATGCCCTAGAGGCAATAATAAAATGGTTATTATTGTATTTCCTTGTTCATGATAATTGTCTATTGTTCATGCTATAATTGTATTAACTGGAAACCGTAATACATGTGTGAATACATAGACCACAACATGTCCCTAGTAAGCCTCTAGTTGACTAGCTCGTTGATCAATAGATGGTTATGGTTTCCTGACCATGGACATTGGATGTCATTGATAACGGGATCACATCATTAGGAGAATGATGTGATGGACAAGACCCAATCCTAAGCATAGCACAAGATCGCGTAGTTCGTTTGCTAAGAGCTTTTCTAATGTCATGAGATTGTGCAACTTCCGGATACCGTAGGAATGCTTTGGGTGTACCAAACGTCACAACGTAACTGGGTGGCTATAAAGGTGCACTACAGGTATCTCCAAAAGTGTCTGTTGGGTTGGCACGAATCGAGACTGGGATTTGTCACTCCGTATGATGGAGAGGTATCTCCGGGCCCACTCGGTAATGCATCATCATAATGAGCTCAATGTGACTAATGAGTTAGCCACGGGATCATGCGTTACGGAACGAGTAAAGAGACTTGCCGGTAACGAGATTGAACGAGGTATTGGGATACCGACGATCGAATCTCGGGCAAGTAACATACCGATGGACAAAGAGAATCGTATACGGGATTGATCGAATCCCCGACATCGTGGTTCATCCGATGAGATCATCGTGGAACATGTGGGAGCCAATATGGGTATCCAGATCCCGCTATTGGTTATTGACCGGAGAGGTGTCTCGATCATGTCTGCATGGTTCCCGAACCCGTAGGGTCTACACACTTAAGGTTCGGTGACGCTAGAGTTGTTATGGGAAATAGTATGTGGTTACCGAAGGTTGTTCGGAGTCCCGGATGAGATCCCGGACATGACGAGGAGTTCCGGAATGGTCCGGCGGTGAAGATCGATATATTGGACGAAGGGTATTGGAGTCCGGAAGTGTTCCGGGGGTACCAGGCTATGGCCAGCATGACCGAAAGGTGTTTTGGGAGCCCCGGCAAGTTTTGGAGGGCCTCATGGGCCAAAGGGGAAGGGGCAAACCAGCCCACTAAGGGGTGGTGCGCCCCCCACACCCTTTCCCACATTACTTGGGGAGGTGGGGCGCCTCCACCTGGCTTGGGAGGCAAGCCTCCACCTGCTTGGCTTGGGGGGCAAGTCTCCCTAGGATTTTCCCTAGGGAGATCCAATCTGCTTGGCCGCCGCCCCCTAGGGGAAACCCTAGGGCGCCTCCTCCTCTCCCCTTGCCCTTATATATAGTGGAGGGGTGGGAGGGCAGCCGCACCTCTTCCCTGGTGCAGCCCTCCCTCCTCATACATCTCCTCCTCCTCCGTAGTGCTTAGCGAAGCTCTGCCGGAGAACCACGAGCTCCATTGCCACCATGCCGTCGTGCTGCTGGAGTTCTCCCTCAACTTCTCCTCTCCCCTTGCTGGATCAAGAAGGAGGAGACGTCCCCAGGCTGTATGTGTGTTGAACGCGGAGGCGCTGTCCGTTCGGCGCTAGATCGGATCTTCCGCGATTTGAATCGCCGCGAGTACGACTCCATCAACCGCGTTCTTGTAACGCTTCCGCTTAGCGATCTTCAAGGGTATGAAGATGCACTCCCTCTCTCTCATTGCTAGCATCTCCTAGATTGATCTTGGTGACACGTAGGAAAATTTTGAATTATTGCTACGTTCCCCAACAGTGGCATCATGAGCTAGGTCTATGCGTAGATTCTATGCATGAGTAGAACACAAAGTAGTTGTGGGCGATGATTTGTTCAATTTGCTTACCGTTACTAGTCTTATCTTGATTCGGCGGCATTGTGGGATGAAGCGGCCCGGACCGACCTTACACGTACTCTTACGTGAGACAGGTTCCACCGACTGACATGCACTTGATGCATAAGGTGGCTAGCAGGTGTCTGTCTCTCCCACTTTATCGGATCGGATTCGATGAAGAGGGTCCTTATGAAGGGTAAATAGCAATTGGCATATCACCGTTGTGGCTTTTGCGTAGGTAAGAAACGTTCTTGCTAGAAACCCATAGCAGCCACGTAAAACATGCAACAACAATTAGAGGACGTCTAACTTGTTTTTGCAGGGTATGCTATGTGATGTGATATGGCCAAAAGGATGTGATGAATTATATATATGTGATGTATGAGATTGATCATGTTCTTGTAATAGGAATCACGACTTGCATGTCGATGAGTATGACAACCGGCAGGAGCCATATGAGTTGTCTTAATTTATTGTATGACCTGCGTGTCAATGAAAAACGCCATGTAATTACTTTACTTTATTGCTAACCGTTAGCCATAGTAGTAGAAGTAATAGTTGGCGAGACAACTTCATGAAGACACGATGATGGAGATCATGATGATGGAGATCATGGTGTCATGCCGGTGACGAAGGTGATCATGCCGCGCCTCGAAGATGGAGATCAAAGGTGCAAGATGATATTGGCCATATCATGTCACTTTATGATTTGCATGTGATGTTTGTCATGTTTACATCTTATTTGCTTAGAATGACGGTAGCATAAATAAGATGATCCCTCACTAAAATTTCAAGAGATGTGTTCCCCCTAACTGTGCACCGTTGTGAAGGTTCGTTGTTTCGAAGCACCACGTGATGATCGGGTGTGATAGATTCTAACGTTCGCATACAACGGGTGTAAGCCAGATTTACACATGCGAAACACTTAGGTTGACTTGACGAGCCTAGCATGTACAGACATGGCCTCGGAACACAAGAGACCGAAAGGTCGAACATGAGTCGTATAGTAGATACGATCAACATGGAGATGTTCACCGATGATGACTAGTCCGTCTCACGTGATGATCGGACACGGCCTAGTTGACTCGGATCATGTATCACTTAGATGAATAGAGGGATGTCTATCTGAGTGGGAGTTCATTAAATAATTAGATGAACTTAATTATCATGAACATAGTCAAAAGGTCTTTGCAAATTATGTCGTAGCTTACGCTTTAGTTCTACTGTTTAAGATATGTTCCTAGAGAAAATTTAGTTGAAAGTTGATAGTAGCAATTATGCGGACTGGGTCCGTAAACTGAGGATTGTCCTCATTGCTGCACGGAAGGCTTATGTCCTTAATGCACCGCTCGGTGTGCTGAACCTCGAGCGTCGTTTGTGGATGTTGCGAACATCTGACATACACGTTTTGATGACTACGTGATAGTTCAGTGCGTAATGTTTAACAGTTTAGAATTGAGGCACCGAAGACATTTTGAAACGTCGCGGAACATATGAGATGTTCCAAGAGCTGAAATTGGGATTTTAGGCTCGTGCCCACGTCAAGAGGTATGAGACCTCTGACAAGTTTCTTAAGCCTGCAAACTAAGGGAGAAAAGCTCAACCGTTGAGCATGTGCTCAGATTGTCTGAGTACTACAATCGCTTGAATCGAGTGGGAGTTAATCTTCCAGATGAGATAGTGATGGTTCTCCAAAGTCACTGCCACCAAGCTACTAGAGCTTCGTGATGAACTATAACAAATCAGGGATAGATATGATGATCCTTGAGTTATTCACGATGTTTGACACCACGAAAGTAGAAATCAAGTAGGAGCATCAATTGTTGATGGTTAGTAAAACCACTAGTTTCAAGAAGGGCAAGGGAAAGAAGGGGTACTTCATGAAATGGCAAATCAGTTGCTGCTCTAGTGAAGAAACCCAAGGTTGAACCCAAACCCGAGACTAAGTGCTTCTGTAATGAGGGGAACGGTCACTGAAGCAGAACTACCCTAGATACTTGGTAGATGAGAAGGTAGGCAAGGTCGACAGAAGTATATTGGATATACATTATATATTAATGTGTACTTTACTAGTACTCCTAGTAGCACCAGGGTATTAGATACCGGTTCGGTTGCTAAGTGTTGGTAACTCGAAATAAAAGGCTACGGAATAAACGGAGACTAGCTAAAGGTGAGATGACGATATGTGTTGGAAGTGTTTCCAAGGTTGATGTGATCAAGCATCGCATGCTCCCTCTACCATCGAGATTGGTGTTAAACCTAAATAATTGTTATTTGGTGTTTGCGTTGAGCATAGACATGATTGGATTATGTTTATCGCAATACGGTTATTCATTTAAGGAGAATAATGGTTACTCTGTCTATTTGAATAATACCTTCAATGGTCTTGCACCTAAAATGAATGGTTTATTGAATCTCGATTGTAGTGATACACATGTTCATGCCAAAAGATATAAGATAGTAATGATAGTACCACATACTTGTGGCACTGCCATTTGAGTCATATATGTATAAAACGCATGAAGAAGCTCCATGTTGATGGATCTTTGGACTCACTCGTTTTTTGAAAAGATTGAGACATGCGAACCATGTCTATTGGTAGATATGCATGAAGAAACCCCATACAGATGGATCGTTTGGACTCACTTGATTTTGAATCACTTGAGACATGCAAATCATAACACATGGGTAAGATGGCTGAAAGGCCTCGTTTTCAGTAAGATGGAACAAGAAAGCAACTTGTTGGAAGTAATACATTTTGATGTGTGCAGTCCAATGAGTGCTGAGGCATGCAGTGGATATCGTTATGTTCTTGCTTCACAGATGATTTGAGTAGATGCTGAGTATATTTACTTGATGAAACACAAGTCTGAATTATTGAAAGGTTCAAGTAATTTCAGAGTGAAGTTGAAGATCGTCGTGACAAGAGGATAAAATGTCTGTGATATGATCATAGAGATGAATATCTGAATTACGAGTTTGGCACACAATTAAGAAATTGTGGAAATTGTTTCACGACTAATACCGCCTGGAACACCATAGTGTGATGGTGTGTCCGAACATCATAACTGCACCCTATTGGATATGGTGCATACCATGATGTCTCTTATCGAATTACACTATCGTTTATGGGTTAGGCATTAGAGACAACCGCATTCACTTTAAATAGGGCACCACGCAATTCCGTTGAGACGACACCGTATGAACTATGGTTTAGAGAAACCTAAGCTGTCGTTTCTTAAAAGTTTGGGGCTGCGACGCTTATGTGAAAAAGTTTTAGGATGATAAGCTCGAACCCAAAGCGGATAAATGCATCTTCATAGAATACCCAAAACAGTTGGGTATACCTCCTATTTCAGATCTGGAAGCAAAAGCGATTGTTTCTAGAAACGGGTCCTTTCTCGAGGAAAAGTTTCTCTCGAAAGAATTGAGTGGGAGGATGGTGGAGACTTGATGAGGTTATTGAACCATGACTTCAACTAGTGTGTAGCAGGGCACAGGAAGTTGTTCCTGTGGCACCTACACCAATTGAAGTGGAAGCTTATGATAGTGATCATGAAACTTCGGATCAAGTCACTACCAAACCTCATAGGACGACAAGGATGCATGCTACTTCAGAGTGGTACGTAATCCTGTCTTGGAAGTCATGTTGCTAGATAACAATGAACCTACGAGCTATGGAGAAGCGATGATGGGCCCGGATTTTGACGAATGGCTCGAGGCCATAAAATCCGAGAGAGGATCCATGTATAAAAACAAAGTGTAGACTTTCGAAGAACTACTTGATGGTCGTAAGGCTGTTGGGTGCAGATGGATTTTAAAAGGAAGACAGACAATGGTGGTAAGTGTCACCATTAAGAAAGCTCGACTTGTCGTTAAGATGTTTTCCGGCAAGTTCAAGGAGTTGACTGCGATGAGACTTTCTCACTCGTAGCGATGCTAAGAGTCTGTTGGAATTATATTAGCAGTTACTGCATTATTTATGAAATCTTGCAGATAGGATGTCAAAACATTGTTTCCTCAACGATTTTCTTGAGGAAAGGTTGTATGTGATACAACCAGAAGGTTTTGTCAATCCTGAAAGATGCTAACAAGTATGCAAAGCTCCAGCAATCCTTCTAAGGATTGGAGTAAGCATCTCGGAGTTGGAATGTATGCTTTGATGAGATGATCAAAGATTTTGGGTTTATACAAAGTTTATGAGAAACTTGTATTTCCAAAGAAGTGAGTGGGAGCACTATAGAATTTTTGATGAGTATATGTTGTTAACATATTGTTGATCAGAAATGATGTTGAATTTCTGGAAAGCATACAGGGTTATTTGAAAAGTGTTTTTCAATGGAAAACCTAGATTAAGCTACTTGAACATTGAGCATCAGTATCTATAAGGATAGATCAAAAACGCTTAATAGTACTTTCAAATGAATACATACCGTGACAAGATTTTGAAGGAGTTCAAAATAGATCAGCAAAGAAGGAGTTCTTGGCTGTGTTACAAGGTATGAGTATTGAGTAAGACTCAAGACCTGACCACGGCAGAAGAGAGAGAAAGGACGAAGGTTGTCCCCTATGCTTTAGACGTAGGCTCTACAGCATGCTATGTTGTGTACCGCACCTGAAGTGTGCCTTGCCATGAGTTAGTCAAGGGGTACAAGAGTGATCCAGGAATGGATCACATGACAGCGGTCAAACTTATCCTTAGTAACTAGTGGACTAAGGAATTTGCTCGATTATGGAGGTGGTAAAAGAGTTCGTCGTAAAGGGTTACGTCGATGCAAACTTTGACACTAATCCGGATGACTCTGAGTAGTAAACTGGATTCGTATAGTAGAGCAGTTATTTGGAATAGCTCCAAGTAGCGCGTGGTAGCTGCATCTACAAGATGACATAGAGATTTGTAAAGCACACACGGATCTGAATGTTGCAGACCCGTTGACTAATAACCTCTCTCACAAGCGAGATATGAACAAACCCCATGGGTGTTGGATTCATTACAATCACATAGTGATGTGAACTAGATTATTGACTCTAGTGCAAGTGGGAGACTGTTGGAAATATGCCCTAGAGGCAATAATAAAATGGTTATTATTGTATTTCCTTGTTCATGATAATTGTCTATTGTTCATGCTATAATTGTATTAACTGGAAACCGTAATACATGTGTGAATACATAGACCACAACATGTCCCTAGTAAGCCTCTAGTTGACTAGCTCGTTGATCAATAGATGGTTATGGTTTCCTGACCATGGACATTGGATGTCATTGATAACAGGATCACATCATTAGGAGAATGATGTGATGGACAAGACCCAATCCTAAGCATAGCACAAGATCGCGTAGTTCGTTTGCTAAGAGCTTTTCTAATGTCAAGTATCGTTTCCTTAGACCATGAGATTGTGCAACTTCCGGATACCGTAGGAATGCTTTGGGTGTACCAAACGGCACAACGTAACTGGGTGGCTATAAAGGTGCACTATAGGTACCTCCGAAAGTGTCTGTTGGGTTGGCACGAATCGAGACTGGGATTTGTCACTCCGTATGACGGAGAGGTATCTCCGGGCCCACTCGGTAATGCATCATCATAATGAGCTCAATGTGACTAATGAGTTAGCCACGGGATCATGCGTTACGGAACGAGTAAAGAGACTTGCCGGTAACGAGATTGAACGAGGTATTGGGATACCGACGATCGAATCTCGGGCAAGTAACATACCAATGGACAAAGAGAATTGTATACGGGATTGATTGAATCCCTGACATCGTGGTTCATCCGATGAGATCATCGTGGAACATGTGGGAGCCAATATGGGTATCCAGATCCTGCTATTGGTTATTGACCGGAGAGGTGTCTCGATCATGTCTGCATGGTTCCCGAACCCGTAGGGTCTACACACTTAAGGTTCGGTGACGCTAGAGTTGTTATGGGAAATAGTATGTGGTTACCGAAGGTTGTTCGGAGTCCCGAATGAGATCCGGACATGGCGAGGAGTTCCGGAATGGTCCGGCGGTGAAGATCGATATATTGGACGAAGGGTATTGGAGTCCGAAAGTGTTCCGGGGGTACCAGGCTATGGCCAGCATAACCGAAAGGTGTTTCGGGAGCCCCGGCAAGTGTTGGAGGGCCTCATGGGCCAAAGGGGAAGGGGCAAACCAGCCCACTAAGGGGTGGTGCGCCCCCACACCCTTTCCCACGTTACTTGGGGAGGTGGGGCGCCTCCACCTGGCTTGGGAGGCAAGGCTCCACCTGCTTGGCTTGGGGGGCAAGTCTCCCTAGGATTTTCCCTAGGGAGATCCAATCTGCTTGGCCGCCGCCCCCTAGGGGAAACCCTAGGGCGCCTCCCCCTCTCCCCTTGCCCCTATGGAGGGGTGGGAGGGCAGCCGCACCTCTTCCCTGGCGCAGCCCTCCCTCCTCATACACCTCCTCCTCCTCCTCCGTAGTGCTTAGCGAAGCTCTGCCGGAGAACCACGAGCTCCATTGCCACCACGCCGTCGTGCTGCTGGAGTTCTCCCTCAACTTCTCCTCTCCCCTTGCTGGATCAAGAAGGAGGAGACGTCCCCGGGCTGTATGTGTGTTGAACGCGGAGGCGCCGTCCGTTCGGCGCTAGATCGGATCTTCCGCGATTTGAATCGCCGTGAGTACGACTCCATCAACCGCGTTCTTGTAACGCTTCCGCTTAGCGATCTTCAAGGGTATGAAGATGCACTCCCTCTCTCTCGTTGCTAGCATCTCCTAGATTGATCTTGGTGACACGTATGAAAATTTTGAATTATTGCTACGTTCCCCAACACTGTGTGCAAAGCACGTCGGTAGAACCAGTCTCGCGTAAGCGTACGCGTAATGTCGGTCCGGGCCGCTTCATCCAACAATACCGCCGAACCAAAGTATGACATGTTGGTAAGCAGTATGACTTGTATCGCCCACAACTCACTTGTGTTCTACTCGTGCATAAACATCTACGCATATAACCTGGCTCAAATGCCACTGTTGGGGAACGTAGTAATTTCAAAAAAAAAATCCTACGCACACACAGGATCATGGTTATGCATAGCAACGAGAGGGAAGAGTGTGTCCACGTACCCTCGTAGACCGAAAGTGGAAGCGTTAGAACAACGCGGTTGATGTTGTCGTACGTCTTAACGATCCGACCGATCCGAGTAGCGAACGTACGGCACCTCCGAGTTCAGCACACGTTCAGCTCGATGATGTCCCTCGAGCTCCGATCCAGCCGAGCTTTGAGGGAGAGTTCCGTCAGCACGACGGCGTGGTGACGGTGATGATGATGCTACCGACGCAGGGCTTCGCCTAAGCACCGCTACGATATTATCGGGGTGGAATATGGTGGAGGGGGGGACCGCACATGGCTAAGAGATCCAGAGATCAATTGTTGTGTCTAGAGGTGCCCCCCTGCCCCCGTATATAAAAGAGCAAGGGGGGAGAGGCGGCCGGCCAGGGAGGGCGCGCCAAGGGGGAGTCCTACTCCCACCAGGAGTAGGACTCCTCCTTTCCTAGTAGGAGTAGGAGAAGGGGGGAGGAGGAGGTGGAGAGAAGGAAGGAGATGGGGGCCGCCGCCCCCTTCCCTTGTCCAATTCGGACTGGGGCAAGGGGGGCCGCGTGCCACCTCCTGGCTGCCCTCTCTCTTCTCCACTAAGGCCCAATAGGCCCATTACTTCCCCATGGGGGGGGGGGGGGGGGGGTGGGTTCTGGTAACCCTCAGTACTCCGGTAAAATCCTGATTTCACCCGGAACACTTCCGATATCCAAATATATGCTTCCAATATATCAATCTTTATGTCTCGACCATTTCGAGACTCCTCGTCATGTTCGTGATCATATCCGGGACTCCGAACTACCTTCGGTACATCAAAACACAAAACTCATAATACCGATCGTCATCTAACTTTAAGCGTGCGGACCCTACGGGTTCGAGAACTATGTAGACATGACCGAGACACGTCTCCGGTCAATAACCAATAGCGGAACCTGGATGCTCATATTGGCTCCTACATATTCTACGAAGATCTTTATCGGTCAAACCGCATAACAACATACGTTGTTCCCTTTGTCATCGGTATGTTACTTGCCCGAGATTCGATCGTCGGTATCTCAATACCTAGTTCAATCTCGTTACCGGCAAGTCTCTTTACTCGTTCTGTAATACATCATGTCGCAACTAACTCATTAGTCACAATGCCTGCAAGTCTTATAGTGATGTGTATTACCGAGAGGCCAGAGATACCTCTCCGACAATAGGAGTGACAAATCCTATTCTCTAAATACGCCAACCCAACAAGTACCTTCGGAGACACCTGTAGAGTACCTTTATAATCACCCAGTTATGTTGTGACGTTTGGTAGCACACAAAGTGTTCCTCCGGTAAACGGGAGTTGCATAATCTCATAGTCATAGGAACATGTATAAGTCATGAAGAAAGCAATAGCAACATACTAAACGATCAAGTGCTAAGCTAACGGAATGGGTCAAGTCAATCACATCATTCTCCTAATGATGTGATCCCGTTAATCAAATGACAACTCATGTCCATGGCTAGGAAACTTAACCATCTTCGATTAACGAGCTAGTCAAGTAGAGGCATACTAGTGACACTATGTTTGTCTATGTATTCACACATGTATTATGTTTCCGGTTAATACAATTCTAGCATGAATAATAAACATTTATCATAATATGATGAAATAAATAATAACTTTATTATTGCCTCTAGGGCATATTTCCTTCACTGGCTTCATCCAGCCGAAAAGCCACCTTTAAAACTACTGTTAAACTGCTAATAATTACGGATATATTATCTGGCCCGTGCCAAGCAGCACATCGTAAACTAATTTTATGCGTTTTCGAGAAGTTGTGTCAGCTGAAAATTAACTTCTACAAGAGTGTTCCCAGAAAATAAATTCTACATGAGTTTTTTTTTCTGTTCTGCTGAAGACTCGTTCACTACAAATCGAAAGTGTTCCTTTAATTAGTCTTCATGCAAATTGAGAACTTGTCCCTTTAAGTATCCGAGTTTTCCTATCCGCATCAAAGAAGCTCGGGAATGATGACTAAAAGGAGACCGGATCACTCCGGGAAGCGCGTAAGTCTAAGAAAGAGAATAACAATAGAGCCAATTGTTGACTATATGGTGTTGTCGTGTCATTTATAGTTAATCTTATAACTATCATGTATAGTAGATATATATACTCCCTCTGTTCCTAAATATAAGACGTTTTGGCGGTTTAATTTAAACTGCCAAAATGTCTTATATTTTTATATTTAAAAATGGAGAAGTACTATTTTATTAATACATGTTCCACCTTACTCTTTCACATGATTCTTGAAGCACCCGTTGGAGCTGGCTCTTATTTACAGCCCACTTCTCTTTTGTTTTGGATGGACTTGTTAGGAAACACTCGGCTTTCTAGACAATATTCACGCCTTTTCAACCTTGTGACAAAAAAAACTACGGCAGATGTCATAAGCACTGGCCCTGACTAGGTCCATCAAGAGAGAATGCAGTTAACCGTGATACGTGAGCGCCGATTGAATCTTCATCAAAACGGGGCTTTCTACATGCGAAATTACTCTGGCATGTCGATTGTTTTCTGAGTGTTGTCTGCCATTTTTTTTTAGAGAAAAGTATGTTTTTGGTCCCTCAAGTTCCCACAAAGTATAGACTTGGTCCCTCAAGATTTTTTGGTATACATTTGGTCCCTCAAGTCTCAAAACCGGATAAGTTTGGTCCGAAACCAGATTTTGAGCACGTTGACCGGTTTTGACCGCCACAAAACCGCCTGATGAACAGTAATTTAAAAAGAAACTTCAAAAAAATCTGAAATTTTTTGGGGGTCGAATATGCTTACATGCGCAAGATGGGAACAAAATTTCGGGCTCTTTCAGCACTCGAGGAGCTCGTGGCAAAAAAACAAAAATATCTGCCTGATGAATAATAAATTAAAAAAATCAAAAATTCTGAAATTTTTTAGGGTCCAATATGCTTACGTGCGCAAGGTGCGACCAAAATTTTGTCATGAAATGACATCGGACGGGCTCTAGTAAAATTTTGTCATTTTTTTGAAGTTTTTTTAAATATAGTATTCATCGAGCGGTTTTGTGGCGGTCAAACCCGGTCAACGTGCTCAAAATCTGGTTTAGGACCAAACTTATCCGGTTTTGAGAATTGAGGGACCAAATGTATATCAAAAAATCTTGAGGGACCAAGTCTATACTTTATGGGAACTTGAGGGACCAAAAACATACTTTTCTCTTTTTTTCGAAACTCAGCCTCTGATGATCTTGATTTCTTCAAAAAAGCAGAAGAGAATTGCCCGGTTAACTTATGAAAAACCGGGCGAAAGCCGTTACAACACGCCTAGAAAGAAGGGCACCCGGCCGACCTGGTAACCACAAAGACCCACAAACACCGTCGAGGAGAGGACACCGTCAAGATTGCCTGCAATGTCATTGTCATCACCTCTCCACGAGCAAGCAACTCCGACTTCAGCACGGACGACCCGTCAAGACCCCTCCGAATGAACGAGACACGAGGGCCCTGCTGGCCAAAGCCAAACAATCGACCGGCGACGTCGAAGAACAGGAAGCTCCGACTTCAATGACGAGCCTCGCAGGAGAAAAGGAGCCCACCTGGCGTCGACGGACTCCGAACTGCCAATCGCTTGGTATCATTGCCACCGTATCGGCCTGCAATGCCGCAACTCCGACTTCACGCTCAGGAACTGACCGGCTATTGAGGACAAAGACAAGTCGCGACCCTGCACATCTTGCCACCATCATCGTCGGCTTCGTCGCCGCACAAGACGCAACGCCACAACCTCCCACACCGTCGGTCGGGCACCTGCCAACCGCGATGTTGTGCGTGTCCAGCCTGCAAAAAGTGCAAATGGGACCAAGATCTTCAAGACGGCGCCCCCAAGAGGACAAACGACATTAGAACATGTTCTCGCCGCTCGATCCAACGGATTGTCACTTTTGCCCGTAGATCATGGTCCGAGAGTTGAGGACGGGTAACCTCCACGACAGCGCCTCCAAGAAGGAATAGCGACGCCCACGGGCGCCTCCACCGCCAGCCGGCAAGGCTTACTCCTGGAGAAGCATGACCAACACCCCCGCGTAGGCCTCCACTGGCCCGACACCTCCACCGTTGCGAATGCGCCATCGCCACATAGAGCCACTGCATTCCTCGCCAACTGTCAAGGCAGACGGGCCAGAGCCACATCTGGCACCCACCACCACAGAACCACCCAAGTGAAAGCCAGGAGGGAGGGTTGCCACCCCGCCTAAACCTGTCGAATTAACGCAGTCGTCAGACGCCCGCGCCGCTACAGCCGCCCAGGAAGGACCTGGATCTGGCTGCGGCCGCCCAGATCTGGCGAGCAGCCGCTGGCCAAGCCGACCTACACGAAGACCATCTCCAGGTAGAAGGGGGGCCGCCACCCCGCCTTGGCCGTCGGAGAGGATCCACCGGCCAGAGCTCCGCATGCACGCATTGGCGCCGTAGCAGCCGGGAAGCACGCAGATGGAGCCGAGCCTCCCCACCATGAGCTCCTCCCCGCGAGAGGGAAGAGAGCCCAGCCGCCGTCGTCCGCCGCGCGGGCTTAGCCCCACAGCATCCTCCGACGAGGCGACGACCGCGGGGAGGGGGAGGGGGCGAGGAGGGGGTTCCGGCGACGGCAGAGAGGCGACGCGGGGGCGAGTGCTATCTGCCATGAACATGTAGGGTTTTTTTAAACGACATTTGTTGAATAATAATAAAGATGGCTGTATGCATCGATTGATGGAAAGGCCGGGGGTTTTAACCTCCTTTTCCAAAAAAAGGTACAGCTTTAGACACCATCTTTGCATGGCATCGACGTCACTTAGTCTGTTATACAGTTCATGCATGCATGCAGCTTTTTTTTTTAAGACAACCTCACGAAGCTTTTATTCAACCGTCTCAATGTTTACATGAACGAAGAGAATCCTTCCGGCTGGCCGAACCAAACATGGCCACCATGCCCTAACATCAACGTGCATGCATGCAGTTTTGCATCAGTTTGGTAGCATGTGTGATGTGTGAGCCTTTGGGCCATGTCCATCTCAACCCAAACCTGCAGTTGAGTTGAGCCTGATCTGCCATCAACATTAGAACTTAGTATGGCTTTGTTAATTCAAAGCCGGGCTCATCGCGAGCCTTCGTTTAAAAAAAAAAAAACATTAGAACTTAGCTGCCTTCGACGTTAGCAGCCAGCAGTTGTCTCAAAAGAAAAAGAGCAGCCAGCAGTTTATTAATCAGCTCGAACATGCTTGAACAGCTTCACTTTTATGCATACGTATGTACACCACCATTTATCAATCATACGCGTAAAGCTGCAAGGAGAGTTGCAATGCAAATTTGCTTCTTCATAAACACTTGTTTAACCTTGGGCCAGAAGGTATACTTATTTTCATGCACACATGAGAAGCACTACTGTGGACTAAACTACTTAACTAGCTAGGAAGATTCAGCTAAAAGAAATCATTAAGAAAAGCTAGCTAGGATAATTCAGGCCTCAAGATTCCATCGCTTTAGTATAGTAAGTAACAATTCTACGCGCTTCTCCTTGAAGGTGGAATCACCAAGGCATCAATTCTTGTGCTAGAAAATATTAATTAGGGATGCTCTGCATTTGTCAATATTTGCGTGCTCATCTTAACCTCATCAAGCATTGCATCATTAAGGGGAATACTAGCTTTCTTTACTACTACATGCTACTACCTAGAGCAGGAGAAGGGTAGGATAACAACGAAAGTGTTGTTCCAAGCCCGAGCTCATTTGAGCTCAGGTGAACAGTAAAAAAACTGATTATTTTTTTTTGGTGCGAAACATTGACAAATGTTTTCATAGCTTGTAAATTTTCATCATGAAATGATGTTGGTGGAAATGTGACAAAAAAAACAAAATTGATGCTCCAAAATGCGTTTGAAAATAACATTTTGGAGCATCGATTTTTTCCTCGATTTCCACGAATGCCATATGATGATGAACTTTTGCAAGAAAACAAACATTTATCAATGGTTCACATGAAAAAATCCGAACTTTTTGAATTTGTTTCCATGTTTTGATTTTACTGTTCACTCGAGCTCACGTGAGATTACGATTAGAACAGCTGCATCCAGGATAACTACTACTACTACTGGTTTTGTATTTCAACTTATAAGGCACCCGGTATCCAATTAATTTTAGGAATCAGTGAAAAAGTATTGCTTTTAGGGATAAACCAACGGTTTTATTTACAAATAATTTTTGGCAATAAATAAATCAACGCTTCAAATATCACCATGCGTCCACGCCTATACGGGGACAAACTGTAAGTTATCTCGCAAAAAGGAAATAGAGTAAGTCACAAAGTTTTCTTAGAGACCTTGTCTCCACTTTAAATGTATATGTAATAAAATAAAATAAGGCTAATTAAACTTACGATGACAAGAAATTTTTTAAATTTTCTTGTTCTGCTAATTCACAATGCCATCTCTAAACATTGTCTCTATGAAATGGTTTTAAAATAAGGCCTATACTCAAATTCATGTCCTCACAACATACATACTAGTCTTCAAAACTACTACTGCCAATTAATTCATGAAGCTTTGACAAGATTATGTAACAATCCATACTTCTTGCTTTGACGACGAGCTATAAAGACGTTTTTTTGAAAAGGGGGTTTGCCCCGGCCTCTGCATCAGAAAGATGCATACGGCCATAAAGACATGCATTATTGTAGAACTGTTTGTATATATAATGGAAAATCTAGTCATTTGTCTATTAGAATATCTAGTTGCATAATTGTGTGGGTAATTCAGCTTGTAACTACAAAATTTATTTAAGATAACCATGTTACCATGATAAGCATCAATATAGGATTACTAGCAATGATGACTTCATAAAATATATTTTTATTAAAAGGAGGAGAACATTGATGCAAAAGTATTGATAATCTAAAACAATTTAATCTGTATTTTCTCTAAGTAAATACAGCCAACTACTCCCTTCTTTCTGGTTTAATGACACATCTCAAACTTTTTTGATTTTCCATTTTGTTAGTCTTGTTTCTATTGCTCTCCATAATTTGTTGATATTTCCAGGTGCATTAAATCTATGCATGCAAGGATTAAAAGAAAACTCACCAATGCATGTAAAATTCACGCTCGTTTAGTGGCCATGCAGGCATGTATTGCAGGTAATGCGAATAAAACGAGTGTGCTAATTTCGTACTTTCGCAAACTACGGAATTTACTCCACCACTCAACATTTGCCTAGGTTGGGGTGATTTTTGAGTTGGGCCCTCTAGACTAGAGAGGGGAGGAGGGAGTAGCTAGCACTGATAATGTGCTAAAGTTATATTTTAATATGTATTTCATAATTATATAAGTTTACCATAACCATAACCCTCGAATTATGGTGCTTGGTCCATCTTGAACCTGAACTATGAAAAAATAAATATTACCCTAAACTTTCTAAAACCGTTAAACTTGAACCTAACTTTGTGTTGGATAGTGGTTTTGGCATTTGGGGGTAATCACAAAATGTGAAAATAATTCATTGATTTTTAGGAATGCCACGATATTATATCCAGCAAATGTTTATCCAGAAATATGACCATTCGTGTCATGTGCAAGAACAACAAGAGATACCTATTCCCTTTTTATCGTATGGATGATGAGATAATTGTTACAATTTTTGATGATTTTTTGCAGGTTCCGAATCCATAGCCATGTCTTGTTTTAGCGTTTTTATTCATGTTCTGGAAACTCCTAACTTGAACAAAAATACTACATACCGGGAAAGATTGGAGGGTGGCTTCGTCTACCAAAAATATTTCTAGAAAACCTAAGAAACGTGGGGCATAGAGAAATAAAAAAAAGATGGGAAAAAAACTAATGTGATCCATATGTGTTCCATGCAAACACCCAAGAGATAAATGAACTTTCTTGATTTGTACACATGACATAAATTGTTATATTTTTATGAATTTGTGTGGATTACCATGTCCTAGCGTTTCCTAAATATTTGAAATATTTCGCCGTTTATTGGAAGGCCATAAATACAAATCACTCTTGGAAACCAGGTCTGAGTTAATGTTAAATGGTTTTAGAATTTCCATGTTTTTTAATAATCGAATTTACAGGGTTTAATGTAGATAGTTCCTTAATTAGTTGACAGTTCAACTTGGACCTCACACGATAATTTTTTATTCCAAGTGGAAATTATTCAAACATCAAATTTGTTTGGTAATAAACGAGCACATACTAAAAGAGGTAAGATGACGTCGGGCCACCAACTGATAAATCACAAGCTCCATATATACTCTACTACAATTGGATAATTACATGTTGAGCCATTTTTTGGCGGGGAAAAAAAGTGGACCAAAGGTTCATTTTTTGTCAACAATAACCGGACAAATTATAACCGGAATACCTGAGGTAAGCTCTGGTGAGCCTCCGAAGCCACCAAATTAAGCACTAAATTAATCATCTCAAAGAGAAAAGAGATGACTTATGTACCATGGCATATCTTCCAGGCCACTCATCTACTGCTACAAAATATGGATCTCTCCATGCATAAAAAAGAAAAAGAAGAAGAAAAAGGGTAAAAAGGAAGTTACTGCCAAAGAGCACAAAGGAAAAATATTGTACTATTCGGCAAAAACCCGGTAATAGGTGGAGAATGGGGTAGCTAGACGCAGTCCACCGCCATGGTGCCGATATCCAGGAACTGGTGGAACGTGTACCCGGCGGCAGCTGCATCGTGGCCGCACTCGTCGTCGCCCTCGCAGCTGGCGCCGTACTCGTCGCAAGGTGGGTGGTTCAGGTCGAGCCACAGCCCGCGTTTCATGCCGACAACAGCGCCGTTGCCGCCACCATGCTTCTCTATCGCTGCTGCCGGTGGCGTCATGGCCATGAGGCCACCGCCTCCGCCCGCGGCCATGGCGCGGTGGCGCCGCATGTGGCCGCCGAGCGCCTGGCCGATGGCGAACTCGAGGCCGCAGACGGAGCATCCGTGCAGCTTGGGCTTGAGGTCGCCGCCGTCGTCCAGCCGTGGCTTCTTGTGGCTGGCCCGGTGCCCGCCCAGCGCCTGGAACGACGGGAACACGCGGTCGCACGTCTTGCACACGAACACCCGCTCCAGGGCGCGGTCACCGTGCACTGCCACCGGCATCGGCATGGGCATCGGCTGCTCCCGCGACACAAGCAGAAGCATGCGTGCCATCTCCTTCTCCTCGAAAGCGAACCTATTCGTCATTGCTCTGAACCCAATTGATCGATCTCTGAAACTCTAAAGATGATGAGGAGGAGGAAGAAGAAGCTGATGAAGAAGAAACGCATCAAACCGCAGCTGTATTTATAGTCCATTTACACCATAAAATAAATCACACAGTAGTAGCTAGGCAGTAGTGACACTTATTGTAGTATATGTTTCGCCAGTTAAAGAAATGCACAACTTGGCCCTAGAGATAGATGAAGAGGGAAGCAACAGCGTCGAGTATCGCTGCTCGCCTCAGATGCAATGCAAGTGGTTCGAAATCGAGTCACTCTAGAGCCACACGCAACGCGTAGCGAGCTCAGTGCATCCCTTGGATTAACAGAAAATATATGTAGCATGATGATGCAGGTACCTGTGCATGCATGGCCGCTTCAGTAGTTCAGTTTAAATCAACCAAAGGGGCTTATTCAGGTTTGACCTGTGCACATTACTCATGAGGGCCTTTATATATTATCAAGGTCAACTGTTTCTCCTCTAGAGTCATGTCTTGTTTTGGAGGGACTGAAAATTTCAAGAGCAAAATCTTTGAAATGTTATAGGATAGGATATCAACAAGTGCACTTCATATCAGAAAGCAAAAAAGGATCAGTTGAGAACTGAGATTATGACATGGTACTTTGTGTCTACATTTTTTATTCTTATTTTTTTTGGTAGATTATGACGGAATGGTACTATGTGTCAACGAAGATCCCATTTTCCTTTTCTTAGGATAAATTGTGGCCCACTGAATCCTGTAGAGTTTACTTGTGTCAGTACTCCCATCCGTTTTGGTCATGACTAGCTAGGCTGATTGGTAGGGCAACCTGGAATTGCAATTAAATTAGTATCACACAGATGATCGATGAAGATCACCCTCTTAATGATGATCTTATCAAACATCTTATGCCTGCTCCAAATGCCACATGAAACAGTATCTCCGGATCTCTTTATTTTCCTTAATTTTTTCGTGAGGGGCATCTAATACCTTTTGCACTTACTTGCAATGCTGGTATAGTGTCATAGATGGCTCTTCCAGTCAAAAGTAGCGGCATCTGAGACTGGACATTAAACAAATCCAACTCTTCATATTAAAATTAGCGGTTATCACCGATGATTGGTTCTCGGGGTTGCTTGCGTCTACACCGCACTAGCTGATTGGACTGAAATGATCAATAATTGCTGTTTGATGTCAGCAAGAAAGTAGCTTGGCTTAGCTGTGCATCCTCTACTTTCTAGTTTTTAATTTGCAACTTGTGTTAAATAGTGCCTTCTGTTGCTACTTCAGGACTTGAGAGTTTGTAGCGTCTCGGTTTGTTCCACACAGTGGAAGTGTTTGATGGGGATCAAATGGAATCTTGCCCTTCACATTTCAGAGATAAGAAAAGAAATTTACTAAATGAAGATTCTATGCCATGGATCCGATCAGACTCTTGGTAATCTGATCTCTAAACCTTTTTTGAGAGTAATTAGTACTTAAGACTAAATCAAAGAGTCTGGGAAATCCATCATGTGCCTGCTTCTCAGTACTTAAGATTCTTCAGATAAGTAGGGGCACTGCTAGTAGTACACAGACGACAACGCACATTTTCTCGAATCTGTCCGCTGCGTCTCATAATGCTGGATGCAATGCAAAAGAATTCGCAAAGGCCAGTAGGCAAGATAGTCCTTTGTACACCCTCAAGCAACATGATCCCTCGGTGCCAACGATACGCTCAAGCCAGCATTATAAAAGGAGCAATTATTCTCTGCTCACCAACTGTCCAGTTGATATAGAAGATTCAGATAACTTGCTGAGCGCACATTTGCCTGAGAAACAGAAATGGCCAATTTGTAGTTTGCTACACAGGTAGAGCTATTATCTAGACCTTGCTGATGATTGGTGTTTCGAGGATGGAGTTCTAGTCGTCTCGGCAACTTAAGTCCATTGGGTTAGTAATAATAATCACCCTGACAGCACATAACATGTTAACATAAGTTACTTCTGTGTCCCTCCCAAGTCTGAATCTGATCTTGAAGCTTGCGCTGCGTCTGCCGTTCCCCGCATAATTGAGCAAAGATACAACTTTGCTTCCCTCTCAGCAAAAACAACAAGAACAGACCCGCTATTTGCCGCATAAAATGGTCAAAAGTAGAAGTTTGCTTCTTGGTTTGCCTCAAGATTCAGCAACATCTGAGATTCTCAAACTCCTGTATCATCATGTCAAACCTCTGCGGATTGTTTAACTGGCACACAGCTTTAGCGCCCAATGCTCTGAATTGCTTGTGTTGACTTGCTTGCTATGCTGGTTATATCTGATTTCTTGGTACCGCGGAATCAAAGCAAATGTTTGGTACCTTTGCGGTAATTGTTTTCTCACTTGGTGAAGCATGCCAGACACAACATACATCAATAAAACATAAATTGGAGAAGCAATGTCAACCATCATTTGTGAATAAAAAAAATACTAAAAAGGCCGGTAAGAGCGATCGAGGCATCGAGCGGTTCCAGTTTTCTGCATCTACTTTTTTGAGTAAGCAGTGTGCTGACCACCGAATGCATATGAATCAACCCTCAAAAAAAATGCATATGAATCTTCCAGGGAAGGGGCACTACTTTAGATACTGCTGACTGATTCTAAAGGTTAGCCAGTACACAATATGATATTAGGCGTGCGTCACGGCTTGAGATTGCGGTTTGGGGTCGCGAAGGGGCAGTATATTCCTTGATGATTCAGGGGGCAGAATTAGCACCACTAATTGCAACCCCTTGCTACTTTAGAGCCAGCACCCTCCTAATTTTATGAAGAATAAGATTTGAGGGATCAGGACAGCTATAGTTCTCATTGATTTTCTCCAAATCTTGAAATTTTGAACTGGAATGGCAAATCAGAAAACAATGACCTGCTATAGGCTAGGCAGTAGTGCCCTGTTCAGAACCCTAAGATACTGTTTTGTTGATTCAGTTACTTGCCACGTTCTATCCACTTCGTTTCTGTGGTGCAGCTCTAATCTGCACCAAATAAAATTAGTGTGGGAGTTTTAAAGCAACTGTGAGTTGTAGTTGGAGCTAGTAGTGCTGTGATGCAGCTAAGCATCAGTGCAGTTGTTTTATCCGTTGAAAGAGAAATATCTGATTAGCACAGCACAGAGGATAACAGAGATGCATGGCTTTTTTTACTAGAATCAGTCGTAAGCAAGGATTTCAAAACAGGATTCCAGAAAATACCAGTTAATTATGGGCGGTAACCTCTTTTCTTCTTTTTTGGTACCGAATAGTTTCAGCAATCAAATTCAAACTCAAAATATGGATTTCTGCTGTACTGTTCAGAATTCAAGTCCAAATATATTTTTCTGGTGTGTGTGTTGTGAATACAGTGCATTTGATCTTTGCAGTGTTCGGAACTTCCCAAATAAATTCAAGTCATAGACACAACATACATCTATCACGGTACAAATTTTTGAAGCATAGCATATAGCATGAAAAAGGGAATGAATCCAGTGCTAACAAGGAAAATAGGATAAATTCACTGCCCGATTGGAACTCGCTACTATTCACACAAGGTTTTCCTTTTTTGTTTTGTTTCTCGAGCTATGTTTTAAATCAAGATTTGAAATCTTGTAACGTTGGCAGAAATACGTTTTTTCCTCATCCATAGTTTTTTCGGAATTTTTGGACGCTTCTAAATAGGGCAACCTAGGTAGGGTGCACCGCAAGCCCCAATGCACCAGATATGTTCTCAGTGCCCCAGATACATCTCACCTCATTACAGCGAAATGGAATTACGTGCAATGTTTACGAGGCGTCGACAACCCCACGGGTTAACCGAAACCATCTACCCAAGTAATAATCCAGGGCAAAAACTTTTTTTTTTTGCCCCGCCAATGGATAAAGAAGGCAATCGAAATTTGACAAACAACACAAATCATTGTCATGAACAAGCTGTTGCTGTCATGAGTGACAAACTGAAACTTGCTTTTTGAGAAAGAGTCAAGTCACTGTCAGAGAAAAGAGCAGCAGCGGGTTGCTGCGTTCAGGGCTGGAACTCACACAGTTAGAGCCTCCCTCCCTGCCTGGCAGAGGGAGAGAGAGCACTTTGCTTCTGCCTGGTTTTTCTAGGGTTCTTGTCGCCATCTCCACGTAGGTCGCCACCGGTGTGATGCAGACGGCACTGCATGTTGGGAGTATCAGGCACAGTTTGTGCAATGCACCTAGATATACATACATGTCATCACACACATACAAAGCAAGTGGCCAGTAGTGATTGATTCAGTCAGCATCCAGTAGTAGTAAGCACATTTATGTTGACATCCTAATGCTTTGTAAGATCTCACGTCTTTATATTTTTGTTTGGTTCTCCATTTGAGTTAATGAAGCAAGCAATTCACCCGTCAGCATCTACATTTTTGAGTAATAATCGGATATAACTGCTTCATAACACAGGCAAAAAAATTCACACAAAAAATGAAGCATTCATAAATTGACAAGGGTAAATGAAAGATACAGCATGTGTCTACTGCCATACAAGATTGCTCTGTAAAACGTCTCATGATCATCCTAGTGAGGAACCATTTCCTCTCCTTTATAGGAGAAAATTCTTCATGCGGCTCGAACGAAGGGCACTACCTATCAAAAAACAACTGGTCCACCGTGATCATTTGGCCTTGTTGGGGCATTCTGATGAGAGATGACCAGCTATGCCGCATTCATAGCACGTCCTTCTCTTCTTTTTCTTTGGAGGCGCAGAGCTTGTGTCGTCACTAGGTTTATTTTCACCAGAAACGGCTGAAGGTTCCGTACTTGAGCCACCAACAGGTTTAGCTGCTTCCTCAGGATTAATCTCAGTGGCCTTTTTGTTGGGGCAAGCTGACGAGAGATGACCGGAGACGCCACATTCATAGCATGTCCGTCTCTTCTTCGACGCTGTTGAGGCAGATTCAGTATTGGCCTTATTTTCATCAGCTATGACTTCAGGAGCACTTTTATTTGGGCAAGCAGATGATAGATGACCAGGAATGCCACATTCATAGCATGTCCGTCTCTTCTTCGACGCTGTTGTGGCAGATTCAGTATTGGCCTTATAGTCATCAGCTATGACTTCAGGAGCACTTTTATTTGGGCAAGCAGATGACAGATGACCAGGAATGCCACATTCATAGCATGTCCGTCTCTTCTTCGATGCTGTTGTGGCAGAGTCAATATTGGCCTTAGTTTCATCAGCTATGACTTCAGAAGCCTTTTTGTTGGGGCAAGCTGACGATATATGGCCAGGAACGCCACATTCATAACACGTGCGCCTCTTCTTCGACAATGCTTCAGCTGAATCAGTATTATCCTTATTTTCACTGGATATGACTTCAGAAACCTTCTTATTAGGGCAAGCAAAAGATAGATGGCCAGGAGTGCCACATTCATAACATGTACGGATGTTGTTCTTTGATGAATCTGAAGTTGCCGCATTGTCATTTGGTTTCTGGTTTTCTTTCTTTGGAACGGCACATCTGATTCTGGCTGGTCTCCCCTTAATCACGTTCTGGTCAAGCTTCAGAGCAATAGCAAGAGATGTGCTATCAGAAAAATCAACATGCGCGAAGCCTTTGAATTCACCTGTCTCCTTGTCTGTTCCAAAACGGACGGATGAGATCTTGCAATCAGAAAAGAATTTCCTCAGATCATCCTCTGTTACGTCCCAAGCTAGGTTTCCAACATATGTCCTATTGTATCCCTCTATCATCTTTGGTGCAAAATCTTCCTTCTCATGGTTAGATTTGACCTTTTCGCGGTTAGCTTTGTAAGGCTGGACTTTCAAAAGGAATCCTCCCCTGTGATTGTTTAACAAAATGCTGTCACTTATGAATCACAACTGAAACAAACAAGGGGTAACATTAAAGAGATGTGCTTACATATCTGCACCATCAAGAGCCAATGCCCTTTTTGCAGCGGCATCAGTCTGCACAAAAAAACTCTGTCAGGTTTCAACTTACAAACAACTCTAAAAGCATAATGCTGATGAGTCATGTGAATTACTCATGACTCGTGGTAACAGATTAATTAAGAGCATCTTGCGGTGGTACCAGCTGACTCCAATGGACTAAAACAAAACTAAATTGTAGATAAGAGCGCTGCGCATAAGTTGTACCACAAGATTCAAGCTATAGGCACATCCTCCAAACAATGACAATGACTGAAACACGCTACTGATGAGTCATGTGCGCTACCAAGCAGACTAAGAGCATCTTATGTTGGTATCTAACCAACTCCAATGTATTGCAAAAAATTAAATGGTCGATGAGAGTTCTGCTCAAACGTTGTAGTAACATAAGACGCAAGGGTACACCACCGCTTACCACCAAAAGACCTTAAAGATGAATGCCCTAGAGGTTTTGGAAATAAAACCAAGAATTTCTACACCAGAACAGTGAAACAAGTCAGACTGCCATACATAGAGTTAGTTGCATCAAAACACCAGTGTCATCAAACCTTAAACATTCAGTACACTAAGAAGATATCTTAGGTTGTTCAATATACTTGTAAATTAAGCATGCTTGCATGAACAGGAACGCACAACTAGAACAAAGGATACTACGTTTCAAAGCTGACCTTGAATGTGAGAATGGCAATACCCCTGAATTTCCCGGTGTCAGGAAATGTCATGCAGTCCAGCGCAGTGATACTTCCACATCCTTCAAAGAAACTTCTAATGTCATCCTCAGATGAATAGTACGGGATGCCACCAACATACACCTTCTTTATACTTTGCTCACTGGAACAAGGAAACAAATTATTAAACAGCTGCCAACATCCTATAAGAAGCTGATCTGCACCATGTCCACCGCACTCCTTACCAATTAAATAAACATATACTCCCTCCATTCTTAAATATAAGTCTTTATAGAGAGTCCACTATAAACCACGTACGGATGTATATAGATGCATTTTAAGTGTAGATTCATTCATTTTGTTCCGTATGTAGTCCATTTAGTGGAATCTCTACAAAGACTTATATTTAGGAACGGAGGGAGTACAACCATAAAGCAATGAAATTGCCATATCATTCCACACAGACCAGACAGTTTTCTCTTGGAAGAAAAGAACTCAAAGTAAAGTCACAACTTCTGCAGGTACAAATAGCATCTACTTGGAGCACCACAACTTTTATCTTGTAAAGCTTTAACTCACCTATCATGCGGCGCAATTGGATTGTCAGATACACCTGCCTGGCCAGGCTCTTCTGACTTGATTTTCTTCACCTCTTCTGACTTAATTTCCTTCGCCTCTCCTTCCACCTTTGTGGCGTCTAGATTGTGTTCACTGAAACAAGTTCAAAAAACATTACATAATGAATGTTAATACAAGGACCGGAACAGGTAAACACCACCGTCTTACACCTCATCGAGATTCAGCTTGCCAAAAACAACCCTAGAAATCAATTAAAGTGCCACTTCACAAAATGAAGTGTTGTCTTCCAGCATGGAAGGCAAGCAAAAGGTGCTTTTCTCATATCAAAACCAAACTAGATAACCAGATAGTTGCTTGCGTACTACAGCTCTACCAACATGATAAAGTTACCAAACTAGATGGATGAAGGCATTTACAATGTTATGGCTACTTCTGAATGATAAAACTAAACAATCCAAGCCTCACTAGAGCATTTACAATGATCCGTCGCCTATATGACTATGAGGCTACTCTGAGCTCACCTCTACCAACGTGCTATGCAACTATCTCCGATTTTCTCTTTGCAGCAACGGCATCTTAGCATATAGAGTTCAACACATTTCTTATCTACATGGCATGAACCTAACAACAAATGAGGTATTCTAACACAAAAGCACCAAATTCGACCAAATTCGGAGCGTTAACTCACCTGTCGTCTGGCACGGCCGGATCAGCGCCGGCCACTTCCACGTCCTGCTCCTCCGCCTCTTCATCAGACTTCTTGTTCGCCGCCGCCTCCGCCTCCATCAGTCTCCTGACCCTCCTCTTCTCCTTCTTCTCCTTCCTCCTCTCCTCCCTCCGCCGCATCACCTCCGCCTTCTGCGCCAGGGCCGCCTCGTCCACCTCCAGCTCCTCCAGGTCCTCAGCACCGTCAGCTTCAAGGCCCTGCTTCCCCGGCTCTTCCTCGGACTTCTTGTTCGCGGCGGCCTCCGCCTCCGCCAACTTCCTCGCCCGCATCTTCTCCTTCTTCTTCTTCCTCTTCTCCTTCTCCTCCTTCCTCCTCTCCTTCCTCCGTCGCTCCAGCTCCGCCTTCGACGCAGGTTCCCCCTCGCCCACGGCCGGCTCCTCCAGGCCCTCCGCAACGTCCACCGCCGGCTCCTCCTCCGCCTTCTCCTCCGGGTCCTCCACGTCCACCGCCGGAGCGGGTGACTTCTCCGGAGACGCCTTCTTGTTCTTGGCACTCTTGGTCCGGGGAGGGCGGGGCCCCGGACGCTTGGGCCGGGGCCGCTTGGAGGCCACCAGCCGCACCTTTATCTTCCTCGCCTCCGCGGCGGCCTCCCCCTCGGCGCCCCCGCCGGGGAGGAGCGTGTGGAGCTTCTGCTTCAGCTTCTTGCGGGCGAGCACCATGGCGGCGGCGGCGAGGTTTTTGGTTGAGAAAGAAAGAGTGGGGAGAGGAAGAGAGGGCGAGACGAGACGAGACGGCAAGGTTTATATTGGGCCGGGCTGATATGGGCCGTACACGAAACATGCGGCTCGGCCCATCAAGGCCCGACGGGAGATCGATCTCTTCTCAGCTCTCCTCTTACCCTAGCCGCCGCCGCCGACGTGGAGCAGAGCAGCAGAGCGAACACGATGACGGGGGGGAAGATGGCGGCGGCGACGGCGGCGAAGTGGGCGGAGGGGTACCCGTGGAAGGAGAAGCTGGCCAAGTACAAGGGGGAGCTGAGCAAGGGGGTGTGGGGGTACTGGGAGCTGGGCGCGTGGAAGCCGCTGGGGATCAGCGGGCGGCAGCGCGCGCGGCTCCGCAAGGAGGTGCTCCTCGCCGGCGAGGACTGGGCCTACGACCCGCCCCGCGGCGAGATGCGCACCAAGCGCAAGGGCCACAAGGTCGACCGCATCGCCGCCGAGAAGTGAGAAGCCCTGCCCCCCATTCCCTCCGTTCCTACTCCTCCTCGCGATCTGCTGCCGTTTCTCTTCTCGATGCCTGGTTGATTTGGTTTGGTTCGTTTCTGCAGGCGTGCCAACACCGTTGAGCTGATGAAGAAGATGCCCCAGATGCTCCTCGACTACAAGGTTCGCCTCCTCGCCCCTCATCCTTCCTGTTGTTATCCATTTGCCATCCAGTGCCTGCACATTGCAGTTGCGTAGCAATCAATCCTCGGTTGTTCATAATCAATGCCGTGCCGAGCAATCCTTGTATGCAACCATGTGTGTCCCAGCTGATGCCAGTAGCTTGGGTGTGCCGTGCTGTTGTACTCGTCAGTGTTTATCGCTCTGCATTACTCTGTATAGTGAAAACCCTTTATTTGTCTGGTTGGATGAGAAAATACGAATTAGCGGTTTTAGGTTTGTGGGGAAAGAATGTTATATGGATCTTTCCTTTTTTTTCGTTGAGTTCAAGCCTGACGAGCGTAATATTCTACAACTAATAAGCCATTTATTTTGTGACCTGCCCACTTTCTGCCTAGGATTTTATTTACTAGTCCTTTATATTTCAAAGGTGTTGAATGTCGAATGCTTTGGCAATTTGCCCGGGTCAGATGAAGTAATATAATAATAATATTGAACCAACTTATCAGTGTCTTGGATAATCGGCTGTAAGCATAGCCATGACTGGAGTCATGCGCACTGCAGCGGACATTGCTTAGATAAGCCACAACAAGTTAAGTAGAATGGATTTCAAACCAACTAGTGTGATGATCTTTCTCGGCGCTTACTCGTGGATCTTCTTTGAAAATCAACATTTATCTCAGCATGAGATACTTAGGCTGCAGCTGGACCTTTAGTTGCTGGCATAGCATTCGAATCAGCGTGATTCAGCATTCGGGACATATCTAAACACTTAAAGAGTTTGCTCCCTGGTCTTATGAGTTCACAAGAGCTTGCACTATAAATTTTGTGCAACAATGTGTAAAGCCCAATAAGCTTGCTTGTAAGATGAGAACAACATATTCTGGTTAGGCTGCTAGGATGACTATGGACACTGGAAATAAAGATCTGTATGTGCTGATAATTAAATTCCTGGGCAACTGCTAGTTATAGCCCGTCTTATCATCGAACATGGATAAAATGGCCTGATTTGAGACCGTATGTTTTCCGAAAGGTATGCTGCTAGTTTAGTTTGAGTTCTTACTTAACTGTTGCATACCTTGTATGCTTTAAGGCTAAATGTTCTGATCACTATCGTGATGATTAATCTGACTGGATAGAACTTTGCATGCCTTGAAAGCAAACATCTGACTGATTCTCCTTCTCCTGTGTTTGCTCGAACTGTTGTTTCTTCAGAAACGTAGGTGGGATAAAAAGATGAAAGACGAGGAGGCAGCGGCAGCAAAGGCTACTTAGGGGGACTGGCCTGCTGGTGACTCAGCCGTTTGTTGTGGCAAACGGGAAGGAACTCATGATATAAAGATATTCTCCATACAATGAAACTAGTCTCCCGTTTTGTTTGACAAGGCCAAGCTGTTGATTAAGCATGCTGCTCTTCCTGAATAAGGTCGAAGGGAGTGTAATGTAGGAAGTTCATAGGCTTATTGGCTTGCGGTCTTTTTCGCCTTGCTGCTTTCCAGCTCTAGTGCCACCTGCCACACTTTGGAATGCATTTTTTTCTATAACATCGGTCATATAATCAGGATTCTAGCCTGGCCCAACCTGCATTGAACCCAACTTGTTTGCTGAAACAGATCAAAATTATGAGTGTGTTTGTTAGTTATTCTCATGTATCATTGGCACTGCAGGGTTTCTTTCGGTGTGACAGAAAAGGCCATTCAAGTAAATATAGACAATACTAGAATAATATGAGAACTGGATTATAAACACCATATTACATTTTTCCTTTTTCTTGAGATTTAACACCCACGTTTGCATTGCATTGCATCTAGTGCTCGAGATGCTGTCGCACCATGTTTGATTGCATGCATCATATTGTTTGTGGTCATCTTTTCTCAAGAGTGGTGAGCTTACCAACAAATAACAGCACAACACTAATATCAAATAGCAAAGGCGATACTCTAGTCTATGCTAACCGTTTGCATAAAAAACACATGCTTGAAAAAAACAGTGGATCGTCTCTATGGATCTGTTGGGGACACTGTGAAAGTGTGAATCACTTACAAGAGGAAGGAACATTGCAAACTTATTTTACACATTTGTGTGTCAGGCAAAACCCTACAAGGCAGGGGAAATGTGGCTCCTCTCACCCAAAGCATGCTAAACAGCCTCAACATCATCATAGCTGTAGACATTGCTCAGGTTGACGTACCGAACCTCGGCACCTCGCCAAATAGAGCAAAACCACACATCAAGTTGTAGTGGGTGTCCAACCTCTGATTCAAGTCAGGGCGTCGAGCATGCAAAAACGTCCACATTTACACAACTATAAAGATTGCTTACAAACATACAAAAAAGGAGAAGGAAAAATTATGCAACATTGCTATGCAAGAGGCGCAACAGCACACGCGGACGCCACGGCCCTTAACATCACATGTTGTCCACATGACCGTAACGGCGTTTTGCTTCCAGTCCAACAACAAAGAAAAGAGAAAAGAGAACCATTCATCCTCGGTATTGCCAGGGTACTTTCCACTTTTGGTGTCACGAGTCGATATATTTATTTCATTATATCGTGATAGTTTACTTGTCTTTCTCCAAGCTGAAGCAAGAGGAACTTCAAAATTACAGTACAACCAGACTGGTTGTAACAAGTCGCAAGAAAGAAGGAAGAAAACTTGTTATGCCACAAGCTCAACCTAGCTTGTCGATTATCATCTCAACCTCAGGTTACACTTCTTTTTTTAAGACTAAACCTCCCTCAGCTTACACTTTTGGAAGCACTGTCGTGTCATATGGGGTGGATGGTTTAACCTACAAAAACAAAAATAATAAACTCCGGTGTAAGAACAATCAATTCCCATAGTGATCGAAGAGCATTTCATAGTCTTATCGGGATTTGAGATATTTAATACGTAATAGATGACATAACATGGCAGAACAACCAAAAGGGCCTACCGCAAGAAACCGTGTGAGCAAACTTGCGCTGCTGGGGTTGAAGCCCTCGACGGGCTTTCCTTCCATGCGTGATGCATGCAACTGTTTCCTCACTGTAGAAGCCAGTGACTGAAACAACAAGTTCCATAGATATATCACAGGTTTAGATGAAGTTAAGCGACGAGCCAAATGGAGCCCAAAGACTATGCTTTTGAATGAAAAATGGAAATATTGGAAGAAGTGAAATATATCATGCACAGACCTTGCCCAGCTCCACTCCCCACTGGTCAAACGAGTTGATTCCCCATATGAAACCCTGAACTGCGATCCGGTGCTCATAGATGGATAAAAGCTGAAAGGTACAAACTGTATTAGTACATTTATGAAAACAGTGACAAGAGGATTTTGACAGCACTGTGCAATCTTGGAAAGGGCAAATAGAAGAACAGAGTGCATAGTGACAGGATTGCTGATCCAAATCTTATGAAATAATTTATGATATAGGCTTCATGAAGGTGGAACAAAAACAGCCACTTCAATCACCTTGCATAGCAAGATCATAAGCAAGAAAAAATGAGGCAGCACAAAGTTTGTGGTGGAAAACATGTGCAGCTTCCACCGGCAGAATCTGCCCAACAGCTATCAGGTCATCTCAAATTTGCTTTCTTAAGTTCTACTCCCTCTGTCCTAAAATAAGTGACTCAATTTTGTACTAGCTTTAGTACAAAGTTAGTACAAAGTTGAGTCACTTATTTTGGGACAGAGGGAGTAATATTTAATCAGGGAAAGAGACCAATCAACACAACCATGATTAGAACCCATTGTGAAAACCAAAATCCTAATCCCATGTTATTATTTTTAAATGATGCATGATTCATACAACATAATCAGAATCTTGCCACTGAAAAAGAAGAGGATGTACTTTACTGAATTCAGGGTTGAACACCTTGCAACTTCAGATGAGTATAGAGAATATTATCAGCATACCTGTCCAATCTCATAGGCAGATAACGAAGACAGCAAGAAACTCAGTGATGGCCGGTTGCCCTGAAAAGTCTGAAGACACCAAAACGACAAAAGAATGCTCAGTCAGAAAGGCAACATTTATGGTGACAAGCTTGATGCATTGGAATAACCATATTAGAAATAAGGGAATAATCATCACCTTGTGAGGGATAAGATTTTCGGGAACTTTCTCGCTGTGTAATTGCTCAGGAGTCTGAAAAGATGCAGTCAACTCTAATAAGAAAACATAACAGTTCATGAAAAACATGTGTGCAAAATGCTGTTGAGCTATTTACCTTTCCATAGGCAAGCGCATCAGGCTGAGCAAAGAAATTGGACATCAACTCATCATGATTGCTAACAGTTTCCCCTGAGAAAGATGTACCATGTTTGAAAGGGCATTTGAGAAAACTATGAGCCTAACAAGCTGCATCTTATGTCTTCAACTCCAAAAGAGATATTTCAATGCCATACCTTTCAGGTAAACGGGCTGCTGGCTTTTTATGACGCCAATAAAATCACAAGGAATAACTCTTCCCTGGCATTGGAGGTACAACCATTATCAACAATGGTGCAGATTCACTAAAATATATGGTTGTTATAATTTACAACGCATAAAGTAATCAAGTACCCAAGAAGACAGATGCAACACACAAATCATTATGGTAATAACAGTGAGCATAGGAAATCCTAAATTGTATGGCCTTTGCAAACTTTAACAATCAAAATGTTGACCCAATAACTGTTAAGGTCATGACTTTACAGAAATACCAACTGTGTCATCCAAATCTCACCATACAGTTTAATTGCAACAAATCGCAAACCACTACAGCACTTGATTACTAGCGAATGTGAACCTAGTATTTACCTGATGGATTAATTGATAGAAGCTGTGTTGCCCGTTTGTTCCAGGTTCACCAAAATCAATTTCACCAGCCTCAAATGGAAGTCGAACACCATCAATGGAGACACCCTTTCCATTACTCTCCATGCTAAGCTTTAAAACATAAAAATGCACATGTCATGATTAAGAACAAAAGAGAATCTCCAAGATGGCAGCTGTTAAAAGCAAAGCTAGTAATGTACCTGCTGAATATGTGGTGCTAGTTTCTCAAGTGCTTGACAGTATGGTAATATTGCCTAGAAACAATAGAGAAAATTGAAAGTACTCAGATGGAGAATTAGGTATAAATTATAATAGGAAATAAAAAGAAAATGGGACTGAGTAGCTCACCCTAGCCGGATATCCGAGAAATGAAACATTCCACACACTCAACAAACCAAGGAGTACCTACACAGAAACGAAAGACCCTGTTACAAGAATGGTTAATGGTTGACATCACTGATCTCCATAAACAACTCACTTACAGGTATATTTTTCTCAAATGAAGATGTATGGACATGATTGTCAATGCTAGAAGCACCCTCCAGAAATCTTCAGAAAGAAAAGAAACCAGAGCAGGATCAATTATCATCTTTGTTTACAATGCGAATGAACATTTCCAGACTTCGGCATTGGCATTGGAATTGTCATTCACATTTTGAGGGTAAAAATGTTAAACGCAGATTTTTTTTTACTTAAACCCTCTTTGAGGCTTCGAGGGACTTGATGTATCCTAAAACCCACCAAATCAAACCTTGAAAGGACGAGGACAAGAGTTTGACCTTTCTAGTTAAGTGTAGTTTTATGGCTTTATGTTACCTGGATAAGTTGTCCCAGAATTAAAATCATCTAACATGTGTTTACTTTGGATGCTTGAGTACTAAACTATTCAAGATCCTCCAAGCAGTAGATGCTCGTAGTGTTCGAGCAGAAATTAACTTGTCCTATCTTTCAATTTCTACTTGTGATTAACACAAAAATATCATGTCTTACACAAATTTCCATAATACTATAAAAGAATAGTGCAGCTGTCTCGATAAATTTTGCTGGGAAATGGTATCAGGTCCAGTTTTTTTTTCCTCATCAGAAAAATCTTCGAATCTTTTTTATACCCACAAGGATTGGTCAATGGTGATGAACACAGATGTGTAGTATCCTTTTTGTAAAGCACCCGTAATACTGTGACAGTTGTCATGAATGATTATGTATGAAGTACCTGCTCTAGTCTGAAACAGCAAAAGTTCATCCTGATTTAAGCAAAGATAATTCTTAAGGAAAACTTCTTATTTTCTAATGAGACGAAGTGATACAATCATGCATTGGAGATTTGGAATTTATCTCAAGTAAGAACGGCTTGATAGAATTTAGGCAATGACACTAGGCCAATGGGTCATGGTACTCACTTGTTGACCAGACAAGTGAGATGGGCACCTCTGAGGTTACTTTTCTTAGAATTGTTTAGTTTGCTGCCATGATCCCCCATCCACTGAGGCATAAACTCGTTTTGCAGTCATGGAATTGAACCGATGTTTTAAAATTGAAACAACTGTTGTCCTTTATATTTCTATTGCCTATTGCCAAAACATGAATTTCACTTCAGAGTGTAAATATAGGTTAAGATAACATACTTCTGAACAATTGGAAATCCATACTGAAGAGATAAGGGCAGAACACCGACAGCACTGCAAACTAAAATATTGGACTGGAGTTATGATGCAGAACATAAGATATATTAGTAACTTTATTGAAAAGAACAGTTCTCACCACTATAGCGGCCGCCAACCCAGTCCCAAAACGCAAAAGCGTTGTTAGGGTCAATTCCGAACTCCTTGACAAGCTTTTTCAAAAGAAAAAGGTACAGTTAAAAAATTATCACATTAGGATCAGGGTTCTTGACGAAGAATATGGCATGGGGAATGCTCTAACAACTTAGCCACACATGTTACACTTAAAACATGGAAAACGCAACGACAGAACTTCAGACATGTGAAAACAGAATATGATCATGTGAAAATTGGCTGGAAAACTAAAAGGTCGAAAAGTACCTTAAGATTAGTACTGACAGCAATCATGTGTTTGGAAACAGCCTGAGGTCTGAATTAACAAATTTCACATCAATCACTGAACAATGAGGGTTCACAGCACAGCACAAGATGTTTACGGTATTAAACAGACTAACCCAAGAGAAGAGACAATCCACTCCTTGATAGTTCGAGCATTTAACATTGTTTCAGCTGTCGTGAAGGTCTTTGAGACAACCACAACTGCACATTTGTTCGACAATAACAATCAGAACTTCTGATGATATTTGTTGAACCAGAGAGAGTATCTGTGCTGAGAGTTAATACTAGTGAAACATGATGATTACCAAGAGTGGTTGCAGGATCTAAATCTTTGATGCTCCGTGCAACATCAACTGGATCAACATTTGCAAGACTGCAGCATAACCACAATTTGAGCAGATATTACTAGATGAAGAGCATATTGATTGCATGAATGGTATGAAAAGTAAAAAATATAGCCACTCAATCACAATATTAAAGGAGGCACAAGCAGAAAAATTCATGAATGGTACAAAAAGTTAAAACATCTATAGGAAGTGCCAGCACAACAGGTATGACAGGTGCCGAGAAAAGAAATACAGAAACATTCCCCAAGTAGACACTTACAATCTCAGTTGTCGGCCTTTGGCAGCTTCTGCTGCTTCCGGGTCTGAAAATTAGCAACATTTTCATGGCATATCAGATCAAAATCTGGCAGTAAATAATCTTCAGTTTAAGAAACCTAGAAAAAGAGTGGATAACATGATTGTTTACCAGTCTGGAGAGCCGTATGCACAAACAGAGGTCCAAGGAAGCTACCACCAATCCCAACCGAGACAACATTTGTCAATGGTTTCCCAGTTGCCCCAACCTGCATTCCAAGAAGCAGCAGTGATCAATTTTTACCTTTTCTGCTACATGTGACGAGTTAAGAAGTTTGTCTGAAAATTTACCCATGAGCCACTTCTGAAAGTCTCTGAAAACTGCTTGATTTTATCCTTAACAGCCCAAACTTCGGGGACCACGTTCACACCGTCACTGTTTATGACTGCGTCTCTTGGAGCCCTTAGAGCCACATGGAGCACTGATCTGTTCTCAGTGGTATTTATCTGACAGACAAATCAATCAAGTCAACTGAGACATGTATTCCATCCGTCCCAAATTATATGTTATCTAAAAACTGGACACATTAAAGTAGAGAAGTGGTCATGGCTCATCATTATTCTCCCAAAATAATTATTCGTCTGAATAACAACTAGAGATAACAAGCAGTACATGCCTAATAAGGACGTGTGATTGTGATATAAAACTGAAGAAGGGTTGCAGAGGACGACACTGACCTTTTCGCCTTTAAACATCTTGTCAATCTTCTCCTTGAGCTTTGCAGCCTGCAATTATAATTCCAGTACATCCAAAATTGTTCTCGCCACTTACAATGCCGAAAAACAAAATGTAATTATCGATAAAGTGTTCACCTCTGCCAGCTTGAAGAGCTTGTCGATGGTCTCCGTGGTGGCCTGCTGCCTCGAGTAGTCCAGGTAGACGCCTTCGAATTCCCTGCCAATCCAATCCAATCCGATCCAATGAATCGAGCATCAATATCTCAGACACGCGAGAGAGCAGGGGAGAAGATTGGGAGAAGATTGTGAAACGGGGCCATACGCCGTCATTGCCTTGCATCGGTCGGCGTCCGTCATGAGGTCGCGCAGGTGCGTCTTGTGGATCGCGCCGACGTGCGCCTGCGGTCACGAAACACACACAGACGGTGAGAGGCTAGCAATCCAATCGAAACCCGCGGGCGAGGGGCGGGGGGAATCCGCACGCACCTGGAGGGCCTTCCACTGGTCGGTGTCGGAGATGAGCGCCGGCGACGCCATGGCCGATGCCGCGGAGGGAGGTCGGGCGGACCTGGCGGAATTGGGGCGGAGGATAAGCCGATTTTAGTCCCAACAAGAAATAAAAAAGAGATTGGATGGATGGACGGATTGGAGAGGAAGGAAGGAACAAAAGAGGAGCGATTGATTCAGATCGCGGTAGGTGCGTGCGTACCCCTGGAGGATGTCGACGGCGGGCTGCCGGAGAACGGGGCGCGGTCGCGGAGGAGATGACAGATCGGTGGTGGAAGACGGACAGGGGACGGAGGGGAAGAGAGCAGAAGCGGAGAGAGAGGAGGAGGGAGGCCAGGAGGGCGTGTAATATAACCGGCGTGGGCGTGGGGGCGTGTCCGTGCCGTATTTGCGGGGCCCGCCTGCCAGAGAACGGCTGGCCACCGTCGTTCGGGAAAAAAAAAAGGGTTAGAAATCGATGCGGACACCGAGAGAGGCTGCTGCTTTTCTCTACCTTTTTGATTTGATGAAAACGGGAGGCTGCTGCTCTCTTCCTTGTCTTGGGACAAAAGAAAAAGGAGACCAAGGAAACCAAACCGGGGGCTGCCAGCGGGAAGCACACACGGTTACGTGGTGGCCTGCCACGTGTCATGCACCGGCTGCGCCACCTTGTGTTTACGTGGCTATGTCACGTGTTTTCGATCCTTTTGAGAAAGCCTAGGGCCTCTTTGATTCGCAGGATTGTCAAAATGAAGGAATAGAAAAAATGCAGGAATAGGATGTCATGTCCCATAGTAGGCTACATGATTTGAAAGAATGTTTGATAGCGCAGGAAAAACAAAGGAATTCTACAAAGAGGTTTGAGTCGATGGAAATTTTCCTCCAAAATGTAGTACAAATGGATCCCATGGAAAAAATCCTTAGGATGTCAATCCTACGAATCAAACGAGCATCACAGGGAAAAATTCCTAAGGGTTCAAATCCTCCAAAATTCCCATGCAATTCCTTTGAATCAAAGGAGCCCTTAGCGAGATCCGACACTGTTTTGCAAGTTTCGAGATCTGACCCCTTTTTCTACCGTCAGGGTGGATGGCGGTAAGGTATAATAACCTACCGTCAGGGCTCTTGGCGGTAGGGGCGCACACACTACCGCAAATAATTTCTATGTATCAAATACATTGCGTGGACTCATCTACCGTCGGGGACCTCGGCGGTACAGGCTACCACCAGCCTGTTTGGCGCTAGGGCAACAGTACACTGACGTGGATAAGTTGCCTACGGCCAGTGGCCTTGGCGGTAAGCTGGTATACACTGCCGCCATTGACATTGACGATAGGAAAAGGGTCGGATCCTGAATTTTTTTTCAAACCTGGGTCAGAACTCGCTAAAGTTTCGCAAAATGGTCAAAACATAAAATTTGGCCGCCGGTGGACGTGTCACCGTTGAGGGCTTGTTGAAGCATCATCGGCATCTTCACCGGCGGTTCCCGCAAAGACCTCTCCCCGCACACGCGTTGGAGGCTCTTCATCATTCATGCAATCAAATCTTTCCCTAATAATAAAGTGGCTATTGCTTCTACCAGCTCATTGTCGTGGTGTTTTTGCAAAAAAAAACGTCCCTGTAGTTTTGGGTATTCAACCAGCAGTCCTTTTCCAAGTGGTAGCCTGAGAAAATGTTTCGTTCTTGCAAAAAAGACCTTGTAGTTTATTGTATTAAACACGTAGTCCTTTTAAGTGGCAAAACATTCTGTTCCTAGGTTGTGCCTGACACACAGGACCACACTGTAACGCCCACGATGCGGCTATATCTCCCACGTGTCGAGGCACGACTTAGAGGCATAACCGCATAGTGGTTTTGTCGCAAGAAGGGTCATCTTCACACAATCCCATGTAATGAACAAGAATGAGATAAAGAGTTGGCTTACAATCGGCACTTCACACAATACATAAATATCATTCATACATCATCCAAAATACAATCATATAGACCGACTACGGTCAAAAACCAGATGAAAATAAGACAACCCCAAATGCTAGATCCCCGATCGTCCCAACTGGGCTCCACTACTGATCATCAGGAAAAGACACATAGTAACGACCACGTTCCTCGTCGAACTCCCACTTGAGATCGACGCCATCGTCTGCACTGGCATCGTCGGTACCTGCAACTGTTTTGGAAGTATCTGTGAGTCACGGGGACTCAGCAATCTCACACCCGCGAGATCAAGACTATATAAGCTTGTAGGAAAAGATGGTGCAGAGAGGTGGAGCTGCAGCGGCAAAAGCATATATGGTGGCTAACTTGCGCATATGAGAGCGAGAAGAGAAGCAACGGAACGGACGTCCTCTAGCAATGACCAAGAAGTGATCCTGAACACCTACTTACGTCATACATAACTCAGACCGTGTTCACTTCCCGGACTCCGCCGAGAAGAGACCATCACGGCTACACACGCACTTGGTATATTTTAATTGGGTCAAGTGACAAGTTATCTACAACCGGACATTAACAAATTCCCATCTGCCTCATAACCGCGGGCACGGCTTTCGAAAGATAATACCCCGCAGGGGTGTCCCAACTTAGCCCATCATAAGCTCTCACGGTCAACGAAGGATAAACCTTCTCCCGGAAAGACCCGATCAGTCTCGGAATCCCGGTTTACAAGACATCTCGACAATGGTAAAACAAGACCAGCAAAGCCGCCCGAATGTGCCGACAAATCCCGATAGGAGCTGCACATATCTCGTTCTCAGGGCACACCGGATGAACACAACGTACAGCTAAAACCAATCCTTGAGTTTCCCCAAGGTGGCGCTGCAAGTGGCTCTAGTTTGGACCAGCACTCAGAGGAACACTGGCCCGGGGGTTTAAATAAAGATGACCCTCGGGCTCGCGAAAACACGGGGGAAAAGGCTTAGGCGGCAAATGGTAAAACCAAAGTTGGGCCTTGCTGGAGGAGTTTTATTCAAGGCGAACTGTCAAGGGGGTCCCATAAATCACCCGACCGCGTAAGGAACGCAAACTCAAGGAACATAATCCCGGTATAACAGTAACTAGGGCGGCAAGAGTGGAACAAAACACCAGGCATAAGGCCGAGCCTTCCACCCTTTACCAAATATATAGATGCATTAATTAAATAAGAGATATTGTGATATCCCAACATATCCATGTTCCGACATGGAACAAACTGCAACTTCACCTGCAACTAGCAACGCTATAAGAGGGGCTGAGCAAAAGCGGTAACTTAGCCAAACAATGGTTTGCTAGGAAAGGATGGTTAGGGCTGACATGGCTAAAATGGGAGACATGATATAGCAAGTGCTAGGTAGCGGAGCATGGCAATAGAGCGAACAACTAGCATAGCAAAGATAGAAGTGATTTCGAGGGGTGGTCATCTTGCCTGCAAGATTCTCAGAGTTGTCGAAAGCTTGATCCTCGTAAGCGTACTCGACAGGTTCCTCGTTCACGAACTCGTCTCCCGGCTCTACCCAAGACAAGAACACAAACAAACGGAACCACAATCAACAACGAGAAATGCGCAAACACCATGATGCAAAACATGTATGATATGCAAGATATGATATGATATGCGATGCATATGCGTGCTCCGGAAGGAAAATAATGAACATGGCAGTAACTTGGCAAACCAAGCATGCCACTGGAAAGATGAGATGATTTCGGTCGAAATCGATATAAAGATCACCGGAATCGGATGCACGGTTTGCAAATGGCAAGCAAAACAAGAATGACACTAATCTGCGATAAACAGCAAGATCGCACTTAAAATACAACAAGTAACAATGCTACAGCACCCCAACATAGCAACAAAGCATATGACAGTAATCTACAGGAGATGTTTGACAAAAGATGAACACTGAGCTACGGCTAGTTCACAACATATCAAGCTCAAACAAGCATGGCAAAAGTGCAAAAGATTACAGGTTCACAGACTCAGTGAAAAACTGGACATGGCAGAAAACAGCATCAGGTAGCAATGTTCAGAGCACGAAATCAACATGCTACAGGAACTTAATATAGCAAAACAAGGCATGGTAGTGTTCTACAAAATGCACATGAGAAAAGTCCCTTACTGACCATAAGTCAAAAAGGACCAGAAGATCTGATGGTAAGCATGTAAACATAGCAAGTTTCGTTATCAGGTTTCAGACTTGGCAGAAAACAGAGCATGGCAGAAATATTAATATGTAGGCCTTTTTGTGAGCTTGATGCACTCACTACAGAGCAATGCATGACAAACCAAGCATACCTACAGCAAGATGGCATGTTTATGAAGCTATCCATGGCAAGAACAATTACATAGCATGTATGGATCAACTACAATAAGCTTGGCAAGATTGCAAATCATGTCAAGAATCTGCCAGGAATATTTTATAGCAAAATAGAGCAAGATTGAGTCATGCTATGTTACTCTAAAATTACAAACAATTGCTGGAATGGATCAATTATAACTATATCTAAAAAACATCCTTACTGAACATTTCCAAAATATGCATGGATCTCTCTGTAGCATCAAGTTTACATGGCAACAAAATTACAGCAGACAAGGACTTAGAGAAATCACCAAGTCCCTGAAATCAGAAATATTACGGGGCCTACTTTGCATGGTTGTGCTAGTCACCACAGAGATCACAAAAATATATGGACTATACCACTGGAAAGATGGCATGGCATACTTTAAAACATATGTAGAGCTCATGCTCAAAACATACACAGATTAAATGATACAAAAATGACAAATCTCCAACTTCTGCTAAGAACCAGAGATTAACAGCAACTAGCCCTCTTCCAACGAAGATTTGGGCATCAAGATGACCTCTAATTAAAATGGTGCAATTGAACAAAATGAAGAGCATCACGAGGCGAACAATTTAACATATTACACACGCGAATCGAAGCTACATACATAGAGTTATAGCATCGGGAACAAAGCAAGTTGCTGTAGAGTTTCCAGGACTTGGAGAAAAAAACAGGCGAGGGAGGTCAACGCGTACTGTAGCTGGATCGATCGGATCTGGCCCGTTGGAGCTCGGGCTCGCTCGCCGGCGGGACGGCGGCCGGAGGAGGAGAAGGAGGGCCGGAGGCGCGACGGTCGGTGCCGGAGCGGGCGGAGGAGGGCGGCGCCGGCGGGGAGGGACCGGGCTCCGGCGGGCGGGGCACGGCGGGGCCGGGCCGGTGGCGGCGGCGCCCGGCGCGGGAGGCGAGGCGGCGGCGGAGGAGACGGGCCGGAGGGCCGGCGCGCGGGCCCGGCGGGCCGGCGGGGTCCGGGCGACGGCGGAGCGACGTGGCGCGCCGCGATTCGTCGGTTGCGGCGGCGGACGTGTCCGGCCGACGGCGGACGCGTCCGGCGGCGCGGAGGGAAAAACTTAGGGTTTCGTCTGAGATTTCGTTTTTCGGGATGCCCACTTATAAATAGGTAGAGGGAGCTAGGAGATTCCAAATGAGGTGCGGTTTTCGCCCACACGATCGTGATCGAACGACCTAGAGCATGGAAGAGAGTTTGGTGGGTTTTGGGCTGGTTTTGGAGGGGGTTTTTGCTGGACAATCAAATGGACTTTGCGGATGCCCGGTTAACCGATGGAGTACCAAACGACCTCCGAATGGAACGAAACTTGACCGGTAGTCTCCGGGTGGTATATTAAGACCACTTGACAAGCCCCGGTCCATTCCGAGAAAGTTTGACACACGCACACGAAAGAAAACTAGAGGGGTGCACCGGAGGAGATAGGAGCGCCGGATTGGAAAACGGACAACGGGGAAAACGCTCAGATGCATGAGACGAACACGTATGCGAATGCAATGCACATGATGACATGATATGAAAATGCATGACATGACAAAATACAAAACGAAAGACAAAACCCGACAACGGAGGGAAAAACATAACACATAGCCGGAAATGGCAAGAGTCGGAGTTACAAATATGGCAGGTTACATGCGGGGTGTTACACACACCATGGGCTCTCCTGCTTGCATACGGGTACGGCAACGCCGCCGCCGCCATGCGCGGCTGCATGACCGGTCTTCTTCTTCGGCCATCCGTCGCCCCTATTCTCCCTGTCCTCCTCATCCGCCTCCAAATCCCCTCGATCTCCAACCTCCTGCTGCCCTGCCACCGCACGCAACCACCATGGTGCCCACACATCGCACCGCCGTCGGCCGCTCTACCTGCCGAGTGCCCCTCCGCTGCCTACCTCCTACCTCCCATTCTCTGCCTAGTGCACCCACCCCGCTCAAGGCTGAGCTGCTGCGGTTAGCCCGCGGGCGCGAAAGCGGAGTCCAGGACGGTGACAGTGCCAACGATGACTCAGAGATCTACAGGTTGCATCTCTGCTGGCGTTCCACCCCCAGCCCCCTCCGCCTCCGTCTTCCTCCCATAACTTGGAGCAGAAGCCTGCCTCGGTGTTGCCCGTCACCCTTCTTGAGTTCCTATCAGATCTCCTCCCCCTCATCTCTCTCTCTCTCTATGATTGATCTCGATCCGCCCCCTTCTCTTGGTGCTGCGTAGGGGATAGGTCGCTTCTGCGGTGGGGCGGGTGAGTTGGGAGCTGGTGAGGCATATGCCGTTACTAACGAGGTCCGTCATGGCCTGCACCAGCGCCCTCTTCCCAGTGGTCTATTGGTCATAGATGCTATGCATCGGGATCCCACGGCTACAACAACATCGCACGACAACCTCTTGACAAGCTTTAGGTAGGCCAGACCAGGCCGCAGATGATGGACTGACGACAACCACCAGGTATGCCCTTAATAAAGTTCCAACAAAGGATAATGAGATCGCACCCTATGAGAAATGGGCGAAGCGAAGGACAACGCTCTTGTACTTGCGTACTTGGGGCTCTTTGGCGAAAGTCAATGTGTCGATCCCCAAAAAGCATAAGCTTGGACCAAAGACTGTGGACTGTGTTAATTTGGGCTATGCTAAGAATAGTGTTGGCTATAGATTTTTAGTAATGAAATCTGAGGTGCCCGACTAGAAGGTCGGTACAATTATGGAGTCTAAGGATACTACGTTATTCAAGGATATTTTTCCTATGAGAGATATGCAAAGCACTTCTAGACAGGAATCTGAAGAGACTCCTAAGCCTGCCATTCCTATGGAATATTATGAATAAACACATGATGATAATCCCGAGGAGGATGACGAGGAAACCCTTGGTAGGGGCAAGAGACAAAGGAATGCAAAGACCTTTGGTGACGATTTCTTCGTGTACCTTGTGGATGATACTCCCACTTCTATTTCAGAAGCTAACTACTAGAAGGATGCGGTCCGTAGCGAGATGGATTCCATCATGGCTAGTGGGACATGGGAGATTACTAGACGTCCCTATGGTTGCAAACCATTGGGATGTAAGTGGGTGTTCAAAAAGAAGCTTAGGCCCGATGGTACAATTGAAAAGTACAAGGCTAGGCTTGTGGCCAAGGGCTATGATCAGAAAGAAGAGGAAGATTTCTTCGATACTTATGCACCTGTGGCCAGACTGACCACCATTCGAGTATTACTCTCGTTGGCGGCCTCGCATAGTCTTCTCATCCATCAGATGGATGTTAAGACGGCTTTTCTGAACGGAAAGCCCAGATGGCTTTGTGATAGATGGTCAGGAACGAAAAGTGTGTGGGTTGCTGAAGTCTTTATGTGGCCTGAAACAAGCACCTAAGCAATGGCATGAGAAGTTTAATACAACTCTGACATCTGTTGGCTTCGTTGTTAACGAAGCTGACAAATATGTATACTATTGCCATGGTGGGGGCGAAGGAGTTATACTTTGCTTGTATGTTGATGACATACTGATATTTGGAACCAACCTCAAAGTGATTGAGGAGGTTAAGTCCTTTTTATCTCACAACTTTGAGATGAAGGACCTTGGTGTGGCTGATGTTATCTTAAACACCAGGCTACTAAGAGATAATGAGGATGGGATTACACTTCTGCAATCCCATTATGTTGAGAAGGTGTTGAGCCGTTTTGGATATTCGGACTGCAAACCATCTCAAACACCATATGATCCTAGTGTGTTGCTTCGAAAGTTTGAAGGCATAGATAAGGATCAATTGACATACTCTCAAATTATTGGTTCACTCATGTACCTAGCGAGCGCAATGAGGCATGACATCGCATTTGCTGTGAGAAAACTGAGCCGGTTTGTTTCCAAATTGGGTGTTGTACATTGGCATGCTGTTCAATGACTTATGCGCTATCTGAAAGGTACTATGAGCAATGGGCTTCACTATACAGGATACCCGCCGGTACTTGATGGGTATAATGATGAGAATTGGATCTCTGATGTTGATGAGATGAAGGCCACAACTGGGTGTATGTTTACTCTTGGAGGTGGTGCTGTTTCCTGGAAGTCTTGCAAGCAAACGATCTTAACGAGACCGACAATGAAAGTAGAATTAACAACATTAGACACATCTGGTGTCAAAGCATAATGGCTTCGAGATCTTTTGATGGACTTGCCATTGGTTGAGAAACCGATTCCGGATATCCTTATGAACTGTGACAATCAGACTGTTATCACCAAGGTGAAGAGTTCAAAGGACAACATGAAGTCCAACAAACACATTGAAGGAAATATGCCCTAGAGGCAATAATAAAGTTATTATTTATTTCCTTATTTCATGATAAATGTTTATTATTCATGCTAGAATTGTATTAACCGAAAACTTGATACATGTGTGAATACATAGACAAACATAGTGTCACTAGTATGCCTCTACTTGACTAGCTCGTTAATCAAAGATGGTTGAGTTTCCTAGCCATAGACATAAGTTGTCATTTGATTAACGGGATCACATCATTAGGAGAATGATATGATTGACTTGACCCATTCCGTTAGCTTAGCACTTGTATGTTGCTATTTCTTTCTTCATGACTTATACATGTCACTATGACTATGAGATTATGCAACTCCAGAATACCGGAGGAACACTTAGTGTGCTACCAAACGTCACAACGTAACTGGATGATTATAAAGATGCTCTACAGGTGTTTCCAATGGTGTTTGTTGTGTTGGCATAGATCGAGATTAGGATTTGTCACTCCGATTGTCGGAGAGGTATCTCTGGACCCTCTCGGTAATGCACATCACTATAAGCCTTGCAGGCAATGTGACTACTGAGTTAGTTACGGGATGATGCATTACGGAACGAGTAAAGAGACTTGCCGGTAATGAGATTGAACTAGGTATTGAGATACCGACGATCGAATCTCAGGCAAATAACATACCGATGACAAAGGGAACAACGTATGTTGTTATGCGGTCCGACCGATAAAGATCTTCGTAGAATATGTGGGAGCCAATATGAACATCCAGGTTCCGCTATTGGTTATTGACCGGAGAAGAGTCTTATAATGCTACCGTCAATCAAAGCAAGATAAGATGCATAAAAGATAAACATCACATGCAATCAATATAAGTGATATGATATGGCCATCATCATCTTGTGCTTGTGATCTCCATCTCCGAAGCACCGTCATGATCACCATCGTCACCGGCGCGACACCTTGATCTCCATCGTAGCATCGTTGTCATCTCGCCAATCTTATGCTTCTACGACTATCGCTACCGCTTAGTGATAAAGTAAAGCATTATAGGGCGATTGCATTGCATACAATAAAGCGACAACCATATGGCTCCTGCCAGTTGCCGATAACTCGGTTACAAAACATGATCATCTCATACAATAAAATTTAGCATCATGTCTTGACCATATCACATCACAACATGCCCTGCAAAAACAAGTTAGACGTCCTCTACTTTGTTGTATCTTATCTTGCTTTGATTGACGGTTGTGATGTGATATGGTCAAGACATGATGCTAAATTTTATTGTATGAGATGATCATGTTTTGTAACTGAGTTATCGGCAACTGGCAGGAGCCATATGGTTGTCGCTTTATTGTATGCAATGCAATCGCCCTATAATGCTTTACTTTATCACTAAGCGGTAGCGAGAGTCGTAGAAGCATAAGATTGGCGAGACGACAACGATGCTATGATGGAGATCAAGGTGTCGTGCCGGTGACGATGGTGATCATGACGGTGCTTCGGAGATGGAGATCACAAGCACAAGATGATGATGGCCATATCATATCACTTATATTGATTGCATGTGATGTTTATCTTTTATGCATCTTATCTTGCTTTGATTGACGGTAGCATTATAAGACTCATCTCCGGTCAATAACCAATAGCGGAACCTGGATGTTCATATTGGCTCCCACATATTCTACGAAGATCTTTATCGGTCAATCCGCATGACAACATACGTTGTTCCCTTTGTCATCGATATGTTACTTGCCCGAGATTCGATTGTCGGTATCTCAATACCTAGTTCAATCTCGTTACCGGCAAGTCTCTTTACTCGTTCCGTAATGCATCATCCCGTAACTAACTCAGTAGTCACATTGCCTGCAAGGCTTATAGTGATGTGCATTACCGAGAGGGTCCAGAGATACCTCTACGACAATCGGAGTGACAAATCCTAATCTCGATCTATGCCAACACAACAAACACCATTGGAAACACCTGTAGAGCATCTTTATAATCACCTAGTTACGTTGTGACGTTTGATAGCACACTAATTGTTCCTCCGGTATTCTGGAGTTGCATAATCTCATAGTCATAGTGACATGTATAAGTCATGAAGAAAGAAATAGCAACAAACTAAACGATCATCGTGCTAAGCTAACGGATGGGTCTTGTCAATCACATCATTCTCTAATGATGTGATTCCGTTCATCAAATGACAACTCATTTCTATGGTTAGGAAACTTAACCATCTTTGATTAACGAGCTAGTCAAGTAGAGGCATACTAGTGACACTCTGTTTGTCTATGTATTCACACATGTACTAAGTTTCCGGTTATTACAATTCTAGCATGAATAATAAATATTTATCATGATATAAGGAAATATAAATAACAACTTTATTATTGCCTCTAGGGCATATTTCCTTCAGTCTCGCACTTGCACTAGAGTCAATAATCCAGATTACACAGTAATGATTCTAACACCCATGGAGTCTTGGTGCTGATCATGTTTTGCTCGTGAGAGAGGCTTAGTCAATGGGTCTGCAACATTCAGATCCGTATGTATCTTGCAAATCTCTTTGTCTCCCTCCTTGACTTGATCACGGATGGAATTGAAGCGTCTCTTGATGTGCTTGGTTCTCTTGTGAAATCTTGATTCCTTTGCCAAGGCAATTGCACCAGTATTGTCACAAAAGATTTTCATTGGACCCGATGCACTAGGTATGACACCTAGATCGGATACGAACTCCTTCATCCAGACTCCTTGATTTGCTGCTTCCGAAGCAGCTATGTACTCCGCTTCACACGTAGATCCCGCCACGACGCTTTGCTTAGAACTACACCAACTGACAGCTCCACCGTTCAATATAAATACGTATCCGGTTTGTGACTTAGAGTCATCCGGATCAGTGTCAAAGCTTGCATCGACATAACCATTTATGACGAGCTCTTTGTCACCTCCATAAATGAGAAACATATCCTGAGTCCTTTCCAGGTATTTCAGGATGTTCTTGACCGCTGTCTAGTGATCCACTCCTGGATTACTTTGGTACCTCCCTGCTAAACTAATAGCAAGGCACACATCAGGTCTGGTACACAGCATTGCATACATGATAGAACCTATGGCTGAAGCATAGGGAATGACTTTCATTTTCTCTCTATCTTCTGCGGTGGTCGAGCATTGAGTCTGACTCAACTTCACACCTTGTAACACAAGCAAGAACCCTTTCTTTGCTTGATCCATTTTGAACTTCTTCAAAACTTTATCAAGGTATGTGCTTTGTGAAAGTCCAATTAAGCGTCTTGATCTATCTCTATAGATCTTGATGCCCAATATATAAGCAGCTTCACCGAGGTCTTTCATTGAAAAACTCTTGTTCAAGTATCCTTTTATGCTATCCAGAAATTCTATATCATTTCCAATCAATAATATGTCATCCACATATAATATTAGAAATGCTACAAAGCTCCCACTCACTTTCTTGTAAATACAGGCTTCTCCAAAAGTCTGTATAAAACCATATGCTTTGATCACACTATCAGAACGTTTATTCCAACTCCGAGATTCTTGCACCAGTCCATAAATGGATCGCTGGATCTTGCACACTTTGTTAGCATCCTTTGGATCGATAAAACCTTCTGGTTGCATCATATACAACTCTTCTTCCAGAAATCCATTTAGGAATGCAGTTTTTACATCCATTTGCCAAATTTCATAATCATAAAATGCGGCAATTGCTAACATGATTCGGACGGACTTAAGCATCGCTACGGGTGAGAAGGTCTCATCGCAGTCAACTCCTTGAACTTGTCAAAAACCTTTCGCAACAAGTCGAGCTTTGTAGGCAGTAACATTACCGTCAGCGTCAGTCTTCTTCTTGAAGATCCATTTATTCTCTATGGCTTGCCGATCATCGGGCAAGTCAACCAAAGTCCATACTTCATTCTCATACATGGATCCCATCTCAGATTTCATGGCCTCAAGCCATTTCGCGGAATCTGGGCTCATCACCGCTTCCTCATAGTTCGTAGGTTCATCATGGCCAAGTAACATGACCTCCAGAATAGGATTACCATACCACTCTGGTGCAGATCTTACTCTGGTTGATCTACGAGGTTCGGTAGTAACTTGATCTGAAGTTACATGATCATCATCATTAGCTTCCTCACTAATTGGTGTAGTAATCACGGGAACTAATTTTTGTGATGAACTACTTTCCAATAAGGGAGCAGGTACAGTTACCTCATCAAGTTCTACTTTCCTCCCACTCACTTCTTTCGAGAGAAACTCCTTCTCTAGAAAGGATCCATTCTTAGCAACGAATATCTTGCCTTCGGATCTGTGATTGAAGGTGTACCCAACAGTCTCTTTTGGGTATCCTATGAAGACACATTTCTCCGATTTGGGTTCGAGCTTATCAGGTTGAAGTTTTTTCGCATAAGCATCGCAGCCCCAAACTTTAAGAAACGACAACTTGGGTTTCTTGCAAAAACCACAGTTCATAAGGTGTCGTCTCAACGGATTTAGATGGTGCCCTATTTAATGTGAATGCAGCCGTCTCTAAAGCATAACCCCAAAATGATAGCGGTAAATCAGTAAGAGACATCATAGATCGCACCATATCTAATAAAGTGCGGTTACGACGTTCGGACACACCATTACGCTGTGGTGTTCCGGGTGGCGTGAGTTGCGAAACTATTCCGCATTGTTTCAAATGAAGACCAAACTCATAACTCAAATATTCTCCTCCACGATCAGATCGCAGAAACTTTATTTTCTTGTTACGATGATTTTCCACTTCCCTCTTGAATTCTTTGAACTTTTCAAATGTTTCAGACTTATGTTTCATCAAGTAGATATACCCATATCTTCTCAAATCATCTGTGAAGGTCAGAAAATAACGATACCCGCCGCGAGCCTCAATATTCATCAGACCGCATACATCAGTATGTATTATTTCCAATAAAACTGTTGCTCGCTCCATTTTTCCGGTGAACGGAGTTTTAGTCATCTTGCCCATGAGGCATGGTTCGCAAGTACCAAGTGATTCATAATCAAGTGATTCCAAAAGTCCATCAGTATGGAGTTTCTTCATGCGCTTTACACCAATATGACCCAAACGGCAGTGCCACAAATAAGTTGCACTATCATCATCAACTCTGCATCTTTTGGCTTCAATATTATGAATATGTGTATCACTACTATCGAGATTTAACAAAAATAGACCACTCTTTAAGGGTGCATGACCATAAAAGATATTACTTATATAAATAGAACAACCATTATTCTCATATTTAAATGAATAACCGTCTCGCATCAAACAAGATCCAGATATAATGTTCATGTTTAACGCTGGCACCAAATAACAATTATTTAGGTCTAAAACTAATCCCAAAGGTAGATGTAGAGGTAGCGTGCCGACGGCGATCACATCGACTTTGGAACCATTTCCCATGCGCATCGTCACCTCGTCCTTAGCCAATCTTCGCTTAATCCGTAGCCCCTATTTCGAGTTGCAAATATGAACAACAGAACCAGTATCAAATACCCAGGTGCTACTGCGAGCATTAGTTAAGTACACATCAATAACGTGTATATCAAATATACCTTTCACTTTGCCATCCTTCTTATCCGCCAAATACTTGGGGCAGTTCCGCTTCCAGTGACCAGTCCCTTTGCAGTAGAAGCACTCAGTCTCAGGCTTAGGTCCAGACTTGGGCTTCTTCACTTGAGCAGCAACTTGCTTGCTATTCTTCTTGAAGTTCCCCTTCTTCCCTTTACACTTCTTGAAACTAGTGGTCTTGTTGACCATCAACACTTGATGCTCCTTCTTGATTTCTACCTCCGCAGCTTTTAGCATCGCGAAGAGCTCGGGAATTGTCTTATCCATCCCTTGCATATTATAGTTCATCATGAAACTTTTGTAGCTTGGTGGTAGTGATTGAAGAACTCTGTCAATGACACTATCAACTGGAAGATTAACTCCCAGCTGAGTCAAGTGATTATGATACCCAGACATTTTGAGTATATGTTCACTGACAGAACTATTCTCCTCCATTTTACAGCTGTAGAACTTATTGGAGACTTCATATCTCTCAATCCGGGCATTTGCTTGAAATATTAACTTCAACTCCTGGAATATCTCATATGCGCCATGACGTTCAAAACGTCGTTGAAGTCCCGGTTCTAAGCCGTAAAGCATGGCACACTGAACTATCGAGTAGTCATCAGCTTTGCTCTGCCAGGCGTTCACAACGTCTGGCATTGCTCCTGCAGCGGGTCTTGCACCTAGCAGTGCTTCCAGGACGTAATTCTTCTGTGCAACAATGAGGATAATCCTCAAGTTACGGACCCAGTCCGTGTAGTTGCTACCATCATCTTTCAACTTAGCTTTCTCTAGGAACGCATTAAAATTCAAAGGAACAGTAACACGGGCCATTGATCTACATCAACATAGACATGCAAAATACTATCAGGTACTAAGTTCATGATAAATTAAAGTTCAATTAATCATATTACTTAAGAACTCCCACTTAGATAGACATCTCTCTAATCATCTAAGTGATCACGTGGTTCAAATCAACTAAACCATGTCCGATCATCACGTGAGATGGAGTAGTTTTCAATGGTGAACATCACTATGTTGATCATATCTACTATATGATTCACGCTCGACCTTTCGGTCTCAGTGTTTCGAGGCCATATCTGCATATGCTAGGCTCGTCAAGTTTAACCCGAGTATACTGCGTGTGCAAAACTGGCTTGCACCCGTTGTATGTGAACGTAGAGCTTATGACACCCGATCATCACGTGGTGTCTCGGCATGAGAACTGTCACAACGGTGCATACTCAGGAAAAACACTTATACCTTGAAATTTAGTGAGAGATCATCTTATAATGCTAAAGCCAAACTAAGCAAAATAAGATGCATAAAGGATAAACATCATATGCAATCAATATAAGTGATATGATATGGCCATCATCATCTTGTGCTTTTGATCTCCATCTCCAAAGCACCGTCATGATCACCATCGTCACCGGCTTGACACCTTGATCTCCATCGAAGCATCATTGTCGTCTCGCCAACTATTGCTATCACGACTATCACTACCGCTTAGTGATAAAGTAAAGCAATTACATGACGATTGCATTTCATACAATAAAGCGACAACCATAAGGCTCCTGCCAGTTGCCGATAACTGTTACAAAACATGTTCATCTCATACAACAATTTATATATCATCACGTCTTGATCATATCACATCACAACATACCCTTCAAAAACAAGTTAGACGTCCTCTACTTGTTGTTGCAAATTTTACGTGGCTGCTGCGGGCTTAGCAAGAACCGTTCTTACCTACGCATCAAAACCACAATGATTTTTCGTCAAGTGTGCTGTTTTAACCTTCAACAAGGACCAGGCGTAGTCACACTCGATTCAACTAAAGTTGGAGAAACAGACACCCACTAGCCACCTGTGTGCGAAGCACGTCGGTAGAACCAGTCTCGCGTAAGCGTACGCGTAATGTCGGTTTGAGCCGCTTCATCCAACAATACCGCCGAATCAAAGTATGACATGCTGGTAAGCAGTATGACTATTATCGCCCACAACTCTTTGTGTTCTACTCGTGCATATAACATCTACGCATAGACCTGGCTCTGATGCCATTGTTGGGGAACGCAGTATTTCAAAAAATTTCCTACGATCACGCAAGATCTATCTAGGAGATGCATATCAACGAGTGGGGAAAGTGTGTCCATGTACCCTCGTAGACCGAAAGCGAAAGCGTTAAGTAACACGGTTGATGTAGTCAAACGTCTTCGTGATCTAACCAATCAAGTACCGAACGCATGTCACCTCCGCTATCTGCACATGTTCAGCTCGGTGACGTCCCTCGTACTCTTGATCCAGCTGAAGCCGAGGGAGAGTTTCGTCAGCACGACGGCGTGGTGACGGTGATGATGAAGTTACCGGCGCAGGGCTTCGCCTAAGCACTGCAACGATATGACCGAGATGGAAATATGTGGAAGGGGACACCGCACACGGCTAAGACAACTGTTAATTTGTGTGTCTATGGGGTGCCCTCCTCCCTGTATATAAAGGAGTGGAGGAGGGGGAGGCCGGCCTCCTATGGCGCGCCCCAAGGGGGGGAATCCTACTCCTACTAGGAGTAGGTTCCCCCCTTTCCTAGTCCAACTAGGAGGGGGAAGGAAGGGAAGGGGGAGAGGAAGGAAAGGGGGGCTGGCATTTGTTGCTGCAATTACGCAAGTATAGTGTTGGCTGCTTAATTGAATTTCTTATATGCGGTATTGCTCGCAGTGGCAAGGACAGGCCTATGGCAGTTCGGGCTACAAGCCTAGTAACAGTGGTCTTCTGTTATTTCTTCTTACAAAATCACCCGTGTATCACTAAAGGTAGCTTAGCCTTAGGCGTAACCCGATGCTAGCTTTACTGGTTGCACGTGCATTGATTTTTATATAGTACTAATGCAATACAACTGAATTATTTTTATGGTTCCATAGAGACGCACGTGTATTTTATAAATTAAAACCCAAGTGAGCTGCTAGTTTTGAAACAACCTGTACAATGCCAGGTGCTTAGAGAGGTGTTTAGAAAAATAAACCTGGATTTTCTGAAGCACCGATGACTATTTCTATAGGACATACGCCTAATTAAGCGTCTATCATGTACAGGATAAGCACCGGTGCTTAAGGAATGTCTGGTTTATTTTTTCAAGCACATCTCTTAAACACCTTGCATTGCACAAGATAAGAAACCAGTGGACAGCTACTATTTTTTATAAGAAAAATCATGGACAAAGATGAAACTAGGGCTGCTACCCTTTTCTAGTCTACTACTCCATCCGTTTCTAAATATAAGTCTTTCTAAAGATTGTACTAAGGATTACATATGGAGCAAAATGAGTGAATCTACACTCTAAAGTACTCCGTCCGTCCTATAATGTAAGACGCTTTTTAACACTAGGACGGAGGGAGTACGTCTATATACATCCGTATGTAGCTCGCATTGAAATCTTTAAAAAGACTTATATTTAGGAACGGAGGGAGTAGAAAGGAGAAAGAAAGTGGAGGCGGCTAACCTCTGATGCGGTGCTTGATCTTGACTTGCAATCGTTCATTTTCTGTCTTTGGAGCGTCACTTAAGAGAAACGACAAATGGTTTGAATATTCATAAGTTAATGATGATGCACATATCTTGACACTATTAAAAACGCTTAGGTGGGTCATATTAGTAGAGGGTATAATCTAAACTCCGCACTTTGTATTTTCTGTGGCAAGTGGAAATAGCGGCCTGCCACTGCTTTTTTTTTTGAGCAACTGCTAGCGGTGGGCGCAGCTAAAGGTTCGTGACTGGTTTTATGGATCCAGGTTTGCTGTGGGCCAACACTACTTAGTGCCGACAAAAGCCGAGGGCCCATCATTGGTAGATCTACGACCAGTGGCTGATGTTGCCTCGCGACTGTAAATATGTCCTTTTGATTTGGTCCATGCTATCCGTGGGAAGAGGTACTCTAGTGGCGGCAAAATTCCGTTTTTGACCCTTTTGATGTATAAAATCGGGATCTGACTCCGGTATGAATTTTATTTTTTGAGATTTGACCATTTTTGCTACCGCCGGATGCCCTGGTGGTAGCGACCTACAGGCTACCGCCGTCCCTCCTGGCGGTAGGTTCCGTTGACGGCCGTCTGGCCGTTAATGGGCGCTGACCTGGCAAAGGGTTCTACCGCCGCAGACCCTGGCGGTAGGCTCCAACACCCTACCGCCGAGGTCTCTGGCGGTAGGGTCCTGGAGGATAAGGTTTGTGGGGCCCACTCACCACCCACCCACTCCACTCATCTTCTTCCCCGAGCTCTCGCTCTCTCCCCCTCTTCTCCCCCACCCAAGCACCCACTAGATCCCCCTCCATTGCTTGAGATTTGTCCGGTGGATCGTGGGCATTTGCATCACCTAAGGTACCTCTCCCATCCCCCCTTTATTTGGTCGGTTCAAATCATCTACTTTTGTTGGAATCAACTAGTTTTGCAACCCCTAGTTCTTCCTCTAGTTTTGCATTTATGGTTGACCTAAGTAATTTGTGTCACTCCTTGTTGTGGCAAGCTAGCTTAAGTGTTAGGGTTAGGGTTAGTGATATGATTAAGGTTTACTAGTTGTTTGATTCAAATCATATATTTTAGATAGTTCATCCATATGAAATGGCCGGTCCATGGATGACTCAATTTTGTTCCATTGTTTTTAGATGGATAAACTAGTGAATGTGCATTATTTGGACAAGGCGGCTTTCATGGATGGAAATGCCGACGAAGAGGGGGAGGCCATGGTTTTTGACACAAGCCCGAGCTATGATGATATTGTCGTGAAAGTGAGAAGCATCCTCAATTGGATTAACCCAAGTGATGGTGTGAAGCTTATTGGGCGATATGATGTGGGAGTGGGAGTAAAATCCCGATTAAAGAGTATGCCCATCACCTCTCAATTGCATTGGGATGTGTATAAGGAGAATTTGAGGGATCACAAGACAAGTCACTTGAGTTATTTGCCACAAAGGTTGAAGTTCCTCGGCCTCTACTCGACTTGAACCGGAATGTGTCCTCCCCAATACATGTTGTTGTGGTGGTGTATGACCACAATGCGGCTAGCCAACCACCAAGTAGCCAACCAAATGAAGAGGACATCAATGCTAGAACCATAGTTCTTCTAGGTGATGATCATGTTGGAGATGAGGCCGTTGCTCATGTTGATGAACATGCAAATGTTCATGTTGATGAAGATGCCATTGCTCATGTTGATGGAGAAGCTATTGCTCAAGATGATGTGTATGCGGAACAAGAAGAGATTCATTACAATCCCATTGGTGACTTGGATGTCATTGTGCATCAACAAGACATGGACCGTAACCTCCCTTATAGCCGTATGTGTAGGTATGAGTCGGATGATGAGGGTCCATCGGAAGAATTGGATGAGGATGGATTCACGCCGCAAGAAAATCAAATTTACAAGATGGTCAATGGCAAGGAAAGAGGACCCTCTTTGTTTCATGATCTTAGTCTTGCCGACAAGGCTGTTGTTGATGGTGGTATGAGGTTGGGCTTGGTCGAACCATCACCTTGCCCGAGGATGGGTGATCCAAGGCCACCGGGTGAGGATGAGAATGCTCATTTAAAGAAAGGGATCATGTTTGGTTGTTTGCAAGAGTTCAAGATATGGTTGAATGACTACGCCATTCGGAGCCATAAGTCGTTCGTTGTTGGTCATTCCAACCAAAAATTGCGCTACACCATCAAATGTGACAAAGAAGGTTGTCCATGGAAGGTTCGTGGAAGAAAGATAAAGGAAACCGGGCAATGGGAGTGGAAGAGTTGTGTGGCCACCCACGAGTGCATACCGCCGGAGAAAGTGGACCGAAGCAAGGGACACTGCCAACTCACGTCCGAGTATCTAGGCTACAAATTGTTGAATGAGATATCCCATGATCCAACCTTGAAGGTGAAGTTCCTCATGAGTTCGGTCTTTGAACGATTCGGGTACCCAGTCAAGTATGGAAAGGTGTGGATGTCCAAGGCAAACGCTATAATGATGTTGCATGGTGATTATGTCGCCGCGTACAATATTCATCCGAGAATGTTCGGAGCCATTGCTCATCGGAACCCGGGCATGCGCCATACGGTCGATTCAATCGGGGGAGTGTTTCATCGAGCTTTTTGGAGCTTTGGGCAATGCATCGATGCATTTAGGCATCGCCGCCCCGTCTTGTCAATTGATGGCACGTTCTTGACCGAAAAGTACAAGGGCACGTTGATGGTAGCAATGGCCCACTCGTCCAATGACAATGTGTTGCCGGTGGCATTTGCGTTGGTGCCTTCCGAGCACGATGATAATTGGGAGTGGTTTATGGATCATGTGAGGACGAAGGTGATTGACCCCAAAAGAGAGGTGTGCATCATATCGGATCGCCATCATGGGATTCTCAAAGCAATAGAAGTTGACATTCCAGGCTATCCAAAGCTCCAACACTGTTGGTGCATGAGGCATTTCGTGGCAAACTTTTACCGTGCATGCAAGAGTAAGGAGTTTTGCAAAGATCTTACCCATGTTTGTGTGGCATTCAACAACAACACATTCCAAAGCCGCTATGATAAACTATTCAAGGCGTTGGAGAAGAACAAAGGAGGGAGAGAATTCTTTACAAGGCATCTTCCAGAGAAGCATAAGTGGTTACGTGCTTACGACGAAGGAGGTTTCCGATACGGAGACATGACATGTAACATGGTGGAATGCTTCAACAATGTGCTCAAGGGTGTTCGTTCCTTGCCGGTAACTGCAATAGTGAAATATACCTTCTTCAAGCTCAACGAGTATTTTCTGAGGCATTCGGAAGTGACGGCCAATGGATAGATGAGAAAATGGAATTTCCCTTCAAAGTTGAGGGTTGGTTGAAGCATCAAGCGCGCAAGTCTTGGTGTCAACAAATCATTAGTTTCAATAAAAAGAACAAATCTATCAAGTCGATGAGCCGGGTGGCACAACAAGGGACGGCATGACGTACGGTGGAGTAGCGTATGAGGTGCGCCTCAAGACCTGGTGGTGTCAGTGCGAGAGACCTCACAAGTATCATTGGCCTTGCTCGCATGTGATGACCGCCGCAAGGTTCAGAAACTTGAACGTATCTGATGGTACCACCGTGCGGTTGCATGAGTTCACATTGGAACGAACGAGGTTGACATGGGCTCCTAGGTTTCATCCCTTCCACGACTAGTCACAGTGGCCTGAGTATGATGGGCCACACATCGTCCCTGACCCCGAACTCATGGTGCCTACAAAGGGAAGAAGAAGAAAGAAGAGGTTTAGGGGTGGCATGGATGATCTAGCTGGATACACCGGAATGAAACAATTTGGTAGCGGCCATTTCATGGAGGCACCGGACATCAACAGTTGTGGTCAATGTGACGAGCCGGGACACAATGTTAGGAAATGCACCAAAAAGCCACGGACCGATGCCAACACTCCGGATCCCACTAGTCAAACGGGTGCCCGCAGAGGAGGTACCGGTGGCACACGAGGAGGTAGGAGTGGTGCGCGTGGAGGACGGACGAATCTTGGCGGTAGTGGACGAGGAGACACTATAAGAGGGTGGGGGAGACGATCGACTCTTAGAGGAGCCGGTGGCCGTGGTCGTAGGACGATAAGGGTTGATAGAGGAAGGCCTATTGACATCTTGCTTAACCCGGATGGTTGAAATAATGTGAACGGTACTTAAATTTATTGGCTTAATTCGGTCTTGTTATTTTGTTTTTCTTGCATATATACATGTTATTTTACTTTACTAACAACCAATTTTTTCTTTATATGCATGGCTTCTTCCGGTTCCATGACGAGGCCCCCGTGTGCTAACCGCGAGGACATGCCGGACAAGTGGATAGACGCCGAGTTGGATACGTTGAAGGACAAAGATATGAGAACTCCATCATGTTGGTGTGGAGATGTTTGCAAGTTAAGGTATCCACCGACCGCAAGAAATCATGGACGGAAGGATGAAGATATTTTGTTTGTCCCAACTATGCCTATGATCGTCCTCGTCCAGCTCACGCCTATGATGTGCCACCGGTAAGGTGATGAAGTTCAAAGAGTATTCAACCGTTGCTACACCTTGAACCTATCTTACTAATGACCACATTTGTTCTTTATTCGTACGTAGTCGCCGCCTCCACTTTGTAAGTACTTCACATGGATAGATCAAGACGTGCCAGAAGATGTTAAGAACGATCAACATCGAGATTGTCTAAGGAGGCAGCGGTTGTTTGAAGAAGAATTTCAGAGAGGCTTGGATGAAGAGCATCGTGAACAGGAGAAGATGGAGCGAAAGCAGCGTGAGGAGGAGAAGGCACGCAAGGAGAAGATTGCTCGTCAAGAGGAGAGAGCAAGAAAGCTTGCAAGGGCTCATGAAGCCCAAGAGGAGGATGAGGCACGCGACAAGAAAGGAAAATGGCCTCCTGTGACCCAATAAGGCCTTCATTTCAAAAAACTAGTCATGAACTACCCCTTCTGTTGAGGATATAGACCTTGGAGTCACCCGCCAGGAGGGCCGGGTTACTCTAAGGGTCATTGCCAGAAGCCCGGAGCTAAGTTTCAAGATGATGGGCCAGAGATGGGCTGAGACCCGTATATGGCTTAAAGCCCGATGTTACAATCATTGTTATAGTAGGCTTGTAGTGTAAGGCAAGTATTGTTCAGAGTCCGAGCCGGACGCTCTTATGAGCCGGCCGGGACTCTAAGGGCTGCTGGGCGTCAGCCTCCCTATATAAAGGGAGGACCCGGTAGCGGTTTGAGGGCGACAACAATCTCATCGAGAACCGGGCATAGCTGTTTAGCTCCCTGGCGATCGTAACCCTAATCAATAACACCACGAACTGGACGTAGGCTTTTACCTTCACCGTAAGGGGCCGAACCAGTATAAACCCTCGTGTTCCTTGTCCCGCATAACCCCTTCAAGCTTCCTAGTTGCGATGGCTCCACGACTAAGTCCTAGCTCAAGGACATTTGCCGTGACAATTCCACGACAGTTGGCGCCCACCGTGGGGTCGGCGCACGGTGGATTTGAGTTCTTGAAGGGCAGCTTCGAAGGGCTCAAGGGATATGCCGTAGGCCGGATGACCAAGAGTCGTCGCGGCAAGCTCTACATCGACGACGAGGACTGGGGCCCCGACGCCGGCTCAATTGAGTACGGGTACCGGGTCCCCTTTGGCGGAATTCATGTCTTCATTGGCAAGATTGGTGAGCCGGGCCCCGAGCCGGATCTCTGCGCCGATCTCATCGAAACGGCTCAGCGCGCACGACCCGCCCGGGCCCGGCCTGCCTTAAGGCGCGCTTTTGTGGGATGCATCCATGGAGGACCCTCTGATCCATCCGGGTCTGGTGATGAGGCGGCCGCCGGCTCTGACGGCGAGTCGGCCACTGATGAATCGAACTCGTTGTACCAACTTCAAGAGGGCAGGTTCATGGGCTGTTCCGACGGCGACAGTATTACGGACCTTTTTGAACCGCCAAGTCAGGTTGGAGTTTTTATGGCCGGTGTGCAGCCTGTTCAGAACCCCACTGCCGGATCGGGAAACCCGGTGCCTTCCCCGGCTCAGGTGCTGATGGATCTCACGGACAAGATGACAGACCTGTTAACTGCCACGGTTGACCCGGCAGATCAAGCTCAGCATGATGCGGAGGTGGCACAGTTAAAATTGGATCTGATAAAAGCTAAAGAGGATCTTGCAGCGTAAGGGATCAGGTTGGCTGCGGAGCGGGCGGCTCTCGACGCCCGGACTCAGCTGATTCAGGCGCAGTCCTTCCAACTCACGATGCATCAGAACGCGGCCAATGAGGTCATGAGAAGGAGGCATCAGAAGGCCCAATCTCGACTCCCACCGGTGTACGATCCACGCAATCTCTTCAACACGCCGGGTGCAGGGTCTAGTAACCCGCCAGGGGTCATTGCGCCCGGGTCGGGACCCCTTATTCAGCCACAGGTGATGGGGCCTCCCCAGGTGCCCCCTCCCCCGCCTCAGTATGTGCCAATACCCCCGGGTCATTATGATAACCCGCTGGAGAACATGGTGGCGGCGGCAGCACGACTGGCGGCTCTCCCCGTGGACGGCGACTCTCCTGCGGCCATCGAAACCCGCCGGGTCAGGGAACTCCTGCAGACGGCTCTGGCACAGCAAGAGGCATACTCCTACAGCCGGGACAGGATCCACTCAACTCCTCGCCCAGGCCAGAGCCCGAGTTACAGCCGGCACATGGTCTCACCAACCGGCTCAAGTAATGTCCGACGCCATGACCCGCCCCCTGGCCATGGCCCGGCTCATATTGGAGCCTTCTACGTAGTAGACCAAGCACGGCAAGAGGCGGAGCAGGCGCCGCAAGTAACGGCTTACCAGACCCCCCCGGCTTATCCGACGGCATCCGTTGATGTGGGTATTTCTACCAGGACCGGGGGTGTCCCTTGTTTGGTGCCAGCCATCCGCAATGAACGTCTACCTAAGGACTTCAAGGGCCCTCGGAAGGTGCCTAACTATACAGCAGACTTACAGCCTGCAGCCTGGATTGAGAGTTATGAGATGGCTATGGAATTGCTGGAGGTCAGTGAGGCGGCCATGGCCAAATATTTCACCATGATGTTAGATGGAACTGCCCGTACGTGGTTGAAAGGGATGCCACCGAACTCCATTGGGTCTTGGGCTGAGCTGAAAGCCCGGTTCATTCAAAACTTCAAAGATACCTGTAGGCAGTCTATGTCAATTGTGGATTTGACTAACTGTAAGCAGCAGGAGGGTGAATCCACGACCCATTGGGTTCGCCGGGTCAAGGAGATCATACATTCATCGGATAAGATGGATGCCGGCTCTGCAGTCTTAATGTTGGAACAAAACTGTCGTTTTGTGCCCCTAAAGATGAAACTTGGGCGGCTTAAACGGGACTGCACTGATATGGGTACACTAATGGCGGCTCTTGTCAAGTACGCCGATTCTGATGGTACCAAGGATCCCCCTTCAGACGATGAAAGGACAGGGAAGGGAAAGAAGAACGGCAATGGCAAGGGTCCTCAGTTTAACCCGGGGAACCAAGGAGGAGGCAAGCGCAAGGCCGATGGCAGCCTAGAGTTTGTGGCCAACACCGACTCTCAAGGTAATAACCAGCGACGCAAGGGGAGGCCCCCTCCCCGAGGCGGCGGGTCAGGACCTTCTCTGGAGCAGCTGTTGAACGAACCTTGTCCGAGACACGGCTCTAGAGAGAAGCCAGCGACTCATCTGTGGAAGGATTGTGCTATCATGAAGGCCTTTAAAAACTACAATGGTCTGGGTGGCGGCTCAGGCGCCGGCGGCTTTCATGGCCCGGGCGGCGGTTCAAATTCCGGTCCTCAGAACGGTCAAGGGGGCTTTAATCAACAGTCTGGTCAGGGTCATCAATAGCAGCAGGGGGGTTATCAGACCAACCCGAAGCAGCTTAGCGGTGGATAGTATCACGTGTTCACCACTAGCTTGTGCAAACGAGACGAGAAGCTTCACAGGAGGGCGGTTAATGCTGTTGAGCCGGCGGTTCCACGCTACTTACGGTGGTCTGAGCAGCCCATAGTGTGGAGTAGGGAGGATCACCCCCCCGGGTGGATAACCCGGGCCACCTGGCCTTAGTGGTGGCTCCTCAGGTGGGAGGTTATAAGTTCACAAAAGTACTCATGGATGGAGGCAGCAGCATCAACATCCTCTATTATGAGACTTTCCGTCGTATGGGGCTAGTCGATAAGAACCTCAGCCAGTGAAATACTATCTTCCATGGTGTGGTACCTGGTAAGTCGGCTTATCCAGTTGGCAAGATCGAACTGGAAGTGGCTTTTGGGGATGAGAACAACTACAGGGTGGAGAAGTTGACCTTTGAGGTGGTCAAGATAAGAAGTCCATATCACGCTATATTTGGACGGCCGGCTTACGCCAAGTTCATGGCACGGCCGTGTTATGTGTACTTACAGCTCAAGATGCCGGGTCACAACGGGACCATTACGGTTCACGGCAGCCGGAAAGTGGCTCTGGAGTGTGAGGAAGGTGACGCAGCTTATGCAGAGTCTGTTTGTGCCACAGAAGAGTTGAAATTTTATAAAGACAATGTTGACCCAACAGATATGACCTCTCTGAAAAAGCCAACCACAGAGAATGAACCAGCAATGAAATTTAAATCAGCTGATGAGACTAAACTTGTTGATTTTGTTCCAGGTGACTCGTCTCAGCAGTTTAGCATCAGTGCAAATCTGGACCCGAAATAGGAAAGCGCGCTCATCGAGTTCATCCGTGAGAATAGGGACATCTTCGCGTGGAAACCTTCTGACATGCCAGGTGTACCTAGAGAACTCGCTGAGCACACTCTCAATATTGATCCAAAATTTAAGCCGGTCAGACAGTTCCTTCGACGGTTTAACGAAGAGAGGCGGAAAGCTATCGGCGAAGAAGTGGCCCGGCTCTTGGCGGCCGGGTTCATTGTTGAGGTTTTTCACCCGGAGTGGTTGGCTAACCCGGTGCTCGTACTCAAGAAGAACGGCACCTGGCGGATGTGTGTGGACTACACGGACTTGAACAAGGCGTGCCCGGCTGATCCTTTTGCTCTCCCCCGTATTGATCAAATCATTGATGCTACGGCAGGTTGTGCACGCTTAAGTTTCTTGGATGCCTATTCCGGGTATCATCAGATTAAGATGGCAGTTAAGGACCAGGAGAAGACGGCGTTCATCACTCCCTTTGGAGCCTTCTGCTATGTGTCTATGCCTTTTGGACTCAAGTGTGCGCAGGCGACTTACTAGCGTTGTGTGCAGAATTGTCTTCATAAACAGATCGGGCGCAATGTTCACGCCTACGTGGATGATATTGTGGTTAAATCCATCAAGGAGGAAACCCTGATAGATGACTTAAGGGAAACCTTCGATAATCTCCGGGTCTACAAGATGATGCTTAACCCGGCCACGTGTGTTTTTGGTGTTCCTGCAGGCAAACTATTGGGCTTCTTGGTTTCTGACAGAGGCATTGAGGCTAACCCGGAGAAGATCAAGGCTATCACCTCCCTGGCTAAGCCGGCATGTATAAATGACGTTCAGCGTTTGGCGGGTCGCATCGCTGCTTTAAGCCGGTTTATAAGCCGTTTGGGTGAGAAGGCTATGCCCCTATATCAGTTGATGAAGAAGACTGATAACTTTATCTGGAATGATGCAGCCAATACCGCTTTCGAGGATTTGAAACAGCAACTGGCAGAGCCCCTCGTCCTTGCTGCTCCGGTTGATAAGGAGCCCTTGCTACTATATGTAGCGGCAAATGCACGAGCCGTCAGCGTGGCTATTGTAGTGGAGCGCAAGGAGGCGGGTAAGGAGCATCCGGTTCAGCGGCCGGTGTATTATGTTAGCGAGGTGCTCATTGAGTCCAAGCAGCGGTACCCGCATTGGCGGAAGCTCGTATACGGTGTGTTCATGGCAAGCCGGAAGCTCAAACATTATTTTCAGGGTCATCCCATCACTGTGGTCAGTTCTGCCCCCCTTGGTGATATTATCCAGAACAGAGAGGCTACAGGGAGAATCGCTAAGTGGGCTATAGAACTTGGACCTCATGGCCTCAAATATGTGCCACGCACTGCTGTTAAATCTCAGGCTTTGGTGGATTTCATCAATGATTGGACGGAGTCTCAAGTGCCTGAGCAAAAGCCGGATAACACTTATTGGACTATCCACTTCGACGGGTCCAGACAGTTGGCGGGCTCGGGGGCTGGTGTTGTATTGGCTTCCCCAAAAGGTGACAAGTTCCATTACGTGCTACGGTTGATGTTTCCTTGCACTAACAATGCGGCTGAATACGAAGCATTGCTCCACGGTCTTCGGGTGGCTAAGGAGATGAGCTTAAGCCGAGTAAGGTGCTTTGGGGACTCAGATTTGGTGGCTCAACAAGTGTCAGTCACCTGGGATTCTAAGGATCCTCTCATGGAGGCTTATCGTCGCGAGGTTGATGCTATTGCTGGGCATTTTCAGGGATACCAAGTGGAGCACATTGATCGCAGGAAAAACGAGGCGGCTGATGCTTTAAGCCGGTTAGGCTCTCAGCGAAAGCCGGTGCCGCCTAACACTTTCTTGGATGTCTTGTATAACCCCTCGGTTAAGTTGCCTACAGAAGAGGACTTGGCTATCCCTGACCCGGAGGCACGACTGGTGGCGGCTCTTCATGTCATACCAGACTGGACAATGCCATATTTGGCTTATATAACCCGGGGAGAGTTGCCTGAGGATGAAACTCTGGCCAGGCAAGTAACCCGGCGGGCTAAGTCAATGGTTGTCATTGATGGCGAGTTACATCATTGCAGTGTTTCAGGGGCGTTTCAGCATTGTATCTCCCCTGAGGAAGGTCAAGAGATCTTGCGCGAGATCCATGAGGGGGATTGTGGCCATCATGCCGGTTCAAAATCTCTTGTAGCCAAGGCTTTCCGTCATGGTTTTTATTGGCTGACGGCTCACGCTGACGCAGAGGACTTGGTCAGTAAGTGCGATGGTTGCCAAAGGTTCTCACGACGGGCTCATGTGCCGGCTCAGGAGTTGAGGATGATCCCAATCACTTGGCCCTTTGCGGTTTGGGGGCTTGATATGGTTGGGCCTTTTAAACGATCCAAGGATAAGAAGACCCACCTCTTGGTGGCCGTTGACAAATTCACGAAGTGGGTGGAGGCTGAGCCAGTTAGCAAGTGCGATGCAGCCACGGCGGTTCAATTTATGAAAAAGGTGATTTTCCGCTTTGGCTTTCCGCACAGCATCATAACTGACAATGGCACCAATTTATCCAAGGGCGCTATGGAAGAATTTTGTCAACGGGAGCATATCCTACTTGATGTTTCCTCAGTGGCTCATCCCCAATCCAATGGTCAAGCTGAGAGAGCTAACCAGGAGATTCTGAAGGGCATCAAACCCCGGCTTTTGGTCCCTTTGCAACGGACGCCGGGTTGTTGGGTGGAGGAGCTGCCCTCCGTCTTATGGAGCATCAACACTACTCCTAACAGGTCTACTGGCTTCATGCCTTTCTTCATGGTTTATGGAGCAGAAGCAGTCCTCCCCAGCGACATTCATCACGATTCGCCTCGCGTGGCGGCTTATGTTGAGACGGATAATGAACAGGCGCGCCAAGATGCTCTGGACTTGTTGGACGAACAACGTGATGTGGCGGCAGCCCGTTCAGCGATTTACCAACAAGACCTGCGCCGTTATCATAGCCGCCGGGTCAAATCCCGGGTCTTCCAGGAAGGTGACCTTGTGCTCCGGCTCATCCAGGATCAAACTGATGCACACAAGTTATCCCCACCTTGGGAAGGGCCCTTTGTGGTCAGTAAGAACTTGCACAACAGGTCATATTATCTCATTGATATTCGGGAACATAAGGATTCGCGTAAATCTGAGGAGGAGACCCGTCGGCCATGGAATATAGCTCAGCTTCGGCCTTACTACACTTGAGCTGCCGGCTCTCGTGGTGTACATATTTATCTCAGACATGTATATATTATGATAAGCAATAAAGCAGGACCTCTGTCCTTTTTCTCCTCCAATTATGTGTGTGGCATTTTTTACATACTAATTTGAAAGGAGGATCCGGCTTATGATCGTATTCGAGTCTAGCCGTAAGCAGTAAGGTCACTTGGGGGCTTCCTGTTCAAACATGGGTCGTATTCGAACCGAAGAGAACATAGCTGTCGATACCCATTTGATTGGCAAAGTACCAAGCTCATTGGGAGGTTGCCTTTGGTCATATTTGAATCATAGTGTAACCCCTCTGAGAACCGACGTGGATCGTATTCGAATCAGCGTCGTTAAACAATTTTCAAAGTCACTTGGGGGCTTCCTGTTCAAACATGGGTCGTATTCGAACCAAAGAGAACATAGCTGTCAATACCCTTTTGATTGGCATCGCCACACCCACTGGGGGCTATATGATCGCATCCGAATCTTAGCTTAACCCCTTTGGACCGGGTTTCTGGTCGTATTCGAACCGGAAGCCCCAAGTTTTTATATTTTATCACAAGTCTACTCTGATCGTGTCAAAGTATGTACTGCCGGGTCTCCCTTGCCGGCTTAATTTTGGTTTATTTTGTTCGTTGAACATCATGGATGTCATCAAGACAGGTAAATTCGAGTTAAGGTACCAACCAAGCTACCTGGGTTATTTAAACCAGAGGTATGCTTACAGGCCGTTGAGTGTGTTATCATGGCTATGTTCAGAGTATAGTTAATGACCAGTCTTTTTTGGTTCGTATTCCGGGTTATCCATTTCAAACACCTGATTCTCAGGGCGGTAAGCCGCCTTGGGACTTGTGATTTGCCTTTCTATGCAGACACTGGAAGGTACTTTTTAAGGTTGAGAAGGACAAAGGCGTAATTATGACCCGGAGGAGCACCAAAAGAATAACTTCAAGGGGTTTCAGCATTCATTACGTGCACGATGGCACGGCAGAGATAAATTGTTGCACTTATTCTATTACAAAAATCCTTCAAAGACTCAAGGGTGGAGCGTTGTTCGGTGAACCGCCAGCCGCTTTATGGCGCCTGCTGAGTTGAGGTCCCCGGCTCGTCTTCTGCTCCGGCTGATCCCAAGACCTCGAAGGTTGACGACTTCCAGTCGATGCCGCTGAGAGCTTCGAACTGGGCCTCTTCGTCAATTAACCTGGCCGGGTCAATCTCGGGGGCGAAGGTGTGCTGGCGAGCCGGAGGAATCAGACTGAGAGCTTCATAACGAGGGGTTGGAATCCTCTGATTCTCCGCGTTGTACCCCGGCTGATACTTGGTTAGGTCGGTGTCGTTCCCGATGATGGTGGCCACCGGGCGTACAGCCTTCACGCATGCCGCGAAGTCCTTCTGGTCGAAGGCGGAGCCGTCTTCCTTCAGGCTTGGGTAACCCAAGCCGATGTCTGCCGGGTCTAGCTCCGGCAGGAATGCTTTGGCCCGGCTCAGCGCGGCAATTGCTCCGGATCTTGCGGAGGCTCGGCGTAGCTCCTGGATCCGCTGTGGCAGAACAGCGAGCCGGCGCAGGACATCGGCCAGATGGGTTGGCACCTCGTTGGATAGGGCCACCACAGCTAAGGCGCGCTGTGACCCGGTGTAGAGTTGTTCCACCAGGGTGTACACGGCCTTTAACTTGGTGACCACGCTCTGGTTGAGGTTGGCACTCCTGGGACCTGTTTAATAAAGGTCAGATAAGCCGGTGACAAGGATGAATCATAACATATACAGACTTGATGAAAGCCGGCGAGGCGACTTACCGAAGATAGCGGCCACCATTTGGGAAACCTGGCGCTTTAGGCCGGAGAGCTCAGCGGTCTTCTCAGTGAGGGCCTTCTCCGCCTGTTCTGCCCGGGTCACCAGTGCGGTTTTCTCCTCAGCCCAGGCCTTCCGCTCAGCATCGAATTCGGTCTTCAGTTTCTCCTGAGCGGCGATGCTGGAGACAAACTTGGCGTTGGCCTTCCGGGTCTCCATCTCTTGTGTCTTTAGCCGGCTCTTGAGATCCGCAAGGTCCGACTCAAATTTCTTGCCAGCAGCCTGCATATATTTCCGGGTTATTAACAGTCATTGTATAAGTCCCAAGCACTTTCCAAGCAAAGACACTTGGCACTTGGGGGCTAATGCATATTGAACGTCTCCATCTATGTACTGCCGGTTCAGTTAAGTAAGCCAGAATCTAAGTCTGCAACATATTCAAGTATAAGTTATAGACTTGGGGGCTAGCATGACAAGGATCACTATGAAGAAAGTAAGAAGACAGCAGAAGGTTACCTCAGATTTTTGTTGGATCTGGTTGACCATGGCGATCTCGGCGTCCCGGCTCTTGTGAACTTGGCTGATGTAGCCTGAGACAAGCTCTCCAATGCTTAAGTCGGTGTAGCTGGAGAGATCCAGATTCACCCGGTGGGGTTGCAGCAACTCCCCCTTCGCGGAGCATTTGGCCAGCGCGGTCGGCCTCCCCGGCTCAACATACTCCGTCCGGGTAATTACCACGTCCGGGTCGTTAGCTGGTGGGGCTGAGCCGGAGGCCTCCGGGTTAACTGATGCTTCGGTCGTTGTCTTGGTGGTCGGGGCAGGGGCTTCAGGCGCCGTGTCCATGGGAATGGTGGCTTCGGGGGCGGAGGCGGCTGGCGGCTCTTGAGCTGACGTCTCCGGCTCAGGCAAGTCTGGCACTCCGGCTGACCTGGTCTTCTTTGCTCTTTTGGTGAGCTTTGCCTGGGCACTGAAAAGACAGAAGTGTTAGGTATACAAAGAGTAAGTACAGACAGATAATGTAAGGAGATTGTTATTACCCGGGTGCAGTTTTGAAGGCCGGCAGACTTGACTGCATGGAGTCACCCGAAGAGGGGGAGGTCTCCTGGTAATTGGAGTCAGAAGAGTTGAGTGGCTGACGGATGACACCCGCCAACGGATGAAAAGGGTACAGGTGAGAAAAAACCTCAGTACGGCGCTTCCTTGTTGCGTCGGGTAACCCGGCGGAGAGGTCGGTGTCCTTGCGGGCCCGGGTGTGACGCCGGCTTTCATGGACCTGTTGCTTCAAAAGAAATTGAGGGTCTTGATGAGCTAATGGATGAGAAAAGCTTACTTTCCGTGTTACTCTTCGGACTTTCAGCTGCGGCAAAGGCTCCGAGTCGGAGGAAAGTGATGTTACCTCTTCAATCACCGGGTTACTGGCGCCGGTGTCATCCTGTCAGTAAGCAAAATGTTGATAAGGCGGACAGCAGCAAACGACAAATATGGCAAGAGTTTAAAAGGTTTAAGGGTTACCTCTGACTCGGAGCTGCCGCTTAATTGCAGCAGCTCCGAAGCAGTGGGTCTGCTTCCCTTTTTACGAGGGGCGGCTTTCTTGGCGGCTTTCTTCGCCTTCCTCGCCTTCTTGGCCGCCTCATGGTCATACTTGACCCGCCAGAACTTGTCATCAGCCTGAGAAATACAGTAATGAACTCTTAAAATGGTTTAGAGCAAGGTGACATGTAAAAGAAGTGGAAAGGTTAAAGTCAGCGGCTTACCGCTGGGGCTGGATTGGTCTTGCAGAACGGGGCTAGCCCGGTTCTTCCACGGTCTGCCAGGCTCTCGTTTAAGAGAGCCTTGGTTTCTTCTTCGGCAACGTCTTCTGGAAGATCATTGCGACTGTGCCTCTGCGGGTCATCCTTTCGCCTGGTGTACTCACACATTAAGCCGGGGCGGCGGCTTAATGGGATCACCCGCCATGAGATCCAGACCCGGACTAGATCAATTCCGTTTAGACCGTTGCCTAGCAGGGCCTTGATCTTGTTGATCGTTGGAAGCAGGGGCTGGCGTTCCGCGGCAGTCAATTTGTCGGATAGTGGATGAGTCGGCTCCAGGCGCGTTGGGCGAAAGCCGGGCAGCGGATTCTCGTTAGCCGGGGATGTATCTTGGCAGTAGAACCAAGTCATATTCCAGTCCTTAGGGTGGCTCAGCGGCTCTGCATAAGGGAACAGACAGTCCCTACGTCGCTGGATGGAGATGCCGCCTAACTCTAGACTTGGCCCGTTGGCGCACTCATTTTGGCGGTTCAAATAAAACAGCTCTCTGAAGAGCAGCAGACTCGGCTCTTCTCCAAGATATACTTCACAAAAGACTTGGAAGTTGCAGATGTTGGATATGGAATTGGGTCCTATATCCTGAGGGCGGAGGTCAAAGAATTTGAGCACGTCCCGGAAGAATTTTGAGCCGGGCGGTGCGAAGCCCCGGCTCATATGGTCCGCAAAGATCACTACCCCGTCCCTCGGCTGTGGTCTTTCTTCTGACGGGTTAGGGGCACGGTAGGACATCACTTCCTTCTTGGGAAGATATCCGGACTTAACGAAGTTGGCCAGGGTCTCGTCAGTGACGTTGGATCTCATCCAGTTGCAAGTGATAGGAGCCTTGGGAGGCATGGTGAAGGTTGGTGGTCTATAATAAAGAGAAAAGTATCCGGGTCAATTATAAGCCAGGGATCTATTGTTCAAACTAAGGTGGCGGCTTATGAAGGGGACTAATGATATGTATTCAGATATGGTGGGTTATCTAAGCCGTAGGAGCGTTCAGAATGAGTTGGTCATCTACGGATTACTACAGTTAAGCCGGAAGAGTTTACAGAGCATGGTTCTCCTTAAACCGGAAAGTTCTACGGCGCGTGTTTTCTTTAAGCCGGACATGTAAGCCGCCGAGATTCAATGGTTGCAGTTTTTACTAAGTGTGGTAAAACAGGTTTCACATACTACCGTAACTTTTTTGGATCAAAATAGTCGGAGCAGAGAAAATTTTCTAGACCTAAAAAACAGAGGCAGGAGAAGTTCTTGAGGTTGAACACAGTTCTTATGCAGTAAAAAGAGGATTTCTTGCAGATGAAATGGGTCTCAAACATCTACCGCAGTGGTTCTACGCAAGGTTAAAGATCAACCAACTACAGTGGCGACAAGGATTACCGAGTTTGTGGGCAATGGTGACGAACACGAAGAACTGAAGGAACCCTACCACAGATCTGTTCTAGCAAGGCAGAGAAGACTCACCGGAGTTGAGGAAGAGCGGAAGTCGCCGTCGTTGTCTGGTCCGAGTCAGGGTGATGCAGCGGCCGGGTTGATGAAGATCAGGGGCGCGACGGCGGCGGCAGTGGCAGAGCTCGGGCAGAAGAGCGACAACGCGAGGAGGAAGAAGGAGAGCGTGAGAAGAGAGCGTCGGGCCGGCCTATTTATAAGGCAGAGTCATAAGTGGGCGCGGGATTCAAGGAGGCCACGGCGTGGTTATCTCCCCCTCACGGCGCCTCGATTTTCGGAACGACAGTAAAAGCAAAGATCCGTTGCGGATCTGGCGGAGTAAAAAACGGGCTTAATGGAGGATGACGTCACGGCAGATTATCCGGAGCCCAGAGGATGACGTCACTCCGGGTTATGGCCTTCACATGAAAGGTAAGCCGGAGATTTTTTCTGTCTGCGGAATTTAAGATTGACACGAGCCGCTCAAGTCAATCTGGGGCCTAATGTTGAGGATATAGACCTTGGAGTCACCCGCCAGGAGGGCCGGGTTACTCTAAGGGTCATTGCCAGAAGCCCGGAGCTAAGTTTCAAGATGATGGGCCAGAGATGGGCTGAGACCCGTATATGGCTTAAAGCCCGATGTTACAATCATTGTTATAGTAGGCTTGTAGTGTAAGGCAAGTATTGTTCAGAGTCCGAGCCGGACGCTCTTATGAGCCGGCCGGGACTCTAAGGGCTGCTGGGCGTCAGCCTCCCTATATAAAGGGAGGACCCGGTAGCGGTTTGAGGGCGACAACAATCTCATCGAGAACCGGGCATAGCTGTTTAGCTCCCTGGCGATCGTAACCCTAATCAATAACACCACGAACTGGACGTAGGCTTTTACCTTCACCGTAAGGGGCCGAACCAGTATAAACCCTCGTGTTCCTTGTCCCGCATAACCCCTTCAAGCTTCCTAGTTGCGATGGCTCCACGACTAAGTCCTAGCTCAAGGACATCTACCGTGACAATTCCACGACACCTTCGATTCGAGAAACATGTGACGATGAACTATGTCTTTGATTTCTCAAACCTGTAATGAACTATGTACTTTATTTGTGAAACCTGTCATGAGCTATGTCTTTGATTTGTGAAACCTGTGATGAAACTTGTTGTGTTTGTTGCTATGACTTGACTTGTCTTGAAATGATGAAGAAGAAAAGCAGAGCAAATTCTTCTCTACTTTGCACCCTACCGCCAGAAGCCTTGGTGGTAGGATATGAAACCCTACCGCCATAGGGCGTGGCGGTAGGTTGCCGATCTTTCCTGGAACGCAAACGGTCCCCTATTCTGTGGTAGGGTTGGCCATCCTACCGCCAAGGAGGACGGCGGTAGGGTGGCCACCCTACTGCCTGCTCTGCTGCGTGTCCTGTGACCAAATCGGCCACATCTTTGGCGATAGGGTTGGCCACCCTACCGCCAGCCTTCTTGGCGGTAGGGTTGGTCACCCTATAGCCTCATCTGCTGCCTCCTGTGACCAAATCGGCCACATTTCCGATGGTAGGGTTGGGCACCCTACCGCCAACCTGCACGGCGGTAGGTTTAGCCAACCTACCGCCAGGGATCATGGCGATAGGGTTGACCACCCTACGGCCATTTTTTCTGTGACCAAATAGGCCAATTTCTTGGCGGTAGGGTTGGCCAGCCTATCGCCGGAGCCCATGGTGGTAGGGTGTTGATCCATGTCCCTTTCCCTGTCTTTTTTAGCCCTTTGCCTTTCCATTTCTTACAAACTTCTATGAACTAAGCATCCACAAATGACATCCAGTCATGATCGAGTAGCAAAGACATACATAACTGAGCATAGTTCATTACATCCACAAACGAAACTTGTTCAAATGACTTCAAACATCTAATGATTCGAATGACATGAGTTCAAACTAGAAGCTCTAGCTCGAGCATACATTTTCTACAACGAAAAAAAAGATCTAAAACGTATAAGACGTTCAATTTGTTCGTCATGGTCAGGATTAGGCTTCAGTTGAAAATCCGAGGATCCCGCCCAATTCTCCAGCACACCTTTCGTTTCGCCGAACTAGGCCCATCGAGCACGGCGTTCCGGAATCTCTGATATGCCTTGTGTGATTGCCCATCCAATGACCTGTCCGGGTTTTGTCAAGTCCAGCTCGCGGAATTCTTCTGTGCTAACAGAGAAAAGGGTCTCCGTTGCCAAAGAATGTCTGCAAGCATATTCCATCTCATGCAGCTCATTAAGTATCTTCTGTTTTTCTTTCACAAGCCTCCGGAAAACTTTTTTCTCCTTAAGAACAGAAGGTTCCTCCATGAAAGGATACTTGTTGAAATCCAGCATGGCAACATTTACCTCATCATTACTCTTGAACCATGCTTCAAGCTCCCTCTTGATACCAAGATGTCACTCCGCTACAATCTTCTCATGATATACCGCCAGACTCATAGATGCAATGTCACAACACTTCTCATATGCTTTCTTCATCATCTCCGGGGTCCTGTTTACCATGCTACATGAAATGGAACAAAGCAAAACTCAACTCAAACCATAACTCAATACAAACACAAAGCATAACTTATTTATAATGACCTAGGTTACATAATGTTCTCACTGGTTCAAATGACATAGGATACATAAATGATAAGGGTACATGACATTACAGTCCAAATGACACTACAACATAATGTGTTTCAACCCTCTCTATTAGTCCATCAACAACACATCTTTGTCGTATGGCCCCGGGTTGCAACAAATGACATCATTTCTTTCACGGACCCAAGCCCAACGAGATGCCCGACTAGGTATCGCTGATGATGGATGCCTAACCAGCCAGTCAATGATCTGGCCAGGGTTGTTAAAGTCCATCTCATTCACTTCATCCCTTGTTCCACACAATGCAATTTTTCTTGCAAAAGCGCGTCTATGAATTTTCTCTTCCTTCTTGAGATTGCTTATGTTTTTCTCTTTAGCTTGGTATAACTTAACTTTGTCATCGTCACACTTTGACACATAATACTTTGAAAAATCTCTACAAGCCGCATTCAATGCATGGACGGCTTTGACCCACAAGTCCATCTTTTCCTCAATGAATGCACGTTCACGCTTCGCCGCTGCCTCCGCAGAAGTCTCAACAAAGATGACCGATCCCATCCTACAAGTCGAGGGATTACTATAACGGTCATCCAACGCAAAAATACTAACCGTCTCTTTCCAAAAACTATAACCCTAGGACTAAATCGAGCTACAATTCGAGAGGTAACTACTATAACGTTCGTGATATAGGCATTTACTTAAGCATAGCCTTAACCCTAACCATAACCTTAACCCTAACCATATCATTAAACCTAACCCTAACAAAACCCTAAATGATTTTTCTTACTACCCAAACAATGCTAGTGACACAATACATTGTCAAAGCCCAAACATTAACCTAATGCATCGTATACATTGATTTCACCACAACAAAACCACGAACTAGGGTTTCTAACAAAATGAGCAAAATGCATGATTTGAACCAACCAAATGAAGGGGGAATGGGAGAGGTACCTTGGGTGATGCAAATGCCCACGATCCACCAGACAAATCTCAAGCAATGGAGGGGGATCTAGTGGGTTCTTGGGTGGGGGAGAAGAGGGGGAGAGAGCTTGAGCTCGAAAGAGGAATGGGTGAATGAGTGGGTGGGGGAGCAGCACAGCCCCAGCCCTCACAACCTTATCCAGGACCCTACCGCCAGACATCCCGGCGGTAGGTTGCAATAGCCTACCGCCAGGGCCTGCGGCGGTAGGTCCCTTTGCCACGTGTCCACGGCCGTTGCCTGGCAGACGGCGACAGGGAACCTACCGCCAGGTGTAGGAGATATGCCCTAGAGGCAATAATAAATGATATTATTTATCTCCAAGTTCATAATTATGTTTATGTTCCATGCTATAACTGCAATGATTCTCGAGTCTGCAATATCCACGAGGCTCAGAGGGAAACTCATGTGCACATGTGGTATACTAAACGGTAAAATGTATTCCTAGTCTTGCCTCTAAGATTGGCTCATGTATTGCATGATGATCCTGTTTTCCTGATCATGGGCATGTCTATGCTGGCAATTTTGAGGGCACGATGTTGGTAGAACACTTGTGTTGAATCGACCCAAATTGATGTTATGCTATGAGATTCATTCGTCACAAGTTTATGGTTAATAACGCAGAGATGGTTAATGTTTGCATAATTCCTTAGACCATGAGAGTATGAGTTTCTTCATACTTGCTTCATGAACTTTGTGGTTTGTTAAACGTCATCCGTAAATGGGTGGCTATTACGGCGGGTTACGGGTTCATGGAAAAGTGTGTCAAGTAACTTGATAGGTCAAGATTGGGATTTGTTCCTCCGACGATGGAGAGATATTCTCGGCCCCTCTTGGTGTTACGGTATTTTTTTGACCGGAAATAGTAGGAAAGGCTCCTACTGTGTATTTATATTAAGTAAAGGATCTATACAAGGTGAGTATTTACATCATGGGGGGGGAGGGGAGAGGGCAGGCCACGGAAATGAGAAAAGAGAACAAAACCGGTAACAAGGTAACTTGCATGGTGGACAAATTGTTCGTCCACGGGGATGCAATAAATCTCACCTCGGGTGTTTGTGACATATCGCGAAGCAACATGAATAGCTCACTGCAACTGGAGGTTCACTCGAATATTTATTCGTGTGGGTATAGGGGTCAATATGGGTGTCCACGGCTCTGATGTTGACCCTTGATCGGAAGGGGTTTCGGGTCATGTCTATACTTCACCGAACCTATAGGGTCACACACTTAAGGTTCATCTATCTGCTGAATACTAGACAGGGAGTCTGAGAGAAAATCACCGAAAAAGTTCCGCAGAGAGAGGTCATCGGACGAGTTTCGGTGAAACCGAAAAGTTGTTTCGGGATATACTATTAAGTCAAATTGGTTTCGGCACATGCCTGATAATTCTTGGAGGGTGCCAGAGTCATTCTGGAAACTTTCTGGAATTGTCCGGGATAAAAGCTGGAATTGCTCCAGAGCTACCGGAACCACTTCAGATGCTTTTCGCAGATGAAAATCACTAATCCGGAATTGTTTCAGAGCGTGTTGAAAATTATTTTAGTGGGTACTGGAAATGTTCTAAGCCCACATAAATATTTTCAGTTCGAACGGACGCTGAAAAATGTCGTAGTGAATAGTGAAAGTGCTTTTTGGGATATTTATGGAAAGCCACCTTTTGGGGCTTTTCCCAAAAGGCTTCTAGAAGGACTTGGTGATCAAGGAACCCCCTTTGGGGGGCCCCCATGAAGGTGGGACGTTGGAGGGTGCAGCTCCTCCATGGAGCTCCACTTGTCATCCCTTTATGCCCTTTATGCCCTTTTATGTGTGACATAAAGTGTGGGCATTTTGGGTTTTTCATGTTTCCCCTACCCCTTGGGTTTTCCTATAAATAGAGGTGGAGAGGAATTCTCCACACTCACCCTTTCTCACATACAAGTGCCATTGCAATGATCTGGCTTCTCTCTCCCTCCTCGCGAAATAGTTTCGTAGAGCCGAAAGGCTGTCTGGGTTCCGGTGGGAACTAGTTCTGGACGGCGAAGCCCTGCCGGATAGATGACACCGTATGTGTGCAACTCTGTATAGAGATCGTAGTTTCGGTCTTAGTTCGAGAGTGCCTCCCGAAGGGCTGTCCGTGTGACCGTCCGAGTTTCAAAGGTCCTCCCGAAGGGTTGTCCGAGTGACCGTCCGAGTTTCGAAGGTCCTCCCGAAGGGCTGTCTGCGACACCGTCCGGGGGACTGTCTGACCACCTCCCAGAGGGCTGTCTGAGGGCTAGATGAGGGTATACATCCTCGCGATTGGGAGGTTGTAAATCCTAGCTGCGGGGATCTGCACTGCCGTTCGTCATCGACTCTACTTCCGCTGCGCTACGAGTCGGTAACGAAAAAGATCAAACCATGTATGCAGTCTCCATAGTGGTCCTGGGCCGGTGCTTAGGTCGGAAATTTTTTGTTTTCTACTGCGTTATCCTACAGTGGCATCATGAGCCGTGCTATGCGTAGATGCAGGTTGCGATCTAGAATACATAGAGATGTATGGGTGTTGCACAATATAATTAGGTGATAGATGAGTTCTATTACTAAAAATTATTTGTGCGGGTAGCAGATGAAATCTGTTACCCGATGTTCTTGTTGCTTCCCTTGAATTTGCATAATCCTGATCTTGACGACATGGTGGAATCTCACAAAGTTCTGGCAATCCGCGATCCTTTCATGCTGCTCCTGAGTATGCTGATTGACAGATCAACGAAGTGCTAACAGTTCTTTGGGTTCCACCATAGTTAAAGAAAGATGGATGTTTCGCAGACGAAAGGGCAATGCAGATATGATCTGCACGGGGGTCATGCGTATGACGAAGTTTAGTATGGGGTTCGAGATTTTATTATCTCGTGCTTCATACACCCCGCAAAGTTAAAATAGCGACTTGAATTATCATACTTGATGATGGACGTTGGTAGCTTCGGTTTGTTTCGAAACCTTAGAAGCCACGAAAAACAAGTTTTTGCATGAATTGATTAGAGGCGTCTAACTTGGTTTTGCAGGAGGGTTTTGCATGTGCATGTGATGTGGTATAGCAATGCTCATAATAATTTGATTATGTATGAAATGACTATATGATGTAAAATTGGTTAACATGACCTGCGAGTCATGATTCGACATGATGGCTGGAGCCATATGATTGCACTTTTAATGACCTGCGTGTCAACCTTAAGTAATGCATTAATTTTATACGCTATGGAGATAGCAATATTATCTGGTGCATCGACAAGGTGGTGGCAATCTTCACGAAGGTGAACACCGACGCGAATGCCGAAGACGAAGAAATGAAAGACTTCTCCGTCAGAAAGGGCTATACCATATCATGCTATTATGAATTGCCTGAGATGTTTATCCCTTATGATGCACCCTTCTTGATTGCGCGGTAGTCGCTTTTTATTAGGGTGATCTCTCACTAAAATATCAAGTAGTTAGTGTTCTCCCAAGTGTAGCACCGTCACGACACCTATCTTTTCGGGGTGCGCCATGGATGCATGGGTACGAACGATTAGAGAAGTGTGAGGCGGGTGAGGTCAAACCTCGCAGCAAGATCACTTGGTTGTCTTGACGTTCATGGCAGGATCGTCCTGAGCTCGGAACATACGCATCAAAAGATGAGCAAGAGTCACATAGAGATGTGATCGGCAAGTTAGCCTACCGATTAAAATTCCTGTTATGAGATGATGATTCTATGGCGATGAATTGAAGTCTGGATCTTGTATCATTCAAAATTAATTATGAGAGATATTGATTTGAGTGGGAGCGCACTGTTGAATTAACATGTTTAATTCTCAGTGCAATTAATTATGAACACTGTCTAAGTGTTTCTTGCAAAATAGTTGTAGAATAATGGCTCGTGTTTCCACCTTCCCTGTTAAAATTGAATAGCTGTTAAATATCTGGTTAAAACTTTATGATTGGTAACATAATTGAGGATTGTCCTCAAAAGTGCCGAGAAGGACTTTGTCCTATCGCATGCTTTCCGTATACTCCCGCTAAATGCTATGGATGATGAGACTCTCGTCCTTTGATCCAAAATCTAGAATTCCGTTGCGGTCAAGTGCAATATGTTTGCTTTCATGAAACTCGAACTTCGAAAGTTTGGGATAGTTATGTGATATTCATGGAACTGAAAATTAATTTTCAGATACAAACAAAGGCTGAAAGATATGAAATATCCAAAGAAATGTTTGTTTACAAATTATTAGTAAAGTGTTTACTATGCATTAGACTGATAAGAGAGGGATCCAGAAGAATGCCTGTCATATGATGAAAGGTGAATAAAACAACAACTTAAAGAGAAAGGAAGTGTCCAAAGGGTGTTAGTATGACTTACACGCCTAGGAAGTCCAGGGCTAACGCCACTCTTAAGTTGGGTGCTTCTTTTGCGAGTAGGAGAAATACTAAAAGTTAAACTGTTAGAAGTATAAAGGCAAAAGGAGTGAAGACTGGAATATCCAGCTCATATGTATGAATGTCATACGAGTTATTGATGTATAGAAGGCTGGTTAGAAGAAATAGTTCTTGGGAATTATGATTAAACTTGTTAATCACTAATTCTTGGGCATTGTAAAGATACCCGCTCGATTACATTCTGTTGCGAATCCATGGAAGAACTACTACCGCCTGAAAGACTAGCCAGGAATGAGGTTTTTGATACGCGATGCGATCATAGTAAAAGTTACTATACCTTCCATCGGTGTATTCCCTATGTATTTATTTTCATAATTCATTATGGAGTTTTACACACTCTAGCCCTTTGTGTAAGGTATCTTGCAAAAAGGTTGTTCATAAGAGAACTTTTGGTGTTCAATATTATGAATAAACATAAGGGCCATACTTTCATTATGAATGAGATGTATGTTATGAATAATGATATTAATATATTACCTCTGTGTTTACTTTCATAATTCATTTTAGAGTTTCATACACTCTAGCCCATTGCACAATGTTTAATGCAAAAGGGTTGTTCATAAAGAACAATTGTTGTTCAGTATTATGAATAACATGAAGGGCCATGCTTCCATCCAAGATGGGATGTATGTTATGAATATTGATGGTAAAATGATACATCCATAACACTAACGCTAAATGTCACAAGACTATGAGAATACCACACATGTGTGGCACTACATTTTGTCACATTAGAGAAACCCGCACGGAAAAAATCCATTATGATGGATTTTGAAGTCGTTTGATTTTGAATCATCTCACACTTGCAACTTTCCTCCGAAAAGTGAAGTGACTGAAATACCGTTCACAGGTCATAAGGTACGAGCAACAAACTTATTGGTGATCATACATTTTGATGTGTGTAGTTCAATAAGTGTTGTTGCAAGTAGTGGATTTATCTATCTTCAGAAATGAATCAAGTAGATATATGATATTTGCTTGATGAGACGTACGTCTGGATCTTTTGAAATCATTCGAAAGGTTTTCAAAAATGAAGTAGAAGTTAATGTAACAAGAAAATTATGTTTCTGCAATTTGATTGCAGAAAGGAATATCTGAGTTACAAGTTTAGCGAATGTCTGATGAGTTGTGAAAAGAGTTTCATAACTTACACCTCACCGAACACCACTATGAGTGGAATGTCTGTGAAGATGTAATCAAACCATTTAGGACATGGTAAGATCAAAGATGACATAAATATATTTGCCATTATCACTTTTAAAGAGTAATGCTTTAGAGACTGCGACTTTTACACTAAAAAGAGCTCCATCAGGTCTGTTGAAATGACGCCATGGTATGGTACACCCAACCATGATATATATTTTGTTAATATTTGGAATATGGGGCTTGTGTAAAAGGTTACATACCTATTCCAAATCAGACAAGTGCTACTTTGTAAGTTATCCCAAGTCATTGGGTGTTTCCCAACCACTATACCGAGGCAAAGGATTTTGCCACAAAATGGTATGCTTTTATAGAGAATAGTTCTTGCAAAAGGTGAGTGGGAGGACAGTGCAACTCGACAAGATAACAAGTATCTTCGTCATCAGGTCAAAGGATAGTGTCGGTGTGGAACGACACCTATGGGATCACAAGAATCCCTACTACGGTTGCCGGGGTGCAGGGTTGCAAGAAGAGCAGGATCAGTAGTCAGAGGATCGTTTACCCAGGTTCGGGCCGCGAGGATGCGTAAAACCCTAGTCCTGCTTTGGTCGGTGTATTTCAGAGAGTTCTTGAGCTCTCGAACTAGATGTGGTGAGCGTGTGGTTCGAAAGAGCCGAATCCTTCTCCAGTATGCCATGGGCGCCTGCTGAGTTGGCCTGGAAGCTGCATGTTGCCACGCAGGTGCCTGCCCAGCTGGTTTGGGCTGGCAGCTGCATGCGAACGGTAGTGGAGACTTGGCTGGCGCGGGCCTGGCAGTGGCCCTGCTGGCGTCTTCGGCGAGGGCCTTGCCGGGGGGGCCCGGCAAGGGTCTTGCCGTGGCGCGCTGTCGTCCCCGGCAAGGATCTTGCCGGGGGTCTTGTGGCTCTCCTCGGTAAGGATCTTGCCGAGGATCGCTGTCTTCTAACCCTCATCTGATCTTGAATATGTCTTCACAAAGATGTGCATGCCACCACAGAGGTGCCTCCCGAGCCCTGGCCCCACGTGGATGATGGTGTTGGGGACCGTGGGCTCAAGGGTGGCTCGCTCTGTTGTTGTGGGGCGGGTTGCCCTGGCAAGGGTCTTGCCGGGGCTGCTAAGGCTGCCCCGGCAAGGGCCTTGCCGGGGAACCTGCTTCGTCCCTCTGCTCTTTGTGGTCTTGGCCTTGGCGTTGCTCTGGTTATCTTGGGCTTCGGTCTTACCTTGGCTCACCTCCCCTGTTCTGCTTGGTGTGACCGTGGGCGCGGCTCCGACTGCCCGTGCACAGGTAAAGGGGTACAAAAGTGCGCCCCTCCTTTTGTACACCAACAGGAGCCCCCGGGCCTGGGCCACACATAAGCGTGACACGTTCTTGGGCCAGGCCCAAAATGGTGCGCGGGCAGGCGGGGCGGTTTTTACCGCGGTAAAACTTTTCGCGTGCTGCACTTCCCACGACCCGCGCGCATGCATGCGTCACATCGTAGTAAAGAGGCGGTTCGCGCCTTCCCTATAAAAAGAGGGAGGCGTGGAGGCGCGGCTCATTTACCGCGCGGGGCCGGGTCGCGGTCTTCAAGGCGTCCACACCCCATGATCACGGGGTGGGGAGAGGTCACCTCACCCGTCCCCTCGATTCTGCACGTTCGCCACGCGTCCTCCATGCGCTTGGGGTGGCAAGCGATGGAGGCGGGAAACCGGACCATTGCTGGTTGGGGCAGCGGGTCGGTCCCGATTCCCTGCGCCTCTGGTGGCTGGATTGGCCGAGCGGGGCGGCCGAGCCCCGACTCCGCCCCTTTATAAGGAGGGGGAAGGGGGGATGGCGTCCCGCACTCTTCTGTCATCTATCTCCTCTCGCTTCTGCTTCTTCCTTTCACTCGCCATGGAGAAAGGGAATCCTGGTCCTCGACGGTGGCGGCGAGGGTCGCCGCTCGACAGCGCCTCCCTCCTCCTCCTGAGCCCGCGGTGGCGGAGTCGGCCGCGAGGGGAAGGGGGAGGGGGCGAGGCCGTGGGCGAGGCCGAGGCAGAAGTCGTGGTGCTCGGGGAAGAGGAGGATGGGGCGGCACGTCGGCTTCGCCCCCGCCAATGATGCCCTTCCCGTTGGAAGGCCATGTTGGAGACCAGCCCCGCGAGTTCTTCATCAGGCTGCGCCGGCCTCCGCGTCGCCGTCTTCGTCTTCCCGCCCCGTTTGCTCGGGAGATGGAGCGTGACCCGCCCCAATCCCTCAGATTGCACATGAGGGGCTGTGGGAATGGGGGTACGCGGGTCGACGTCGACTTCCCGGCTCCTCGGGTCATGTACCTCCGTCGCGGATGGAAGACGTTCGCTCGCATCCACAGCCTGACGGTGGGGCTCATCCTCTACTTCAAATTAATGGAGGACGGCCTGCTCTCCGTCAAGGTCTTCGGAGACTTTGGGACTCGCCTGAAGTGCTGCGTGGAGAGCTCCTCCAACGGAGATTCCGACGATGGAAGCTCTTCCTCGAGCGGAAGTGATGAGGAGGACAGCGGGGCAGATGACGGGGACGACTCCGACTAGGCGTCGGATGCCCCGCGCCTGAGCGGGTGCGGCAGCAGCAACATCTGCACCTGGCCGCTCCTCCGGCAGAGTTTTGCCGGGGGTGGGGCCAGCTCCTTGAACTTCTCGGGGTCGTCTCCTTGGGCGGCTGGCGTCGGGAGGCTGCGGAAGAGGAAGAGGGCGGGCGGCAAGGAACTCGGAGTACGCGGGCACCGACGCCTTCATCGCGTATTGCCGGTCCTGCCGCCTCATCTTCCAACTTCTTTCCCGGCACCGTCATCACCGGCCCACCCGTGGGCAGCCACCGAGGTGTTCTCTTGGTGCTTTCTGCTGCTCGTAGCTCGCCTAGGCGCCCCTTTTGCCGTTTCGCCTTCTTGACCTGCCTCCTGAGGAGAGGGACAAGAAAGGGGATCACGGGCATCTTATCTCTTTTTTAATTTGTAAGCCTTTGGGCCCTGTTAAATTTAAGGGATATTTAAATTAGTGCCCCTGGTTCCTTAGTTGTGCTCACTTTTCCCCACGCTCCAAACTTTTGCTCACTTTTCCCCTCTTCCTTAGCTGAAACTTTCACAAATGCTCATAGCGGGCGTTTGCCGTCTTGACCGTCCATTGACCGTTAATTGCTGACGAGTGGGGCCGAGTCTTCGTCTGACTGTTGCTTGCTGACGGGTGGGACCGCAAGGAGACACGTATTGGGCAGCTTGTCTAAATCTGAAACAAATCTAGATAGGCCGAACTGCACCGCGCCGCCCCTCCCCCTCTGCCGGCGTCGTGCCGCGTCCACCACAGTTGTTTCCTCCACCCTATGCCCCTATTCAGTTCGTCGGCGACGCCGCGTCTCCGCCAGATATACCACCTCCCCACCTGGGATTACATAGCGATGTTGAGTGAGGATGGCCGGAATGCAGTCGACCGTGGAGAGGATTGGGTGGAATCTGCGGCAGATAATTCATGGATTAAACCTGGGTAAGCATTGTTTCCTCTCGAATTGACGTTCTAAGTCGTATTGTAGGCCGTATTTGACTTCTGTTTGCTTGAATCGTTTGAATTTGTGCTTGATTTTACCCGGCTAACTGAAGCCTTTGTTTCCTTCAACAAAATAGGATTGATCCCGCGCTGGCTTTCCGGCTGGCGATTAGAATGGAAACTAGTGTGCTGCGTGGTACTAAACCGCATTTGATTTCATCATTTTTCTATCCCAAAGTGGTAGAAACCAGCATATCTTTCAAAGATTTGCGAGCTGAGCTCCGAAACACCTATCCCTGGAGTGATGCCGATGCTGTTGAACTGAATTACTTCAGCAGTGACGAGCAAAGATTTCTCCCACTAACTTGCGACGATCATATGCCGTTGCTTTTTGCTGGGATTGCTGGCTGCCGATTTGGTAAACTCCAAATCGATGTGCTTCAGCCACGCGCAGAACGGGCGAAGGGGAAGGGAGTTCAGACATCATCTGTCTGTGCTAATAGCCAGCACCCCGGCACTCCTTGTAGGTCGACACCAAGTAAAGCAAGTGGTTCATGGAGCCAGAACATGCCTGCTGCCAATTCTGGTTCCGATTCAGCTGCTGCTTCTCGTGTACCTTCTGCAGTTGGTGTAGAAGAAGATGCAGAACCTTACGAGGCAGTGCCTACAAATGATGATGAAGACGAGATGATGTTTCCTGAACTGGTCGATGTAGCCAGTCAGCAAGCAGTGGATGACGAATATATGGAGGAGCCCATCAGCCAAGCTAGGTTTGATGACACTGACGATGAAGAGAAGGTGGAGAACATGGAGAGCTTAATCGAGGATGAATACGATGGTGATGATATGCCAACAATTGAGTGGAACAGGGAAAAACCTGAGCTTAGTGTAGGTACCATTTTCCAATCAATGGTGGACTGTCGGAATGCAGTGACAACATGGTGCATTATATCTGAAAACACCTATAAGATTAAAAGGAGTGAGCCAGCAAGGTTCACAGTATTTTGTCCATATCCTAGGTGTAGGTGGAAGTTGCATGCATCTCGTATGATCAAGAGCAAATATATTCAGGTAATCCAAGTTCAGTTAGTAATTTAGTTTCAGATCGTTGAGTAAGGTTTCTCAACTGTTTTTTACCCTTTTATTTTGTTTCAGATAAAGAAAAACCCACACAAGCACACATGTCCACCTGGAGGGGGAGGGGGGAAGGCCAAAACCAAGCTAGAAAAAACTAGGTGGGTGGCAGATGCTATATTGGATTGGCTGAGAGAAGAACCTGGACTTGGTCCAACAGCACTCCATGGGAAGCTGTTTGAGAAGTACAAGATAGAAATTCCTTACATGAGAATTTTCAATGCTAGGGAAAGGGCTCTTGACAGAATTAATGGTCAATGGAATGACAGTTTTCAGCTGCTTTACACTTTCAAAGCTGAAATGGAGATGGCAAGTCCAGGGAGTGTTGTAGAGATTGACAAGCATACAGTTCCATTCAAAATAAAAGGGAAGTCATTTCAGAAGGAGTGCTTCAGAAGGGCTTTTGTTTGTTTCAAGGCTTGCTGGCAGGGGTTTCTAGATGGTTGCAGGCCCTATTTGGCTGTAGATGCTACACATTTGACTGGAAGATGGAGAGGACAGCTAGTAGCAACTTCTGCAGTTGATGGACACAACTGGCTATTCCCAGTTGCATTTGGTGTGGTGGAGGCAGAGTCTGAGGAAAGTTGGGTCTGGTTTCTGCAGCAGTTGCGCAACATTATAGGCACACCCCCAGGTTTAGCTATACACACAGATGCTTGCAAGGGTTTAGAGGGTGCAGTGGAAATTGTATTCCCTGGAGTGGAGCATAGGGAATGTATGCGACACCTAGCGCATAATTTCAAAAAGAAGTTCAAAGGTAAAGTTTATTATGAGAACTTATGGCCAGCATCATACACATGCAGCAAAAGGAAGCATGAACACCATTTGAGAGTGTTGTATGCTCAAAATCCTCTTGTGAAGGAGTACATGGATGCACATCATGGTAAGGTGTGGTCAAGAAGCCAATTCAACGAAATCTGTAAAGTAGATTATGTGACCAGTAACCTTGCAGAATGCTTCAATTCAAAGTTCAAGTCAGTGAAAGGGCTCTTGTTGTGGCAAGCATTTGACAAGATGAGGCAAATGATCATGATAAAGATGGCTCTTCGCAAAAGAATTGCAGAAACACAATATGTTGGTCATCAAATGCTCCCATCACTGATTAAGGCATTGCACTTGAAGGCAAGAGGACTGAAGATGAAATGTATTCGATCTGGTACATATGAGGGAGAGGTTACATATACTGACACTAAAAATAGGGTATGGAGGTATCCTGTGAACCTAAGTACTAGAGAATGTACTTGTAGGCAATGGCAGATCCGTGGGAAGCCATGCATACATGCCCTACATCTGATGACCATTATCGGGGGTGCAGATGGTGAAGTTGATCAATATTGCTCTGAGTATTTCTCTGTTGCCAAATTTATGTCTGCTTATGCTGACAATGTGCTTGCACTATTGGGGAAAGATCAATGGAACATAGTAGATCCAGGGTTCAAACTCCACGCTCCTGTCATTACTAGACCACCAGGAAGACCAAGGAACCAGAGGATTAGAGCAGGTGAGGAGGGTCGTCTACCAAAGAAGCGTGCTTGCAAAAAATGTGGAGTTCTGGGGCATATTGCTAGGCTTTGTACCAATGCAGTGGATGCATCATTTGGAGAGGAGGAAAGATGGACAGCAGCCAATGCTGAGGAGAATGCAGCAGCAATGGAGACTGAAGATGCAGTGGAGAATGCAGCAACAATTGAAGCAGTGGAGAATGCAGCAGCAAATGAAGCATCTTGGTATGTGTTTGCACCCTTTGTAGAATGCAGCTACCCTTTTGTTTGCATTTGTTGTCTTTTTTGCCTATGGCTTATAATTTTATTTACCAGCTCTAGGGAGAAAAGGCCAAGAGATGAAGAAGCAGACGATTTTGAAACCATGGCCTTTGATGGTTTTGAAGCTATAAGAGAGGAAGAGGAGGGGGTAATTTTTCCAACTGTGCCTTTAAAGATTATTGAACCCATAGATGACCGTCAAATGGTCGTCAAGTGCTCGGCGAGTGGAACTACTCCATCAACACCTCCACGGGGAAAACCCCAAGTAAAGCCCAAGATCAAAAGGAACAAGAGTCTGAAAGAAAAGAGCATCTCAACTAGGGAAACCAGGAGCAAGACGGTGAAGCCAGCTGCAAACACAAGGAGCAAGTCGAAAATTTGAATTAAGTTGTTGGGAAATGTTTGTGTTGTCAATTTGAGGGCGAGTCGATCGCTTAAAACTTGGTAGATTTGTATTAAGATGTTGGCATCTTAAAACTTGGTATATTTGAGCTACTGTGAAAACTTATCAGTTGTAATAAGGGATCCCTTGTAATAATGTTGCTTCTACTTTGGTTTCTTATTTGTGTCAGAATTCAAATTTCCATCAAAATTTGAATTTAAATCAATATTTTAATTTGGGCCAAAATTTGGATTCGAGCCAAAGTTGAAGTTGAACATTGGAGGTTCATTGCTCTGTGTGGTGTATTTGATCGAGCATTTGAAGCCCAATATTCGTAGGTGAACAGTCCAAATGAGAAATGTGCTAGAAACAAGCTCGAAAGCTAGGGTAAACAGCCCTATTTGAAATCAAGTTTTTTTTACCTTGGCTAAATGAGGCATATATATTTTTATGAACACTTGTTCCATATATATATGGTAAAAACGAAGTCTCACTATTTATTGATTAATATTCATATTACTACATTTTTTTTGAAAAAATATGCTTTTAATTCAAAACCGTGAAATAACACGTTTTAGATATGAAAATGAAAAAGTAAGTTCAGATCCTTCTTATTCACTCGAAAATGAAGCTATGGAGATTTTTTCTGATTTTTTTGAATTTTTTGATTTTTTTTCAAACCCTAAACCCTCTCTCCCTATTATACGAACTCTGAACATGTTCATAGGTGATAGCTCATTTGTGTGAAGCCTTTTTTCATGAAAATGACCTACACCAAGTTTATATTTTTTCTCATAACCTTGTCACATATGACGGCTATGTGCACAAGAATTACAACATTTTGAGTTTTTTTGAATTTTTTAAAAACATTTGAACTTGATTTTGACAGATCACTTCAAAAAATGATTTTTCAAAAAAATGCCCCTATATCGAGTTTATATTTTTTTTGGTAACTAGGTCTCATAAACGGACGAACTACGTTTGTTTTATATTTTTGCGATTTTTTCTAATTTAGTTATGGCCATTTGAAATCTGGTCAAACCCTAATAACCCCGTTGACTCGCTCATAACCCCGCAGAAATGCTCCAAACCCTAGCGTCGAACGTCCGTCGTCGGATCCTACCAAGCGCCAAACACCACCCGTCAGATGTGGGCAGGCATGCGCGATCCGCGTGATGCATCCTGATTGGCTACTGCACTGTCCTTCTCGGGTTTTTACGATCTGCCCCACTTTACATATGAAATTGTATTTTTCGCACATGACCACCACATGTCAGTGTTAAGAGTTGGTTCAAATATTCAAACTACAAAATACAATGTGGCAAATCGTCAATATAGCTTCCCCTTCTCCTCTTCTCCATCTGACAGACAAAGGCATCGAGCAGATAGGGCAATTCCTCTGTTTCTTTCCCCATCTTCTCGTTCTTCTTCCTCTCGAGCAATTCCTCTGTTTCTTTCCCCATCTTCTCGTTCTTCTTCTTCTCAAGCAATTCCTTTGTTTCTTCCTCTCGGGCGATATGTCGACCTCCTCGTCAGCCCCCCGTTCCACGTGGCCGGTGTATGGTCCAGTGCCGATGACTCGATGCACTGACTGCCCACGGACTGCGCCACTGAAGCGGTTGACTTCGAAGGAGGAGAAGAATGGGAACTTTGGGCGCGAGTTCGTCAAATGCGAGAGCAAGCCGGAGGGGCAGGTTAGATCTGAGTTTTCCTCGCATCCTTTATATCTAATTTCTCAAAAAATCTATCACATTTCGTTTTCAGATCGTGAAGAAATGCCACCATTTCGAGTGGATGGATGATTACATCCAGAGGCTTCAAGGGTTGGGCTTGCTGGATTCGAGGGGGAATGCAATCCGCGAGTTCAATCTGCCCCATGACAGTGCCGCTCCGGCAGCAGCAGCACGTCCGGAATACCCAACGGTGGTAGATGTCGAACTGAAGACGGAATTGAAGAAGATGAACAAGAACTTCAAGCAGCTGATTGAGTTGAAGAAGCAATCCAATCTGATAGCTTTAGGAATACTTGCTCTAGGAATTTTTTACTTGATGGCCATCTCTCGTTAGAGATGTTTGTTTACTGTTGTTGCCACTGTTTAGCAATCCAAGTCTGTTTATCTCAAATGCAACTCTGTTTAGTGCAACTGTCGATCTCTGAATGTATGCAGTTTACTGTTAAGTTTCGACACTTTCAGTTTCGGCAGAAGACAAGTACCAGTTCAGTGATAGGATTATTTTGTTAGCAAATAACCTTGAGTGTTGGATCATACCCTAGCTCGTTAGATGACAGTAAGCAGTACTTGAGCAGCACAAGGGATATACATCAAGTTCATCTCTTCTCTCTCGCACTTGCCAAACTTTTGTCCTCGAGTTCGTCAGTTCTGCTAGAAACCTAGTTCGCGGGCCCAAAGAGAATCAAGCTGCAATAGGCCCACAAAGGATAAATGAGGCCCAGAAACAAGCGATGTTTCTTTTTTTTGTTTAGGAACGATTGCTTTGTCCTTTTTTGTTTCTGATTGCTTTTTTCATTAATTTGATTGCCCAATCTCTTCTATCTCATTGAGGATTTTTTTTGCTTTCCTTTATGTGTCCCTTCATTTTTTAGAATCAAAGTATTTGCAAACCGCAGTATCATTATGCCTAGAGAACCAATACTTCATGATTGGAAAAAGAGGTCCAACCCTCTTTTTTATATACTTCAAACATAGTGTAGTTTTCTACATATTAAAGTATATAAAACTACACTTTTGACTAAAGCCAAACATCTCAAAGTATTTGATACTTCAATATTTCTGAAAACCAAAGTATTCTTGGAATACCTAAAAAATACAGAGCTCTCAAACCAAAGCCGTGTACAGATGTACAATATGTTCTTATTTTTAGAAGGCATCTATGAACACATCATTTTTAGTTAGTTTGGTTAATTTTCCCCACGCCAATTAGCCGTGTCTAAACTTGGGACAAACAAAATACAAAGGGAAATACAAACATAACAAAGCATTAATATAACACACATAAATTAACTTAGATAGTAGGGTTGCTAGGGCAACAACCATAACAAAACATTAATATAACACACATAAATAGATAGGGTTGCTAGGGCAACATAAGTTCCCAAGTTTTCCATAGCTAGGTCGGGCAACACGCACACCAAACTCACACTCACACTACATAGTAGATAGGGATAGGGTAGCTAGGGCAACACGCACACCGCCGGCTTCACCGTCTTCTTCGTCGTCGGCTTCAGTACTCCTCCTCCTCAAGGCCGTTGTCGCCGACGTAGTACGGGAGGCTGTGCATGCGGTTGCGAGCGGGGAAGACGCTCTCGAAGTCCGTGAAGATGTTATGGGTGGTGAATGCGATGAACTCGCACCCACACCAATACACCTTGCCGAGCAGGTAGTAGGCATCGAACCTGTTGGTGAAGTGGACGACGAGCCCTACCACTGGAGCGTTGGCGTGGGGACGCTGCTCCACGAGGTTGAACATGGGCGGCGAGCCCGGCGGGAGGTGGTGGAAGCCCGCACAGAGGAACCCCCGTGCAAGCTCAGTGCTACCCCTCCAGCGTGAGATCGCCCACACGCGGAGCGATGCCTCGACGACGACGTTGGCGGGGTACCGCCGTTCCGGCACGGTGGGCGGCGCTTGGAACGTCGGCCCGTTGTACTGCATCTTGAAACGCTTCGCTGAGTGGAACGGCTTTGGCTTTTGGGGGAAGAAGAGAAGTGGGAGGCACAGATGGATCTGTAGAAGAAGAGGCAATGAAGGGCAGTTTAAATAGCCAGGAGAGACGAAGTGGGTACACGCGCAAACGGCGTAGATCATGACTCAGTGCGTGCGTGAACCGATGCGATCATAAATGTGTGAACGTGAATCCATGCGAACGTGCTTTGCGTGCTCTACGTTGGCGGCTGCCTGCCTCCCCCTTCTGCGTGCTCTGCGTTGGCGGTTGCCTGCCTCCCCCTTCTGCGTGCTCTGCGTTGGCGGCTGCCTGCCTCCCACAACTGAATCGAGCGGCACTCGTGCGGCGTGAACCGATGCCTCGACATAGACGCGAGCGTGCGTGCAGCCTGCCCCTTCTGCCACCGGCACGTATGCCTGCGACGCGTGAAACGACGCTGCGGAGCGACTAAATCCACCGGCAACCGGGCGGCAAGGATCGATGCGTGCGTCTCGGCGTGCATGCATGCGTTTAGGTCTAGGTCACTAGATGCGTGCGTGGCGGTGTTCGCATGCATAGCAGGCTAAATCGATGCCAAAGCCGGGCATGCATAGCAGGCTGCATCCATCGATAGAAGGCTTTTTTAATTTATTCCCAACAAACTAAGGGGCCCGTCCTATGAACACAAACACGGCCCAACCAGCGAAGCCACAACCACAGTCAACAGAGTCCAACGTGGCCCCACAAGTCAGTTAACGGCCAAGACGGCAAACGTCTGTTATGAACATTTGTGAGAGTTTCAGCTAAGGGAGTGGGGAAAAGTGAGCAAAAGTTTGAAGCGTGGGGAAAACTGAGCACAACTAAGGAATTGGGGGCACAGATGGAATAAGCCCTAAATTTAAAGCTTGTAATCCCCCTTGCTCATGTTTTTCATTCTGTACGGACTATACCTGTGTGGGATGCTTTTAATGAAAAAGGGATGCTTGCCGGGTTTTTCGTTCACGGGTAGACCCCGTGACAAGGAGCGAATCCTTGTTATTATTTAAGATAAACGTTTTTCGCCCGGCAACAGGCCTTGCCGTCCCCCTCACTTCACTCGACCATTCTCGCGCTCTTGGCGGAGGCAGGGATGAAGTGGGCTTAGACTCCTCGTTCTATCTCCTTGCCGCCGCAGCTACAACCAAATCCAAACCTAGGAGATAATCCTTAGGTATAGGAAAAAGGGGAGCACGGTAGCCTGGAGATAAAACGAGGTTTCACATGCCCCAGTTCCGTTCCGAAATGCATGATAGAGGATGAAAGACTTATCTGGATCTGCAGCCCCCAGCAACCTCATCTTGCCGCGGTTGGATCCTTGTACTTGCAGCCCCCGGCAAGTTTGGTTTGCCGGGGTTAGGACGCCGGTCCGTGCCCTTTCTTCCAAGTAGCTCAGCAGAAATGCTCATGTGCCCTGCGAACCAAAAGATGACAGAAAAGGACAGAGAGACGCGCACTCGACCTCTAAACTAGGGGTTAGTCGCCGCCAAGCACTATCAACCCTAACCAAGGAAGAAAGACCTAGCATGCATGCTATAACTTAGGGCGCCAGCGCTTCATTTATTTATGCTCAGGGTCTGCGCCTGGCTTTGTACGAAGGGTTACATGCCTTGCCGGCAAAGCTTGCACAAAAGGTGGCTTGCCGGGAGGCCCGGCAAGCCGCGTCTTACGGGTAAAACTTGCGAAGATGCTCGATGTTCCAGGAGTTGCTCACTGGGACAGCATCTTCGGTCTCCAGGTGGACTGCGCCGGACCTGGTGACTCGCATTACCCGATAAGGGCCTTCCCACTTTGGCGTCAACTTGTTGGAATTCTTGGCCGACTGAACGCGCCGAAGAACAAGGTCGCCTTCCTCAAAGCTTCGGGCATGAACCTTGCGGCAATGGTAGCGGCGCAAGGCTTGCTGGTAGCGTGCTACTCTCACAGCCGCCCGAAGACGATCTTCCTCAAGGAGCGTCGCATCATCTTGGCGCAACTGCTTTTGCTCAAGCTCGTCATAAGCAAGCACTCGAGGTAACCCGTATATGAGTTCTGTGGGGAGAACTGCTTCTGCCCCGTATACCAGGGCAATGGTGTCTGGCTGGTGGCTCGATTTGGCGTCGTCCTGATCGACCAAAGAACCGCCGGCATTTCATCAATCCAGCGCCTTCTGCTCTTGCGCAGCTTGTCAAAAGTCTTTGTTCTCAGGCCTCGCAACACTTCAGCATTTGCCCTCTCCGCTTGGCCGTTGCTCCGTGGGTGTGCCACAAGCGAAACAGACCTTGCTGCCGAGGTCTTGAATGTATTGCATCAAGGTGTGGCTCGTGAACTGCGTGCCGTTGTCGGTGATGACTCTGTTTGGCACACCAAAACGGCAGACCAGTCCTTTGAAAAACTTGACAGTTGACTGAGCAGTCACCTTTCTCACTGCTTCCAGCACCGGCCACTTTGTGAACTTGTCGATTGCAACGTACAAGTACTCAAAGTCCCCAACAGCGCAGGGGAAAGGGCCCAGTATATCGAGCCCCCAGACCGAGAATGGCCAGGAGAGAGGGATTGTTTGAAGGGCTTGAGCTGGTTGATGAAGCTTCTTTGAATGGAACTGACACGCTTCACACTTGGTTACTAGTGCCGTGGCATCCTGGAGGGCGGTGGGCCAGAAGAAACCTTGCCGGAACGCCATTCCGGCAAGGGCCCTCGCCCCTATGTGGGAGCCACATATGCCTCCATGTATCTCTGCCAACAGCTCCAGTCCTTCCTCCCAGGGGATGCACTTCAATTTCACACCGTTCAGCCTTCTCCTGTACAAGACGTCATCGACGAACTGGTACAGGGCGGACCGGCGGGCTACTTTTTCCGCTTCTTCCTGCTCCTCAGGAAGCTCCCCTATTTGGAGGAATCGGACAGTATGTTGTGCCCATGCCGGAGCCTGGGGCTCGACGGCAAGGACCAAAGGCATTTCCTCAGCCATGAGCGCGGCTGTCTCCATGGCCAGGGCTTGACGCCCTGCCGGAGCCAGTTGCCCTTTGGTCGGCCCAGCGTCCGCGGTAGCACCCTTGCCGGCAGCCCCAGGGGGCTCGGTAGGAAAGTACTTGCCGGGACCTGACTTCCTCCGCTTGTTCTGCCCCGTTGATGGCTCGACGGACGGCTGAGTTAACCGGAGCAAAAAGGTACCTGGTTCCACAGGTAGCTTGAATGCAGCATGCTTTGACAGGTAATCGGCGATGTCGTTCTCCATTCGGGGGACATGCTCCGCTTGGATACCGTCAAAGCGTTCCTCCAGCTTCCTCAGCTCATCTACGTAGGCCTCCATCAATGGGCTCTGGTAATCCTTGTTGACCTGCCTAACAACAAGCTGCGAGTCACCCCTGACGATGAGCTTCTTAACCCCGAGGTCTGCCGCGATCCTGAGACCGGCGAGCAATCCCTCGTACTCAGCAGTGTTGTTGGTGGACATCTCCCTGGGGAAGTGCATCTGGATCACGTACTTGAGGTGCTCTCCGGTGGGCGCGACGAGCAGCACACCGGCACCGGCGCCTTGTAGCGAGAAAGCCCCATCAAAGTACATGATCCAGTCGCGGTCTGCTTCCTTGCCGGGGAGAGTGGTCTCCTGGATTTCTTCGTCAGGCGTTGAGGTCCATTCTGCAATGAACTCCGCCAAGACTCTGCTCTGGATTGTCGAGGTACTTTCAAACTTCAAACCGAAACTTGATAACTCCAAGGCCCGTTCCACAATCCTTCCGGTTGCATCAGGGTTATGCAGTATCCGTTGCAACAGGAGGCGGGTGACGACAGTGATCTCGTGGGTTTGGAAGTAATGACGCAGCTTCCTCGAGGCCATAAGGAGGCGAAGAGCAATTTTTGTACACCGGAGTACCTCGATCTAGCTCCCTGCAAGAGGGAGCTAACAAAGTAAACCGGGTGCTGCATCTTCTTCTTCTTTTGCACCACCTCACTCGACCGCGCGGGCACTGCCTTGGTCGCATCAGACTCTGCTGGGGGCCTCGCCTTGCCGGCACCAGGTCCTGCCGGGGGAATCTTTGGTTTGCCATCCGCTGGTTCTGCCGCCGTCACTGCCTCCTCGTCGACCTCCCTCTGTGCCACCAGTCCGGCGCTAACCACTTGATTCGTCGCCGCCAGATACAGCAGCAACGGCTCTTGTGGTTTAGGCGCAAGCAGTATTGGCGTGGAGGAAAGGTATTTCTTCAGATCCTGCAATGCTGCCTCGGCTTCTGGGGTCCACTCCATTGGGCCTGCCTTCTTCAAGATTTTGAAGAAAGGAAGGGCGCGCTCGGCGGACTTGGAGATGAATCGGCTCATGGCGGCGACGCAGCCGGTGAGCCGACGCACATCCTTGATCCGCTTGGGCGCCTCAATCTGATCAATAGCCTTGATTTTCTCTGGGTTTGCCTCGATCCCACGCTGCGACACGAAGAACCCGAGAAGCTTGCCGGACGGAACACCGAAGACACACTTCTCAGGGTTCAGCTTGAGGTTGATCTTGCGCAGGTTGGCAAATGTCTCTTCCAGATCTTGCACAAGAGTTGCCCCGTCTTTGGTTTTGACCACTATGTCATCCATGTATGCCTCCATATTTCTATGGAGCCGAGGTTCAAAACCAATTTGGACTGCTCTTGCAAACGTCGAGCAATGACTCTTCAACCCGAAAGGCATCCGTAAAAAGCAACACGTACCACATGGGGTGATGAATGCTGTCTTTTCTTCATCCTCTCTTGTCATGAAGATTTTGTGGTTGCCCGAGTAGGCGTCGAGGAATGACAACAAATCACACCCGGCCGTGGAGTCAACAATCTGGTCGATGCGCGGCAATGGGAAGGGGTCCTTAGGACAAGCCTTATTGATATCTGTGTAATCAATACACAACCTCCACTTCCCGTTCGCCTTGCGCACCACTACCGGATTGGCCAACCACGTCGGGTGGAGCACTCCTCTCACCAAACCTGCCGCTTCCAACTTCCTGATCTCCTCTGTGATGAACTCCTGCCTCTCCAGAGCCTGCTTTCTGACCTTCTGCTTGACGGGCCGTGCATGAGGACAGACAGCTAGGTGGTGCTCAATCACCTTCCTGGGAACATCGGGGATGTCGGATGCTTGCCACGCAAACACGTCGACATTCGCCCGCAGGAAGGTGACGAGCGCGTCTTCCTATTTGCGGTCGAGGGTGGAGCCTATGGTGAAGGCCCCTCCCGTGCCATCCTCCCTGGCGGACACCTTCTTGGTCTACGGTGGCTCGGCTCTGGATTTCTTGCTCTTGCCGGTAGAGCTCTCTGGCACGTCCTCGACGGTAGCGTAGCACTCCGAAGAGGCGTGCTTGCCGGAGTGGGTGCGAGAGGTCTTGCCGGGCTTTCTCTTCCCTTCCGGGCATTCAGCGGCAGGAGCAGGTGCCTTGATGGCAGCTGCTGCAACTGCTTCCCGATAGAGTTGGTCGGCGTAGATCAGCGCGTCCTTCTTGTCAGAGGGGACGGAGATGATGGTCAACGGCCCGGGCATCTTTAGCATGTTGTAGGCGTAGTGTGATGCTGCCATGAATTTGGCTAGTGCCGGGCGGCCGAGGATCCCGTTGTAGGGCAAGGGGATCTCGACCACGTCGAAGGTGATCCTCTCCGTCCTGTAGTTCAACTCTCCTCCAAACGTCACGGGCAGTGTGACCTTCCCCTTCGGCTGGCTCCTCCCCGGATTGACCCCTTGAAACGTGCCCATTTCCTCGAGGTCTCCATCAGGAATTTGCAGCCTTTTGATCACGACAAGCGAGATCAAGTTCAGGCCGGCCACGCCATCAACCAACATCTTGTTCACCTTGAGGTTGCGTATCGTTGGTGAGACCAACAATGGCAAACACCCGACCACGGTTGTGCGGTCAGGGTGGTCCTCGGCGTCAAAGATGAGGGGCATGCTGGACCACTTTAGCGGCTTCTGAGCGTCGAACGACGGCTCCGCTGTCGTAATCTCACGCGCCCACTGCTTGAGCTGGCGGTGAGAAGTATGCAGCGAGGCACCACCATTGACGCACATGGCCTCCGTAGCCTTCTGGAACTCTTGCTCACAGGACTCGTCGTCCTCATCGTGATCATCGTCTTCTTGTTTCTTGTCATGGCCCCGGGAAGGCCTCTCTTGCTGGTTGTCCTTGTCGGGGTGGCTTCCTTGGCCGCCACGCTTCTTGCCGGATCCCTCGGCACTGTCCTGACCTTTCTCCTTGTCCCGCCTTTCGTACTCGGCCTTTTGCTTTTCAGCAAGCAGCTCGACCTTTCGGCAGTTTTGGAGGTCGTGGCCCTTGGTGCGCTGGATCTTGCAGTACTGCTTGCCGGAGCCCCCTGGCTTGTCAGCAGCTGCTAAGGCCCGGCAAGTGGCGCACCCGGCAATCTCCTTGCGGGGGCCCTCTTCCTTGACCTTTTTGGCAGCGCCGGTGTCGTCAGACCCCTCGACGGCAAGTACGGCCTTGCCCTTGCGTTTCCTGTTGCGACGCCGGCCCTTCTTCGTCGGGGTGGCGGCGTCTTCGTCGGTAGAGTCGGTCTCCGCACCGGCATCTTCGCCGGGGTACTTCCTTCCCTCTTCAGCCCGGGCGCATCTATCGGCCAGAACGTAGAGCTCGGCCACATCCTTAACCTTGGTCATCGCCAGCTCTTCACGCATCTTGCGGTTGCGCACGTTCTGATGGAATGCGCTGATCACAGCGGCGGGATGAACGTCGGGCATGTTGTACTGCACCTGGCTGAATCTCTGGATGTACTTACGTAGGGTTTCCCCTTCCTTCTGGGGAATGATATGCAGATCACTGGCCTGGCCATGAGCTTGGTGGCCTCCTGTGAAGGCGCCAACGAACTCATGGCACATATCCGACCAAGAAGAAATGGAATCCGCCGGCAAGTGCATCAACCAGGACATAACATTGGGCTTCAGTGCCAGCAGGAAATAATTGGCAAGCACCTTGTCGTCGCGAGCTCCGGCAGCCTGCATCGCGATGGTGTAGATGCTGAGGAACTCGGACGGATGGGTCTTGCCAGTGTACTTCTCGCTGACGTCGGGCTTGAACGTGCGGTGGGACGGCCACTGGAACTGCCGCAGCTCACGGGTGAAGGCCGGGCAGCCCACCTCGTAAGGTAGGCCGCCGGAGCCCCCCGGTGCTGGGTGGTCTATAGCGGGTCCCGCCCGCTTGTCCGACTGGTGGCGTGTATCGCGCCGGCGCGCGATGGTGGTCCGAGCATCTTCGTGAGCTCGTTTTCGAAGAACTTGGCGCTGGTCGCGGTGGGTCTGCGGGTCGGACGAGGCTACAGAGATGTTATCACAAGCGTCGTCACGACGGTCAGACGCTCGCGGCGGCTGGCGAGGAGGAGGAGAGTGCACCGTGGCCGCAGCTCCCCCGGTCCTCCCAGCGCCAGCACGTGGTGGCTCGGTGGAGCGCCGACCCGAGGGCCCCGCCGGTCGCGGATCGTCTTTGTTGGCGACGGCGACGAGGCTCCGGATGGTGGCCCTCCACTCGTCGAGCTTCTCTGCAACAGGAGGGAAGTCGAGGAGCAGCTGCGCGCGTGCCAAAGCTTCTGCTGGCGTGGGCAGCGGCGACAGCTGCGTGGATCGCGGCGCGCTTGGACTTCTAACTACGTTAGAAGGAGCTCCGTTACGACCCAGCGGCTGCGCGCCATTTTTGCCAGCACTTCGGCGGGCATGCTGAACCCCTTCATCTCGCGGATGATGCACAGGGCTCTTCCCACGGCGGTGCCCAGGGTCACCAGCGTGGTGACGCTGCTCGGCGCGCACACCATGGGAAGAGCGCGCAGTGGTCGCCGGTGTGGGCGTCTTGGAGGTCGCTGCGCCGCCCGACAGTGTCACAACGACACCCCTGGAGGGCCCCGCGCCGCCTGCGGGGGGCCCAGCTCCGTCTTCGGATCTGGCGACGTGCGGCCGGTCGTCTGGCGTGCGAACGACGCCACTCGCCAGGCTCTGACTGCCAGGGCGATGCTGGTGCTCGCGGACCGCGGCCCGGGTCCTGTCCGCGACCGGTCCACTGCTCGTCCGCACCGGTATGGGCTGTTTGGCTCCCAACGAGCCGATCGCCGTGGCCGTCTTCTTCTTAGGAGCCATGGCGACGAAGAACTGCTAGGCTAACTACTAGACCAGATTCTCACAATTGCGCCCCCTACCTGGCGCGCCAAAGATGTCGGTGTGGAACGACACCTATGGGATCACAAGAATCCCTACTACGGTTGCCGGGGCGCAGGGTTGCAAGAAGAGCAGGATCAGTAGTCAGCATGAGGATCGTTTACCCAGGTTCGGGCCGCGAGGATGTGTAAAACCCTAGTCCTGCTTTGGTGGGTGTATTTCAGAGAGTTCTTGAGCTCTCGAACTAGCTGTGGTGAGCGTGTGGTTCGAAAGAGCCGAATCCTTTTGCAGTATGCCATGGGCCTCCTTTTATAGTCGAAAGGGGCTGCCACAGTGGCACACATGTGGTGGAAAGGCGCACAGTGCTATGAGCTTATCGCTCGTATTACAGGACAAATCACATTTAATGTGCCGCTGAGGTATCCCCTAGCTTTATCGGGGACGGGGGCGAGGCCCGTCCCGTCCGTCGCCGCTCCTCCTCGCTTCGACACGCGCCCTGGCCAGCGATGCGTGCGGCGCCGTGTAGGCAGGCAGGCAGCTGAGGTGGCGCGGTGGTAGGGTCTTCACGAAGATCTGCATGCCGCCACGCAGGCGCCTGCTGAGTTGGCCTGGAAGCTGCATATTGCCACACAGGTGCCTGCCCAGCTGGTTTGGGCTGGCAGCTGCATGCGAACGGCGGTTGAGACTTGGCTGGCACGGGCCTGGCAGTGGTCGTGCTGGCATCTTCGGCGAGGGCGTTGCCTGGGGGCCCGGCAATGGTCTTGCCGTGGCGCGCTATCGTCCCCGGCAAGGATCTTGCCAGGGGTCTTGTGGCTCTCCTCAGTAAGGATCTTGCCGAGGATCGCTGTCTTCTAACCCTCATCTGATATTGAATATGTCTTCACAAAGATCCGCATGCCACCACAGAGGTGCCACCCGAGCCCTGGCCCCACGTGGATGATGGTGTTGGGGACCGTGGGCTCAAGGGTGGCTCGCTCTGTTGGTGTGGGGCGGGCTGCCCCGGCAAGGGTCTTGCCGGGGCTGCTGAGGCTGCCCCGGCAAGGGCCTTTCCGGGGGAACCTGCTTCATCCCTCTGCTCTTTGTGGTCTTGGCCTTGGCGTTGCTCTGGTTATCTTGGGCTTCGGTCTTACCTTGGCTCACCTCCCCTGTTCTGCTTGGTGTGACCGTGGGCGCGGCTCCGACTGCCCGTGCACAGGTAAAGGGGTACAAAAGTGCGCCCCTCCTTTTGTACAACGACAGATAGGAACCTTGGAAGTAATTCCAGAGTTTCCCACTGAGACTGATGCGGAAGCCTCTACATGAGATGTATGGAGATTGTTCGAACTTGCAGCTGAACAACGTAGGCAAAGCTCGTGCAAACCTCTCAGGTGCGCAAACAAGATATTGTTGTTAGACAACAATATACCTACGATACACAAGGAAGCGTTGATGGGCCCTGACTCCGGAATTGGCTAAATGCCAATATAATCCGAGATAGTTTCCATAAATGATTCAAGATTAAAATCTTGATAAACCCTCTGAAAGACCTAGAGTCTTACGGACTATAATGGGACTATAAACTGATACGGATAAAAATCTTTTATCCATTAAGCTCGACTTGTTGCAAGAACAAGTTCAAGGAGTTGACTACAATGAGATTATCTCACCGTAGAAATGCTTAAATTCGGTTCGGGTTAAACTAGCAATTAATACATATTTCAAACATGAGATATGAAACATGGATGACAAAAGAATTTCCATGAAATGGAAATACAACCTATGACTTGTATGTGATACAATCAAAAGGATTTTGTCAGTCCAGAGTATGCTAGTAAGTATGCAAACTTCAGAGTTCCAGCAATGCACAGAAGAGAGCAAAATGGAGTTGGAATCTTCGTCTTTGATGGAATGTCAAAGGGGTTTGACTTCATCAATGGGTAACGAAGATGCTTGTGGTTTCAAGAAAGTAAGTGGGAGCATAATAATATTTCTGAAAACCTTGTGTGCTTGACACATTGTTAATTCGAAATAAATTTCTTGACACGAATTAGGACTTCATTTGAAAATAGTTTTCCGATGAAGCGCTTGGGCTAAATAAGCCTTGATATTAGGCATAATTATCTATGGAGATAGATTTACCTAATGGGGCTGAGCAAAAATACATATTGACAAGATGCTAAAACCGTTTAACACTAAGAACGACAAGGAGTGATTCTTGCCAAAGTCACATGGAAAGAGTTTTTGCAAGAATCAATGTCCCAAAACACTGATGAGCAAAATACATGATGGAGATTCGACACACTCATGTGTTTGGATTAATCATGTATTCCGTGGTATGTAAAACAACCAGATATGTCCAATACTCCCAAGCTATTGCGAGTATAAATACCAAAGTGATCAAAAGTACTGATCATGGGACAACAGTGAAAAAAGATCATTGAGTACTAAAGTAGCACTGATGACATGTTTTTTCGCAAGTGGAGATCATGAAGAGTTCGTTGTAAAAGGTTACATCGATACAATCTTCATCATTTCTCCATGCGATTTTCGATTTAAATTGAGGGTTTTGTGTAACACACAATATGGTGTTGCAGTTAGTTGGAAATTGTTCCAAACAAGTTACTGTGGCGAATTCTATAACAGAGGCGAAGTATGTTGCCGCTTTAGAAGTGAAAAGGACAAAGATGTTGAATCATATAGTTCATTCATGAACTTAGTATGGTTCCAAGAAGACTTTGGTCAATGGGACACTATTGCAGATAGTTGCTCCATAACTCAGTCTGAGGAATCAGGTTTCGACTAATGATTCACATATATACAAAGCCAAGTCCGCACAAAATATGAATTTTGTGAAAGCGTGAAAACGCGAGGATATGCATAGATACACATGGAGCTGAAGTTGTCAGATCCGATGGACATCAGGCTATACCACATGCGAAGCATTTTTTACACCAGTATTCCATAGGTGTAAAGTGCATTAGCATTAACTAGACTATTGACTCTAGTGCAAGTGGGAGTCTATAGGAGATATGCCCTAGAGGCAATAATAAATGATATTATTTATCTCCAAGTTCATAATTATGTTTATGTTCCATGCTATAACTGCAATGATTCTCGAGTCTGCAATATCCACGAGGCTCAGAGGGAAACTCATGTGCACGTGTGGTATACTAAACGGTAAAATGTATTCATAGTCTTGCCTCTAAGACTGGCTCATGTATTGCATGATGATCCTGTTTTCCTGATCATGGGCATGTCTATGCTGGCAATTTTGAGGGCACGATGTTGGTAGAACACTTGTGTTGAATCGACCCAAATTGATTTATGCTATGAGATTCATTCGTCACAAGTTTATGGTTAATAACACAGAGATGGTTAATGTTTGCATAATTCCTTAGACCATGAGAGTATCGAGTTTCTTCATACTTGCTTCATGAACTTTGTGGTTTGTTAAACGTCATCCGTAAATGGGTGGCTATTACGACGGCTTACGGGTTCATGGAAAAGTGTGTCAAGTAACTTGATAGCTCAAGATTGGGATTTGCTCCTCCGACGATGGAGAGATATTCTCGGGCCCTCTCGGTGTTACGGTATTCATCATCGTCTGGCCAGACACAGTGTGATTTGATCACTGGGATGCTGGAACACGGAAACGAGAAAAGAGAACAAAACCAGTAACGAGGTAACTTGCATGGTGGACAAATTTTTCGTCCACGGGGATGCAATAAATCTCACCTCGGGTGTTTGTGACATATCGCAAAGCAACATGAATAGCTCACTGCAACTGGAGGTTCACTCGAATATTTATTCGTGTGGGTATAGGGGTCAATATGGGTGTCCACGACTCCGATGTTGATCATTGATCGGAAGGGGTTCCGGGTCATGTCTATACTTCACCGAACCTATAGGGTCACACACTTAAGGGTCATCTATCTGCTAAATACTAGACAGGGAGTCTGAGAGAAAATCACCGAAAAAGTTTCGGACAGCGGAAAAGTTCCGCAGAGAGAGGTCATCGGATGAGTTTCGGTGAAACCGAAAAGTTGTTTCAGGATATACTATTAAGTCAAATTGGTTTCGACACATGCCTGATAATTCTTGGAGGGTGCCAGAGTCATTCTGGAAACTTTCTGGAATTTTCCGGGATAAAAGCTGGAATTGCTCCGGAGCTGCCGGAACCACTTCAGATGCTTTTCGCAGATGAAAATCACTAATCCGGAATTGTTTCAGAATGCGTTGAAAATTATTTTAGTGGGTACTGGAAATGTTCTAAGCCCACATAAATATTTTCAGTAAGAACGGACGCTGAAAAATGTCGTCGTGAATAGTGAAAGTGCTTTTTGGGATATTTATGGAAAGCCACCTTTTGGGACTTTTCCCAAAAGGCTTCTAGAATTACTTGGGGATCAAGGAACCCCCTTTGGGGGGCCCCCATGAAGGTGGGACGTTGGAGGGTGCAGCTCCTCCATGGAGCTCCACTTGTCATCCCTTTATGCCCTTTATGCCCTTTTATGTGTGACATAAAGTGTGGGCAATTTGGGTTTTTCATGTTTCCCCCTACCCCTTGGGTTTTCCTATAAATATAGGTGGAGAGGCATTCTCCACACTCACTCTTTCTCACATACAAGTGCCATTGCAATGATCTAGCTTTTCTCTCCCTCCTCGTGAAATAGTTTCGTAGAGCCGAAAGGCTGTCTGGGTTCCGGTGGGAACTTGTTCTGGACAGCGAAGCCCTGCCGGATAGATGACACCGTATGTGTGCAACTCTGTAGATAGATCGTAGTTTCGGTCTTAGTTCGAGAGTGCCTCCCGAAGGGTTGTCCGTGTGACCGTCCGAGTTTCAAAGGTCCTCCCGAAGGGCTATCCGAGTTTCGAAGGTCCTCCCGAAGGGCTGTCCGCGACACCGTCCGGGGGACTGTCCGACCACCTCCCAGAGGGATGTCCGAGGGGCAGATGAGGGTGTACATCCTCGTGGTTGGGAGGTTGTAAATCCTAGCTGCGGGGATCTGCACCGCCATTCGTCATCGACTCTACTTCCGCTGCGCTACGAGTCGGTAACGAAAAAGATCAAACCATGTATGAAGTCTCCATAGTGGTCCTGGGCTGGTGCGTAGGTCAGAATTTTTTTGTTTTCTGCTGCGTTATCCTACACCAGGAAGGGCGGCGGTAGCCTGTAGAACGCTACCGCTAGGTCCTCCGGCGGTAGCAAAAGTGCCAAATCTCGAAATTTCTCCAGACCAAGGTCAGATCTAGATTTTATACGCCAAAAGAGTCAAAACATGAAATTTTGCCTCTAGTGACGGGCGCAGTAATTAGACATGTATGAAATCATAGACTATAGTAATTCTTTTAGTATTAGTGATTTTGTTCACAAACTTAGGAGCTCAAACTTTGAGGCTCACAATATAGTGAAGCATGCTTTATAATTAGGTGTGGGCTGCCATGTTTGGTTAGGGAACCCCGATGATCTTTTGTTCGTCCCTGTAAATATTGTGACGACTTGAATAAAGCATGGCGAGATTGTCTAAAAAAAGTAATAAGACATGCATAGTTTTTTTTAGTTTCATGCATTTTATTATATTTTAGTGTGCTATTTTTTATGACCATGAAACAGTATGCAAAATGTTTCAACTCTATAGGTTTCATTATTTCCTATATTTTAGATATTTTATTAATAAATTTGTATGAAATTGGATATAATTTTAATTTCAACTGTATGATTGATCACATTCAAGTGCGTTGTGATTTTGTAAACACTATGATCATCGTATGCGAGAATGCAACGACGAATAAATGGCAACAAGATGGGATGTCATGTTGAAATAAAGAACATGGACTTATTGGTTTCTTGACTCATGATTATTTGGGTTACGGGTATGTGGTATCTTTTTCTCCCATTGCAAGGCAAGGGCTCTTTTCCTAGTAATAATGAAGGGGCTATTGCTTCTTGCGGTATGTTATCGAAATTGCCCCCAAAATTGCAAAATATTACCCACCGATGCCACCTACAAGTTAGAAAAAAGGTTTCACAAAGGGGAGTCCCTGCTTGGCTGGCCCAGTAGAAACCTTTTATACTGCGCTCTGCATGCTGGGAGAAGAAACAACGCGCCTGTTTGGGCCGGCCCATGTCCGCGTAGTCTGTTTTTTAAATTTCCTATTTTTCTGTTTTCTATCTATGTGTTTTTCTAATTTAAATAATTTGTAATTAAGAAAAATCAAAATTTTGAAATAAAATATTGAATAATTCATAAATGTTTTGGACTCAGAACATGATTAGAAAATGTCCGCATATTCAAAACAAATTCACAATTTTGAAAACAAATGTTCGAGAATCAAAAAATGTTCATGATTTATGAAAAAAGTTTGATTCGAAATGTTAATGAAATTGAACAAAATTTGTCCACTGTAAAAAAAATTCATGAATTGAAAAATATAAAAACATCAAAAACTATTCATAACTTACAAATAGTTTATTCATTCATCAAATGTTCGCTGATTTAAGAAATGATCATGTATTTCAGAAAATATTCCTTAAATCACTAAAAAGACCGTGAATTTTAAAAAGTGTTCCAGCAAACAATTTCCAAAGAAATGTCGTCGATTCTAGAAATATTCGCTTATTTAATAAAAATATTTTACATATGTTCAGGATTAAAAAAAATGTTTGCAAATAGTATAAATGTTCGAAAATCTTTAAAAATGTTGAAGAATTTGAAAAATATTCACAATTTCAGATATGTTCAGGAGTTTTAAAAAATGTTCATGATTTTCAAAAATTATTCGCGATTTCAGAAAAATAAGAGTGATAGTGTATCCCGGTGATACAGCAAAATGTGGTCATGGCCATTGGAAATTAATTTTTTTTCTTCCGTTGCAACGCACGGGCCCTTTTGCTAGATTAATAAATTGTTCATGAATGTAAAAAATTGTTCCACCTATTTCCAGAGAAACATTCGTCGATTCCAGAAAAGTTCACCAATCGAAGAAAATTGTTTAAACAAAGTCAGGGGCAGGTCCAGCATGGGGGCGTCTAGGGGCGGCTGCCCTGGGTAAAATTTTGGAACCTAAGAGTACGCCGTACTACTTTGGCTACCATGCGGGGCGAGAGCGAAGCTCTGTTCTTGTTTTGAGGGTTGTATGTGTGCATAGCTGGGGAAATCGAGCAGGAAGACGAGAGGAGGGAAGAAACCGTTTCATTTTATGAGATGGGCTGTCAGTCAAGTCATAGAAATCGGCAGTACAGGCCCCGTTGAACTTAAGCCCATTTTATCTATACACGCGGTTGAGCCTTGACGCTCCCAATTCCGCCAGTTTTCAATGGACGATCGATCCAGAAAATCGATCACGCCTCCATGCACGCTGACTCGCTGCCTCGCCGCAACGTTGGACGGGGAAGGATGAAGTCCACCCGTTCTTGGTCAGGGTGCTGTCCCCACGCGAGACATCATCTCCATAACACTACACCCCACTCAAAATTGCAATTAGCAGCCAACAAGGCAGTAAGCAGCAGGTTCTTCCACTCTCCTCGTAATCTTGTCTTCTTCCAGGGGCTACTTCTCCAATTTCATTATATCATTCACTAGTACAAAACAGGGCTTTGGTCCTGGGCAGATCAGAGCATTAGTACCGGTCCCAGTTCGAGCGGCTAGGACGTCGGACGGGGCTCAGCTAGCTTTAGTCCCGGGTCAAACGCAACCTTTAGTCCCGGTTGGAGATACCAACCAGGACTAAAGGGGCTGCAGCCGATGCGAACCCCTTTAGTGCCGGTTGGTATCTTCAACCGGGACTAAAGGGCACCAACCGGGACTAAAGGGGTTTTGAAAGTTTCTTTTCTGTTTTTCCATTTCTTTTCTGTTTTTAGTTTCTGTTTTAAATTGCTCATATCTTTTAGGATATTTGATTTTTTTGAGTGATTCTTTTTGCATTACATTCAAAATTTTGTCTAGTTTTTATTTGTGCCATTAGTTTTCAAATTTGAATTTGTTCAAATTTGCTTCAAACCCTAGATTGTGAATAACTTGAGTTTAAAAATATTTTATAATTTAATTCCTTTTGCTCCCTAGTCACATGTTAGATTGTGGTCACAGTAAGATTTATTTGGTTATTTTTAGAATAATTTAAATTAGGATTCTAATTAAAACATTAATGTTTTGCTTATATAGTTGTTTTAGTCATTTCATTGTTGTTTTCAATTATTTTAGTTAGTTCTTTCTGTAGATTTTAACATGTTGTAGTATGCTTCTGTTAGGCAATAGTATATAAAATTTTATAATTAATTAATATTAATTTTTTCTACTGTTTGTGTTAATAGTTGTTTAGCCTTTAATTATAGTTGATAGAATTAGTTTTGCTATATAAAAAAGTAATTCTTTTTGCTACTTTAACAGAACGTGACTCTGGCTTGGTTAAAATTAGTTGTGACTTTGGCTGGGACGGTGCTAGCAAATGTAGTCGACGGTAGGCTTGGATGGACACCAACCCGGACTAAAGGGGTTTTGCACTTTTCAAACTCTCCCCCCCCCCCCCCCCCTTATCGCCATTTAAGTTTAAAAAAACAAAAGAAAATGATAAAAACTTCAAAAATTAAAATTCTTCGAGATGTAGTTATGTTATTACATCTACTAGTTAGGAAAATTAAAAGACATAAATTTCAACATGTTTTGCAAAAAAAGTGTTATGAAAAATTAAAACGGCTATAAGTTTTGCATACGATGTCGAAAGAAAACGTATAATATATCAAAATTTCAGCACGAGAAGCCGGTTCTGATTTCAACCGCCGTAGGCCGTTTTGCAAATTTTCAGAATCCTCAAATTCTAAAAGGAACAAAAGTTAACCTCAAATTTAAGTTTTTTGAATTTTTGGTCAAACTACTTAGTCAATAAATATTAGTGTTACTAAATAATTATTGTTTTTTGGAATAATAGTTTCAAACTCAAACGGTGAAACGTATGACTTCATGCTCAAGTTGAACTCCTAAAAATCAAATAACAACAGTTGCTGCAACTGGACAGACATTGTATATAGTGATTCAGGGATTCACCATTTTATACCCTAGCTAGTACCAGGTCAACAATTATAACCATTTTATCAATGAATCCAGAACAGACACTTGTGCTTAGCCAAACATAGAAAGCTCATTAGTTCTCATCGTAATCACATCACCAAGAAGCAATTGATTCTAGCATATGAGAAATAGTTTTAAAAATTAATTTTACTAGAAAAGTAAATGATGTAATATTTGGATTCCTCACATTTTTCTGATAATAATGGATATATTATTTTTCGAATTTCGATTTACATATTTAAAGATATTAATTATGCCATATTAAATGAATAAATGGACAAAAATGAATAAAATAATATTTTTACTTATTTTATTTTCATTGAAATTCATTATTATTATTACTTATTTTATTTTAATAATTGTTTGGAATTCAAAAAATTAAATCATGTGACATCAAGACCTAAGGGTTAATAGGTTTGATAGCTTACTATTGTCAGGAAAACAACAAGTGCAGACTTGGAAACAAGGGGCAATAGAATTGGAAAGCTAAGCGTGCTTAGGCTGGAGTTGTGAGAAGATTGGTGACTGGGCGGGAAATTAGACGATTTGGAAGTTAAGCGTGCTTAGGCTGAAGAAGTGAGGAGGGGCGATTAGAGATTAAATTGTCAAATAATTCAAAATTTTGAAAATCAGAAAAAAAATCAAAAAGTGAGGAGGGGTGATTAGAGATTAAATTGTCAAATAATTCAAAATTTTGAAAATCGAGAAACATTCAAAAAAATTGAATTTTTTTTTTTTGAAAAGAATCCTTTAGTCCAGGTAGGTGTTACCAACCGGGACTAAATAAGGTGGAGCCCGCCTTTAGTCCCAGTTGGTAACACCAACCTGGACTAAAGGTCCTCCATCCTCGCTCCAGACAGCGGCCATGTAGAGCCCCTTTAGTCCCGGTTAGTAAGCTAACCGGGACTAAAAGTGGTGGGCATTAGTCCCGATCGTTTTTAGTCCCGGTTCGTAAGCTAACCGGGACTAAAAGTGGTGGGCATTAGTCCTGATCGTTTTGTCTCGGTTCCAGAACCGGGACTAAAGGGCCTCTGAAACCGGGATTGATACCCTGTTTTCTACTGGTGATTCTTTGATTCTTATCATATTGGCCTGATGGAAGATTGTAGATCTCCAAGTTAGAATTTATATCCATTTTCTGTTGTGTTATAGTATCTTTTTCGCCTAGTTTTAGATAATGTAACTACTTTGAAGAATTAGTTTTGTTGATCATCTTGCCAGTTTTCATATTATTTGGCCAATTAATTATGTTGAGTGTCTTATTTAATTGTATCGTGGCATCGATTTTCTGTTTCCTTTAGAAGTCTGGCCTGGGTAACTTCAAATCCTCGACCCCCCATTGAAAAAAGTGAGGGGTTTCTTGGGTCACAATGTATGCTATTACCTCCAACTACATATAGATAAGCAACATCAAACGAAAGTACCATGAGAGCTTCACTTGGTTTAGTCCCATTCACGTGGTTTGGTACATGACTCGTAAATTCTCCCAACAAATGAACTTATGATATGTGTTCAATAATAGTAGATAGAGCAGAAATCTTGCATGAATTAACGTCATATAACATTTTCCTTTGAATCTTATATAGCATGCAACACTTGTTGAAACGCTCATGATATAAGAGGCTATTGCATTGCGTGTTCTCCCCAACTCTTCTAATACCCGTCCTACAATAGCTAGCAAGCAGAAATACAAGAGAGAAAGCAAGTTGAAGATAAATTCAAGGTTATAGTCATGTAAACTGGAATGAGAGGAATCAGAAACAAATGTTGTCTATGTTGGATGTATAGGCTAAGAGACAGAACTCAGAGAAGCACGTCTTCAAGAGGTTGGACTCGTATTAGGGCACAACCATACCACGTATCTTTCTGGAGATGCTACAACTATAATCGAAGTGGTACTAGGTCGTGATGTTTGTCTGCCAATAGGCAAGTTCGGTCATAGTTTAAATAATACAAGTACATGATTCATGTTTTTCTTATGAGAATTAGCAAAGGAAAAGTAATATTATGATTCCAATACTTGTATTTCAACTAGTAGGAAAAGAGGCTTTTACCCCGGTTTGTAAGGGCCTTTTGTCCCGGTTTTCGAACCGGGACTAAAGGGTCGTTACTAAAGCCCTAACTCTTTAGTCCCGGTTCTTACACGAACCGGGATAGAAGGTCCTCCACGTGGCCGCTGCTGCCAGCCCAGGCAGGGGGGCCTTTGGTCCCGGTTGGTGCCACCAACCAGGACCAATAGGCAGGGCCTTTTGTCCCGGTTGGTGTCACCAACCGGGACCAATAGGCATCCACGCGTCAGCATTTCAGGGGCTGGGGTTTTTGTTTTTTTAAAGGGGGGGGGGGGGGGGGTTGGGGGGTTTTGGGGGTTAATTTAGGTGTTTCATATATTGTGTTAGCTAGCTAATTAATAGAGAGAAGTGTCCTCTCTTATCTCCGTGCTTGGTCGACGCTACGTACTATATATGTATGGAGAGGACTAGACACGCTAGCTAGTAAGCAAATGAAGAAAACAGAAGATCATCATGCACATATTCATACAGAGAGAAGTGATTTCGACCACCTCTCCTTCTCCGAGAGATTGGTCGAACAACAAGTTCTCGTATATCTATCTGACACTACCGGCTACATATACAATAATTATCTCTTACAATATAATCTCATAATTAAATTGTAAGAACACAGGGTCCACATAGTATTCTCCGTTTTCAGCGATCACGTGGTCAAGGAAGAATGCCGCCAATTCCTCTTGAATTGCTCGCATACGATCTTCTGCTAGGAGTTCATCCCGCATCCGAAACATCTAATTTGAAGAAGGGGGTCAATACATATATATATGAATAAATGAAACTCGACACAAATGATGGTAATAAAATAAAATTGTGAATATTATTGCTTACGCACTTCATATTGTTCGTCAGAGTAGCCCCGCTCACAGGTCGTGTGGCGGATAGACTCGCAAACGTAGTATCCACAGAAATCATTCCCTTGTTCCTGCCACAACCACTTTACAAGAAATAGAGGTCAATCTAACTGATAAGCAAGCATGCTAAATGGTATTGATGAAACTAGCGCTTGAATCACTAGGAGATGGGCGGAACATGCTACTATAGTACTTACTTTCGGGTGTCTAAATTGCAGCTTCTTCGGCAGTCCCGGAGCTTTTGTGGTGAATTTTCTCCAAACCCTGCCAGACAAAGAAAACAATTACTTGATATCAGGAAATGAACAAAGTTGCTGATATGGTGGATAATGATCGATTTAACTTACTTCTCGAGCATTTGAGTCATGTTCGCATAGTCCTGGGGATCTTTTCGTCTCGAGTCTAAGACGGTTACTACTCCCTGCTCAAGCTTAATCTCTAGGAGAATATAGTGGAAGCTGCGCATGCATGCATAAGTCATCAATTACATTACCATAACCTGGACTAATAAGGGAAACCGAATATGCACAAGACAGTAACACTCACTTGAAGTTGTAAGGAAAGAGTATTATATCTTTGTTTTGATTTAATACCAACGACCGTAGCAAGTTGGCCTCGGCTTCTTTGGCATGTTTTTCAACCGTATATGCATCTATGAGATTTGTGTTAATGAACCCAATATCACCGATTTGTCTTTTCTTCAATTCGGCGATCTTCAATCTGCATAATATAGTGAGGATAATTATAAATACATGCAATGAAAGAGCTGACCTATATAGAGCGACTTAATGACAGAAGTAGTACTACTTACAGACAGTAGCAAGTGATCGTTGTTTTATCGAGGGCCTTTTGATTGAAAAACTGGAAGAACTCCTCAAATGGAACATTCAGCAGTTCAATTCCAACGAGGTCATGCTCCGGTTTAACTCTCAGCGTCAAAGTATTCATCCCATCAGACTCTCTGTAGGTTTTCATGTACCAATCATGTAATCTTCGCATCATCGTTGTTAGAGGTCTTTCATCTTTGACGAGAGGCTTCCCGTAATGGTATTTGTGTTCGTCCACCTCCATGATTTCATAATGTACATCGTCGGGCAGGTAATCTCCAAGATTGCTATAACCGGCCACCATCCTCGGATCATTAGCGACGATGTCTTTTGACACCTTGAGCGGGGGGCACGATTGGTTCGCTTGTTCGCTGAGCTGGGCAATTTTTTCCCAGCTCGTCGTTCTTTTAACCTTTGATCACTGACAGTACTTCCCGACCACTCCGCTTCGGCATATGTCTTTGCAAGAATGCGCTCATAGTTGCCTCTCGGCGGAGACTTTGGTGGTTTTGTCAGGGCAGCCAGAGTGCGCTTTGCTTTCACCGGATCTACCTTCTCCTCCAGAGGTGGATGTTTCTTTGCTTTCACCCCTTCAAAGAAGTTTGTCACTTCGGCTCGCACGATCTTCCTGGTTTCCTCCTCGGTCCTCTCGTATGGTAACTTCTCTGGAGTCTTCAGAGAAGGACCGAATCTGTATTGCCTCCTGCCTCTGGCAGCTGTACTGCTAGACGCCGGCAGAGCAGGCGGAGCGGATGCGGCTGTCTTCTTTCCTTGCTTACGAGGCGGAGGAGAAGGACTACGACGCGCCGGAGCAGCCGGAGCGGCGGCGGGTCTCTTCCGCCCTTGCTGAAGAGGCGGAGAAGGAGGAGGCTGGCTGCTCTGGCGCGCCGGCGCAGGCAGAGAAGGAGGCGGAGTGCCGCCACGCGCTGGAGAAGGAGGCTGAGTGCCCTGATCACTCGCCGGAGGAGGAGGCGGAGTGCAGCCACGCGCCGAAGAAGGAGGCTGAGTGCCCTGATCACTCGCCGGAGGAGGAGGCGGAGTGCCCTTACTCGCCGGAGCCGTCCAGTTCGGAAGGTTGATGAGCTCCTTCCGCCATAGGCATGGAGTCTTCAGAGCAGAACCCAGCCGAGTCTCCCCTTCACCGGTAGGGTGGTCAAGCTGGAGGTCCTCAAATCCCTCCGTTATTTCATCCACCATCACCCTACCATATCCTTCTGGAATCGGCCGGCAGTGGTAGGTTGCGCCGGGTTCAGGAGGTAAAACAGAGCCAACAGCCGCCTTGACTTTGAAGTTCTGCCATTGCGCCATAAGGTGGCAATGTTGAGACTCCGTGATAGCATCCACGGGGTAGCTAGCAGGAGCCGTCAAGACATGCTCCGGCTAAAGCAGCTCGGTGGAAGCCACGCTGCTTCTCCACTGAGATGGCGGTGTAGCTTCGGGGGTAGTTTCGGCATGTCGATTGCCGTCTCGTTCCTCTAGCGCTTGAACCCTTTCGTGCAGCTTCTGAATTTGGATCTGCTCCACTTTTTTCCTCCTCTCCTGGCTTTTGTAACCGCCCGCGTCCGGAAAACCAGCCTTCCACGGAACGGAGCCTAGCGTGCCTCGTGTCCGTCCAGGGTGCTCAGGATTCCCGAGGGCCATTGTGAGCCGTCGTTCTCTTTGTCTGGAACGAGCGTCCCTTCCTGCGCTGCATCGATATATTGCTGAATCTTCTTGACTGGTATTCTCAAAAGCTCGTTCGTCCAAACGCACCTCCCTGATACAGGGTCCAAGGTTCCGCCAGCCCCGAAGAACCAAGTCCGGCAACGGTCTGTCCAGTTCATTGTCTGTGGTTCGATCCCTTTTTCAAGCAGATCATTCTCAGCCTTGGCCCACTTAGGCCGGGCTTTGAGGTAGCTGTTGGGAAACGTAGTAATTTCAAAAAAATTCCTACGCACACGCGAGATCATGGTGATGCATAGCAACGAGAGGGGAGAGTGTTGTCCACGTACCCTCGTAGACCGACAGCGGAAGCGTTATCACAACGCGGTTGATGTAGTCGTAGGTCTTCACGATCCGACCGATCAAGTGCCGAACGCACGGCACCTCCGAGTTCAGCACACGTTCAGCTCGATGACGTCTCTCGAACTCCGATCCAGCCAAGTGTTGAGGGAGAGTTTCGTCAGCACGACGGCGTGGTGACGATGATGATGTTCCACCGACGCAGGGCTTCGTCTAAGTTCCGCAACGGTATTATCGAGGTGTAATATGGTGGAGGGGGGCACCGCACACGGCTAAAATATCGTATATCAAGTGTGTAGCGAGGTGCCCCCCTGCCCCCGTATATAAAGGAGCAAGGGGTAGGCCGGCTGCCCTAGGCGCGCCAAAGAGAGGGGGGGAGTCCTCCTCCTAGTAGGAGTAGGACTCCCCTTTCCTAGTCCTACTAGGAAAAGAGGGGGGGGAGGAAAGAGAGGGAGAGGGAGAGGGAAAGGGGGCTGCGCCCCCCTCTCCTAGTCCAACTAGGATTCCTCCTGGGAGGGGGTGCGCCACCTCCTGGCTGCTGCCCTCTCTCTCCCCTCTAGGCCCACTAAGGCCCAATACTTCCCCGGGGGGTTCCGGTAACCCTCCGGCACTCCGGTTAAATCCGAAACTTCTCCGGAACACTTCCGGTGTCCTAATATAGTCGTCCAATATATCAATCTTTATGTCTCGACCATTTCGAGACTCCTCGTCATGTCCGTGATCACATCCGGGACTCCGAACAACCTTCGGTACATCAAAACATATAAACTCATAATATAACTGTCATCGTAACTTTAAGCGTGCGGACCCTACGGGTTCGAGAACTATGTAGACATGACCGAGACACCTCTCCGGTCAATAACCAATAGCGGAACCTGGATGCTCATATTGGTTCCCACATATTCTACGAAGATCTTTATCGGTCAAACCGCATAACAACATACGTTGTTCCCTTTGTCATCGGTATGTTACTTGCCCGAGATTCGATCGTCGGTATCTCGATACCTAGTTCAATCTCGTTACCGGCAAGTCTCTTTACTCGTTCCGTAATACATCATCCCGCAACTAACTCATTAGTCACAATGCTTGCAAGGCTTATAGTGATGTGCATTACTGAGTGGGCCCAGAGATACCTTTCCGACAATCGGAGTGACAAATCCTAATCTCGAAATACGCCAACCCAACAAGTACCTTTGGAGACACCTGTAGAGTACCTTCATAATCACCCATTTACGTTTTGACGTTTGGTAGCACACAAAGTGTTCCTCCGGTAAACGGGAGTTGCATAATCTCATAGTCATAGGAACATGTATAAGTCATGAAGAAAGCAATAGCAACATACTAAACGACCGGGTGCTAAGCTAACGGAATGGGTCAAGTCAATTACGTCATTCTCTAATGAGGTGATCCCGTTAATCAAATGACAACTCATGTCTATGGCTAGGAAACATAACCATCTTTGATTAACGAGCTAGTCAAGTAGAGGCATACTACTGACAGTCTGTTTGTCTATGTATTCACACATGTATTATGTTTCCGGTTAATACAATTCCAGCATGAATAATAAACATTTATCATGATATAAGGAAATAAATAATACTTTATTATTGCCTCTAGGGCATATTTCCTTCAGTCTCCCACTTGCACTAGAGTCAATAATCCAGATTACACAGTAATGATTCTCACACCCATGGAGTCTTGGTGCTGATCATGTTTTGCTCGTGGAAGAGGCTTAGTCAACGGGTCTGCAACATTCAGGTCCGTATGTATCTTGCAAATTTCTATGTCTCCCACCTGGACTAAATCCCGGATGGAATTGAAGCGTCGTTTGATGTGCTTGGTTCTCTTGTGAAATCTGGATTCCTTTGCTAAGGCAATTGCACCAGTATTGCCACAAAAGATTTTCATTGGTCCCGATGCACTAGGTATGACACCTAGATCGGATATGAACTCCTTCATCCAGACTCCTTCAGTTGCTGCTTCCGAAGCAGCTATGTACTCCGCTTCACACGTAGATCCCGCCACGACACTTTGCTTAGAACTGCACCAACTGACAGCTCCACCGTTCAATGTAAATACGTATCCGGTTTGCGATTTAGAATCGTCCGGATCAGTGTCAAGGCTTGCATCAACGTAACCACTTACGATGAGCTCTTTGTCACCTCCATAAACGAGAAACATATCCTTAGTCCTTTTCAGGTATTTCAGGATGTTCTTGACCGCTGTCCAGTGATCCACTCCTGGATTACTTTGGTACCTTCCTGCTAGACTTATAGCAAGGCACACATCAGGTCTGGTACACAGCATTGCATAAATGATAGAGCCTATGGCTGAAGCATAGGGAATATCTTTCATCTTCTCTCTATCTTCTGCAGTGGTCGGGCATTGAGTCTTACTCAACTTCACACCTTGTAACACAGGCAAGAACCCTTTCTTTGCTTGATCCATTTTGAACTTTTTCAAAACTTTGTCAAGGTATGTGCTTTGTGAAAGTCCAATTAAGCGTCTTGATCTATCTCTATAGATCTTGATGATATACACAGCTTCACCGAGGTCTTTCATTGAAAAACTCTTATTCAAGTATCCCTTTATGCTATCCAGAAATTCTATATCATTTCCAATCAGCAATATGTCATCCACATATAATATCAGAAATGCTATCGAGCTCCCACTCACTTTCTTGTAAATACAGGCTTCTCCAAAAGTCTGTATAAAACCAAATGCTTTGATCACACTATCAAAGCGTTTATTCCAACTCCGAGAGGCTTGCACCAGTCCATAAATGGATCGCTGGAGCTTGCACACTTTGTTAGCTCCCTTTGGATCGACAAAACCTTCCGGTTGCATCATATACAACTCTTCTTCCAGAAATCCATTCAGGAATGCAGTTTTGACATCCATTTGCCAAATTTCATAATCATAAAATGCAGCAATAGCTAACATGATTCGGACAGACTTAAGCATCGCTACGGGTGAGAAGGTCTCATCGTAGTCAATCCCTTGAACTTGTCAAAAACCTTTCGCAACAAGTCGAGCTTTATAGACAGTAACATTACCATCAGCGTCAGTATTCTTCTTGAAGATCCATTTATTTTCAATGGCTTGCCGACCATCGGGTAAGTCAACCAAAGTCCATACTTTGTTCTCATACATGGATCCCATCTCGGATTTCATGGCTTCAAGCCATTTTGCGGAATCTGGGCTCACCATCGCTTCTTCATAGTTCGTAGGTTCATCATGGTCTAGTAACATGACCTCTAGAACAGGATTACCATACCACTCTGGTGCGGATCTTGATCTAGTTGACCTACGAGGTTCAGTTATAACTTGATCTGAAGTTTCATGATCATTATCATTAACTTCCTCACTAATTGGTGTAGGTGTCGCAGAAACTGATTTCCGCGATGATCTACTTTCCAATAAGGGAGCAGGTACAGTTACCTCATCAAGTTCTACTTTCCTCCCACTCACATCTTTCGAGAGAAACTCCTTCTCTAGAAAGGATCCATTCCTAGCAACGAATATCTTGCCTTCGGATCTGTGATAGAAGGTGTACCCAGCAGTCTCTTTTGGGTATCCTATGAAGACACATTTCTCCGATTTAGGTTCGAGCTTATCAGGTTGAAGTTTCTTCACATAAGCATCGCAACCCCAAACTTTAAGATACGACAACTTTGGTTTCTTGCCAAACCATAGTTCATAAGGCGTCTTCTCAACGGATTTTGATGGTGTCCTATTTAGAGTGAATGCAGTCGTCTCTAAAGCATAACCCCAAAATGATAGCGGTAAATCAGTAGGAGACATCATAGATCGTACCATATCTAATAAAGTACGATTATGACGTTCGGACACACCATTACGCTTGGTGTTCCGGGTGGCGTGAGTTGTGAAACTATTCCGCATTGTTTCAAATGTAGGCCAAACTCGTAACTCAAATATTCTCCTCCACGATCAGATCGTAGGAATTTTATTTTCTTGCTACGATGATTTTCAACTTCACTCTGAAATTCTTTGAACTTTTCAAATGTTTCAGACTTATGTTTCATTAAGTAGATATACCCATATCTGCTCAAATCATCTGTGAAGGTGAGAAAATAACGATATCCGCCACGAGCCTCAATATTCATCGGACCACATACATCTGTATGTATGATTTCCAACAAATCTGTTGCTCTCTCCATAGTTCCGGAGAACGGTGTTTTGGTCATCTTGCCCATGAGGCACGGTTCACAAGTACCAAGTGATTCAAAATCAAGTGATTCCAAAATTCCATCAGTATGGAGTTTCTTCATGCGCTTTACACCAATATGACCCAAACGGCAGTGCCACAAATAAGTTGCACTGTCATTATCAACTCTGCATCTTTTGGCTTCGACATTATGAATATGTGTATCACTACTATCAAGATTCATTAAAAATAGACCACTCTTCAAGGGTGCATGACCATAAAAGATATTATTCATATAAATAGAACAACCATTATTCTCTGATTTAAATGAATAACCGTCTCGCATTAAACAAGATCCAGATATAATGTTCATGCTCAACGCGGGCACCAAATAACAATTATTTAGGTCTAAAACTAATCCTGAAGGTAGATGTAGAGGTAGCGTGCCGACGGCGATCACATCGACTTTGGAACCATTTCCCACGCGCATCGTCACCTCGTCCTTAGCCAATCTTCGCTTAATCCGTAGCCCCTGTTTCGAGTTGCAAATATTAGCAACAGAACCAGTATCAAATACCCAGGTGCTACTGCGAGTATTAGTAAGGTACACATCAATAACATGTATATCACATATACCTTTGTTAACCTTGCCATCCTTCTTACCCGCCAAATACTTGGGGCAGTTCCGCTTCCAGTGACCAGTCTGCTTACAGTAGAAGCACTCAGTTTCAGGCTTAGGTCCAGACTTGGATTTCTTCTCCTGAACAGCAACTTGCTTGCTGTTCTTCTTGAAGTTCCCTTTCTTCTTCCCTTTGCCCTTTTTCTTGAAACTAGTGGTTTTACTGACCATTAACACTTGATGCTCCTTTTTGATTTCTACCTCCGCTGCCTTTAGCATTGCGAAGAGCTCGGGAATTGTCTTATCCATCCCTTGCATGTTATAGTTCATCACGAAGCTCTTGTAGCTTGGTGGCAGTGATTGAAGAATTCTATCAATGACGCAATCATCCAGAAGTTGAACTCCCAGTTGAATCAAGTGATTATTATACCCAGACATTCTGAGTATATGCTCACTGACAGAACTATTCTCTTCCATCTTGCAGCTATAGAACTTATTGGAGACTTCATATCTCTCAATCCGGGCATTTGCTTGAAATATTAACTTCAACGCCTGGAACATCTCATATGCTCCATGACGTTCAAAACGTCGTTGAAGACCCGGTTCTAAGCCGTAAAGCATGGCACACTGAACTATTGAGTAGTCATCAGCTTTGCTCTGCCAGACGTTCATAACTTCTGGCGTCGCTCTTGCAGAAGGCCTGGCACCTAGCGGTGCTTCTAGGACGTAATTCTTCTGTGCAGCAATGAGGATAATCCTCAAGTTACGGACCCAGTCCGTGTAATTGCTACCATCATCTTTCAACTTAGCTTTCTCAAGGAACGCATTAAAATTCAACGGAACAACAGCACATGCCATTTATCTACAATTAACATAGACAAGCAAGATACTATCAGGTACTAAGTTCATGATAAATTTAAGTTCAATTAATCATATTACTTAAGAACTCCCACTTAGATAGACATCCCTCTAATCATCTAAGTGATTACGTGATCCAAATCAACTAAACCATGTCCGATTAACACGTGAGATGGAGTAGTTTCAATGGTGAACATCACTATGTTGATCATATCTACTATATGATTCACGCTCGACCTTTCGGTCTCTGTGTTCCGAGGCCATATCTGTATATGCTAGGCTCGTCAAGTTTAACATGAGTATTCCGCGTGTGCAACTGTTTTGCACCCGTTGTATTTGAACATAGAGCCTATCACACCCGATTAACACGTGGTGTCTCAGCACGAAGAACTTTCGCAACGGTGCATACTCAGGGAGAACACTTTATCTTGAAATTTTAGTGAGAGATCATCTTATAATTCTACCGTCAATAGCAAGATAAGATGCATAAAGGATTAACATCACATGCAATCAATATAAGTGATATGATATGGCCATCATCATCTTGTGCTTGTGATCTCCATCTCCGAAGCACCGTGCTTGTGATCTCCATCTCCGAAGCACCGTCATGATCACCATCGTCACCGGCGCGACACCTTGATCTCCATCGTAGTATCGTTGTCGTCTCGCCAACTTATTGCTTTTACGACTATCGCTACCGCTTAGTGATAAAGTAAAACTATTACATGGCGATTGCATTTCATACAATAAAGCGACAACCATATGGCTCCTGCCAGTTGCCGATAACTCGGTTACAAAACATGATCATCTCATACAGCGGAAGCGTTATCACAACGCAGTTGATGTAGTCGTACGTCTTCACGATCCGACCGATCAAGTGCCGAACGCACGGCACCTCCGAGTTCAGCACACGTTGAGCTCGATGACGTCTCTCGAACTCCGATCCAGCTGAGTGTTGAGGGAGAGTTTCGTCAGCAAGATGGTGTGGTGACGATGATGATGTTCCACCGACGCAGGGCTTCGTCTAAGCTCTGCAACGGTATTATCGAGGTGTAATATGGTGGAGGGGGGCACCGCACACGGCTAAAATATCGTATATCAAGTGTGTAGAGAGGTGCCCCCCTGCCCCCGTATATAAAGGAGCAAGGGGTAGGCCGGCTGCCCTAGGCGCGCAAAAGAGAGGGGGGGAGTCCTCCTCCTAGTAGGAGTAGGACTCCCCTTTCCTAGTCCTACTAGGAAAAGAGGGGGGGAAGGAAAGAGAGGGAGAGGGAGAGGGAAAGGGGGCTGCTCCCCCCTCTCCTAGTCCAAATAGGATTCCTCCTGGGAGGGGGCGCGCCACCTCCTGGCTGCTGCCCTCTCTCTCTCCCCTCAAGGCCCACTAAGGCCCAATACTTCCCCGGGGGTTCCGGTAACCCTCCGGCACTCCGGTTAAATCCGAAACTTCTCCGGAACACTTCCGGTGTCCGAATATAGTCGTCCAATATATCAATCTTTATGTCTCGACCATTTCGAGACTCCTCGTCATGTCCGTGATCACATCCGGGACTCCGAACAACCTTCGGTACATCAAAACATATAAACTCATAATATAACTGTCATCGTAAATTTAAGCGTGCGGACCCTACGGGTTCGACAACTATTTAGACATGACCGAGATACCTCTCCAGTCATTAACCAATAGCGGAACCTGGATGCTCATATTGGTTCCCACATATTCTATGAAGATCTTTATCGGTCAGACCGCATAACAACATACGTTGTTCCCTTTGTCATCGGTATGTTACTTGCCCGAGATTCGATCGTCGGTATCTCGATACCTAGTTCAATCTCGTTACCGGCAAGTCTCTTTACTCGTTCCGTAATACATCATCCCGCAACTAACTCATTAGTCACAATGCTTGCAAGGCTTATAGTGATGTGCATTACTGAGTGGGCCCAGAGATACCTTTCCGACAATCGGAGTGACAAATCCTAATCTCGAAATACGCCAACCCAACAAGTACCTTTGGAGACACCTGTAGAGCACCTTTATAATCACCCATTTACATTGTGACGTTTGGTAGCATACAAAGTGTTCCTCCGGTAAACGGGAGTTGCATAATCTCATAGTCATAGGAACATGTATAAGTCATGAAGAAAGCAATAGCAACATACTAAACGATCGGGTGCTAAGCTAACGGAATGGGTCAAGTCAATCACGTCATTCTCTAATGAGGTGATCCCGTTAATCAAATGACAACTCATGTCTATGGCTAGGAAACATAACCATCTTTGATTAAGGAGCTAGTCAAATAGAGGCATACTAGTGACACTCTGTTTGTCTATGTATTCACACATGTATTATGTTTCCGGTTGATACAATTCCAGCATGAATAATAAACATTTATCATGATATAAGGAAATAAATAATACTTTATTATTGCCTCTAGGGCATATTTCCTTCAGTAGCCACCTGACCCCGTGCGATGGTGAAGCTTCTTCTTCACAGCATTCTTCTTGTTTGTCGCCGACATCTTCTTACTCTTTTCCGATGTCTTGTGGGCCACAAATGCGGGCCAGTGATCCCTGATCTTCTCATATCGGCCGATGAATTCTGGTGTCTCTTCTTTGTCGACAAACGTTTTCAGCTCATTCTTCCACCTCCTGAATAGGTCTGCCATCTTCTTAAGAGCATGAGACTTGATTAATTGCTCTTTAACTAGCTTCTCCGGATCCACCTCTGGCGGTAGGGTGAAATTTGCCTTCAGCTCAGTCCAAAGATCATCTTTCTGCATATCATTGACATAAGACACCTCAGGGTCTTCCTTCTTAGGCTTATACCATTGCTGGATGCTGATCGGGATCTTGTCCCTAACTAGAACCCCACACTGAGCAGAAAATGCATCCTTTGTCCGGATGGGTTCAATCGGTTGGCCGTCGCGCGCGATTGCTGTGATCTCAAACCTTTCATCCGAGCGCAACTTTCTCTTCAGGCCTCGTCTCTTTACCGAAGTTGTGCTCGATCTGGAGGGCTAGAAAAAAGAAGAAAAATGAGTGTTAATTAATATGTGTACATACCAAAACAATGAATGCATCAATTAGCTAGTCAGCACAGGCTTAACTAATATATTTACCTGGCCGGACTCTGTTCGGTCACCGGAGCCGTCACCACGGGCTCCTTCTTGCACCAGCATTGGGTCACCGGAGCCATCATAATCATGTCTTTCCTCCTCCACTCTTCGATCACCATAGCCTGCTTCTTCACCCTGTTCTTCCAGACCATCATTGTCGTTAAGATACGACAAGATATCACCTCCGGCTAAGATTATGTCCCCCAACACCTCTTCTACTTGCTCGTCTCGTCCGTGCTCCATTGTTTCTGCAAATATTACAACATGGCAATTATTACACAAACATGACAGCAGGTGGATATATTAGTGCAAACGTAGACCTAGCTTATTCCGGGTTTGGGGTGGCCTCGGCAACGCTTCAAGGGTAGGGGCGCGGCGGGAGGGGGTAGGAGACCGACATCGTTTTTTCTAGGGTTTGCCTGTCCTCGAGAGTTTTGGTCGAGCGAGAGGGCCGGGGGTGCTCCCGTGGTATAAGTTATCACGGTCGAGAGGGGGTATAAATATCGACCGTCCATCGTGTCGAAGTTATCTGGGAGGGAGTTATATATATCGACAACGACGACATACATACATGGGAAAATAATGTTATCGGGGAGGGGGTATATCGACCCCCCGCCCCACGTGTTGAAGTTATCGGGAGGGGGTTATATCGACAACGACGACATACGTACATGGGAAAATAATATTATCGGGGAGGGGGTATATCGACCCCCCTCGTGTTGAAGTTATCGGGAGAGGGGTATATCGAGGACGACAGACCCGATAAAACATAAGAAAACGAAGAAGAAATAAAAAGAGGAGAAGAAGAAAAGGAATAGAGGAGAAGATCGAAGAAAAAAAGAAGAAAAAAAAGAGGAGAAGAAGAAAGGAATAGAGGAATAAAAGGAATAGACGTTGAGGCGGACGGACACTAAGATGGAATAAGCCCGCTAATATACCCAATGTACCCGCAGCAATATGATGAGAAGCTATTCCCCCCGGAACAAAAGGATCAAAACCTTCTGCACCCCACGCTGGATTTACAGCTTGTACTTTTCCAGTTAGTCCATAAGGATCGGATACCCATATCCCAGGACCATACAAACCCGTTACATGAAATGCCCCAAAGCCAAAGCAAGCCACCCCTGCAAGAAATAAATAAATTCCAAAGATCTTGGGCAAATCCAAAGAGGGTTTTCCCGTCCGCTCATCAGAGAATATTTCTAGGTCCCAATATACCCAATGCCAGATCGCTGCCAAGAAACACAAGCCAGAAAACACAATATGCGTACCTGCCACACCTTCATAACCCAAATACCCGGATTTGTTACAGTTCCTCCTGAAATACTCCAACCACCCCACGAATCCGTTATTCCTAAACGAGTCATGAAGGGAATTACGAACATACCTTGTCTCCACATTGGATCCAGAACAGGATCAGAGGGATCAAAAACTGCTAATTCGTATAAAGCCATTGAGCCAGCCCAACCAGAAACTAGAGCTGTGTGCATTATATGCACCGCAAGCAATCGACCCGGATCATTCAATACGACAGTATGAACACGATACCAAGGCAAACCCATGGAAATACCCCTTTAGCAAAGAAAAATAGACACGATGTCGCTTTATTTTATCGCATTGAAAAAGACTATCCATATCCTATGTACCTAACCCTTCTAGGGGATTCTGTGTCAGAAAGCGCGACTATTTATTTCATTCCATTAAAAATAAGAAGCCAATTCTGTTCATAAGAAGAAAGAGAAGCAGATCTATTCTATACTCGATAAGTGCCAATATGCAATGGGTAACTTGGCCAATTTGGAAAAAACGAAGAATAGATCGCTACCCCTCTTTGTTTAGCATTCGAATCACCCATTCCTTTTTCTTTATTCAATCTGTCTTACATTCCTTATATGTATAACCTTTCAATCTACGTATTAATAGAATCTATAGTATTCATATAGAATAAGAATAAAAATTAAGACAATAAACTGCGGATTCTTTCTTTCTGTTCCATTCTTACGTTCCATATTAAAGTGTGGTTTTCTTACTTAAATTTAATAATATTAATCTAATATGCCCATTGGTGTTCCAAAAGTACCTTACCGGATTCCTGGAGATGAAGAAGCGACTTGGGTTGACTTATACAATGTTATGTATCGAGAAAGGACACTTCTTTTAGGTCAAGAGATTCGTTGCGAGATCACGAATCATATTACAGGTCTCATGGTATATCTGAGTATAGAAGATGGAATTAGTGATATTTTTTGTTTATAAACTCCCCAGGCGGGTGGCTAATCTCAGGAATGGCTATTTTTGATACGATGCAAACGGTGACACCAGATATATATACAATATGCCTCGGAATTACAATATGCCTCGGAATAGCCGCCTCCATGGCGTCCTTCATTCTGCTTGGAGGAGAACCCACCAAGCGTATAGCATTCCCTCACGCGAGGATTATGCTTCACCAACCTGCTAGTGCTTATTATCGGGCAAGGACACCAGAATTTTTACTAGAAGTAGAAGAGTTACACAAAGTTCGCGAAATGATCACAAGGGTTTATGCAGTAAGAACAGGCAAGCCTTTTTGGGTTGTATCCGAAGACATGGAAAGGGATGTTTTTATGTCAGCAGAAGAAGCCAAAGCTTATGGACTTGTCGATATTGTAGGGGATGAAATGATTGACAAGCACTGCGATATTTTCTATTTTTTCTTCTTCTCTTCTATTCCTTTCTTCTTCTCCTCTTCTTTTTCTTCTTTTTTCCTCTTCTTATTTATTTCTCCTCTTCTTCCTCCCCTCTTCTTCTCCTTTCTTCCTCTACTTATTTTCCTTTTTCCTCTCATTCATAAAAAAAATTCAAATAGAACATTTCGAAAAAAAAGTAAAGGTTTTGCCTAATGCATTGTTCATATTTCATCATGTTCTATGAACAAAAAAACATCATATTTCATCCACATCCATGCATACATCATATATGTGATCATCTATGAGAAAAACATCATATTCTATAAAAAAATCATTACATATATATATGAACAAAAACAATTATGATAATAAGCATATATATCATCATATATATATATATAAACAAGCATATATATGAAAAAAAACAAAAATATGCTAGGGAGGGCGCCGGCCGGACCAAGGTGAGGAGGACCGCGGGGTCGGCGGCGAGGATGGCGACGGGGCAGTGGGCGCGCACTCGGGGTAGGGGGCGACGGCGGCGAAGGGCGGGGCAGGGCAACGACGACGACGGGGACGGACCGGGGCGGCGCGCGTCATGGCAGGGGCGCGGCTGACGGCGAGGGCGCGGGCAACGGCGGGCGACGACAAGGGCGCGGGCGACGGCGGCGACGGGCACGGGCGACGGCGACGGCGACGGCGGGGGCGGCGGGCGCCGTCGGGGCAGCCTGGCGGCGTCGGCGTCGTCGGGGCGGCAACTGCAAGGTGAGAGTGAAAATTTCCTAAGTGTGAACTTATATAGCAAAGCCTTTAGTCCCGGTTCGTGGCACCAACTGGGACTAAAGGTGGGCATTAGTCCCGGTTGGTGCCACCAACCGGGACCAAAGGCCTCTTTTCAGCAGCCCAAAGGGCGGGAAGCGGCGGCCTTTGGTCCCGGTTGGTGCCACCAACCGGGACTAAAGGGGGTGCATTGGTCCCGGTTGGTGCCATGAACCGGGACCAAAGGGTGGCATTGGTCCCAGTTCGTGCCACCAACCGAGACCAATGGCCTTGCACAGCGGCGTGGTGGTGGGAGTTTAGTCCCACCTCGCTAGCTGAGAGAGAGCCGCACCTGTTTATAAGGTGCGGTGCGCCTGAGCTGCCGAGCTCCTCCCTAAAGCAGGCTTCTGGGCCTAACTTTGGCGCGCTGCCCGTTGAGCCTTCTAGCCCTTCTGTGTCTGTATTTGCAAACCCTAGGGTTGGCAGGCCCAGCGGGCAGCGCCCCAACAATTTTTTATATAATTTTCATCTATTTATTTTCGACTAATTTTTTTTGCTGTATTTAGTTTCTTTGTGAATATAAAAAAAATTATATAGTTTTTTTTTCTTTTCTGCATTATTTTATTTTTGCTATTCATATTGTAGTGATTTTCAATTTCACCGTCACCGGTTCGTGCCACCAACCGGGTCCAAAGTTCTTTATGAAAATTATTTTTGCTTTGAATGATTTTGAACAGAAAATACTTCGATAATTTTAGTTGCATCAATTTTATATGATTTTAGTTTCAATAATACTAGAGGTTTCTTATAATGTTTTGAACAGAAAATACTTTGTTAATTTTAGTTTCATAAATTTTATTAAAGTTTATTTTATTTTGTCGTAACACAAGAAGTCCGGAGTTGTAATAAGTTATCAAAAATAAAAAAGAGGCGCAATGCTCGTTGATTAGCTTCAAGCCTTTCGGAATAGTGTAGACTGCACTGCACATAGCTCCATGCAGTCTACCTTATTCCTCAATGCTTGAAGCTAAGCAACGTGAAGGTGAGCATTGCGCCTTTTCTTCATCGTCTCTGCACTCAGGGCTTATAAACCGCTCCTAGTGCCTCTCAGCTAGCGAGGTGGGACTAAAAAACTGCTTAGTAAGAAACTCTAGTACCGGTTCGTGCCACGAACCGGTACTAAAGGTGCTCGTGGGGCCACAACCTCATTAGTACCGGTTCGTGGCACCAACCGGGACCGAAGGGTGGAATTGGTCCCGGTTCGTGCCACCAACCGGGACCAATGGCCTTGCACAGCGGCGTGGTGGTGGGAGTTTAGTCCCACCTCGCTAGCTGAGAGAGAGCCACACCTGTTTATAAGGTGCGGTGCGCCTGAGCTGTCGAGCTCCTCTCTAAAGCAGGCTTACGGGCCTAACCTCTCTATACATGCCTGTGGGCCTACTAGGCCTTCTGCGGGCCTGAATCCTGGCCCATGGATGGGTTTCTAATCGTATTCAGGCCGTGGTGGCCCAGTAGGTGGCATAATTTTTAAATTTTGGCCTGTTATTTTTCATGCATTTACTAATTATTTTGAGCTATAAGACCCTAAAATTGAAAAGCATTTCAAATGAACTCTGAAAAGGTTGAAAGTTGGCATGGTATCATCATTTCATCCACATAGCATGTGCAAGAAAGTTGAGAGAGTTACAGCAAAAACTAGATGCACTTCGTGTACAAAACGGACAATGGTATCATACTCGTCTGTTACAAAGTTGGCATGGTATCATCATAATTAATAGTTGCGGGAGAAAGTCTTCACTTTTTCTTCGCTTGTGTCCTTTGCTTATTGCACCGTAACCATGGATAATCTTCATCGTTTATCAGGATGCTTGGGTCAGCCTTGATTTTGAAGGGAGGAATTTCATGAAACTTTTCATAATCTTCAGACATGTCTGTCTTGCCCTCCACTCCCACAATGTCCTTTTTTCCTGAAAGAACTATGTGGCGCTTTGGCTCATCGTATGATGTATTCGCTTCCTTATCTTTTCTTTTTCTCGGTCTGGTAGACATGTCCTTCACATAGATAACCTGTGCCACATCATTGGCTAGGACGAACGGTTCGTCAGTGTACCCAAGATTGTTCAGATCCACTGTTGTCATTCTGTACTGTGGGTCTACCTGTACCCCGCCTCCTGACAGATTAACCCATTTGCACTTAAACAAAGGGACCTTAAAATCATGTCCGTAGTCAAGTTCCCATATGTCCATTATGTAACCATAATATGTGTCCTTTCCCCTCTCGGTTGCTGCATCAAAGCGGACACCACTGTTTTGGTTGGTGCTCTTTTGATCTTGGGCGACCGTGTAAAATGTATTCCCATTTATCTCGTATCCTTTGTAAATCAATACAGTTGAATATGGTCCCCTGGACAACGAGTACAACTCATCACAAACAGTGGTGTCACCTCTGAGACGTGTTTCCAACCAACTGCTGAAAGTCCTGATGTGTTCACATGTAATCCAGTCGTCACACTGCTCCGGGTGTTTGGAGCACAGACTGTTCTTGTGTTCATCGACATACGGGGTCACCAAGGTAGAGTTCTGTAGAACTATGTAGTGTGCTTGAGACCAAGAATATCCGTCCCTGCATATTATTGAGTCCCCTCCAAGCGTGCCTTTTCCAGTCAGTCTCCCCTCATACCGCAATTTAGGGAGACCTATCTTCTTAAAGCCAGGAATGAAGTCAACACAAAACCCAATGACATCCTCTGTTTGATGGCCCATGGAGATGCTTCCTTCTGGCCTAGCGCGGTTATGGACATATTTCTTTAGGACTCCCATGAACCTCTCAAGGGGAACATATTGTGTAGAAATACGGGCCCCAGAATGACAATCTCGTCGACTAGATGAACTAGGACGTGCGTCATGATATTGAAGAAGGATGGTGGGAACACCAGCTCGAAACTGACAAGACATTGCGCCACATCACTCCTTAGCCTTGGTATGATTTCTGGATCGATCACCTTCTGAGAGATTGCATTGAGGAATGCACATAGCTTCACAATGGCTAATCGGACGTTTTCCGGTAGAAGCCCTCTCAATGCAACCGGAAGCAGTTGCATCATAATCACGTGGCAGTCATGAGGCTTTAGGTAATGGAACTTTTTCTCTGGCATATTTATTATTCCCTTTATATTCGACGAGAAGCCAGTCGGGACCTTCATACTGAGCAGGCATTCAAAGAAGATTTCTTTCTCTTCTTTCGTAAGAGAGTAGTTGGCAGGACCTTCATACTGCTTCGGAGGCATGCCGTCTTTTTCGTGCAAACGTTGCAGGTCCTCCCGTGCCTCAGGTGTATCTTTTGTCTTCCCATACACGCCCAAGAAGCCTAGCAGGTTCACGCAAAGGTTCTTCGTCACGTGCATCACGTCAATTGAAGAGCGGACCTCTAGCTCTTTCCAGTAGGGTAGGTCCCAAAATGTAGATTTCTTCTTCCACATGGGTGCGTGTCCCTCAGCGTCATTCGGAACAGCTAGTCCGCCGGGACCCTTTCCAAAGATTACGTGTAAATCATTGACCATAGCAAGTACGTGATCACCGGTACGCATGGCGGGCTTCTTCCGGTGATCTGCCTCGCCTTTGAAATGCTTGCCTTTCTTTCGACATTGATGGTTGGTCGGAAGAAATCGACGATGGCCCAGGTACACATTCTTCCTGCATTTGTCCAGGTATATACTTTCAGTGTCATCTAAACAGTGCGTGCATGCGTGGTATCCCTTGTTTGTCTGTCCTGAAAGGTTACTGAGAGCAGGCCAATCGTTGATGGTTACAAAGAGCAACGCGTGCAGGTTAAATTCCTCCTGTTTGTGCTCATCCCACGTACGTACACCGTTTCAATTCCACAGCTGTAAAAGTTCTTCAACTAATGGCCTTAGGTACACATCAATGTCGTTGCCGGGTTGCTTAGGGCCTTGGATGAGAACTAGCATCATAATGAACTTCCGCTTCATGCACATCCAAGGAGGAAGGTTATACATACATAGAGTCACGGGCCAGGTGCTGTGATTGCTGCTCTGCTCCCCGAAAGGATTAATGCCATCCGCGCTTAAACCAAACCATACGTTCCTTGGGTCAGCTGCAAACTCAGCCCAGTACTTTCTCTCGATTTTTCTCCACTGGGACCCGTCAGCGGGTCCTCTCAACTTCCCGTCTTTCTTACGGTCCTCACTGTGCCATCGCATCAACTTGGCATGCTCTTCGTTTCTGAACAGACGTTTCAACCGTGGTATTATAGGAGCATACCACATCACCTTCGCAGGAACCCTCTTCCTGGGGGGCTCGCCGTCAACATCACCAGGGTCATCTCGTCTGATCTTATACCGCAATGCACCGCATACCGGGCATGCGTTCAGATCCTTGTACGCACCGCGGTAGAGGATGGAGTCATTAGGGCATGCATGTATCTTCTGCACCTCCAATCCTAGAGGGCATATGACCTTCTTTGCTGCGTATGTACTGTCGAGCAATTCATTATCCTTTGGAAGCTTCTTCTTCAATATTTTCAATAGCTTCTCAAATCCTTTGTCAGGCACAACATTCTCTGCCTTCCACTGCAGCAATTCCAGTACGGTACCGAGCTTTGTGTTGCCATCTTCGCAATTGGGGTACAACCCTTTTTTGTGATCCTCTAACATGCGATCGAACTTCAGCTTCTCCTTTTGACTTTCGCATTGCGTCCTTGCATCGACAATGACCCGGCGGAGATCATCATCATCGGGCACTGGTTCCTCTTGATCTTTAGCAGCTTCCCCCCTTGCAGCATCATTGGGCACATCGTCTGGTTCCTCTTGATCTTCAGCAGCTTCCCCCCTTGCAGCATCATTGGGCACATCGTCTGGTTCCTCTTGATCTTCAGCAGCTTCCCCCGTTGTAGCATCACCGTATTCAGGGGGCACATAGTTGTCATCGTCCTCTTCTTCTTCGCCGTCTTCCATCATAACCCCTATTTCTCCGTGCCTCGTCCAAACATTATAGTGTGGCATGAAACCCTTGTAAAGCAGGTGGGTGTGAAGGATTTTCCGGTCAGAGTAAAACTTCGTATTCCCACATATAGGGCATGGACAACACATAAAACCATTCTGCTTGTTTGCCTCAGCCACTTCGAGAAAATCATGCACGCCCTTAATGTACTCGGAGGTGTGTCTGTCACCGTACATCCATTGCCGGTTCATCTGCGTGCATTATATATAATTAAGTGTGTCAAAAACCATTACAGAACATCATGAATAGATAATTAAGTGACCAAATTAATAGAAGTTCATCATCACATTAAAACCAAAGTACATACATAGTTATCATCTAACAACATATATATAGCTCTCCAGAGCATCTAATTAATTAAACCATACATTGAAACTATGTAAAACATTTCAATGCGAAAACAAATGCGATCATAATCGCAACCAAGGTAACAATTGATCCAACGGCATAATGATACCAAGCCTCGATATGAATGGCATATTTTCTAATCTTTCTAATCTTCAAGCGCATTGCATCCATCTTGATCTTGTGATCATCGACGACATCCGCAACATGCAACTCCAATATCATCTTCTCCTCCTCAATTTTTTTATTTTTTCCTTCAAGTAATTGTTTTCTTCTTCAACTAAATTTAACCTCTCGACAATAGGGTCGGTTAGAATTTCTGGTTCAACCACCTCCTAGATAAATAAAATCTATGTCACGTTGGTCGGCATATTTGTCATAAACAATAAATGAACCAAATAGTTATAAAAAGATAATATATACTACATCCGAATCATAGATAGGACGAGGGCCGACGGGGGCGGATACCAAAACCATCGCACTATGTAATAAGAAGGAATAATAAAAGTAAGAAAATTAGACAAGTATCTATCTAAAGTAAGAATTTTTTTCTTTCAGAAAGAAGATAAGAACAAGAGGCTCACCACGGTGGTGCTGGCGACGAGATCGGCGCGGGCGATCGATGGCGGTGAAGACAGGGACGGGACGTGACGGACCGCTAAACCTAGACAAATCTCGGGGAAAATGGAGCTCGGAGGTCGAGTTTCGAGAGGAGAAAGATTAACTAGTGTGGCTCAGACATTTCATCGAACACCTCATGTGCATAGGAGGTGAGCTAGAGCACCCAAATGCCCTCCCCTCGCCGGCCAGAAAAAACAGAGCACTGTGGAGTGCTCTGCTGTGGCGATGGGGTATATATAGGCAACTCATTGGTCCCGGTTCGTGGCACCAACCGGGACTAAAGGCCTTTGGTCCCGGTTTGTGCCACGAATCGGGACCAATGCCCCCCTTTAGTCCCGGTTGGTGGCACCAACCGGGACCAAAGGCCTTGTGCTGCTCCGCGTCAAAAGTTTAGTCCCACCTCGCTAGTTGAGAGAGCTCGAGAGTGGTTTATAAGCGCTGCTGCGCCCACCCTCTCGAGCTCCTCCAACTGCAGGCTTTCGGGCCTAACCGTTCTCTTTTCCTGTGGGGCCTACTGGGCCTTCTGCGGGCCTGAATCCTGGCCCATGGATGGGTTTCAAGTCGTATTCAGGCCGTGGTGGCCCAGTAGGTGGCATAAATTTTTTTCCCTGTTTTTTGTTTTCTCTTTTGCTTTATTTATTTTGTTTTGTTTCTACTTACAACAAAAAACTTATTTATTTTATTCCATTTTGTTTCTAATTACTTATGTATTTTACTTTATTTATTTTATTTTCATTTATTTTACTGCTGCTATTTTTATTTATTTTACTGCTGCTGTTTTTATTTATTTTATTAAGGTTTATTTATTTTATTTACTATAGTTTATTTTATTTAATTTTATTAAGGTTTATTTATTTTTATTTAGTTTATTAAGGTTTATTTATTTTATTTACTATAAAAAATGAACATAGATGCGCCTATAGAGAAAATTCAACCTAAATTCAATATAAATTTCTATGAAATTCAAAGAAATTTACTCTGAATTTAGGTCAAATTCCCTGTATAAGGGCATCTATTTTCACTTTGAGAGGAGCTCAACAAGGCAGAGAGGGACGGGCTTATAAACTGGTGTGAGCGCCCTTCGGTTGGCGAGGTGGGACTAAACTCTGACCGCAACTAGGACCAACCCTTTAGTCCCGGTTTGTGGTATGAACCGGGACTAAAGGGTGAGCCTCTGGTCCCGGTTCAAGCCACCAATGGGGACCAATGGTGGTGGGCCAGGAGCGAGGCCCATTGGTCCCGGTTTGTCCCACCAACCGGGACCAAAGGGGCCGGACGAACCGGGACCAATGCCCCCACGAGGCCTGGCAGGCCCCTGGCCGCACGAACCGGGACCAATGCTCACATTAGTCCCGGTTCGTGACTGAACCGGGACTAATGTGAATATTGCCCTGTGACCAAAGCCCAGTTTTCTACTAGTGCAAGTCATGCTTTGTCTATGTAGAGGCGGTCTTTTAGGATAACAAGCAATAAATAAAAGCCTTTTTCATCTCTATCCTCCTCTCTGTCCAATAACGATGTCATCATGTTTAATAACATTGTTAGTAAATGACACAAAACTATAATTTTGATGGTTGATGTATCAAATAATCACAATAATATTGGGGTAATCTCTCACAACAAATACAAACAGAGTCCTTATCGTTTGACACGACAATAACATGTCATACCCACATGTAAGGTTCAACATAATGTTGGCTGGCATCTTAAGATGCATGATGCCTCCTGATGCAATTTCTTTTACTCTAACATGTTGAAGCTACGCGATGTCACTCTCTTTGAAAGTGTGTCCAAGCTACATCACATGAATCCTCCTTCTGAATTAATTGGTGATCCCAACAAGTTAATTTTGGGGTCAACTAAGTAAAGGTTTGGCTTCGATGTCAGTGACTAACCTGATAGTCATGGTTACTTGGTTAGTGACCCATCTATTGTAGTAGTCGATGTCTTTCCATGCAATGCTTACTTTTCATTCATATCGTAGTGCAATATTTAATTATTATTACAATGACAACAACAGAACAGCAATAACAACAAAGCCTTTAGTACCAAACAAGTTGGGTTAGGCTAAAGCTTAAATGCATCAGATCTCGCAACCAACTCATGGTTCCGGCGCATGGATAGTTTTTTTGGTGATACTCATGTTCTTAAAATCTCTCTTTATGGAATCCTCCCATGTCAAGTTTGGTCTATCCTGACCTCTCTTGACATTATCCACTGTGCACTGGAGTTTCTGGAGGCCTACACTAAATATGCCCAAACTATCTCAGACGATGGTGGACAAACTTCTCTTCAATCGGTGCTACCTCAATTCTATCCCGTATATCATCATTCTTGACCATGACTGTTCCTTACTTGCTGTGGACACACATCCATCTCAACATGAGCATCTCCGCTACACCTAACTGTTGAACATATTGCCTTTTAGTTGGCCAACACTCGGCACCATATATCATTGCGGGTCTAATCGCCATCCTATAGACCCTCATTTTAACTTTTGTGGCACTCTCTTGTCATAGAGAATGCCAGAAGCTTGGCGCCACATCATCTATCCGGTTTTGATTCGATGGTTCACATCTTCATCGATATCCCCATCTTTCTGTAGCATTGATCCCAAATATTGAAAAGTGTCCTTTTGAGGTACCACCTGTCCATCAAGGCTAATGTCCTCCATAGCTCTTTCAATTCTAAGGTTTGTTTCTGTAGCTCTAACTTTCTATTAATCCCTTTCTGACTATCATCGACCAACACCACATCATCCACAAAGAGCATACACCATGGGATATCTCCTTATATTTCCCTTGTGACCTCATCCATAACCAAAGCAAAAAAGATAAGGGCTCAAAGCTGGCCCCTGGGGTAGTCCCATTTAATTGGGAAGTCATAATTGTCACCATCACTTGTTCGAACAATTGTCACAATATTATCGTACATGTACTTGATGAGGGCAATGTACTTTGTTGGGATATTATACGGTGTCTTATTGTAGGTCTTCTCTAAGTTAATGAACACCACATGCAGGTCCTTCTTTTCCTCCCTGTATCTCTTCAGAAGTTGTCATACTAACAAAATGGCTTCCATTCCCGACCTCTCAAGAATGAAACTAAATTGATTTTTTGTTACACTTGTCATTCTTCATAAGCGGTGCTCAATGACTCTCTCCCATAACTTCATTTTATGGCTCATGGGCTTAATTCTATGGTAATTAGTACAACTTTGAACATACCCATTGTACTTGAAGATTGGTACTAATATACTTCACCTTAATTCTTCTGGCATCTTGTTTGCCCGAAAAATGAGGTTGAAAAGCTTAGTTAGCCTGAAACTATTGTATTTGTGGCTACCATGAGGAAGTGTGATGTTCAACTACCTAGTCCTCTTCTGTTAAATTTCAGTCTTTTCCTTGCTTTACAATTGAAACCATGCCTTTTCCATTCAGCCTGACTTTTCTTTTCTCGTTTCCTTTGTAATGACATCTCATTTTGTCCACATGTAAGCGGATCATTTCAAAGGAACATGCGCTAGTTGCAGCTGCACACTTTCCACATGAAAATGGGACTGTCACACTTGATATGCCGAGCAAGGATGAGAAGTGGAACCGAGATTCTTCATAGAAAAGGGCAGGCGTGCATGCTTGTGTGTAACTTGTTAGACTTTGTATGCGACAACCAAGTGCAGGTGGGCGACATCTGCATCTTTTGTACCAGCAAAGAGTGGGGAAAGGTCCACATTCACAGTCCATATAGTCCGAGCATAAACTACTAGTAATAGGGGTGTTAAAAGGGTTCACTCAAGCCATCATTATTCTGCAGTTGGTGAGGAAGAAATGGCAAATCCAGATATCGTTTAGGAATGGCAAGCGACGGACGTGCTTATAACTGGTTGGAAGCAAGTTTGTCCACGAACAATCTGTGTTCTGGAGACATGTGTACGATGGTCGTCCCATGTCATTTCCAGATATCGGCTCTGTTTGTAGTTGGGCAGAATTATGGCTGCTAGCACCTGCTTATCTCTTTGCGGTGTTTTCTACTCTGAAATAAAGGTAACAGACATCTATCTGGTCACCTACTCCCATATATACATCCTAAAAGGCGCTGCTAAGTTGATGATTTCTAAGTTTAGTGGCAGCTTTGTGTACATGGTGAATCGCTAGGTTGAGACTTTGTTCTTTACGCAGAATGAATATGGCAAAATCATTTTTTTCTAGTATTTATTGTAGCTGAGGCTTATGGGATCTAAGTTCTTTTGTCATCTTGAAGTTGTTGCCTGAGAGAAGAGCCTAAAATAAGATTTTGTGAAACAAGATGTCATTGTCGTCCGTAAATTAGAAAGAACCTTATTGAACTTGAGCTACAAGAATTGGAAATGCTTGAGGACAATATTGGGTTTGCCGAGAGGCATATACTAGGAAGCTTGATATCCTAGTAGAACTTAATGACATATATGTGGAGGAAGAGCTTCATTGGCACCAATTTTCCAACGAGAGATGGCCTTTGAAGGGGGATAACAACACTCACTTCTTTCACAAAGTGGCTAATGGGCGAGTAGGAAGCGTTCCATGATTTCGCTTGAATGCAGGCCTGTGATAATAAAAGGGACAAAAAAACTTATTGTCACATGCTACTGAGTACTATAAAAAAAATTGCACCGGCTCCTGGCAATCTTTGTCAGATTGATGCCACCTTGTGGTCCCAAGATGAGAATAATTCTTCTGAGGATAATGATGACTTGACTCGGCCTTTCTCTCTTGAGGAGATTAAAAAGGCTCTTTTTGAAATGAGATCTAATCGTGCCCCTGGCCCGGACAATATCCCTGTTGAATTTTATATTTATCAACATTGTTGGGATGTAGTGGGTCCAGATTTATTTTGCTTGTTTGAATGGTTCTATGAAGGCTAGCTAGACGTGCAATGCCTGAACTATGGTATTATAACTCTTTTGCCTAAGTCAACAGATGCTAGGAAAATCCAACAATATAGACCAATCTGCTTGTTGCGATGCCCATACAAGCTGATCACCAAAGTCATGGACCTTAGAGTTAGCAAGGATGCCCACAAATTGTTTAGTATTCAACAAAATGCTTTCATTAAGGGGAGGCATATAGTGGATGGTATTTTATCTTTACATGAGGTAATGCACTATACCCATATTAAAAAGCAAGTGGGAGTTGTTCTGAAGCTCGATTTTGAGAAAACTTATGACAAAGTTAATGGGGAATTCTTGCTTGATTGTCATGCGAAACGTGGATTTAACTCCAAGTGGTGCGGGTGGGTATCTCAAATCCTTAAAAATGGCACGGTTAGTGTGAAGATCAATGATGAGTTACCCCCTACATCCAAAGTGCTAAGGGGGTACGACAAGGTGATCCATATTCCCCTTTTCCGTTTAATCTTGCGGCTGAATGCCTGACTAAGATGGTACTTATGGCTCAAAAATGGTCTTATTAAGGGACTAGCTTCTGAGCTGATTGAGGGAGGGTGGGCATCCTTCAATACGTACGCTGATGACACAATGTTGTGTGTTGAGCATGACATTGACAAAGCTGTCAATATCAAATTATTGCTTTATCTTTTTGAGCTTATGTTAGGTTTAAAATTCAATTTTGATAAGAGTGAGGTATTTGTTATTGGAGGGGATAATGAGACTGATTTGATTTATGCTGAGATGTTTGGCTGTCAAGTGGGCACTTTGCATATGAGATACTTGGGAGTTCCAATCACTTACTCCACTCTTAAGAACATAGAGTTGGACTTCCTGGATGCTAAAATGATCAAAAAGCTTGATGTCTGGATTGCCCATGCGGCATCTTCCGGGGCTAGACTCACGCTTTTGGACTCTAGCCTTGATGGGATTCCATCTTATCTTATGTCAATGTTCCTTTTCAATAAAACATTTATTGAGAAAATGAATAAGCATCGTAGATGATTCTTCTGGAGAAGGAAAAATAAGAAACATGCTTATCATATGGTTAAATGGGCTAGGGTGTGTCGATCTAAAAGGATCAGTGAGCTGGGGATCAAGGATCTCCATAAACAAAATATTAGCCTGCTTGTTAAATGGTGGTGGAAGCTCGAAACTAGTGATGGGTTGTGGCAACGTATTGTCCCGGCTAGATATTAAAAAATAAAATGGTAGCTAATATTCGTAGCTGTTTCTCCTACTCTCCATGCTGGAAAGCTATTATGAAGGTCAAGGAGACATATATGGCTGGGAGGAAAATTAACATCAATAGCGGGGACCTGGCTAGGATCTGGCATGATCCATGGGTAGCTAATACCCCATTGCGGGATCGATTCCCTGTTCTGTTTAATATATGCCAGGATCAGGATTGCACTATCGCTTCTCTTGTGGCTAATAACTATAAGCTTGGTTTTAGGCGAAGATTATTTGGTGAATTAAGTGATCAGTGGAATTGGATGGTCTCTGAGGCTAAAAAAATGCCTCTGAATAACTCTCCAGACACAGTTTCTTAGATACTTAATAGTAGGGGAAAATTTACTACTAAGTCTGTCTATGAGTGGTTGGAGAGAAGTTTGTCTGGCCCCAATTATAAATGTGGTTGGAAAGCTACAATCCCGTTGAAAATAAAAAAAATCCTATGGCAGCTATTTCGAAATGATGTGCTTACGCGAGATAACTTACGCAACAGGAATTGGCTTGGGAATCCTATTTGTTCTTTCTATACGAGTATGGATACTGTCCGTTCGCCCATATGGTCTGGGGGTGCTGGGCGTAACAGCGGGGGTTTCATGCTGCCCTCGGTCTCTTTGGCAAAGCTGGCCTGGTTACATAAGTTCTTTCCGGGAGGGAAAAAGTTCTATATGATGATCATTACTGCCATTTGCTAGGGGATTTGGTGCCTTCGTAACAAAGTTACTTTCGACAAATATGTTGCTCGTACTCTGCAGGAGGTTGTTTTCACTGCTTGCTCGTTTATGTTGTATTGGGCAGGATTGCTTAAGGAAGACGACAAGACGAAGTTCCAGGCTAGGGTAAAGAGGTTGGCTCATGCGGCAGCTGCTCTGGCAGATAGATCATACTCACGTGGCAGGCTTCTTCTGGGAGATAGAGACGGGATTCAGATTGGCTAGCTTGTTGCCTTATCTAGTCTAGCCATGTTCCACCGGGTTTTGATGCCTGCTGGACAAGTCTGATGTTATTTGGTATCTTTTTGCTGGCTCGAATGTCCATAGTTTCATCCAGGATTTATGTTGGGCAGTGGCTTACAGTGTCGTCAGGTATTCGCCCCATGGCGGACACTAGTAGAAAAAGGGCCATTTGTCCCGGTTCGGAAGGCCCATCTGTCCCGGTTGTGGATTCGGGACTAAAGGGTCGTTACTAAAGCCCTAGGCCTTTAGTCCCGGTTCTTACACGAACCAGGACAGATGGGCCTCCACGTGGCCGCTGCGGCGAGCCCAGGCAGGAGGGCCTTTGGTCCCGGTTCGTGGCACCAACCGGGACCAAAAGGCATCCACGCGTCAGCAGCTGGCAGGAGCTGAGGTTTTTTTAAAGAGGGTGGTTTAGGGGTTTTGGGGGTTAATTTAGGTTGTTAGCTAGCTAATAGAGAGAAGTGTCCTCTCTTATCTCCGTTCTTGGTTTACCAACGCTACTGCTATGCCTAAACATGGCTTAGATTGAAGTGAAGGCAACATCTGGTGCATGTCGAAAGTAATACTAATCCTAACTTGATCAAATTTGGATTGTACTACTTTCAACATGCAGCACATGCATGTTGCCTTCACTTCAATCCAATCCATGTTCATTTCACCCACTGATATATAATAACTCTTCATGCTCGCATCATGCATCATCATAATAGCAAGTCCTACTAATCATCATCATACAACTTCTACTCGTTATTAATAACAAGTCATACGATCATCATCCGCATAGTCATCGAACCAACCCTACTTAATTGTTCTCAGCACATGATCATCAATATTAGGTAGGACCTAAATACCCTCTTTAAGGTAAAATAGCATAAAACAATATAGACCCTGACTCTCCATTATAGAGAATGGAGATCATCCCGTCTCCAATTCTTGCGCTTCGCTTCCTTTTGCTTCCAAGAACCTCCTTACGACTGTCCATACATTTTTTCCATTCTTTGATTAGCATGTCTCCACTTCTTTTAGAAATCCGGTATGGACAGTTGAGATTCGTAGGATGACCTGGCTGTATGTTCAAAACATCAAGGCTACCATTCTGATACATCAAATGAGGCACACAATCCATCGGGATTCTCTGTTGAAAAACATAGTAATAACTTCATAGTTAGCAATGATGTACTAGTTTTAGAAGTATGCAAAAGATGCATAGATGTCGTAATAGTAAAAAATCTTACCAGGGTATCTCCATGGTAGTTACCGTAGTTCAACACGTGCACTAGTGGCACGTATTGACCATAATGTTGAGGAGTTTGATTGTAGATATTGTAATTCTCAAGATCAGTACAAAATGCGATCAGATGATTTTTCTCTTGATAAGTTAATTCGGAGCCATCGGTGTAGTGAGTTTTGTCTACCATCTTCCGCACATTCTTTGAAGAATGAAAATAAGCTGTCATTGGAAATAAGCTGTCAACTATTTTGAAATAAATAATATAAATTAGTTAATAACTATGTTTGAGAAACTCACATAGCGGTAGAATTGGAGGCGTATCAACAAGGACCCAAATGTCCATATTGTCTTGCTCGATTCAGGATCACCAAGATCCATGGTGACAAGCATATCCTCATGAAAACCATACATCTTGCAAAGTGCTTCCCATTTTTTGCAACCAAAATGGGTTACGCTCTCAGAATTGTACAGATTTACTTCGAAATCTATACCATGATGGGTCCTTAGGTGAATTTTCTTTGTTTCCATACTTTCATGGTCTTCAAAACCCATCGTCTCCAAGACATAACGTCTTGCATGGCATGGGATAAGCTTGTCGAATTGTAAAAGATGAAAATTACACGTTGAAATAGTTGAAGTCATGCTTAATTACGAAAAAAACACTTGTCATCGTTGCGTACCGTTTCAACGTCGAAGGTCTCCTCGAGCTTAATGTCGAAGCGCCGATCTTCGTCTACGTGAGGCCTATCGCACAGACCTTGGTCGTCGTGGCACCAGTCGCACTCCCTCGGGAGACTTTCGTCGTCCGAGTACGACATTTCCTATGTTCATAATTCAAATATTAAACTTGTACAATTAAATATATGTACTAAAAAACCTAAATTAGATCATTATTATTCATCACGGGATGACTATCGGTCTGTCGAGTCTTTTCTTGAAAACTCTCAGCTCACGTGGTGTACATATTCGACCGTCGGTGATGGTAGCTCCTCCTTTCATTCCTGAGTGCATTACACCAAATTGTCTAGCACACGGGGATGAAGGAGAAGCTACCCCCACGACAACAGTCGGGATTCTTCATCCTCTCATATATATATGGTGGAGACTCTCCCTCACTGATTCCTCTCTGACATTTGCGGCCGTCGGTGATGGTAGCTCCTCCTTTCGTTCCCGAGTGCATTACACCAAATTGTCTAGCACACGGGAACGAAGGAGAAGCTACCCCCACGACAACAGTCGGGATTCTTCGTCCTCTCATATATGGTGGAGACTCGACAGACTTAAAGTCAACCCAAAATATTGTTTAATTATCTTTCTAAAAAAGGACATATCGAGCCCCTGAAATTTGCCGGAACGGAAATATACATGTTTTTATCTACATCATATGAGCATTCAAACTTGATGGCCATTACATTTCAATGGTTGAAAATATGAGCAAAAACATTTCAAAATATCTTACAGGACTCATATTGACATGGAGATTTGGCTGGTCTCACCTCGAGGTCGGAGGGGGGTCGGTGACGGGGACGACGGCGGGGATGATGGAGGGGGCTCCTAGATTTCTGCAAAAGCAAAAACCCTATAAGCTATCAACTAATCAAATGCATACGCCTTGCATAGTGCTCTCCAATTTTAGCATTTAAAGTAGGAGTTGTTTTCCAATTTGAGCATTCAATAAGCAAAACCAAATCGTAAAATAAAGTAGTATCCAAATTAGCATGCATTCAATTATAAGCAAAACTACATCATCTCTTGCGTCCGTACATCGTCGAATATTATCACTAATACACCTCGAATACTATCATACATATAACATCGCTAATACAGCTAGAACCGTAGTGCCCGACGGGTATCGGCGCGGGCGGTGGACACCCAAAGAGAAGGAACCATCACAGGATCATAGCTCCAGTGAGATCCCTGAAGAACCTGCCAGGTATTGTCGAACCTGCCCTCCAACACAACCATGTAGCGACGGACGTGCTCGTCCTCCTCGCTGACACGGTGACGTACCACCTCCGCGGTGTCCGGAAGCCTCGGCACCGTCACTGGCCCACGCGACCGCCACCAAACAAGGATCGGGTCAACGACGGGCTGGCTCCTCACCAACCTACGACCCCCGGAAGGTAGCACCTCCCAATACCAGCCCGGCGGAGCCCAGTCCCAGACATGCCCCTCTGATCAAGCAGGCCTCCTCCGCCGAGTCGACGACGAGGATGAGGGATAGGCATCGTCGACGTCGATGCGGGAATAATTGCTTGAACTAAAGAAATAAACTAGTTCTATTAATTTTCATGCTTAAAATAAACTACTTCTATAGTAAAATAAAGTAGTTTTATTAAATCAACTAGTTCAACTACTAAGCACTTACTATAAATAAAATAAAGTAGTACTTACTAAAAATAAACTACTTCTATAGTAAAATAAAGTAGTTTTATTAAATCAACTAGTTCAACTACTAAGCACTTACTATAAATAAAATAAAGTAGTACTTACTAAAAATAAACTAGTTTAACTAGTTCTATTATTTATCGACCCCCCCCCCTCATGTCGAAGTTATCGGGAAGGGGGTATATCGACAACGACATACCCGATAAAAAATAAGAAGAGGAAGAAGAAAAAAAAGAGGAGAAGAAGAAAGGAATAGAGGAGAAGATCGAAGAAAAAAAGAAGAAAATGAGGAGAAGAAGAAAGAAATAGAGGAGAAGAAGAAAAAATAAATATTTTTTCGTCTTCTACTCTATTCCTTTCTTCTTCTCCTCATTTTTCTTCTTCTTTTTTCCTCTTCTTATTTATTTCTCCACTTCTTCCTCTCCTCTTCTTCTCCTTCTTCTTCTCCTTCTTCCTCTTCTTATTTTCCTTTTTCCTCTCCTTCTTTTTCTTCTTCTTCCTTCTTCCTTCTTCCTCTTTTCTTCCTTTTCATTATTTTACTTTTCCTCTCCGATCCACTAACCTAGAATCTACTATCCTAAAATGCACTAACAGTACAACTAATAACCTAAAATGCACTAAATCAACTAACCTTAAATGTAACTTTTGCAACACAATTTTTTTTTCTAAGAATGCACATATATATATGAACATATACATAAATTGACAAAAAAAATCTATGAACAAAAAAAATCATACATCAATGCATACATATCCATGGACATACGTACATCTGCATATATATACATATACATACAACATCCATACATACATCAATGAAAAAAGTGTATGAAAAAAAGCACCAGAGAGCAGGCCGGGGCGGCGCGCGGCAAAGCAGAGCAGGCCGGGGCGGTGGCGGCGGCGGGCGGCAAGCAGAGCAGGCAGGGGCGGCGGCGCGGGGGAAGGGAGGGCTCACAGGGCAGCGACGACGAGGCGCGGTAGAGGGCGGCGACGGCGAGGTCGGGGCAGAGGGCGGCCACGTCGGGGCAGGGGTGGCGCGGGGCGGCGACGGCGTCGGGGCGGCACGGGACGACGTCGGAGGCAGGGCGACGATGGTGACGGCGAGTCATAGGGGCAGCCTGGCGTCGTCGTCGGGGCGGGATCGAAGAACTGAACGAAATTTTTCACAAGTGTTGATTATATAGACAGAGCATTGGTCTCGGTTCGTGCCACCAACAGTGACCAATGCCCCCCATTAGTCCCGGTTGGTGCCACCAACCGGGACCAAAGGTCTCTTTTCAGCAGCCCAAAGGGCGGAAAGCAGAGACCTTTGGTCCCGGTTGGTGGCACCAACCGGGACTAAAGGGTGGGCATTGGTTCCGGTTGGTACCATGAACCGGTACCAATGCACACCTTTAGTCCCGGTTGGTGGCACCAACCGGGACTAAAGGCCTTGTGCTGCCCGCGTCGCGGCACGAAAGTTTAGTCCCACCTCGCTAGTTGAGGGAGCTCGAGAGTGGTTTATAAGCCCCACTCCCACTGCCCTCTCGAGCTCCTCTCAAATGCAGGCTTACGGGCCTAAACAAACTGTATCTGCCTGTGGGCCTACTGGGCCTTCACGAGCCTGAATCCTGGCTCATGGGTGGGTTTCTAGTCGTATTCAGGCCGTGGTAGCCCAGTAGGTGGCATTTTTTTCCATTTTTTTGTTTTCTTTGTTGCTTTATTTTTTTATTTTGTTTCTACTTAGTACAAAATACTTACTGTTGCTATTTTTATTTATTTTATTTTACTGTAGTTTATTTTATTTTTCTATAGTTTATTTTATTTTATTTTGTTTCTACTTATTTATTTTATAAAAGTTTATTTTATTTTATTTTATTTTGTTTCTAATTTTTTATTTTATTTTGTTTCTACTTATTTATGAAAATTTATTTTGTTTATACTTATTTATTTTATTTTATTTTTTGCTTTTTGTATTTATTTTATGACCATTCTTTTTGCTTTTAATGTTTTGAACAGAAAATACTTTGATAATTTTAGTTGCATAAATTCTATATAATTTTAATTTCAATAATACTAGAGGTTTATAAAAGCTTTTTAGTTGATTCCTTTAGTACCGGTTCTAAGGCTGTTACAAAGGCATTTCATTTGGTACCGGTTCTAAGGCTGGGGCCCCACGAGCACCTTTAGTACCGGTTCGTGGCATGAACCGGTAAAAGAGTTTTTTAGTTGATTCTTTCTGCAGCTGTTTTTTAGTCCCACCTCGCCAAGCGAGAGGCACTCGCAGCGGTTTATAAGCCCTGAGTGCAGAGACGATGAAGGAGAGGCGCAATGCTCACCTGCACGTTGCTTATTTTCAGGCCTTGAGGAAGTGGTGTAGACTGCACGGAGCTATCAGGGTTTCGGACGAAAACTACACATAGCTCCGTGCAGTCTACACTATTTCCTCAAGGCCTGAAGCTAAGCAACGTGCAGGTGAGCATTGCGCCTCTCTTTTATTTTTAATAACTTATTACAACTCCAGACTTCTTTTGTGTTCAAAATGCAACATTCAAAGCCACATCATCAATTTTCAACACTTTCTGTCTTCATTTGTTATTTTTCATGCATTTACTGGTTTTTTTGAGCTATAAGACCCTGAAATTGAAAAGCATTTCAAATGAACTACGAAAAGGTTGAAAGTTGGCATGGTATCATCATTTCACCCACATAGCATGTGCTGAAAAGTTGAGAGGGTTATGGCAAAAACTGGTTGCACTTCGTGTACAAAACGGACAATCTGTTTCGAGATATCAGGGTTTCATACGGAAACTCATCTGTTACAACAGGCATTTCAAATGAACTACGAAAAGGTTGAAAGTTGGCATGGTATCATCATAATAGTTGTGGAGAGAAAGTCTTCACTTTTTCTTCGCTTGTGTCCTTTGCTTATTGCGCCGTAACCATGGATAATCTTCATCGTTTATCAGGATGCTTGGGTCAGTCTTGACTTTGAAGGGAGGAATTTCATGAAACTTTTCATAATCTTCAGACATGTCTGTCTTGCCCTCCACTCCCACGATGTCCCTTTTCCCTGAAAGAACTATGTGGCGCTTTGGCTCATCGTATGATGTATTCGCTTTCTTATCTTTTCTTTTTCTCGGTTTGGTAGACATGTCTTTCACATAGATAACCTGTGCCACATCATTGGCTAGGACGAACGGTTCGTCAGTGTACCCAAGATTGTTCAGATTCACTGTTGTCATTCCGTACTGTGGGTCTACCTGTACCCCGCCTCCTGACAGATTGACCCATTTGCACTTAAACAAAGGGACCTTAAAATCATGTCCGTAGTCAAGTTCCCATATGTCCACTATGTAACCATAATATGTGTCCTTTGCCCTCTTGGTTGCTGCATCAAAGCGGACACCGCTATTTTGGTTGGTGCTCTTTTGATCTTGGGCGATCGTGTAAAATGTATTCCCATTTATCTCGTATCCTTTGTAAGTCAATACAGTCGAAGATGGTCCCCTGGACAACGAGTACAGCTCATCACAAGCAGTGTTGTCACCTCTGAGACATGTTTCCAACCAACTGCTGAAAGTCCTGATGTGTTCACATGTAATCCAGTCGTCACACTGCTCCAGACTGTTCTTGTGTTCGTCGACATACGGGGTCACCAAGGTAGAGTTCTGTAGAACTGTGTGGTGTGCTTGAGACCAAGAATGCCCGCCCCTGCATATCATTGAGTCCCCTCCAAGCGTGCCTTTTCCAGTCAGTCTCCCCTCATACCGCGATTTAGGGAGACCTATCTTCTTAAGGCCAGGAATGAAGTCAACACAAAACCCAATGACATCCTCTGTTTGATGGCCCATGGAGATGCTTCCTTCTGGCCTAGCACGGTTACGGACATATTTCTTTAGGACTCCCATGAACCTCTCAAAGGGGTACATATTGTGTAGAAATACGGGGCCCAGAATGACAATCTCGTCGACTAGATGAACTAGGACATGCATCATGATATTGAAGAAGGATGGTGGGAACACCAGCTCGAAACTGACAAGACATTGCGCCACATCACTCCTTAGCCTTGGTATGATTTCTGGATCGATCACCTTCTGAGAGATTGCATTGAGGAATGCACATAGCTTCACAATGGCTAATCGGACGTTTTCCGGTAGAAGCCCCCTCAATGCAACCGAAAGCAGTTGCGTCATAATCACGTGGCAGTCATGAGACTTTAGGTTCTGGAACTTTTTCTCTGGCATATTTATTATTCCCTTTATATTCGACAAGAAGCCAGTCGGGACCTTCATACTGAGTAGGCATTCAAAGAAGATTTCCTTCTCTTCTTTGGTAAGAGCGTAGCTGGCAGGACCTTCATACTGCTTTGGAGGCATGTCGTCTTTTTCGTGCATACGTTGCAGGTCCTCCCGTGCCTCAGGTGTATCTTTGGTCTTCCCATACACGCCCAAGAAGCCTAGCAGGTTCACGCAAAGGTTCTTCGTCACGTGCATCACGTCGATTGAAGAGCGGACCTTTAGGTCTTTCCAGTAGGGTAGGTCCCAAAATATAGATTTCTTCTTCCACATGGGTGCGCGTCCCTTGGCTTCATTCGGAACAGCTAGTCCGCCGGGACCCTTTCCAAAGATTACGTGTAAATCATTGACCATAGCAAGTACTTGATCACCGGTACGCATGGCGGGCTTCTTCCGGTGATCTGCCTCGCCTTTGAAATGCTTGCCTTTCTTTCGACATTGATGGTTGGTCGGAAGAAATCGACGATGGCCCAGGTACACATTCTTCCTGTATTTGTCCAGGTATTTACTTTCGGTGTCAGCTAAATAGTGCGTGCATGCGTGGTATCCCTTGTTTTTCTGTCTTGAAAGGTTACTGAGAGCGCGTCAATCGTTGATGGTTACAAACAGCAACGCGTGCAGGTTAAATTCCTCTTGTTTGTGCTTATCCCACACACGTACATCGTTTCCATTCCACAGCTGTAAAAGTTCTTCAACTAATGGCCTTAGGTACACATCAATGTCGTTGCCGGGTTGCTTAGGGCCTTGGATGAGAACTGGCATCATAATGAACTTCCGCTTCAGGCACATCCAAGGAGGAAGGTTATACATACATAGAGTCATGGGCCAGGTGATGTGATTGCTGCTCTGCTCCCCGAAAGGATTAATGCCATCCGCGCTTAAACCAAACCATACGTTCCTTGGGTCACCTGCAAACTCAGCCCAGTACTTTCTCTCGATTCTTCTCCACTGCGACCCGTCAGCGGGTGCTCTCAACTTCCCGTGTTTCTTACGGTCCTCACTGTGCCATCGCATCAACTTGGCATGCTCTTTGTTTCTGAACAGTCGTTTCAACCGTGGTATTATAGGAGCATACCACATCACCTTCGCAGGAACCCTCTTCCTGCGGGGCTCGCCGTCAACATCACCAGGGTCATCTCGTCTATCTTATACCGCAATGCACCGCATACCGGGCATGCGTTCAAATCCTCGTACGCACCACGGTAGAGGATGCAGTCATTAGGGCATGCATGTATCTTCTGCACCTCCAATCCTAGAGGGCATACGACCTTCTTTGCTGCGTACATACTGTCGGGCAATTCGTTATCCTTTGGAAGCTTCTTCTTCAATATTTTCACTAGCTCCTCAAATCCTTTGTCAGGCACATCACTCTCTGCCTTCCACTGCAGCAATTCCAGTACGGTACCGACCTTTGTGTTGCCATCTTCGCAATTGGGGTACAACCCTTTTTTGTGATCCTCTAACATGCGATCGAACTTCAGCTTCTCCTTTTGACTTTCGCATTGTGTCCTTGCATCGACAATGACCCGGCGGAGATCATCATCATCGGGCACATCATCTGGTTCCTCTTGATCTTCAGTAGCTTCCCCCGTTGCAGCATCACCGTATTTAGGGGGCACATAATTGTCATCGTCCTCTTCTTCTTCGCTGTCTTCCATCATAACCCCTATTTCTCCGTGCTTCGTCCAAACATTATAGTGTGGCATGAAACCCTTATAAAGCAGGTGGGTGTGAAGGATTTTCTGGTCAGAGTAAGACTTCGTATTCCCACAATTAGGGCATGGACAACACATAAAACCCTTGTTCAAGAATTCATCCGATGAACCAGTTAACTTGCCGATTAATCCCTACTCATAGGGTCACCGAGTAGCTGATAAACCGAAAATCATCCGATTAATTGATTAAATGGCCGATTAACTTGCCGATTAGCCGATTAATCCTTTTCTCGCCAGCCAACCGAGCAGCTACCAGTTAACGATTTCCTTAACAATGCATAAAACCATTCTGCTTGTTTGCCTCGGCCACTTCGAGAAAATTATGCACGCCCTTAATGTACTCGGAGGTGTGTCTGTCACCGTACATCCATTGTCGGTTCATCTGCGTGCATTATATATAATTATGTGTGTCAAAAGTAAGAAAATTAGACAAGTATCTATCTAAAGTAACAATTTTTTTCTTTCAGAAAGAAGATAAGAACAAGAGGCTCACCACGGTGGTGTCGGCGACGAGATCGGCGCGGGCGATCGACGGCAATGAAGACGGGGACGGGGCGTGACGGACCGCTAAACCTAGACAAATCTTGGGAAAAATGGAGCTTGGAGGTCGAGCTTCGAGAGGAGAAGGCTTAACTAGTGTGGCTCGGGCATTTCATCGAACACCTCATGTGCATAGGAGGTGAGCTAGAGCACCCAAATTCCCTCCCCTCGCCGGCCAGCAAAAAACAGAGCACTGTGGACTGCTCTGCTAGGGTATATATATAGGCAACTCATTTGTCCCGGTTCGTGGCTGGAACCGGGACTAAAGCTCCCCTTTCTGTCCCGGTTCGAGCCACGAACCGGGACCAATGGCTGTGGGCCAGGAGCGAGGCCTATTGGTCCCGGTTCGTGCCTAGAACCGGGACAAATGGGTCCAGACGAACCGGGACTAATGCCCACGAGGCCCCTGCCGGCCCCCTGGGCTCACGAACCGGGACGAATGCCCCCCATGGGTCTCAGTTCGTGCAAAACCGGGACTAATGGGCTGGCCAGGCCCGAACCAAAGCCCTGTTTTCTACTAGTGGGATGATCCGTTTCAGGGTCATCCTGCGGTGGGCTTCCTGACGGTGCGCCAACTCGCTCCCCCTGTTCGGTCTCCTGTTGCTCGTAGATGTTTCATTTTGGTCTGGTTCTTCGCTAGTGGATGAAAAAGACTCAAAACAGACTGATGTATTTCGTTGATTGAAAAATTAACGGGAAGGGGTGCGAGCCTGGTTGGAAAATTGTCGTCTGTAATATTAGTAAATTCTCCCAACAACATCTAAAAAAGAAACCCCCAACAAGAACTTATGATGCATTTTCCATAGTAGATGGAGCAGGAACCTTTGCATTGAATTAACATTTACAGCATGCAACACTTACTCAAAAGCTCATTAAGTCATGATATAAGAGGAAGTGTAGCATTCTGTTCTTCCAGTCTCTTCTCATAGCCTTCCATATAGTACAATAGCTACGAAGCTCACATTGCCTTGCCCATTGGAATGAGAGGAATCAGAAGCTGCGGATGTTGTGACTGAATTAGTAACAGATCATGATGTTTGGCAGCCTGTCTGCAACATCAATCATGGCTTAAAGGATCAGGGTACAACTATATGCTGAAAAGCTGCCTTTCAGGATAACAAGCAAGAAAGAAATAAAATACTATGGGGTTTCCCAAAGTATGTGTAAGATAGTCCAAAAGTGTCCGAGAAGTATGTGTGAGTTGACAAGGAGGCACACGTTGTCTATTAGTAGCCTAGTATGTGCAAGATAGTCCAGCAACAACAACACTAACTTTGATGGAGCCTTTTTTTTGGTGAACCTCCACGAGTGGCTCGGTTTGTATGGATGTATTGTACTGGAACTATTTGTTTTCTGTATCGGTCGAATAGTAACTAGTAACGAGATGGCCTCTGGAGCTATTCAAACTAACTCCTTTGTTGGGGTCTACAAGCCGAAGTCGTTGCTTTGGTACATGGCATATCAGTCATGCTAAGAATCAGGGCACGTCGACAGCCATTCTTCAAACATATATCTTAGCTTAGGCAGAGCAGAAATCTCGCATTGAATTAATGTTAAAGACATTTTTTTGTGTTATATAACATTCAACACCTACTCAGAAGCTCCCAATACAAGAGGTTTAGCTTTTCCTCTATCACTTACATACATGCCCATTCCATACAGGGGACTACATAACTAGCATAATACAAGACAAAGAGCAAGTTTAAGATAATTGAAGTTAACAATCTGATAGGAATGAGAGTTACCAAAAGCAGAAACTGACTATGTAGGATGTATAGAGTGAGATACATGTTCTCCAGCAGCACCGTATAGTTCAGAAAAATTTGTGTTGATGCATAATAGAACCACATCAACCACGCTGAGATGAACAGGAGCTTGGTTCTTGCTTTGTCTTAGTAGCGGTAGCGAAAACCAGATTCTTATTTGCATGCTTTATTGCCTTCCAGGTCTGAGTCTATGCTACAATTCACTTACAAGGTTGTGGTACTTTGGTTACAGCAACCTATGGGATTGTGGCATTTTCTCGAAAAGGAGGATTGCCCCCGGTCTCTACATAAAATGATGCATGCAACCATATTTTAATCAAAGTACGTAGTTCGATACAAGATCTCAAAATAAGTTGAAAAAAAAAACATTGCCACAACCGGCATAAATAGGATTAGATGACTATACACCTATCCTATTGTTGAACCACCATCCAAACCGGATGTAGGTATCCCGTTCTACCGTCTCCCAACAGTGTACACATATTTATTACTTCTCTGCTTATACTGTCCAAAAAGGTGAGAAGTGTCTTTGGTCGACATTGTATGAGATATTACCTCCAACTACATATACACGACACCAATGAGAGTAACATCAGAGCTTCATCCATTTTCAGTCCTCCTCGTCCTCCCTCCCAACCCTAGCCACCCGTCCTCCTCCTCCCTCCTCCTCCCTCCTCCTCCCTAGCCTCCCCTCCTCCTCTTCCCTTCCTCGCCGCCGCCTGAGGCAGCCGCCGGGCAAGCCTGGGGCGCCAAGGATGGTGGCGGCGGGACCTCAGTTGCCCTGCCTCTGCGTGGGGAACTCCGGATCTGGAGCGGCGGCTCCATTGGCAAGGCACGGCCGGCTAGCAGCTGTGCGGGCGGTGGATCTGGCGTCCCGGCCGCGAGTGCGGCGGGATCCGGTGGTCGTTGGCGGCCGGCGGCGGTTTCTGCGGTGGCCGGTGCGTGCGATCTAGCGCCTCCCCTCGTCCCCTGTTCGTCGTGCGGGCCATCCTCGTCGGGCGGCGCTTCCTTGGGTTGTCAGTTCTGTACAGGAGGCGCTGCTGGTGGCGGAGATCTAGTTCAGGCGAAATCCTGGTCGGCCATGGCCGGCCGCGTCGACGGCGACGCCTGAGGGCGCCGTTCCCCTCCTTGGAGGCGTCGGTATGGACTGATCCCCTCACTTCCCCTTCCCCTAGGTCTCCCGGGCGAAAGCCCTAACTTTGTTTGGCGGCGATGGCGCTCACAGCGCCGTTCCCTTCTTGAAGGCGCCGCTTTGGGAACCTTGGGGGTGGTGGCGCTTGTGGGTGGTGGGCGACGGCGGTGGTGCGACCCTATCCTAGCATGGATCTGCGTCCGTTGCTTGGAGATGGACTCGCGTAGGTGGAGGTCGTCGTTTGGCGTCATAGTGGCGACGATGGCGGAGTTACCTGCCAAGGTTGGCACCTCAATCTGCTCTGAAGATGGACCAGTGGAAGATGGCGGCGACGACACATGTGAGTGCGTCGGACCGGTTTGTGACCCGGACCCGGTATGTGGCTCGGTCGGGGCCTCCGGCTTTTGATGTTAGGCTTAGGTGAGAGGTCTGGATATTTGGCCCTGCTTGCACCCCTTCATCATATGGATTGGAGTAGCGGCAGATATTGCCAAGATGGCGGATTCAGGCATATTGTTGTACTACTTTGTAAGGTCCTCGAGAATAATCAATAAAATAGCCGCATGCACCTCCCAGATGCAAAGGCAGGGGGTCATCCTCCTTTTCTAAAAAAATCCATTTTCAGTCCCGTTCATACGGTTTGGTACAAGACTCCTAAGTTCTTCCAACAAATGAGCTTATGATATATCTTCAATGAACAATGGTAGTAGATAGAGCAGGAATCTTGCATTGAATTAACGTCATAGTACATTTTCCTTTGCATGTTATTGCAACACTTACTCGAACGCTCATGATATAAGAGGCTGTAGCATTGCTTTCTTCTTGTCACTTCTCATACCCATCCATATAATACAATAGCTAGCTAGTAGAAATACAAGAGAGAAAACAATCTAGGATAATATAATTCATGTATAGAGTCTTGCTCATTGGAATGAGAGGAATCAGAAAGGCTTGTTGACTCAGTTCGATGTCTGGGTCGAGACACAGAAAGCTGAGCAGCACAGCTTTCAAAGCTGGACTTGTATTACGGCACCACAGTACCACATAGAATTTTGGCAATGCTACAGCTATAAACAAAGTGATACTAGATCACGATGTCTGGCAGCCTATCTGCATGATTCGGTCGTAGTTTAAAGTATCGGAGTACACGATTCATGGTTTTCTTGCGAGGACTAGCAAAGGATTGGATAGCAAGCAAGAAACAAATGGAAGTCACTTTCATCTCTAACCTCCTCTCTCTCGAATAAAGATGTCACTTTATGTCATCGTGTTCAATTACACTATGAGTAAATTACACAAAACTTTAATATTGATGGTTGATGTAACAAATAGTCAAAACAATATATTTGAGTAATCTCTCACAACAAACACAAGAAAACCATGATTGATTGCGTGTCGCTTGCTCACCTCCTCTGCGTACGCACTTAGCAGTGACACAACACAGCACACACGACGCATTTGCATCTAGCAGTCAAGTGGCAACGGCGGCGTGCGTAAGTCAACCATCCTCTGATTGTTCTTTGTGAATGTTCTATTTATTTTTCTTAATCTTCATTTCTCCAAATTGTTAGTAGAGAATAGAGGATTATATTCATTGTTTAGTTTTGTTTTTATTAATCTATTGTATTATCCAGTCAAATTTGACCATAATTTTCATTGGCTCGCTACAAAAGTTGTGAAGAAGTGGAAGAAAAACAAGATGTATTTTATGCATCTAAATTTCTGGATTATGACCGTTATTTGGTAATAGCATTATGACCATTTAAATTTCTAAGACCTACCACCATGCTACCACACTATCTAACATGATTCATCTTGTTCTTGCAATGTAACTAAATTATTGGAGACACAGTTGCCACAAATAATAATTTACAGTTTCGTTGTTATTATTATGAACTTTTTTATGTCTTGAATCGTTGTACAACAAAAAAACAATTTGACTCCACATTCCCATGTCGGAAATCCTGGCTATGCACTATGGCTCACCCAGAGCGAGATGTGACACTTGCTCTACTGAATAAAGACACAACCGTGGCTAGTCATATAGCTACCATCGATCCATATGGATACCAAATAGTGTGATGGTTGATGAACAATGAACAAAAGTAAGGGAGCACAACTAATGGAGAAATATATGGTGAAGTAATGGCGCAATTGAATACAACAAAATAAAATAGGTAAATGCATGCATCAGGTTTATTGATGTTCGTTGAGGGTTTATGAAATATAATAGCAAACTAGATAGAAGAGTAATGCCCATGTGCGAGAACTGAGCTTATATGCATGGTCATGTGAAGTATACTTTTCGATAAAGGGAATATATAATATCGCGAAGATACAAATTACACCCAGCCTCTGCACCAACAAAATGTCAAAAAGACACCAAGGATGCACACAGTCAAGAAGAAAATAAAAAAAAAAGAGAAAAAGAAAACAAAGACCCCCATCACGGTGATGAAAAACTCGCAACAGCAGCACTCTAACCACCATCGAAGACAACACCTGGACTACAAAAGTGATTCTCCAAAAGCAACGCCTCCAAGAAGGAAACAATGCACAAACGTTGTCGTCGCCCGATCGAAGAACCTGGGTTTTCACCCCGGAGAAAGTCCAAGTTTCCAAAACAATCCCTTCAACAAGGTCATTGCCAAGTACAACAAACAAAGGCCAGACCTTGGGTTTTCACCCTGGAAACCGCGACTTGGTACTCAAGGAGCACCACAAAAAATGCAGCCCGCCTGTGCTGCCACCTCCTCTTGCCAAGGCTGGTGTTGCAAGTCGTCTAACACCCGACACACAGGAAGAACCTGTGCTGCATAGTCTTCATCGCAGCCAATACACATCTCCGCCATTATAAACCTCCGATCATAACCACATAACTTTCTCCACCTCTATCAATTTCATGGAAATCTATATTTAGACATGTCCCATGACATCAACCAGAAGGCGAAGCTTCGCTCCACGCCCTCATGAAACCTCACTGGCTGAAGGCGAGGGCGCACATGACCGGATCAATTCCAATCTAGATATCGAGTGGCGTAAGGCGCATTGTCGGAGATCTCCAATAGGAAGACCGGAACTCATCAACAGGCTGATCAAGGAGGCTGACTTCAGATTTGATACTTGGTGCAAGAAGATGAGCAGGGCCAATCCACCTTTAATCCCAAGCCAGCGGCCCCCACGCCACCAACTTGCTGTCGGGGAGAAGCCGAGGCCGCCATTGGTCTTCCGGCGCTGAACAGATAGAGAAACCAAGTGTCGCACCAGATCAGGCCCAGCACCTCCGCCTCCCAGCGCCGCTGCCCCGCGCTTGACGCGAACAACAGCATCCGGACCGCGACCTGCAGGCCCAGATCGAACCTAGGAAGGGTCCACGTTGCCGACGCCCGCACGCTACGGATGAGCACGCCGGAGAGCCACCTAGTCGCTCCGCCAAAGGCCAGCGCCACCGCCTCATCTTCTCGCCCGCAGACCTTCCCGCGCGCACATCCTACGCCGTGTTCCTCCACCTCGAGACATAGTAGATGTGCGCCTCCTCTGCCCTCCGCCGTTCGGCGGGACGGGCGCCGCCACCGGCGGCGGCAGCGGCCAGGGGAATCGAGATGGGGAGCGGTTGACTAGGGTTGCAGGGGGCCTCCAGAGTCGCTCGAGCGGGAGTGACCTGGGGGGGGGGGGGGGGGGCGATTCAGGTGAAATATACTGCTTCAACATTTTAACTCCATCCACTCCTCATGACCCCTTAATCCTTATCATCTATTCCTGCCTATTTATAGGTTCTTCACACCTTCTAAAGCGTTGCATTCTACCTATCCTTCTCTCCTTTCTTCTTCAAATTGCTTCACATGGTAGTTCAACTTGAGACATCTTCTCGTGATATATACTTTCCACATTTTCTTGTGATATATACTCTCCTCCTTTACCACTAAATTTATCCCCGCTCACCTTCGGATCCATATCTACTTCCCTCATGTGACTCAAGCCTATCTACTACTTGCCTCATCTAATCCCCTTCTTGAATCACGATATAAGTAGGAGGGGAGAAAGAAAACAAGGATGGATGGTGATGGAACATGCCCATTGAGTTGGCCACAAGGCATTGCACACCCTGCTCAACAGCCTGGGCCTGCTCTTGGAGGTGGGCAACCCGAAGGAGTGAATCAGGGGAGATCAAGGGCCTCGAGAATGATATTCTTTTTTCTTCACAAGAGGGGAATCCATTTCAAGCCACTAGACATGGGAGGCATAGGGAAGGGAAGAGTAACTTGAAATGGCAGATCTTTGACAGATACCTTTAATATCTCTTCATTTTCTCCTACACAAACTAGTAGAGTCTTAAAAATCATCTACTAGCTTCTTGGAGTTTCTACGAGACTCTTCCTAGCTTCAGCACGTTCTTTCTTCTAAATCTGAACAATCAATATCATTTGGGAACACAGACAAGGGAGCCTGTCTATGGCCAAGGTATGATTGGACTACAGATCATCTCGGAAGACATGCATGTGCACACACCATAGGTTCCATTGTCTCATCGGTACGCAATCTCCCTCGTCCTTGGCCGGAAATACAAGTTGGAAAAAATCACTGCCTTCGTCTTCAAATAGGATTGCACTCAAAATGCTGCAATAGCCATCTTGGCCTGGCGTTACTAACGGTGCCATCAAGTCTGGTTACATCGCGACACGATCAAGTCAGCAGTAACGTCCATCATTTACTACGACGTTGTTACTACATGGCCATGCGGCTCTTGTATTCCCTTGACTTGTCACTTCCTACATAAGACGAAGCCAACATAGAATCTAGAGAAAACTTACAAGATCACGAGATGCATACTGTAACCAACACTACCAGAATAACTGGCGATGCCGACGGCCGAACCTATGCCGACGGCCACCGTCGGCATAGATTGGCCTATCCCGACGGACCATCCCAAGCCGTCGGCATAGAAAAGCCGTCGGCGTATATCCATCTATGCCGACGGCCCCCGTCGGCAAAGCTCAGCCGTCGGCGTCGCGAGAAATATGCCTACAGCGGCCGTCGGCATAGATAAGCCCGTCGGCATAGAACGTGGACCCGGCTACCCGGGCGGAAACGGCCTTTTGACGGCGTCAGTCTACGCCGACGGGCTAACGGCGGCCGTCGGCATAGCCCCCACGTCATCGATCCGCGTCGCCCGCCACGTCATCAATCTGCGTCGCTCGCCGGTCCGTGGGGTGGCAAATCTATGCCGACGGCCTGGCCGTCGGCATACTCCTGGCACATGGATGTTGCCACGCCATCGATCCCCGCCCTTTGCCACGTCATCGATCCGTGGCCGTGTGCGCAGGTATGCCGACGGCCTTGCCGTCGGCATACCTCTATTTTTTATTTTTTTTATTTTTTATTTTTTATTTATATTATTTACTTTTTCCTTTTTTTCACAACATAAACGTGCCTTATCTAACAAAAAAAAAACATACCCCGATGGTATATCGATTGCCCCCCTCACGGACGTTGCTGCCGCCGTGCCCCACAGCGACGCCGGTGAGGGGCGGCACACCCCGGAGCTGCGTGCCGGGTGCCTGCGCCAGCCACCACGCTTCCACAACCGTATGAGGGCCCAAAGCAACACCTAGTGGCATTGCTACCCCCCCCCCCCGCCCCCCAGGTACACCGTCCCGTCTAACCGGGCCCTCATACATGCGGGGCGATGTGGTGTCATGTCTGAAGAGGCGGGACGGGGGCCCTGGGGGGATAGCAATACCACCGGAGCGTCGCACCGGGCCCTCATACATGCGGGGTGGTGTGGTGCCATGTCCAAAGAGGCGGCGCGCATCTCCGGGGTGTGCCCCCCTCACGGACGGCGGCGCCGCCGGCACCTGGAGGGGGGAAACGGACGCGTCGGGTCTACACGGAGGGGATCTTGCTGTGGGTCTGGCCCGGATGTTGCTCCAAAGTGTTCCTATGGGCTGACCTAACACAACCGGGTGGAGAGTTCCACTGGTCAAAGCCCGTCGTGTAAAGTCAAAGGGCTAGATCTCGTGGTCTAACGCTACATGGTTAGGCGGGACGGGGGCCCTAGGGGGATAGCAATGCCACAGGAGCGTCGCACCGGGCCCTCATATATACATGCAGGGTGGTGTGGTGCCATGTCCGAAGAGGCGGCACGCGTCTCCGGGGTGTGCCCCCCCCCCCTCGATGCGGTGCCATGTTCGTGAGGGGGGGCGCCCCCCGGAGACGCGTGCCCCCTCTTCGGACATGCCACCACACCACCCCGCATGTATCAGGGCCCGGTGCGATGCTCGGGTGGCATTGCTACCCCCCCAGGGCCCCCGTCCCACCTAACCCTGTAGCGTTTGACCACGGGATCTAGCCCTTTGACATTGCACGGACGGGCTTTCAGTAGTGGACCTATCCACCCGGTTGTGTTAGGTAAGCCCATAGGAACACTTAGGAGCAACATCCGGGCCAGACCCACAGCAAGATCCCCTCCGTGTAGACCCGACGCGTCCGTTTCCCCCCTCCAGGTGCCGGCGGCGGCGCCGTCCGTGAGGGGGGCACACCCCGGAGACGCGTGCCAAGCGTTTGCACCCGCCACAACACTTCCAGACTTGTGAGAGGCCGCCTACGCAAGATTTGGCGGCATGCTAGCCCCCGGAGGCCGCCGGCCACAGTCGTAGACACGCGAAGAGCAATCCGCATAGAGGGAATTGTTCAGATACTACTCCATCACGAACAATTATGAAAAATTACCATCATTCCTACAGCACATGTGCCCGTGTCGTGTAAAAAACTCATGATTTTATCGCGCTCCGAGTATTTAACAATATTCACGCCGCATCGTTACCGCAGAACGTCTACTACCGTGTCATCGCCGTTCGTGAAGGGGGGCACCCCCGGAGACGCGTGCCGCCTCTTCGGACATGCCACCACACCACCCCGCATGTATCAGGGCCCGGTGCGACACTCGGGTGGCATTGCTACCCCCCAGGGCCCCCGTCCCGCCTAACCCTGTAGCGTTTGACCACGGGATCTAGCCCTTTGACTTTGCACGGATGGGCTTTGAGCAGTGGACCTATCCATCCGGTTGTGGTAGGTCAGCCCATAGGAACACTTTGGAGCAACATCCGGGCCAGACCCACAGCAAGATCCCCTCCGTGTAGACCCGACGCGTCCGTTTCCCCCCTCCAGGTGCCGGCGGCGGCGCCGTCCGTGAGGGGGGGCACACCCCGGAGACGCGTGCCGGGCGTTTGCACCCGCCACAACACTTCCAGACTTGTGAGAGGCCGCCTACGCAAGATTTGGCGGCATGCTAGCCCCCGGAGGCCGCCGGCCACAGTCGTAGACACGCGAAGAGCAATCCGCATAGAGGGAATTGTTCAGATACTACTCCATCACGAACAATTATGAAAAATTACCATCAGTCCTACAGCACATGTGCCCGCGTCGTGTAAAAAACTCATGATTTTATCGCGCTCCGAGTATTTAATAATATTCACGCCGCATCGTTACCGCAGAATGTCTACTACCGTGTCATCGCCGTTCATGACGGGGGGCAGCCCCCGGAGACGCGTGCCGCCTCTTCGGACATGTCACCACACCACCCCGCATGTATGGGGGCCCGGTGCGACGCTCGGGTGGCATTGCTACCCCCCAGGGCCCCCGTCCCGCCTAACCCTGTAGCGTTTGACCACGGGATCTAGCCCTTTGACTTTGCACGGGCGGGCTTTGAGCAGTGGACCTATCCACCCGGTTGTGGTAGGTCAGCCCATAGGAACACTTTGGAGCAACATCCGGGCCAGACCCACAGCAAGATCCCCTCCGTGTAGACCCGACGCGTCCGTTTCCCACCTCTAGGTGCCGGCGGCGGCGCCGTCCGTGAGGGGGGCACACCCCGGAGACGTGTGCCGGGCGTTTGCACCCGCCACAACACTTCCAGACTTGTGAGAGGCCGCCTACGCAAGATTTGGCGGCATGCTAGCCCCCGGAGGCCGCCGGCCACAGTCGTAGACACGCGAAGAGCAATCCGCATAGAGGGAATTGTTCAGATACTACTCCATCACGAACAATTATGAAAAATTACCATCAGTCCTACAGCACATGTGCCCGCGTCGTGTAAAAAACTCATGATTTTATCGCGCTCCGAGTATTTAATAATATTCACGCCGCATCGTTACCGCAGAACGTCTACTACCGCGTCATGGCCGTTCGTGAGGGGGGCACCCCCCGGAGACGCGTGCCGCCTCTTCGGACATGCCACCACACCACCCCGCATGTATGGGGGCCCGGTGCGACGCTCGGGTGGCATTGCTACCCCCCAGGGGCCCCGTCCCGCCTAACCCTGTAGCGTTTGACCACGGGATCTAGCCCTTTGACTTTGCACGGACGGGCTTTAAGCAGTGGACCTATCCACCCGGTTGTGGTAGGTCAGCCCATAGGAACACTTTGGAGCAACATCCGGGCCAGACCCACAGCAAGATCCCCTCCGTGTAGACCCGACGCGTCCGTTTCCCCCCTCCACGTGCCGGGTACCGGGTCCCATACAGACGGTAAACTAAGAATCTAAAAATGTAATAATTGAATTGATTAAAAACTCCGGTATTCATCATTGTAAATGTACAATTGCTGTGAACCTTTTAGTGCTCGGGCACCGGGCCGGCTGCCCGGGCACGCCCGGTGCCCGAGCACTGAAAAGTTCACAGCAATTGTCCATTTTCTTCATATAAGTCTAATGAATACCGGAGCTTATAATGTATGGATTAGTGAACTATTTAAACAGGTCAAATTGCTTTTCCCTCGGCGAGGTGGGACTATTTTTTCAAAAAAAAAAGTAGTTGCCATCTATGCCGACGGCATAGCCGTCGGCATAGGACTCCTATCTATGCCGACGGCCTGGCCGTCGGCATAGAGCCACCCTTATCCACTCGATGGCCCTCTCGCTGTCAGGTGGGGACCACTCCTATGCCGACGGCATGGCCGTCGGCATAGATCCACCCTTATCCACTCGGGCCACGCCGTGGCCACTCGTTCAACTGCCCCCGACCCCCACCCGCGCCGCCGCCCGACCCCGACCCCCACCCGCCGCCCGCCGCCCGACCCCGACCCCCACCCGCGCCGCGCCGCCGCCCGCCGCCCGACCCCGACCCCCACCCACCGCCCCGGCCGCCCCCTCCACCCGCCGCCCCATCCGCCACCTCTACCCGTCCGCCCCCCTCCACCCAAGCCCCGGCCGCCCCCTCCACCCGCCGCCCCGCCCACCTCCCGTTGCTGCTGGTGAGCTGGCCGCGGCCGTGGCTCCGGCGAACTCCGGCGCCCTCCCGGCCCTCCTCTGCTGCTGGTAAGCACCGGGGAGGCCTCGGCCGCCCACGCTCCACCGCCCGTCGCCGGCCCCTCCGCCACCACGTCCCCCGCCGCTCCCCTACCTCCCCCCCTCGGTGAGCTCCCCCGCCACCGTGCCACTCCTCCCGCTGCTACCTTGCTCCCCTACCGGTGCTGCCTTGCTCCCCTGCTGCTAGATGAATGGATGGATAGATAGTTAGATAAATAAATAAATAATTGTATGTTTTTTGTTCTTCTTGCTACTGTTTTTAGGTGGATGGATGTATGGATTATTTTTTGTTAGATGGATGCATGAATGTTGTTAGAATCATAGATGGTGGATGGGATGGAATGTCGGTGAATTTTTTTAGAAAGTTTGTTTGTCATAAATTTAATGTTAGGTCATGTTGATAAATGGATGTTGGTCAAGTTAATGATATAAGAATGGATGGATGGATTTTGGACAAAATTTTGACACTTGACTGAGATGTGATGATGTTGCTATTTTTTTTTATACTCATAATGATCTTGATAAAATAATTGAAGACAAAATTTTGAAACTTACTAAGATCTGATGATCTTGCTAAAAAATGATAGTCATGATGATCTTGCTAAAAGAATAGAAGACAAAAGTTTGACACTTGACTGAGATGTGATGATCTAAGTTGTTTTTTCGGTGGAATTTGCAGGCTTCGTGGTGTCACATTTCACCGGAGTGGCCGTTGTCCGACGCGTTGGTCCCTGAGCATCCCTCTGCTGTTCGACTACTTCCTCTACAGCGGAGGGTGAGCTACAAATCCATCACCTCCTTTTTCATGTGACTAGATTTCATTCTCAAGTCAACTGGCGTAACCTAGGCGTCTCCCGTCCGAAAGGGTTGCATCGATAAATATGCATTCAATTGCATATTTATCACCGCAGCTCTTTCGGATTGTCCACCGTTTTCCACGAACAGCCCGAGGATGTGTAGATTGGGTATATTCTCCATGTTCTACCCGTTCTGAGACAGGATTTCGGCGGCGCCTCCCCATTGTTCTCCGGAGCACATTCTCTCGGCTATTTGCCGAGACGTGTATCTGGAGAACAGCGGGGAGGTGCAGCCGAAATTTTGTCTCGGAATGGGGTAGAATGGAGAACGTACTCAATCTACACATCCTCGGGTGGGATTAGGACCCATCTTTACCTATTAGAGATGTAGGTGGATTAAACGCGGTAGAAACTGAAAATTTGATGTGATTAATTTAAATGAATCCTTAATTATGTTGTGTGGCTTGCAAAAAAAGCAGAGGATGGCAGATAATCAGTGGATGTACAGTGGTTTTATCCGTCGGAATCGAGTAACATCAGAGTGGATCGCGAAAACCGATGTGTATTTGAAGGAGATATTCCGTCGTCCAATGAGAATTATCCCACCATGCCCCTATGCGAGATGTGCCAGACGTCACCGTAGAAATCAGACGGACATGAGTGAACACCTTCGCACGCACGGATATATGCCAAACTTTGACATGCTGCCGATAAACATAGCCGAGCAGGACCATGGTAGAGAGGAGGTGATGCGACAACGCATCGATGGATATGAGGACGACGGGGTCACGGACATGCTAGATGATGTCATTGTTGCAGAAACGGGAAATGCGACACCTTCAGAGAATGAACCGGAGGAGCCGGAGGCAACCGCAAAGGCCATCTTGGAGGTCTTGGCCTCGTCGAAGAAACCTCTTTATGCGAGTGCGAAAATATCTCAGCTGGATGCCATCTTGCAATTGATTGCAGTCAAGGATGAGTACGGCTATAGCCAGAAATGCTTCGAAGCATTCTTGGGAGTATGGGCTAACAGTCTCCCTGAGGGTCATGAACTGCCGAAAAGCATGTACGATACAAAGAAAATCATGAAGGCACTCTCTATGGATTATGAGAAAATAGATGTTTGCCCGAAGAATTGCCTTTTGTTTAGGCACGAGTATGCGGATGACAAGTACTGTAGGCAGTGCGGTTCGTCTCGGTACATTGAGGTGGTCGGTGAGGATGGTGAGAAAAAGCAGCTAACCATCCTCGTTAAGGTTCTTCAGTATCTTGATTTTATAAAAAGATTGCAGCGCCTTTTCATCGCGAAGGAGTCTGCCAAAATGATGAAGTGGCACAAGGAAGGTATAAGGTACAATCCAAAAAAAATCGTACATCCATCGGAAGGGGAAGCATGGAAGTCGTTCGATGAAGAATACCCCGAGGAAGCAGCCGAGGCTGGGAATGTCAGAATAGCCATATCAGGTGATGGGTTGAATCCATATGGTATGTCATCCAATCCATACAGCTGCTGGCCCGTGTTTGTAATTCCGCTCAATCTTCCTCCCGGTGCCCTAATGCAACGCAAGACCATGTTCTTGTCGCTCATCATTCCGGGGCCTGATTATCCGGGGAAGCAATTGGGTGTGTTTATGCAGCCGCTGGTGGATGCTTTGCACCATTCTTGGTACTTTCCGACGTTGACATACGACCGGGATCTGCAGAGAAATTTCTTGATGAAAGTTTGGTTGCACTATTGCATGCATGACTTTCCCGGCTATGCTCTATTCTGCGGATGGTGTACAAGTGGGAAGATGCCATGCCCAGTGTGCATGCAGGCTCTGCGAATGATTTGGCTGAGTAAGGGTGGCAAGTATGTAGCCTTTGACCTGCATCGACAGTTCCTCCCTCCAGACCATCCAGACAGGGAAGACAAGAAGAACTTCACGAAAGGCCGGGTTGTATGAAGTAACCGAGATTCCAACATTTTCGGGGGCAGTTGTTCTTGCTCAGCTAAAAGCTCTCCAGCCTAAAGTCAAAGGCAAAGCCAAAGCCAAAGCCAAAGGCTTCGAGGGATATGGTGAGACGCACAACTGGACTCACATTACCCCCTTCTCACAGCTTCCCTATTTCAAGGACCTCAAACTTCCTTACAATATCGATGTGATGCACACCGAAAAGAATGTGGCAGAGTCCCTTTTCCACACGATCCTCAATATTCCTAATAAGACGAAGGATAACGTTAAAGCTAGAGCCGATCAACAGAGAATTTGTGATAGACCACGTCTGAACATGAAGCCTCCCACAGGCGGTCGAAAAAAATGGTTCAAGCCAGATGCTGACTTTGTCCTTAAACCGCCAGAAAAAAGGAAGTACTTATCTGGCTGAAACACATTTGAAGTTCACCGATGGTTATGCATCGAATATAAGTAAGGGAGCCAATCTTTCAACGGGCAAAGTGACCGGCCTGAAGAGTCATGACTACCATGTATGGATTGAGCGGATAATGCCGGTGATGGTTCGAGGCTATGTCCCCGAGCATGTCTGGCGAGTGCTTTCCGAGCTAAGCCATTTCTTCCACACGCTCTGTGCTAAAGAAGTAAGTAAAGACGTGATTGAAAAATTGCATAAGAAGGCACCGGAGTTGATAGTCAAGCTAGAGAAGATCTTTCCGCCAGGCTTCTTTACACCGATGACACATCTCATTCTGCACCTCGCGAACGAGGTATTGTTGGGGGGGGCCTGTGCAGAATCGCTGGCAATACGGCCCTGAGAGACAGAACAAGCATCTCCGACAGAAATGTGGAAACAAAGCTAAGATTGAAGCTTCCATAGCTGAGGCAGTTATCCTAGAGGAGGTGTCAGACCTCAGGACATCATACTATCCAGACCACGTTCCCCATCTGCATAACAAGGTGCCTCGATACAATATAGAAGAGCCGAAGTATCAACCCAAGCTCCATTTATTCAACGCGCAAGGTGGGAGGGCTGGGGCCTCGAAACCTTATAACATGCCACGACAAGAGTGGGAGGACCTCATGTTCTATATCTTGCACAACATCAGGGAAGTTGAGGAAGTGTGGATGAGGTAATACCACTACACCATTCCTTTATGTCTTCCACATCATCATGTTTTATGTTCACTTAGTCCCGGTCTAACACCGGTTTTCTTTTTTTTAGTGATTTCGTTCAAGAGGAATGGACGGGAATGAATCCTCCTACTGAGGCGGAGGCACTTACCCTTCTCCGTCATGGAAACCCTGGACGTAAAAAATTTGTTGCTTGGTTCATGGATAAAGTAATTTTCCACACTCCCCTATTAAATACCTAGTTCAACATTTATTAGTTAACTAATGCACGTGACAATTTCAATTATACTTGTAGGGAAAATATCCGAACATATCTATGGATGATGAATTGAGATGGGTTTCCATGGGTTTTGACCATGCCGTCATGACATGTAAAAAGTATGATGTGAATGGGTATGGCTTCCATACAGAGGATCACCAGAACAGCCGGCTTGATCCCAAAACTATAAATACCGGAGTGTACACCCCCGGTCAAAATTCAGTAGACTACTACGGAAGGGTACAAAATATATACGAGATTAAATTCCACCAGGGGCGCGAGACCCTAAGTCTGCCTGTGTTCAAATGTCGATGGTTCGATCCGCGGGAGGGGGTAAAACATACGCCTTCCATTGGTTTGGTCGAAGTTAAACCATCGCCGGAGCCGATCTCTTCATTGCGGCTACCCAAGCTACACAAGTATATTATCTGCCTTACCCATGCCAGAAAGAGTACCTAAAGGGTTGGGAAGTTGTGTTCAAGGTGTCGCCACATGGTAAGCTACCGAACCCGAATGAAGACGATTACTACAACATTAACCCCATGACATACGAGGGAGTGTTCTATCAAGAGCAACCTGATGATGATGATGTGGTTAGAAACGATGACGCTAGACCATTGGGTGATGATGATGTGGATCCAAACGACGACGAAGCACGAAATGATGGTGAGACCATTGTCAATGAAAATGACATACTTATGCTAGAAAAGTTAAACGAAGACGCTGACGACGAGGAAGAGCCTCCACCTCCGTCAAACAACGAAGATGATATGATTGATAGTGATGATGAGACGGACCGAGAAAGAGGTTACAACAGTGATGATTCATATGGTTTCTAGCAGATGTACGTGTCAAGTCTTTTTTCTATAGTTTAGGAATATGCCTTTTATGCATTTTTATTAATGTGTTTATTATCATGCCTTTTCCTTCATTTCATTAATTTACTAATTGCTTATTCTCTTTTCAATGCAGGTTCGTGGAACATGGGCAAGGGGAAAGCCGACGGCGTGGGTTTCCTACGCAAGGTCGTTGGCCTGCCTAGTCGGAGTGGTCGAGCACGTAATCCTCCCCCGGCTACTTGACGATGACTCCTCACAGGGAGGTCGAGGGAGAGGTGCCCCTAGAGGAGGAGGGGGCGGGGGGAGAGCCCCTAGAGGGCGAGGTGGTGGGGGGAGAGCCACTACAGGGGGTCGCGGCCAGAAAGAGCGCACCCTCACCGACTTAGGGGTGTTGTCTTCGAGGCCATCCTCTAGTGAGGTACCCTCCTCTGGTGAGGAGGAGGAGGAGGAGGACGAGGCAGGCGAGGAGGAGGAGGTTCGGGATGGGGCCGAGGAGGAGGTGGAGGAGGAGGACGAGGAGGAGGAGGAGGATGAGGAGGAGGTTGGGGAGGGGGAGGCAGGCGAGGAGGAGGGTGGTGGCGGGGATGATGGTGCTGGCGGGGAGGGGGTTGACAACAAGGGGTGGCTGCGTGGTAACGCAAAGCTACCAAAGCAGGTTCCTGCTACTGAGGAGCAGAAGTGGCTCATTGAGCCCACGGGGAAAGAGTAAGTGCCACTTTATAATAATTTCATTATTTTGCTTGTCACATGCTCATTCCGGTTGTTATTTATTTTGCTTGTCACATGCTAATAGTTCATTCTTTTGCAGCAACTGGATATATTCTAAAGGGGTCCGTATTCCCAACGGCCTCATCACCGTCTTGCTGAAGTTACATTGGCCGGGGTTGTACTGTCCGGATCCAGTCAGGCACCCGAACCATCGGGTCTTGGCCACGAGCTGGGAGCACTGGGAAGCGGCCCTCCACGCGGACCATGGGACCCATGCCAAGGCCGTGATCACCACTTTCTGGGTGAGTTCTCTTCAGAAGCACAAGTCCATTCTAGTTTCATGAATGATTTAACTCATGGCTTCTTCCATTCTTGTTTCATGCATGATTGTAGAAATTCTATCGAGTTCTCCCGGAGCACAGGGCCAGAGCGGACCAGATCGTGCTACGCCAATGCAAGAAGAAGGCCCGCCAGATGCAGTACGAGGTGCGCTATGTGGCCATCTCGACATACCATCACGACTATCTTGGTGTGAAGATGACCAAGGAAGACGCGCGGAGGATGGGCATTACCTTGGAGAGGGACGAGTTCTTGAAGGTAAGTATAAAAGATTTTTCATTATGCTTTCATTACCTTGTGGTACATTTCACCGTTTCGTGTTGACATTCCATTATGCTTTCATTATGTAGGTGTTACCAAATTGGTGTTATGGAAAAGACGAGTCCTGGGCGGCATTGGTGGATCTTTGGTGTGATGAGGCTGGAGCCTGGGCGGCTATGAGAGTCAAAAACAAGGCTAACCGAGGGAAGGAGGGAGTACATGCTCAGGGAAACCGAAACCACTATCTCCACAAGGCAGTTAATGTATGACTAACCCCATTAAACATTCTTCTTCTTCTATTTACCATTACTTTCTTATGTATGACTAACCTCTGTTTGGTGGTGCAGGAGGAGAAACTGAAGCGGCCGCTCTCACACATGCAGGCGTGGGAGATCGCCCATACGCGGAAGGACCCCAAGCCTGGCGAGCCCAAGTACTACGGCAAGAAGACCGCGCATAGGAAGAAGGCCTACTCCGATGGGTATCTGGCGTTACATCCTGACACACCTGACCCCATTGCGGCGGATCTGGACGAAAGGGTGGTGGTGGGCATGGGGCCGAAGGAGCACGGTCGGGAGGCGATTCTCGATGTTGTGATCACTCCTACTATCTCCTACACACAGCTCCGTCGGATCGACCCGACCCTGAGCCAGCGCACGAGCACGCCCATGAGCAGTGCACCGTCACTGTCCCTCTTTCAGGAGCAGCAAACTGTAAGTATTTTCCCTTTTATCTTCATTGCTCCCTTTATTTTTCGCATTTAGTAGTTTTATGAGTCTCATCATGTCATACTGTAGGCCTACATGGAGTACACACGCCAGGAGACCATGGCGTGGCACGACCGCCTTCATGCATACCATCAGCAGAGGGATCGCCAGATGCAGCACGCTTTTAAGGAAATGGCGGCCGGCAGGTGTCCTCAATGGCCATCAGCAGAGGGTCCTCCAGCACAACCAACGTTGCTAACCTTTGAGGAGTTTGTGGCACAGAACGCTGGCCCCTCGTCGGTTAGTTCATCCCCAATCTATTCACTCAAAGCATATCATGCCTTTCAACACAGTCATATATCCCGTTAATATGTCTTTTTAACATCCAGGGAACCGGTGGATCAACCGTTGGCGGTGGTCTTCGCAGCACTCCCGAGTCACGGAGCCCGACCACTCCGATCCATGGAGGCGGAGGCGGAGGTGGAGGCGGTCTTGGCGGTAGCGCTGCCGCTAGCACTGACGACCTGGGCTTCAGCGGTCTTGGCGGTGACGACCTCCGCGGTGCTCGACGTCCTGGCGCTTAAGCCTTTTGGTTATTTGTGTGCTTATGTATCTTTAGATGACTTGTGTGTGGTGATGATGATAAACTTGTGGTCTTTGATGGTCCTTTAGATGACTTGCGTGCTTCTTTATATGCTTATGCTTATCTTTATGTTGATTATGATGATGCTTATGCATATATTGTTGTGATTGTGACGGATGATACTTAGATGTGTTCTATATGTCTATTTCCATCATATATATCTGCTGATATGTGCTGTATATCTGAATTGAATTGATTTGAAAACAAACAGAAAAAAGAAAAAAAATCAAATACAAACTATGCCGACGGCTAGGCTGGCCGGAGCTCCCAGTTGCTGACGCGTGGCATCTATGCCGTCGGCCTAGCCGTCGGCATATATTTAAACTAAGCCGACGGCCAGGGCCGTCGGCATAGACTCCACGTGTCAGCAACTGGGAGCTCCTCGGGCAAGTCTATGCCGACGGCCTGGCCGTCGGCATACATATATACTAAGCCGACGGCCAGGCCGTCGGCATAGCCTTGCCCAGGAGAGCCCAGTTGCTGCCACGTGGCAGGCCTATGGCCGTCGGCATTGATTAAATCTATGCCAACGGCTAGGCCTAGGCCTGCCACATGGCGAGCAGGCGTTGGTCAGCACTTGACGGCGGCCGCCGTTAGGAGGTAACGTTGCCAACGGCCAGGGCCGTCGGCATAGATGTACGGACACCGTCGGGATAGGGCCTATGCCGACGGCCTCCCGGGCTACGCCGACGGATATGTTGCCGACGGTCCTATGCCGACGGGGCCGTCGACATAGGCTTGTCCCGACGGCCAATCAGGGCTATGCCGACGGCCAGGACCGTCGGCATAGGGTGCGATTCCGGTAGTGCAAATTGTTCATACAAAAGAAAACATCCTAGAGAAGTAGGGTGTTACCACTAGAACTGGTGGTCTGAACATGGGTAAGACCTTCTACGTGTGCATATCATTCCTAGATTATCACATGCGCATTGCGTTCACAAAATTCCCAAATCATGAGCATTGCCACGAAATCCCCTTGACAGCTCAACTTTATGTTCTTTCGAATAAAAATTGCGTTCATCATCCTCAGACTTTATGTTAACAATACAAAGAGGATTTCCGTTGAGCGGGAAAAATTCTTGTCAAGAACGAAAAAGAATTTCCTGATAACAGAGAAAAAGGAAGGCATGCTAGGACAAGTAAGGCTCAAAAAGGAAAGCATGCCGCCTGTCGCCCGATTGATCGGCTGCCCACCTCCTCCGCATACGCATTCTGCAGCGACACAACAAAGCACACAAGACGCATCTGCATCTTTTCTTTTTAGGGTTGACGCATCTGCATCTGGCAGTCAAGTCAGCAACGGCGGCGTGCACAAGTCGTCTGATTGTTCTTTGTGAATGTCCTATTTATTTTTCTTAATCTTGATTTCTCAAAATTGTAGTCGAGAATAGATGATTATCTTCATTGCTTACTTTTTTATTAATCTATTGTAGTATCCAGTTAAATTTGACCACGATTTGCATTGGCTCGCTATAAAAGTTGTGAAGAAGTGGAAGAAAAATCAGATGTATTTTATGCATCTAAATTTCTGCATTATGACCATCTTTTTGCAAATAGCATTATGAACATTTAAATTTCTAAGACTGTCCGCCTGCTAGGCTGCTACCATCACTATCTAACATGATTTGTCTTGTTCTTGCAATGTAATTAAATTAAGGCGACTGCTACAAATCAGTCGGTTGATAAGTGTGAAACTTAAGCCGCCTCGTGAGCCCTCCGATCATCTCAACCTGGCCGTCAGATTTGGTCAACGCGCAGGTCACTAAAACGCCACTGTTGCTTCGTCCCATGTCACCGCAATGCTCGGATGCGTGAGCGCGGAGGTGGCTCTCCTCGGCTCCTCGCAGGACAACCGACGTGGCCGCTCGCTCCATTGCAGCGCCGCCGTCATCGACTAGTCGCGCCGCCGTCCTCGTATGCAACACCGGCGGCAGGAACCCCGCTCCATTGCAGCGCCGCCGTCCTCGTATGCAACACCGGCGGCAACAGCGCCAGCTTCATTGCAGCGCTGCCGTCCTCGTATGCAACGCCCGCGGCAGCAGCGCCGCAGTCCTCGTTTGCAGCGCCGGCGGCAGGAACGCCCGCTCCATTGCAGCGCCGCCGTCATCGACTTGTCGCGCCGCCGGCAGCAGCGCCGCCGTCCTCGTATGCAGCGCCGTTGCAGCGCCGCCGTCCTCGACACAGCGCCCCCTCCATTGCAGCGTCAGTGGCAGCAGCGCCGCCATGCTTGACTTGTCATGCCGCCGACAATAGCGCCCGTCCATTGCAGCGCCGCCATCCTCATATGCAGCGCCGGCGGCAGCAGCACCGCCGCGAGCGCAGCAAGCCGGTGGCTGCTGCAAGGATTCGCGGTGCTCCGACGGCTGGATCAGAGCAGCCGGGAGTGGCGTGCTCGCGAAATCTGGTGTGCAGCCGCGAGATTTGGCATTGGAGAGGAGAGGACGGCGGCGACTGGAGTTAGCTAGAAGGAGGAGAAAGATGCAGTCCGGGTGAATCGATGGGGATAAGGCTGGAGAAAGAGCGGTGGGCTGGCCCCACGGGAACACGTGTCGCACAACGGAGGAGACTTACGACGCGAGAAATCAGCCGGCTTATAATAAACGTTTTTCTTAAATTAATTGGAGACACAGTTGCCACAAATAATAATTTACAGTTTTGTTGTTGTTATTATGAACTTTTTTATGCCTTATTACATCATTGTACAGCAATAAAAAATGACTCCACATACCCATGTCAGAAATCCTGGCTCTGCCACTGTGGCTCACCCAGAGCGAGATGTGACACTAGCTCTACGGGAGAAAGAACCACCTGTGGCTAGTCATATTAGCTACCATCAATCCACATCGATACCAAATAGTGTGATGGTTGATGAACAGCCAACAAAAGTAATGGAGCACCACTAATGGAGAAATTTATGGTTAAGTAATGGCGCCATTGAACACAACAAAATAAAATAAGATAGGTAAATTCATGCATCAGGTTTATTGATGTTGATTGAGGGTCATACCAGACTAGATACAAGAGTACTATGTCCATGTGCGAGAACTGAGCTTATATGCATGGTCATGTGAAATATATTTGGTTGAACATTTTAACTCAATCCACTCCCCATGACCTCTTTATCCTCCAGTCCTGCCTATTTAGGTTCTTCACACCTTCTAAAGCGTTGCATTCTACCTAGCCTTGTCTCCTTTCTTCTTCCAATTGCTTCACATGTAGTTCAAGTTGAGACATCTTCTCGCGATATATACTTTCCACATCTTCCTGTGATATATACTTTCCTCCTTTACCACTAAATTTATCCACACCCACCTTCAGATCCATCTCTCAAACAATCTATGTTTAATAGGACAAAGGTTGTTATTGGCAACGGCGCTAGTACACGATTCTGGGAGGATACTTGGCTTGGCGAGACACCCTTGGCCATTCAATATCCGTCTTTATATCGCATTGTTCAACGACGTGAGGTATTCGTTGCTACGGTGTTTCAATCCATCCCCCTTAATATTCAATTCAGACGGTCGTTAGTGGGCAATCGTTGGGAAGATTGGCTCCGTCTAGTTCGGAGACTAATGGATGTCCATCTTTCTCAACAACCCGATGAATTACGCTGGAAACTGACTAGGTCTGGAGTATTCACGGTGAAATCAATGTATATTGATGTAATTAATTCGAGCTCCATTCCTACCTCCAAGCATGTTTGGGCTGTCAAAGTTCCTTTGAAAATAAAAGTGTTTATGTGGTTTGTCCATAAACAGGTTATTTTAACCAAGGATAACTTGATTAAGCGTAATTGGACAGGACCTACGAGGTGTAGCTTCTGTGATCGGGACGAGACGATCAAACATCTCTTTTTTGATTGCCCGTTTGCCAGAGTACTTTGGCGGACGGTCCACATTGCTTTTAATATTACTCCACCGAATTCTGTCACTACGTTATTTGGGACATGGCTCACCGGGATTGAGCCTGAATTAGCGAGACATATTCGTGTTGGAGTTTGCGCTTTGTTGTGGACTATCTGGACTTGCAGAAATGATTTGGTCTTTAACAGAATATCACGTATTCACTTTTTGCAGGTTATTTTCTGAGCCACGGCCGTGATCCGTTCATGGTCGCTACTCACTCCGATGGAGGCCAGGGAGCATTTGGTTACTGGATCTATCCGCTGGGAGATGGTAGCTCGGGATATCTTCAATCGGTTTGGATGGAGGTCATCTAATAGGATAGGCAATTAGTTTACCTATCTATCTTTAGCCAGCCGGTTGTGGCGTCTTATCTTGGCTAGTCTGTGTGCCCAGCCTCTTTAGCTCTGTGTGAGCTGTCTTTTTATTTCTTTTCAGTCGGAGACTTTGGAACCTTGTTGGAACCTTTTATTTCGTTAATAAGATGGCCGTATGCATCATTCTGATGCAGAGGCCGGGGAGATCCCCTTTTCGAAAAAAAAAACCTTCAGATCCATCTCTACTTCCCTCATGTGACTCGAGCCTATCTACTACTTGCCTCATCTAACCCCCTTCTTGAATCACAATATAAGTGGGAGGGGAGAAAGAAAACAAGAAGGGATGGTGGTGGAGCATTCCCATTGAGTTGGCCACAAGGCATTAATTGCACACCCCGCTCAATAGTCTGGGGCCTCGAGAATGAGATTTTGGTCCGTTTCAAGCCAGTAGACATGGGAGGCATAGGGAAAAGAAGAGTAGCTTGAAATGGCAGATCTTCTACAATTCCTTTCAGATCTCCTCACATTCTCCTACATCAACTAGTAGAGTGTTAAACATTTTCTGCTAGCTTCTTTGAGTTTCTACGAGCTGCTTCTTGCTTCTTCTTCCTTTCTGTATAAGCTCAGTTACTGATGATGCGGCTGTCATTACTGTGACGTTATTACTACACATGGCGATGTGGCTGCTGTATTCCCTTGACTCGTCACCCCTATATAAGACGAAGCCAGGACAAAATCTAGACAAGACTTACAAAATCAGAGTGTTTGACAAAAAACTACAACTATTGGGTTCGCGTCCCACAGAACTACCACTTTAAAAAAAATGACTGATAACTACCAAAAAAATTAGAATCTTGTGACTAAAAACTACCACTTCCGAAAAATAGCCAGTTTAGAAGATTTAAACGTGCTTATGACATGTGGGGCCTGTCTGTCAGGGCTGATGTGGCGGTAAAGTCAACTATGTTTATTTTGACCGTCAAGTTAACAGTTATGACAGGTGGGACCCACACGTCATCCTCAACCTTCTTCTTCCTCCCCTCCTCTCTCTCTTTGGCATTTCAACAAACACCTCTTGTGCATGAGACGGAAGCAGGGGAGCTCCGGCCGTCTACTCGCTTTACACCACGTCGGACCCCAGCACGAGCGTCGGGTGAACCAGCTCCGGGTCAGCTCTGCCTCGCACTGCACGGCCTGCAGCGGCGCAGTCCAATGGCAACGGGGACGGCAGGAGGCGGAGAGGCGAGCAGATCCCGGCGGCGGAGGGGCTTGCACGGGCGGCGGCCATGGCGCCGTTCCTCCTGTCCAGGACAAGAGAGGAAGAGCGAGGAGGTCAGAGAGAGAGATGGAGAGAGGAGGGAGGAGAAACAGAGGGATGAGGGAAGAGGCATGGCCTGGTGGTGCTGGTCAGCGGAGCTCGCCGGAGAGGGTTCCTGAAGGGCCGGAGGAGCTGAGGAGGCCGGCTGCTGGAGATGAGGAGGTGACGGGGTCACGACGGGGATCTCCTCGGGCTGGCGCGCGAGAGGAACGGGGTGAGCAGGAAGGCTGCGGGACGCCTGGTGGACGGCTCGCCGTCTCGCGCCTGCTCCGGCGCTGCCTCCGTCATCGTCGACTTCGGCAGCCTCTAGGTGTGCGACCTGGACGACAACAGTGCTCGCCGACGAGGTGTTTGTTGAAATGCCTAAGAGAGATATAGGAGGAGGAAGAAGAAGATAGATACTGACGTGTGGGGCCCACCTGTCAAAACGGTCAACTTAACGGTAAAAAATAAAGGGAGTTGACTTTTCCGCCACATCAGCCCTGACAGACGGGCCCCGCATGTCATAAATACGTTTAAATCTTCTAAACTGGCTATTTTCCGGAAGTGGTAGTTTTTAGTCATGAGATTCCAATTTTTTGGTAGTTATCAGTCACTTTTTTGAAAGGGCACTATTAGGCGCCGGCGCACCGGCCCAACTTTGGGCCGGTCGTACCAGCAACATTCGATCGAACAACGCGTAGCCGCACGATTCTCTCCTCATCTTCCATCAGACGTCTTTTCTTTTACAAAAAACTTTCATCCCGCGGCCATGGATGAGCGATGCGCCCGGCCTCGAAGCACCGCTTGCGCGCTCGCCTGTCGCTGCCCTCCCCACCGGTCGCTGCCGGCCTTCGGTCGCCGTCGTCGCTGCCGGTGGTCGCCGTCATGGTGGAAGCAAAAAAAGAAACTGGATCCAGCAAAAAACAGAGCATGGTGGAAGCAAAAATTTTGGAGCTGTTTCCAGTAAAAAAGAGTTAGTGGTAGCAAAACAATTTGTTTGATCTAGCTTCCGGTGATGCCCATGGTAGCACTCAGGTGGCTGGTTGCAGCATCTCTGCGTCTCCGGCTCGCTGCGGGTCAGTGTCAAGCAACAAAAATCTGGAAGCAGCAAATTTCTTCGAGCAAAAAAACTTCACAGCGGGTCAAAGTCCGGTGGTCTGTTGAAGCAAAATCAAAAAACGGTTCCAGCAAAAACAAATTTAGGTTCCATCAAAAACAAGATGAGCATTTGAGAGCTCTACACCGATGAAGCAAAAAATCATTTCGGTTCCAGCAAAAAAATACATGGGTTCCAGCAAAAACAAAAAATTGGTTCGGCAAAAAAAAAAGCATGGACAAAAAGCCGCCACCCCTCTTGCAGCTCCCCCAGTAGTCGGTTGCAGCTCCGGCGTGCACGGTTGCAGCTCCCCGACATCGAACGGCGTTGGATGCAACACTCCTCGCCGCTGGATGTAGCTTCCTCCGGTGAGGCACTGACCTTGTAGCACATACACCAGCTGGTTGCAGCACAGCGGGGCACCAGTTCCAGCAAAAAACAAAAAACAAAGATGTTAATCAAAAATCGAATGGGGATGGTAGCAAAAAATAAAAGGGGTTGTAGCAAAACAAAAGGTGGATCCAGCAAAAAAATACCTGGTTCCAGCAAACCCCCTTGGTTCCAGCACAAACTCGCCGTCGCCGTGGTCGGTTGTAGCTTGGCCATGGCGACCGGCACACCTTGGCTGTGGCGGCCATGGAGATGGCGCACATCCAGCTGCTGCCGGAGGCGGACAAGGCAACGCGACGAGCGCGCCCCTGGCTGCGGACGGCCATGGAGAGGGATGCATCCGGCGTCGGCGATCCACACACGATTCGAACAAGGCGCATCAAGCTGCCGGCGGCCATGGCCACGAACGCGCTTCGTGGCTACGGAGGAAGACGCGGCCGGCTGGATAGGAATGGGGATGAGCATCGAATGGATAAGGAAAAGAAGACGCGACCCACTGGCGGTGCCTGGCCCCCCAACAGCCACGCGTTTAGTAATTAGTACCTTGTGTGTGATGATGCAGCTAAACCAGGAGCTTCCATCGCCAAAGAGATCGAACGATGCGCGCTCGACCGGCCGAAACTTCGGCCGGTCTGCTGGTGGCAAGCGTTTACCTTTCTGAAAGTGGTAGTTCCGTGGGACGCGAACCCCAATTGTGGTAGTTTTTTGTCAAACAGTCTACAAAATCACGTCACCCCTACATAAGACAAAGCCAGGACAGAATCTTGACAAGACTTACAAGATTACATTGTAACCACATTATTCATACAAGAGAAAACAACCTACAGAAGTACGATGCTACCACTGAACAGGTGGCCTGAACATGGGTAAAACCTCCTATATGTGGGTCCCATACCTAGATTATCCATGTGCGCATTGCATTCAACAAAATTCCCAAATCATGAGTATTGCCGCGAAATCCTTGCAACAGCTCAACTTTATGTTTTTTCCAAATAAAAAGTACGTTCATCATTCTCAGATTTTATTTTAAAAATACAAAGAGGATTTGCCCTTATCCGGAAAAAAATCTTGCCAAGCGTGAAAAAGAACTTGCTGATAACAGACAAAAACGGAAGGGATGCTAGGATAAGTAAGGCTTTCATAACTCATGAACTTGTGGAGATATGTACACAGGTACAGGTAAGAAGGGGAATGGGGCTACAGAAACATAGTCAACTGTAGGGCGTGATTGAGCACGATATTGTTCCCTTTCTGTCTAGCTCTTTCTTTGTCGTCCCGCAGCTCAGCAACACAAACAACCCCAGCGATCTCACTAGTCTCATTGGTTAGGCAGCCGATGCAATATAAGTCCAGCCATTAAAGCAGGAAGATACAAAAGGCTACCATGGAACATTCTTCTTGCACTCTTGTGAGTAGGATCCAGTACAAATGATGAGGCTCCAATGGTAAGGCCCGTCGTTAGAAGTGATGCTTCAAAACTGAACCATCCAGATGTTAGACCCCCTACAGATTAACCATTTGTTAGTTCCATGAGTACCATCTCAAGTTTGACCAAGTTTATTTGTTACAGGTAGAAGCAAATGGAAATTATTAGAGAACCTACATGATTATTGGTACTTACAGTTATACCCAATATGCATGATTACATATCCCAAGTTTGACCAATGTTATTACAAGTAATGGAAATTAGAGAACCAATATGCATGATTACTACTTACAGTTATATGCAAGTAACCCCAACGGCAACATGTAGAGACAATTCCTGAGTGATACCCATGCAGTTCTTTTACCACTAGGATCAGCAAAGGAGAGCATTCGGTACCTGAATCAACAAGTCAATCAATGTAAAGGCATGTAACATTTTGATGTAACTTCTACACTAGGTAGATCTGGTAATAACCAGTTGGAATTAATAATTGAGTTACCCTCCAGCAATGTAGTCATCACGGCACAAGTACGCAAGGGCCATGAAATGTGGTAACTGCCAAAAGTACAAAGCAGCAGGCAGAATCATAGAGTTGAGTGACACTTCAGATGCTGCTGCTGCCCACCTGTATCATGATAAAAATAAGGACCAGATGCCATGTGAACATATTGCACATCTCCATTCAATAAATAAACAGGAGTGCTATAATATACAGAATACATGCCCATAATGCCTATAAGCAACCCCCTTTTTTATTTTCTTGCTTAACATGTCAGTGTATGACCTGAAACAGCCTCCAAGGCAGCGGTATCGTCAGTTTGGTGCTTTATGTTAGCAGCCATGGATTTGAGAGTAGTTCATAACTTCAATTTGTCTGTTTAAGCTGGTATGTCCAGATGTCTCTACGATATATATGTTGCTTTTATTCGGACGGGTCTGTTATGGCCTTGGGTGCACAAGGCAGCAGGAAATAGGCTTACCGGTGAAGGCATTGGATAGCTTATGCTAGAGATAGGAAAGTTAAGAAAAGGAGTAATTCAAGTAGTAATTATCCTTGTTGGATACAGTTGGGTCCATTACAAAAAGTGTAGTTAAATTAAGAAGAGCCTAGCTGAACTAGGAAGGTAGCTATGGTTTGTTCTTGAGTATAAACCATAGTAAAAAAGAGGCAAGCCTAGGCACTAGGCAATAGCATAATTGTGCTTAAGCATGTGCTTTGGTCAAAAAAGCGCAAGACGGTGGCAAAACTCACAATTAGGAAGGACTCGCTCGAATATTCAACATATAAAATACCCCCTTCAGCCTGCACCTAGACAATCCAGACATGTGTCATCAGCAGTAACATACCCTAGAAGTGGCGGAATGGCCCCAACAACTGCTCCCACCCATGTATTGACATGGTGTATTTGCTTCAGTGGAGTGTACACAAATGCATACAGAATGAGATTGGATGCTGCAAGCCCAGCAGCTAAGTAATTAGCCTGCAAGACATTGCCAAAATTTCGCAATGTTTAGTTCCAATAACAGCATTATACCAACTACAGCGACCGTTCACAATTCAAACAAAGTGTAGAGCAAGTACAGGCAAACAGCAAAGAGCCGAACCTTGCAAGCCAATAATGTTGTTCCTGCAGCTCCAACACTTGTAGCCCACATGGCAGCATGCACAGGACTAATACGCCCTGATGGTAGGGGCCGTCGCATTGTCCTTCTCATTTTAGCATCATTCTTTATCTCGAACACCTGAAAAGGATGTCGATGGACCAAAGTTCATTGTCTCTAAGCGTGATAACCAGGTGTATAATGATATCTATAAGTCCCAATAGAATGTAAATATGTAGGAAAATCAGAATAACTTCTCAAAGACTGATATTGAAGCATGAGATTGCGTGACGATGAACACAAGGATTTGAAGAATGTGAACACAATGAATATTGGTTTGGTTAATCACCATGCCAATGGAAAAGGCTACCCCAATAAACAATCCCATACCTGGTTGAGAGTGTTGGCAGATGCTGCAACCATCATGGTACCAGTGCATGTGTAGCAAAGTCCAGCAATGTCTACGATGCTGCCACTCCCGAGCACATATCCAGCCCCCGATGTTGCCACAACAAGTGCACTAGATAGCATAAACAGGGAACATATAATGAAATAAAATAAATGCAACAAGAGAACAAATAATTCGTCAGTTACAAGGAGTTCCAAGATGCAAGACACAGACCATGGCAAACTCATATATAATATTACCATATGCGGACAGATCGCAAGAAGTTGAGTGCCATTACAATTTATGAAATCTGATGAATGCAAACACTAATGATACTAAACACCTTATGAAAAAAACAAACAGGACATGATTAAAAGCTAGTTCATTTTTACCACTATGAAGGTCATCTTAGCTTTTCAGGGCACACTAAACCACTAATCGACCACTATGCATACATTGTCAAGGTGAACCGACCAGGACAGTAACGATTTGGTAGCGGCCACGATCTGCTATCTAGGATCTCCACCTCGCACAAAAGTTTTGGCCAAGCCCTGACATTTCAGGATATGGGTCCAAAAGCACAGCAAAACTAGATGGTGAAGCAAGAAGCAAGAACAAGAAGAAGAGGAGAGGTCATGTGTCAAACGAACCCTGTCTGCAATAAACTCGCAATTCCATTTCTACATCATAAACAGAAGGGCTACATCAGCTAGTTTGTCACATGGCATCATATGTTTTGCTGAACAGCATCAGAGGTTTATCTCACAGAGCTAGTACTACGAAGCCCAAGGTTCGCAATCAAGCATACTAGATCCTACATCGCATAAACGTTAAGGGGTATTAATGAGTTCGTTCTCAGCTGTTATAATTCCCAAATCACAGAGCAGGTAAAAATTCATTTCTTCGGAATTTAGCCACAAGAACCGAAGAGCGCATCTTTACTTCCTTATGAAAAACATCAAATGTGAAGGGAAATGGGAGCAAATCGCGCACCTGAGGCGGGCTTTGGAGAGCTCCCAGTAGCACCGCCCGTAGTGCCGCAGCACGTCGGATATGGAGGCGGCAGTGCACCTGAGGCGGGCTTTGGAGAGCTCCCAGCACCACCCGTAGTGCCGCAGCACATCGGAGGCGGAGGCGGCAGTGGCGCCGCCTCTCCACATGGCGGCAGGGGCGATGGCGAACGACGAGGAGGCCGGAAAGATCGGGTGGACGCTTTGGGCCAAAGAGCTTCTCCTTTTTTTCTTTTTCAGAATGAATGAAAAATTTAGAGAGCACCAGGGCACTAATTATACAATCCCGGGGCACTCACTATACAACCCCAGAGCCAGTACTTTATTAGACCACTAATTATACAACCCTAGGGCACTAATTGTCATCTTTGGTTTGATTAGGTATGCAAGTATACAGATCATGTGTGCTGCCTAGGCCTAACTACTTACCTAATTATTACTCCCTCCGTTCCTAAATATAAGTCTTTTTAGAGACTCACTTTATGTAGTTCATATTGAAGTCCTTAAAAAGATTGGAGTCTCTAAAAAGACTTATATTAAAGAACAGAGAGAGTAAAATATAGCTCAAGAACACATCATTGGAATACACATGGGATGTGCCCCCTGGTTGCCTAATTAGACAGATCAAGAACACATGACCAAAAGTACAAAAGGAAATTATACTATCACTCATCTATTTGGGTCAACCCTATAACAGACAGGAATGGATCAAGAAGACATATTTCTTGACTTGACTTGCATGCACCGGACGGCAGATGGATAATCCACCGAGTCCTTGCCTGGAGTCGTTCACCTGGTTGTCTTCCGTTTACGGTGCACCGGCCAGCAGGTGGCACACATGCTCATGATTGTTCAAAATGTCACTTCCCACCTCCTCTGGTGTCGTGCCACTTGTCACTTACACATGATATAGCTTTGAATTTAGATATCAGCCGATACCTCATCCCATCTCGTTCTACTTACATTTTCGACAACCAAATTGAGATTTGCAGTAGAAAATTAATCTTGAGAATGGACAAAACAAACACAACCAGCGTCTGAATTAACCATACACATGACACACACACAAACACACTCACAATGTTCCACTAGTAGTTATCACCCAATAGTGTTCTATTATACAGGATATGTAACAAGATGTGACATAGTAACACGCAGTATATATTACAGTGAACTGTACGTGCTGCCACCACACCACACCATAGCTAACAGTGGCGGCCAGTACCACACAAGAACAGAAAAGAAAAAAAAAACAGAATAACTTCACACTGAAGATTCCCCTTGAAGAGGGCAACTATACCAATCGCGCTGATCATTTGTATGCGTATGAGCAACCCTGCAAGGAATCAACACATTCATCAGCTCAAAAAAGACGGAACATATGAAAATTTCAGTCTTTTACCCTAACAAACCAACAGAATTCAAGATGCAAAACTTAGTTCCAAAAACGTACATACTATCCGTACCGCTGTTCAGTATTTGTGCTTTGATGAAACCACATATTTCCAGGAGTTTGGTTCCCATAGTTTAGGCCCTGTCAATGGAAACCGATGTCAGGGTCTCCATGAAAAATAACTGCACCCAAGCCAAATAGATGGTAGAAGACCACGCATGTGGGCAACGGAGTCGAAGTAGCTAGCACCATTGAAAGTCACCGGGCAACAGGGGCTGGAAACGAAGACGGACAACAAAGACAATGTATCTGTTTTTCTTTTTTTGGTGGAGAAGGTGACGCTAGGTCAAGCCATCGAGCAAAACAGTGGCCGGCCACAACATGGAAGTACGGATGACAGCTGGACCCAGATCCCTAACATACAGAGTCTTAACATATTTTGACACCCAAGACAAGGAGTCCTAATAGGATAAATACTTTAGCATAATTGTATACACCATCTGTCTGCAACAGAAAAATTCAAACAATGCATGAAAGAGTCCAGATCTGTCCAAATAGATCACAATAATCACGAAGCAATTAACCTGTCCTCAGGCATTACTTGTCACTTTTAGACGTACATTCCAGTTTATCAGGATACCAGCCATGAGGGTTGACAACTAGAATTAAGGCTTGACTTAACCAAGATGAGATCAAGGGTGGCTATTCAAGTAATAGCAGTTTAAGCTTTCACATGTAACGTTGCCATTTAGTGTGCAGATAACTGTGTGGTTAAATAACTACACAGGTATATTTTGAATTGTCCAGTCAGTGGCGGAGCTAGCCAGAATCCACTGGGGGGGCAAAAGCTAAAATATGAGTGTTTGGGGGGGCCAAAAGCTAAAAAAAAATCTCATGTAAGCCCTCACAAATTTTTTTCCTTCACAAGTTGCAGCAATGTTGGGGGGGCCACAGCCACCCCAGGAGCGTACATAGCTCCGCCACTGTGTCCAGTGCGTCAATAAAATACTCCTATAATACCTGTCAGAAGTAGTAAAAATAACCTTCACATGTAATGTTGTTGCTGGCTCCTCCGCAACTGCAGCTCAGCTGCGAGCTGAGAGCACTTCCTTCTTGTTTCCTCTAGTTCATGCTCCAGCTCGCCAATCTACAAAGAATCATTAGATCTCATCAGGTGGGACGATATGATCTCCTTCCCTAACTAATCGCTTCAAATGTTATGGCATACCGTCTGCTTCAACTGTGTATCTCGTTGCCGAAGATCTTCACGCCTGTAAAGGATGTTTTAAGTTCAACTTGCAAAGAAAAAATTGGTAATGTGGATTTCACGCAATAACACACCACTAACAAGTCCTACTGATTGAATTAAATGTTAAGCCACGTTGTAAGAACAAGGTAAGTGTTGGAAATGAGCACATATAACAGGCTGATTAAGTCACACAAACCTGAGCTCAGGCAGTCTAATGATTTATCTCATACCACAAATTAGACTGGGAATACAAATTGAAATAGTGATGATCTATGCAGCAAGATGGACAATAGTAGAGAGAGAGAGAGAAAGAGCATGCAGCACATCAAATTCTGAATCCATCATGCAGGCCATAAAATGCTCAGAGTCGACAAGCTACTTGAGCTTGGCTTGTTGTCTGAATTAGCAAGCCGGCCTCGATCAGCTTGCAAAGGCTTGTAAGTTTCCACCTTTCATATTGCAGCACTGCCCCTTTGATCATCCTGCAACCCATATTCAGATGCCCCAACCCAAGCCTGAGGATCTAACCTCACTCCCATCACAACACATCCCACCCAATCCTGAACTTCCCTTCAGTCATTCCGCACTCCCCATGCCCAAACCATAAAGATGAAACCCAAGCCACCTCTCATATTGTGCCTGTGTATGGCCGACCGCCATCCCTCGCCCTAACCATCTCTGGGTCATTTTATTTCTATCACCCTCCAAATTGATTCCACTTTCTTCCCCAACCGATGAGGCCTATAAGGTGCAACGGCAGCAGTACAGAATGTCAAAGCCAGCTCCAGTGGCAGCTGTGGGCCAGTGGGGTCTAGGCCAACACCCAATGACCTAGGTAGGGCAGAATAGACACGGCAATAATAGTGTGCAGCACAGTTTCTTCAAATCCTGGGGCGTTCTTGGATTCTCATTTCTTTGGTCTGTCCAAGAGCATGATGATAGATTGAGTTCCTTCATTGCATATTCATGGAAGGTTGGTTGATCAGTTCAGCGAGAGCTGCTGAAGCTGGTGATGTGCTTCTCAGTCTCTCTCATTGATTCGAAGTGGGATCAGTAAAAATGAAGGGATGTGAAATGAGGTCAGTGTGAATCCTAATATCTCAACACTTCATATGTATGGTGCCCTGTTACCGAGTTTTAACAGGCCGCAGGCCGAGTGCAAGCTTTGACAGAGTTGAGGTTTCTCGACCACGGCTTGAGTTTGCATCAAGATGAAGTGGAGCCTATCTACGCAGCTCGGCTTGTTGACGCTTGTATACATACGACACATTTTGCTGTAATTAACCCCATATGTGTACCATCATTATTCAAATTTACCTTGTGAACAGAACCAAATTTTCTTCACTCAACTTCTCATTGCAATTGGGATCAAGTACACCAAGAGAGCCAATATCTACCAGATCCTGAATGTCACACAAGATAAAAAAAGATCATATGAGTACATTTCACATCCACTTGGAGGGGTGTTATTGTTGATTACAAAGCGTTATAGCACAACTTATTAGCTAAAAGTATATTTCCATCATGCAGCAGTATATATACTTGCCTAGTGCGAAAAAGTATCCAAATGACTGTGTGCTTAATTAGGCTTTGACACTAAACTAGTGAAAACCAAGATAAGGGCGGACCAATGGGAATTTACGGAACATGTTTACAATGGCTATTCCAAAAGACCAACAACATCACTGAAGATTGCGGAATCAGAAACCAATCTTTCTCTTCCACGAGATGTGACAGGGGCGATGAAACGAATGTCCAAAGAAAAAACACCTACAAGAACGTGCCTCAGTTCAAAGCCTAAGGGTGCAAACCTCTTCCAAGCCTGCTGAGTCCATACTACCTTGGCCAGACGAATGCAAAGCAGAACCTGGTCAAATGAAAATAATAAAAACATGAATGGATTATATACAGAAGTAAAAATCAATAACCTAATTGGATTCTCATACAACAGGGAAAGAAAACAGAAAAGTTACCATGCTCTGTTTGGAAAAACTTATTTATAAATAGCACGCAATATTTCACACATCGTTTACTTGTTTATGAATAAACTATACAAATAACATTGAGATAATGTTCTGATAAATAAGAGAAAACTTAATTCCAGATAGCAAGATATTCCTAGTTTATGACCCTCTGGACTAGAGGACTGTTTTCTTCATAATCAGAGTCTTAAGACCATTAACTAAACCAGCGATCTATTACTGAAAAATATTGCAATGTCAAGTGTAGGAACAAGAAAACATTAAAATATAACTCCACCGGCAGGATCTCAGGATAACATATCTACACTGAACTGAAACATCAGAGATGAAAAACCAAACATAACCCTGAAGCCTGAACTATTATACTCGGTCTGAGAGAGCTTCGGGAGCGCTTGAGAGGAGGGACTGTAGCAAAGAGCTGAGTGAGGAGAGAAAATTTAGGTGGCTAGTACTTAGTATCAAGTTTGTGGGGCTAGTTGCCCCTCCCTCCTCTTCTCTTATGTTGGGGTCTAAATATAATAATGCTGGGGTCTCCCCTACAATTTTCCAACCAAAAAATGTAATAGCTTTGACAGTATTATAGTTATTTCTACATACAACTATTACTATTACCTGCCCTGTTAGCTGTCAGTCTAAAAGCTGCTTCATCATCATATGTCTGTGGGAGCAAATTTGAGAGGTGCCCTCCAGTCTTCTGAGCAGTGGAAGCTTCATGCCGAATCTTCACACCAGGGCCGCCCGAATCTTTAAGAGCAGCCTTATACTGGGATCTCAATTTCGGATCGATTGGCTGGTAACCTATTAGATGACACTTTTCTTTCCTGCAAATAAACCATTTGTCTTACAATATGGAAAAGTAATGAGAACAATCGGGTGCATGATGGGTATCCCAAGTCAAACAATGTTCTTAAAATTGGCCAGATAGGCATCATATTGTTGCAAAACGTCTAAGATAACAGGTCTCTGCCAGATTTTACCAGGCTCAGCCCGACTACCTTGTAATATACCGATCATTTTTCAAACCATGCAGGAGGACTGCATGTGATCTATTAATAGAAGGAAAAACTTCAACTATACACAGGTTCAGAAGCAACAACAAACATGTAAGACATAACCTCAACCTCTATCAATAGGATCATTAAGTGCTATCACTATGCAATGACCAGCCCAACTACCTTGTACTATTACCGACTATTACGGAGAGAAGTGATCTTTTTACAAGGGTTATGGAAGCTGGGCTTTTACATGGCCCTTTTTTTTCCTCAAGAAAAACTTGGCTCTTTTTTACCACTTGGGAAAATGTGAGGCCACAAAGAGCTACAGTGGCCTGCACTTGTATGTTCAATGTTTGTTAAACTTGACGACACAACATTAATCGGTGAAGACAATTTACTATAGCACTACCGCCATTTGTATATAAATGACATCCTATAAAGCATGGTGTCAAACTTCTCTGACTTTGATGAGCATTACAGAACAAAGTTTTAGATAAAACAGTGTTATTGTTTACAAAAACTTAAATGTTTAAAACAGAAGTGTTAGATACATATGAATAAATCAATCAAAAATTCTTCAACAATATGAAGCTAGTGCAAGTATGCATAGTGTAGTATATACTTCATAGGCACAATGCTATTTTCTTTTACATTGAGCAGTTGATGTGCAAAAACAAAACAAAAAATGGTGTCTGAATGCGCTTACCAATAATCAACGATAATTTGTTTCAGTTTTGTTTCCAGCCTAATGAACAGTGGAGTCCTCTCAAAATCTTGCTTGTCATGTGCCGGCTCAATAAAATTTGCCTCTAGTACACCTAAATCAAGACAAGTGTCATCCTAACAGAAACAAATTAAGCAAAGTGACAGTTCTAAGATATGAAACTCACCTATAACACTTCTCCCTCTACTAGATGCTTCTTGAAGGACCTTCCAGAATGGCTGCAAAGGGTTTTCTTTTTTTTCAAGAACTCAATTCCAGCCCAAATTGTATTGCAATAATTTTATCACTAGAACTGTATATTTAGATGGCCAGACCCGACTCTGAACATGATAACATGCATTTAGGCCTCTCCTCATATTCATAGATGAACATAAATCATGAAACTATAACATTCTGAAAGTTTTTTTTTAGCGGAAAACATTCAAAATATTGATAACTTCTACTGGCAGCTCGATATTCCTTACATAACAGGTCTAAATATAATAATGGAGATCATCAACATTTCAAGAGAAAGGTTAAGAAAGACTGGTGGTACGGTCTAACACTAGGATGCGTTCAATTAGTCCTTAAGATGGGCTACAAAACCAGTTGCGGATTACAATGACTACAGTTGTCTAGACCATGGTTACCAGAGTCACCCTGAAAATATGTACCGCAGACTATTACTGTCATGACCTGATGGCCATGAAAAATTAAGAAAACTACATATCTTCTATTTGGTGATTTCCATATAGATTCCAAAAATAGCAGCTACAAGCACTCCATCTTCTCATCTTTTACAGTTATATATATGATGCATCTTCCATGTCTATATCCATACATGTACTCAGACATATAAAAATTTCTGCATTGACATATCACCATATTGCATATGGGGCAACACTGCAACATACTTTGTAAATGCTGAGATGTGATCTAACGAACATGACACATAATAAAACAATACCAATAACAAAGGAAAATGAACGAATAAGTCAGAACTGAAAAGTGCTTACCATGATTAGTCGATTTTTATGGTAGACATTAATCCCAAAAATGCCCAAAACAGGAGCCTCTTTTGCAAAGCCAATATCTACCCTCACTGACACCTGTGATTCCAATTGAAATGCAATTAAAAATACTTTTTGCAAACAAAAATTAAAGGAACCATTTCGCAATAATATATTAAAACATGTTTGAGAACAGCCAACCAAGGCATTGAGACAGACTCTCTATTAACTAATGAAATGAGACCCCTCCCCCAAATTGCTCTCAACCCTAAAAATTACCCAAGCTCTCCTCCATGCCACCGTCTTGGTCCCCCTCCTCCCTCCCGCCCGGCGAATTCGTCGGTGGCCAGAGGAGTGGGTACCCGTTCCTGTCATTTCTCTTGGTTCTTACTCCCTCCGTTCCTAAATATAAGTCTTTTTAGAGATTTCAATAAGGATTACATACGGATGTATATAGACATATTTTAGAGCATAGATTCACTCATTTTGCTCCGTATGTAGTTCACATTAGAATCTCTAAAAAGACTTATATTCAGGAACAGAGGGAGTATATGTCCTTGTTTCCCTAGCGGCATTGACAAGGTGCTGACGGTGATGACGCGTTCGAAAAGGTCTCTCGGGCCTCTCCCTACATTGACGAAGTCCGATCAGGCGCCGTCGAAGGGCCTGCGAGGGTAGGTGTTGCAAGATCTGTTGGCTCTCTTCGGATCTCTGCAGTTGGTGTGTCAATCAATGGAAGCAGTTGGCTGTCTCTTGGTGCGGTGATCTCGATCTCTTATCTCGATGTGTTTTGCAGCATGGCTCAGTTTCCCCAACCCTCTGGACTAGTGGTGAAGGATTGTAAGCCTGCGTTACAGGGGGTAATGCCCCAACCGATGTTACTTCAGCATTACTAAATCTTGTTTCTAGCAGCGAGTGGCTATTGTGGTCTTCAAAGCCTAGTATGGCGAGGGCATTTGCAGTTTTCCTTTCCCATACGGCCAGTTCAGTTCAACTTTCAAGCTCCGACGGTCAGCAAACAATCAAAGACAGCCAGTATGGTTTTGGTTGTAATTTTAGTTTTTTACACATCGTTTTGCCTCAGCTTTCGGAGAGAGGAAAGATTTGTCATTTTTGCCCCATATATTGGGGTCAAGTTTAGTACTACAATATAAGATATGTATTCTGATCTTTTGGAACAAGCAACACATAAGTTGCTTTCATCAGTACTTGCTACTTCTCAACCCATCTAGTTCTCTCAGAACAATCTATCTACCACCCGTTTCTATACACTAATGCTCTTCAAGCAATGCCTTCTGGCCATCTTCCGCGGGGTAGTTATCTAATTGGTTGCCATCAAGACTAGCAAAAAACTCATCTTCTGCTAGATGGTACCTCGATAGTTCACGACAAGAATATCCTGAAAAGGAATAGCAGATGCACAAATGCACTTACCACTTGAGAATCATAGGCAACTTGAGGTTTGTAAGTAACTACTTTCTTAAACTTCAGCTCATTGGCAATGTTTATCTGTTCAACAGGCTTTCCTCTTAGTATAATTTGGAAGTTCTCAAACTTCTTGAGGTAAAGGATGGAGCTATATGCCTGCATATTGAGAACCAAGAATTTCTAGTACAATATGGTAAGGCTTACGAGAAAAGTGAACAATATAAAGAAATAAAACTTACACGTAATGAGAATCTCAGTCTGTGAGATATATGTTGCTGAATAATTTCTTTTTGAACCTTCGTTGACGCCCCACTGTTTTGACCTTGATCCCGAAGCAATATGTCCTGAAAGTTAGGCAACAAGAAAAAGCATCGTAAAACAAACTGCCGATGTGGGGAAAATAACCATGTTTTGCAAATAAAAAATAAAACTATTTATTCACGTTCAGTTTTTTTCCTTTTGAACTCGAACTGTAGGGGGGAACCTGACAGTAAATTATTTTAATTAGAGAAAAATATGTGCAAGTGGGGAGAAAATGTATAAGAGGGGACAGAACTACAGAGGGAGCCTAAGGATCATCTAGCTGATCCAGCCATATCCTAAGACAAGCATGGTCATCCTTCATTCTATAAGAAAGGAAGAGGTCCATTCTTAAATTAAAAAACCAAGATACCCTGCTAGGGAAAATATTGTCAAAGATCCTGGCGTTCTTTGCTTTTAAATAGTAAATACTCCAGGCAGAGACTGAGAAGACTTCAAAAGCGAAAGGCTTCCTGATTGTATTCTTGACCTAGTCTACAACGCTTTCCATAGGCTCCATAGGAGGGTGGAAATGAATGCCAATCTTGGCCCAGCAGCCTAGACTGAAATTACATAACCCCAAGAGGTGCTCCCTGTCCTCATGAGCATCAGAATTACAGAGCACACAGTTAAAACCCCAGAAGGAGTGGAGTGTCGTTCTAGCATGTCTTTGGTATTGAGCCTGTCCTTAAGGAGAGACAGACAAAGCCCTTAATCTTGGGGGTGCACTTGGATTTGGGTACAATACGCTGGGGTCTGGAGGTGTTGGAACTCTGATCTGTAATGCTTATGGCGCCAGTCCAAATGTTTCGGTGATCCTACAGTCGCAAATGGGTGGGTGGGTGGGGGTGACTCCTTTTCTCTATTCCTTCTCGATGAAAACGAAACGCAACACTCTCCTGAATTGAGGAAAAAAAATTATGCATCCAAAGAGAATTGTATGAGCAACTAACCTCATCATCATCATCAAAGTCAAGTTCTAAAAGGCCATCGTCATTCATCCATAAATTGTATATCAGCACCTTAGTTCCATGACTATCCATATCCTCGAACTGAATCCACATAAAACTTATTATTAATACATATGTATACACTATGCAGAAAATCAGTCACTTGTCAGGAAGAAGCTAATCACTTTACAGATGGTTATGTGATAGCTTAACAAAACTATAATAATAAATCAACTTGGCATAAAAGATAAAAAGAACCATGACTAAGTGAAGCACTCACACTTGGATACATGCCATAGAAAAATAATTCTAGATACTCCGCTTTACAAGACAGTAAGACAAGAAAGAACTTATAAGAAAAATAACACCAAACTATATTATATTGAACTGAAAACTGCAGGGAAGACCCCAACAGTGAATTCTATTAATTGAGAGGAAAATATATACAACAGAAAGGAAAAAAATACAAAAGGAGAGGGGGGGATGCTAAACGGCACCAAGAGAGCGCAGCCTAGGTACTAGGAGCAGGGGGCTCCCCAAACTGATCTAACCAAGACCTGACAGAGATAGCATGTTCCTCCATTCCGAAAGAAAGAAGGAAAATATCTCTATTGAAGTTGAACGCCTGACAAAGTATAGTCAATAGTCATACATGGCATACGTACAATGCGAGGGGTAAATCTATCCAATAAGTTTCATTCTAAGTATTCAATCAATAATAAGCAGCATATGTTGCTACAGGAACAACTCCAAGTGTGCTGGTCCAATGATTGGCACAAAAGTGTTGGGTTTAGCTCCAGTGTGCCAAGCTAGAAATATAATGCTTCTAGATATGACAGAGAGGTAACAAACCATAGCTAAGATATTAACCAACTAGCTAACTGTGACAGCCAGACATGAGTGTGATTATCAGTACTTGCAATCAGGGGTGTTCAATTCGGCAGATACAAAGGTAACAGTGAGAGATTTGGGGGGAAAAGAAAGATCTATGGACGAGAGAAGAGACACAAAGATGAGGAACGTAGATTCCATTTTTTAGAATCTGATTTGTTGGCTAAAATGTTTGATTTAAGCCCTATGCACCCTCACAGGTTGGGCCTTCAGCTTATGCACCCTGCTGCTGAGCGCCGATAGCTCTTCATAGCTGCAGTAACATCCAACACAAACCAGGACGCCAGGACCCTATTCAAATCCAATCCATTTTCAACCCAAAATGGATCCTGGATTCTTTTATCTTTTTTCTTTGGAGCTTCTAAAACACAATATATGCACTTAACTGCTTGATATCTAGAATCTTTTAGAATGCTATTTTGCCAACATTACTTAGTACTCTCTTTAAACAGCAATAAGATACCAAGGTCTGAAGCATGCTTCATTAACTAACAGAGGCAAAGATACTGAAAATAGAGGCCTAAAATATGTAGGCTAAATTTTTATGTGCACTGGCATGGCTGATTAAAAGATATTGGAGTATTGGACCAATTTTACATGTTAGCTGAAGTAGAGGAACCAAGTTAAGACTAATCCCGAGCCTTTGACCCTATAATGGTTGGCTCACTCATCCACGAAACATCAACTATTTTTCAGCTATTCCATCCTTCTCAAATAATAAGAGGTGCTACCCTAGTGTAGAGTCCACTCATTGCAAACATTCACTGCTTAGTTTCAAATTATGACAGGAGAATGACTAAATGATGTTTGGCATGCACGTCACCTGCTGTAGCAGTTCTTCCTTCGAAGAAAAAGGGGACCAGTCAAGTATTATCTTTAGGCTACTATCCCAATCACCCTGTGAACCATAAACCAAAGGTGCTATTTGGCCATCTTGGACTACAAAATCGAGCTGTAACAGTGAAGGGAAATGTCAGCTATAGACAGGCAAGGCTGCATCAAAGATATACTGCTGGACCAACTTGACATACCATGGGGACAACTATGTCATCCTTCATTGTTCTCCTCAGGAAAGTGTAAGAGAGCAAACCAATACTCAAGGTAACATTGCTGCAGGACAAAACAATTGTGTGACAATCATTAACAAATACAAAAGGTTGAACAAAAAACCACGAGTTCTTCCAAGAAGATCAATAATAACTGGAATGATAATACTTACTTTTCACGTATTGCACGAGTAAAAACAATTGCATCAGCACCGAGTCTCATTGTGCTCGTTTTAAAGCCGTTTCCATCTGCAGAGTAGCGGAAGGTTAGAATTTAGCCAAAGATGGGCACAACAGGTGTTTTTTTGTTTAAAAAAATATAAATCCGTTGTATACAGCATGAAAATAATTTGTTAGAATACATGAACTAAAACTTCTTGAGAATATTTCAGATTTGAAATTGCATGGATGTTTCACACCTGAAATGAAGGGCTTAAGTTGTGTGATACCAACTACGAATTGGTGATACAAGGTAAGGCCACTTATATTATTGTGAGGAATAGAGCCTAAGAACTGAAGCTCAGCTTAGTATTTTTCGGGTTTCTAAAATCTACTAGTTACCAAGAGGCACTGAGACATTAAGATGTTTCAAGTGCCACTTAGACTTGAATAAATAATGCTTTTGCACTTCTTACAGCACAACCACAGTCCATCAATATAAGTTAACACCAAAAAGGTGCATTTAAAATGGTTTAGTGAGAAACTGATTCAAGCATCACACATAGTACCATCAGACAGGACACCACTATGTACAATACAACAACAAAGCCTTATGGTGTAATCTCTTCAAAGAGAGAAATGCAGAATGTTCAAAATCAAATATTTGAAAGCCAGGAGAAATTAGCTTTCGCCAAAAGAAAAAAAACATACACTGGCCAATGGTTGTCTTTGATTTCTTGGTTGAGAATCCTAGACTCATGCATTGGCGCACCCCTTCGGGATCCATTCCTCCTCCATCGTCTGTTAGAATAGCCCCAATGAGCAGGAATTTACATAGGAAACTTTAAGGATCAACCCCCAACCAATTCCAAGTTGTGTTCATTCTCTTGTTTTGTATTGAATTTGGATACCTTGAAAAACTAGCATTGGACTGTTGTCTTTCGTGTTGGTGCTTTTATCCACTTTTATGAATGTGGCACCATTGCAGATCTGGGACAAGAAAACCATATATCTGATCAGATCTATTCGCAACATTGTATCAGCAAGATCAGACGATTTTAGGGCATAAACAACGTTGAAGCTAAATAAATCTAGCTCATATTACAAACCTCATCTACCGCATTGTCAAGAAGTTCAGATATAGCTGCACAACAAGAGAGAAATTGTTAGATAAATACTTTACATGGTGGCAGAAGTATCTTGAACACCAAACATAAAGAGAAGTACCACGCCGTCTAGTTTTTCTACTATCTAATCCAGCAAACATTTTAACAGCAAGCATTTGATTTCTACTCGGTGGTCAAACTATATTCTTCCCCAAAAGGAAAAATCAAGGAAGGGAGAGCGGATAGCATGTGTTTTTCAGTATTATTAGTGCAACCAAGAACCTCAGATACAGCAAGCAAGTCATCTCATCTCCCCTCAGGACAGATATGGCAACAGACCAGCAAACAGTTCATCTTCTAGTTAACCGGTACCCTTGACGAACTGAAGTGTACTAAGCAATTTCACCTCCACAGCAGACCAAATCAGAGAATGGATGGGGGCAAGGGTAAAGATGAAGGGGGCGGCAAACCTCCGAACGCCCACTTGTGGGAGGTGGCGTTGGTGTGGAGGAACTTGGGGTGCACGCGGGCGCGGTCGAAGTCCCCTGTCTCCAGCGCATCTGAGACCAGGCAGAGGAAATTGGCGTCGGGATTTCGCGGAAACCAGGGGAGGATGGGGATCGAGGAGACGAACCGTGGAACTCGCGGATGGGGGCGGAGGGGGTCTCGCTGGCGCCGGCCTTCCAGAAGCTGCGGCAGTCGAGGGATCGACCGCCGCCGTCAACGCCGGCTGTGCCGCCGGACATCACCGCCGGCATACGAGGGGAAAGGTGGGTTTTTTTTTCTTTTGACCTCGAGAGTAGTAAAGGGGTTAGCTTAGTATACTCTGCTGGTTAATTTCGAAACTATGGATAGGGGCACGTGCAAAATAGTGACTAGTCATTTGTGTCTAAAGTTGTCTATATATAGCTTTAGCTCTATGTACACTAGATAATGGAAAATAAGTTCAAAAAAAAACTAGATAATGGAAAAAGCCTCGTTTCGACCGACTCATCTCTCTCATGTCAACCGCCGCGTCGTTCACGTCACACGTGTCATGTGGACCCATGCGTGCGTCACCGCTTCCGCACTCATCCTTATCCCCTCCCATGAGGTTGCTCCTTATCCTCTCAATCCCTCCCCCCCTCGCGGCACGGTCGACCCTCTCATATCTCTAACACCCTCCTCCAGCGAGCTCCGCGAGGTTCTCCATACACACACGTAAGATGCTAGTGAGGATCAGACGGAGAGGCACGAATATACGCATCAATAATTCTTTCATTCATATCTTTGATCTCAACTGACAACTGATCATTCCAAAACAAAGCTAAGCAACCACTTTTAGCATTGCTATCGACTCCACAAAAGCCTCAGAGGCCTATGCGAGAACACAAATGATGAACCTTTTCAGACTTCTGCCTTTTTCACACAAAAACACAAACCGCGGACAATGACTCTGGATGAGGGCGATGAAATCACGAACTATCGAGGCGCCCTGATTCCTCAGCGGTTCTAGCTTAGGCCTATCATTGGTGCTGATGGGGTGCCACACTCGGCTTTGTCAGGTTACCGGTAGTCCCAGGGCTAGTTGCTTCCAAAACCACCATGTCGTCATCAAGTGCATCCTCACATTCTTTCCCAACCTCTTCCATGTCATTCACAACCTCTGGAGTCTCCCCGACGCCTTTAATGAACCTAGGTACCGTAATACTGGACGGCTTCGGGCAGGTGGCCTCCTCACCGGGTGTCGGTCCATGTATTACCCCCACCGACAGCAGCTGCTAAGACCCAAGATTTAGCAAGTCGCTCGTTGTCGCCTGGAATGAGAGATGTCGCTGCTACTAGTGCATAGCAATATGCCTCAACAACCAAAGTGGTGTTTGGTTGATCTTGCAATCTGTCGTTCCCAATCTGATCTGCGACTCACACAACCAACATGACCTTCTTTCTTACATGGACAACATGGATCTTTCACCCACGCAGCGACAACAGGGACCAGAGTTGGACTCCATCCCAGACCAGGAAAAAATGAACTAGGTTGCCGATTCCAGGAACTCCCTGGCCGTAATGTGTGCAACTAGATGTCAGACTTTCGTATAGAACATGGAGTGCCCCTCACCCAACCAGCGTGGAGAATGATGAACTCGAAGAACCAACCCATACAGCCAGAGAACCAGACGGTGAGGTTGTTAAACCTAGGTCCCCACTAGGATCACCTTTTCTTTCTTCATCTCAAAATGGTTTGCTGGGTACGACCGCGTGGCCCCTCTCTATTTATGGCTCCCCGTGCTAAAGCCTTTTTTGATGATAGGTTAATTCACTCTCCAAGAATCAAAATCAGTATGTTATGTTTGTATTTTCATCAAATATATATTGTGGTAGGTTAACACTTTTCACCAGAGAGAGATGCTTTCGGTACCTGGCATTGATGTTTGGACATGGTAAACGATCACATGACACATTGGTATTGAGGAGGATAGATACGCCAAATAATGACATTGTGAGGGGATGATGCTGCTGCTGCTACTTGTTCATGCCTTCCATAGTTCAATTGTTAGTTGATCGCATGTTTTTTAGATGTGGTTGAGCGCACTCTTGATCCTGCATGGCTGATAATGGTGTTGTTTTACCTGGTGATGATATGAGGCGCTTTCTCCTGAATGTGTTTTCCTTGTCTGGATGGCGGATGGCAGGTGGCGGGTCCTTGAGCGCTACTTGTCTCCCCATGAACCTTATTAGATCGGTCTCTGGCCCTGCTTGCTTTCTTGTAAGAGTGGATGGGTATCTCCCAAGTATAAGGGTTAAGTAACCTAGCAATAAGTATTTTCCTCGATTTAAAAACTAAGGTTTATCGAACCAGAAGGAGTTCTTCCAGCAAAAATTTTTAGGGGCGGGTACCTGCACACAAAACACAACAGACTCTTGCCCCCAACGTTTCAAGAAGGTTGTCAAGTTTCTTGTCCTACTAGTTACAATGGTAAATTGCACGGTATGGTAGGAATTGATAGATAGATAGAATAAAATAAATGGTACAACAAAGAATAACATTTTTGTAAATGTTTTCAGTAATAGAAAATAGACCCCCGGGGTCATAGGTTCACTAGTGGCATCTTTCCAAGAAATAAGTGTGGCGCGGTAAACAAATTACAATTGGGCAGCGATTAAAATTGCAATATTTATATTTATGACCATGACCATTCATTGCATAATCTTGTATAGGCATTATGTCTGTGATATGTAGATTGTTATCCAACTGCATCTACAACTAATACTCCACCTCAAGACAGTTATACAACATACATTTCAAAGTATAAGTTTATAACAAACAAAGCATTTCAATAAGCATGATGACATAATGTAGACAGTAAAACTACCATCTAAGTATGATAAGGAAATCATCATTTTATCCTTAGTGTCAACAATACAATATGTGTCCAATCCCTTATTATCATCGGGATCAAATTCACCTCTAAATTGAACCCACTACTATGCATCACTTCCTTTGGAGAACTACCTATCATTCCTGGCCAGAGACAACAAATAGATCAGAAAGCATATATAGCTCTTATTATATACTCCCTCCGTCACAAAATAAATGTCTCAAGCTTAGTACAACTTTGTACTAATGTTATTACAAAGTTGAGACACTTATTTTGGGATGGAGGGAGTAGTAGAGAAACTTCAAAAGATTCAATATAATTCAATGAACAATCTAATCATAAAAGTGATAATTCATCATATCCCAACGAACACAACCACCGATTACATCATATGGATCCCGATCATGTGAGGCAGCTCACAGGAACTTTGTATTGAATCACAAAGGAGAGAAGATGTCATCTAGTATTGTTATGGATCCTAAAAGGTCCTAAGGAAACTACTCACATATGACCATGGATGCAACAAGGTTGATGAAGATGGCTCCGATGATGGATTCCCCCTCCGACAGGGTGCAGAACATGGCTCCAGATTGGATCTCCTTGGAACAGAAACTTGCGGTGGTGAAAAATCCTGTGGAAAAAGGTACCGAGGGTTTCTCGATTTATGGGATTTATAAGCGAAAGAATGGGCATAAGGAGGTGCACAGGGAGCTCACGCGGCCTAGCCACGCGGGTGCCCCCTGGACGCGCCAACAAGCCGCGTGGGGCCCTCGGGTGGCCCCCCGGCAGGCCCCCACACTTTCTAGAATCCTCGTGTCCTGAAAAAATCATATTAAATTCCCTAGGTTTTCTTTTACCCTCATAGGTGTGGATTTTCTGAAAAGTCAAAAACATGCAGAAAACAATAACTAACTCTAGACACTGAATTAATAGGTTAGTCCAAAAAAATTGCTATAAAAAAGTATTCAAAAGTGATAATAGCATGAAACAATAAGAAATTATAGATACGTTGGAGACGTATCAGGCCCTAGTGTGAACATTAAAGGCAACACATTTTTCTTTTTTGTTGAACATGTATTATTTCATTTTTGAAATATGACCCACTGTCACTCTCTCTCCAAGATCATATGAAGATATTTTACCGAATAGTGATGAAAATCGACTGAAACACACACATTTTAAGCGTTGCATGGACACCGAGGCTTAAACAAACACAAATTCAAGATGTAACCTAACACTTTTGATGTAATCATAGTAGTAGGGGCTCTTTGGTTCAAAGGGTTTTCGAAGGAATTTTATAAAATTCTAATCCATAGATTTTTTCCTTATTGTTCCACTTGATTCAATGGAATCAATCTCCATTTTTTCCTATATATTGATCTCCAACACCAGGGTTTATAGTGGGAGGTTAGACCTCTTGAAAATATTTCTTTGGGTCTATAACAATTGTGACATCTAATCAATCTCTATGAGATTTTTTTCTTTTTCTAAGTTTTAACTAACCAATTCGTATTACTGAATCCACAAACCAAAGACCCTTAACTTGGCGAGAAGGTTTAACATCATATGCACGAAGCGCCACTTGGTCATGCGTTTATTAACTTACTAAAAATAACAGCTCAATCGTTGCTGCGGGAATTGGTTGATGTATAACTTAATGAGATATTTTTTGCGATATATTTGTATTAATAATATGAGAACTAAAACTAAGAAATATATATGATTTACTATAGTTAATTATTGTATAGATGGAAAATATTTATTGAAGAGAAACCTTTTTTTCTGTACATTAGGCCCCTTCCAATGCATATGTGCTTAGATAGGGTGCTAAGTGCATGAAATAGTTTAGCAAGTATAGCCTCCACTGCGTGGGTGCTTAGCTTATTGTTGCTAAATTTCCTTTATTTAATTATTTAGCATTAAACTCTTCGATGCATAGGGTAAGCTTTCTTCATTTAAGTATTTTGCATAGGTCCGCACATGTGACAGTGTTTTTTCTTGGAGTCACCAAAGTGCTCTCTCTTCTTCTTAATTGCTTTGCCATGTTATTTTATCGCCTATTGACATGCTTAGCACTTGTATCCCGCGGAGCATTGGGAAGGTTTTTATGCATGTTGAGGTTTGTTTTCTCATGCATGGTGAGGTATTTGCATATTGAGGAAAACATGTTAGCCTGGGCCAATTTAGTTATTTTATATAGGATAAGAACACGTCCACAGTAATACTCACTCTATAAATTTTTATAACTTTTTACAAGATGTTTTAGAGTCCATGATAGTGTCAAAAAACATTTTATACTCCTTAAGTTACAGTAGGAGTATTTCCGTGGACTTGTTATTATCACCATGATTTAATTTAATTAAATACTCCCTCCATTCCTAAATATAAGCTTTTTAGAGATTGTAATACAGATTACATATGAAGCAAAATGAGTGAATCTACACTCTAAAGTGTGCCTATATACATCCATATATAGTCTGTATAGCATGTGGTTGGGTTGTTAGGAGGACAGTAGTATTCTCAGCCCACCAGGGTTCAAATCCTAGTGCTCGCATTTATCCTTAATTTATTTAAGAATTTCGATATGCTTTCAATGGGAGGAGACGTTCCCGTCGACTACGAGGCGCTTATGGTGACTTTGTAAAATCTCAAGATGACATTGCCGGCTCAGTCTTTCGGAGATGCTCATAGGGATAGGATGTGCGTGTATACATGTATATATGAGCGCTTGCGTCTGTACTGTATAAAACCCAGAGCGGGAGTACTTCTCACTCAATTCTTGTGATGAAAAGAAAAAATTATGGAAGCATAAAGAAAACATCTCAACCCGTCGGTCCTCCCACTGCAACATTCTGATCCCCTTTCCCTCCTCCCATTATCCGCTCCTCCCGTCGGCCCGCCGCCAGTGGCCGACTTCGCAACAACGCCGCATCAGCGGCGTGGGTGTACCTGATACGGCGGCGGCGACGGCGACGAGCTGCGGGGGAGGCTATTCGTGCGGCACCGCCGGGGACGACCGAGGCATGCGGAGATCCAAGGGATCAGGACGGCGGCGAGCTGCAGACGAGCGGAAGCTCATCCGGATGGCGGACGAGGCGGCCGCAGCGAGCTCGATGCAAGCGGCGGCGGCAGCGGCGCTGGCCTCCCTCCACCTCCCTCCTCCAGGACTGACAGGTCGGTGCCCCAAAGTTTCTTTCTTTTCCCCTTTGCTTCAACCAACTCGAAATGCGAGCCAGGCTCCTGCATCTTTCGCTGGAGTCCATCGCAAGATCTGAACCGAACCAGCTAAAATCACGAGGAAATACACCTTTTTAGATCATGTGAACCATCCTAGATTTTTACTCTGGATTGAGCATGCGTTGAGAAGCAGCAAGAATTAATTTGTGAGTGTTGGGAAGCAGAAACTGACAACCAAGATCGGAAAATTTTCGGGAGAGGAGCACGGATAAAGCGGAAGGCGAAGCGGAAGTGGGGCTACGTTGGCGCTGAAGCAGGCGCGGTGGACTCTGGCGGGCTGCGTCCCCGTCTTCTTAGTCATCGCCGGTCGACTTGCAGGTATAAGCGGGCACGGTATAAGTTAGTCAACACCACCATTCTTGTATAAGTTGTCCAATGATTTTGTCCAACAAATGGAAGTAGTATATATCATGGGATATTTGTCCAATGTGTTATTCCTGTATTATGTATTTGTGCTATTGCATCCAATGTTGCAGTTGATAATAGAATACAGTTTGTTAAAAGCAGTGGGGTATGCTAGTCAGTTTTTTGGTGCATAATTTTGTTCCACTGATTTTTCATGTGACATTGAATGCCATGTTGCAGTTAGTTATGGTACATGTGTTGCGGCCGAGTTATCTCTGTTGTTTGCTCTTGTTGCTTTATATAAGGTTAATTTGCTTGTTTCTTGGTTACAGGGGAGGAGTTGGATCCATGGATGAAGTATTACATGGTGAAGTGGGCATCAGGAGCCGTTTCAGTGCTGGGAGGATTCGAGAGATCATGCGTGGTCTGACACCCCGGCAGCAGGGGTATGTTGCAAAGTATGGATTCGAGCATTTCAATCGTATCGGGGCATTCTCTGTTCATGAGCCACTGACTGAGTGGATCATGGGAAAAATTAACCCCCCGTTCTCTGAGTTCAGAATTAATGCGGACAAGACAATAGTTTTCAGCAAGCCCCTTGTTCAGAAAATTCTAGGTGTACCTACAGGGGGAAGACCCTTTGTACTGCATGGGCAGAAGTCGGACAAAATCAAAGAACTGCGAGATCTGTACTTAAATAATGGACTAAGGGCAACCATCCCCCATTGTGTCAGTTTGCTTAAGAACAATGAGGACGAGGAGTCCTTCATGAGGACATTCCTGCTTATTGCACTGGCGGCAGTGCTCACCCCCACCACTGGGAATACCATAGACCTTGACTACCTGTGGGCCTTTGAAGATATGTCAAAGGTTCAGGACCTCGATTGGGCAGGCCATATCACGGAGCATCTGATGGATGAGGTGCAGAAATTTCAGTACAAATCTAGGGAGGAAAAGATGAGAGACTTCTGGGTTGGCGGGTGCTTGCCCTTGCTCACGGTATGTCCTCTCTTGCTCTCCCCTTCTCCCTCCTGTTGACATGTCTTTGATGTTGCTGCTGGCATTTCTTTTCTGATGTTGCCATTATTGCCATGGCATTTCTTCGCGGTTATAACTTATAAGTATTTCATATTGTAGTCTGTTTGATTTTGTTGATTCCGCAGTCATGGCAATGGTGTGCCTCAGTTAAACTTATATAGTAGGCAGTTAATGTGGCAATCTGATTTTAGCGTTGGCAATTTTGTATGTCTTTGTTGATGCCACATTTATTTTACAGGGGATGCTGCAGCTGTGTTCAGTTCACACTGCAGACTATATGCGTACCTTCTTCTGTTTGTTACTGTGATGCTGTGGCTAGTGCATTTTCTTGTTTAAATATGTGTAGTTTATAGTAATATTCATGCCATCCTTTTCAGTGTCACCTTTTGTTTCACCAACAATGTTTATAATTCTATATGTATGAATCTTGTTTCAATCTCTGTTTTTTGTAGATTGCTTACATGGACCACTTGGATCTCCCAAGAGGGCGAATTGTAGACCATGAAATTAACTACTCGGTGCCCAGGATCTGCCATGTTTCTAAGGATGATTTCCAGTTTGCCGCAATTGCTGACCTGCATCGTCAACATTTCAAGTTTGCCACATTTGGGATACTTCCAGTATGTTGTTTTCTCCACCTTTTTTCACTCTGTAGTTTGTGTTTACAGCATACAACGTTTTAGCAGTGTGTGATCTTTTTTCCATTCTTATTCTTGTGGGTATTATGCAGTTCCGTGATAGAACACCATACACTGATAATCCAGTAACCGATACAGAAGTAGCAGAAGACGATCTTCGTATTCTCTCGAATGATCAAGTCTTATCAGGGCAATGGGAACTTGTAGAAGTACACGAGCAAAAAATAGACGAACTTGTAAAAGAAACTCAACCTGAAGCCCTTGGGTTTGCAGAAGCGAGCATCGATCATTTCCGTCTTGGAAGAACTGATATCAGCTCAAATCAAGGTAATGCTAAAGAAATGAGTACAGATTATTTTCATATTTCAAGGAGCTCCATGATGATTCGGTACCCCACGATTATCAGGAACTAAAAAAACCGCTAGCTGCGAAAGGGGCAGTTCTAGCCATTGTAGGAATACTGCAAAGGCGGCTGTGACACCCTCTTCGTCTGAGAAATCAGGTTACATTGTCAACTTCCATGCACATATGCGTTAAACCTTGAATTACTTGTAGTTTTTTTACCTGTGAAATTTTATACAGTAGAAGACAGTGGTCGAGAATATGAATCTTCAGAGTCAGATGATCATCCGACACCTCCAGAAGCTGATTATGGGGTAATATTCAGGAGTTATCTATCTGGAACACAAATGGAGAGTGTAAACACGCTTATCCACAAAATTAAACCTGAAACTATTGTATTCGTGGCTACCATGAGGAAGTCCGATGTTCAGCTACCCACTCCTCTTCTGGTAAATTTACATTCCTTTTCCTCCAGCCTGAGTTTACTTCTGTTTGTTTTGCACTGACATCTCATCTTGCCCACATGTAATCAGATCATTTCGAAGGAACGCTCATTAGCCGCAGCTGCACGCTTTCCGCATGAAAACGGGGCCGTCACACTTCAGATGCCGGGCAAGAGCGAGAAGTGGAGGCCAAGATTCTTCATAGAAAAAGACAATTGCATGCTTGCGGGTAATTGGTTAGATTTTGTATGTGACAACCAAGTGCAGGCGGGCGACATATGCATCTTTGTACCGGCAATGGGTGGGGAAAGGTCCACATTCACGGTCCATATAATTCGTGCAGAAGCTACTCATCAAAGGGGTGTTAAAAGGGTTCGATCCAGCCATGATTCTCCGGTTGGCGTGGAAGGAATGACAAATCCAGATGCCGTTTAGGAATGGCAAACCGATGGATGCTCGCAAATGGTTGGGGGCAAGCTTGTCCACGGCAACGGTCTGTGTTCTGGGACATGTGCCTGTTTGAACTGAAGAAAAGTGAGAGGTAACACTAGTTTGTAGTAGAGCAGAATGGTGGGACATGGGAGCTAGCACCCGTGTGCTCTTTCTGTTGGTACTTTGTGTGTCTCTGGGATGTTTTGTACTATGAAATCAAGCTATGGCTAACTCTCTGATACTCCTATATAACCATCCTGGAAGATGCCGGTAATTTTAATTTCGAAGTTTCGTGGCAGCTCTGTGTGCATGATTAATTGCCAGGCTGAGACTTCTTTGTGGCACATCTTGCTCTGTTGTGCTAGTACCTTATGGGATCTCGGTGCTTTTTGTCATTTGGAAGTGGATATGCAAAAATAATTTTGTTACCTTCACATCGTTCATACTATCTTTCTACAAGGATTGTTTAGTGGTGCGGCCTGCAGCTTTGCTGGCATTGTTGGTGCCATCTCAACTTTGTAAGAACAAATCGATGCATGGGATACAAGTCTCAAGGTTTCCTTTGTTATCTTGCAATCTAATACTCCTATGTAACTATTCTTTCCAAACACTAGAGCTTGAAATTCTGTGGTTTTTGTCTCCGTTTTTCTCTGATGATGAAATGAGTTAAGACTACATATCTGAATGTGCAAGGATTGTACCAGCGAAAACATATAAGTATGATTCTGAAGTTATCTTCGTCTACAGGAGATCAAAATCCACATTGCTAAAATGAATTTTCCTGTTATTATATTTAGTGGGATATTTTCCATTCTAAAATACTTCATTGGGATAGAGATAATAATTGTGACAATTTTTTGTGGCACAAGTCTTTGCAATTCCCATTGTCATGGTCATGACATCTTTCATTTCAAAATTTAATCTAATACAGAAAAACAGAGTGCTTCTTCAAGTCCATACCTGGAACATTTGGACGGCAAAATTGACAAATTTGACCTATGGACGAAATCAAATCACAGAATGAACTGTCCGTGAAACTATTTCACGCGGCTGACCTTTTTGTGTGACGCCCGACACGAAGGCGCCACACTACACTGTGCAACGCCTCACAGATAGGCGCCACACGCCTGGCCAGCGTCGCACCCATGTGATCCGAAAATTACTAAGTCAGTGTGCAGCGCCTGAGAGCTAGGCGCCACACTATACAGTGGAGCGCCTAGCTTCTAGGCGTTGCACTAGTGGTTGCTTCATTTTGTAGTGCAACCACTAGTGCAGCGCCTGAGAGCTAGGCGCCACACTATACAGTGCAGCGCCTAGCTCTTAGGCTCTGCACAATGACTTAGCAATTTTTAGGCAGTCTGGGGTGCAACGCTGGCCAGGCGTGTAGCGCCTATCTGTGAGGCGTTGCACAATATAGTGTGGCGCCTTTGTGTCGGGCGTCACACAAAAAGGTCAGCCGTGTGAAATAGTTTCATGGGCAGTTTATTCTGTGATTTGATTTCGTCCACATGTCAAATTTGTCAAATTTGCCCATTTGGACTATGCTTTTTTTTTTGCTTTGTACTGCATGTTTGAAATTTAAAGCATCTTAGTACTTATACAAATATTAAAGTATGCAATAAATAAAGTCCATATATCATTTTTGATATTGTTCGAATATGCAGAAATTAAACAATTGCATTTCTAATTACCATAAAGTTTCATGTTAACACAGTATATATGTATAGGGAGGAATGTTTCATTGTTGTACAGTTATATTAATATATAGTAATTCTAGCCCGAGCAGGCGGCACATGTTGAATGGTGTTACTTAATCACCAACATTAAGGAAGGGGACATATATATGATAACAGTAATAAATGTTATCTATACAAACAAGGGAAACATAACTTTTCAAAAATATTTCCTTTATCCTCTACTTCACTAAGACCAGTATTTCCTATATATATAACTAAAATGCTTAGGTTCCGAATATATCCTTGATGAATTAACGAGACCACTTAAGCTAAGAAGTGTTAAACTTATTCCCACCTAGGCAGGCGACAACCCATCCCCCCCCCCTCCCCCTCCATATGCCCCTCCGGCGAGGGGATGAGGTGAAGATCCCAGTGCTTCTGTTTGTTCTCCGAGTGGCGGTGGCGAGATGACAACATCGCCTTCGGTGTGGAATAAGGTATCTTCATCTCGCTCTCATTCCGATGGTGCCTCTTTGTATTGTCGGGAGGCATTTGGAGGATGGTGTGTCCCTAGATTCGTTTCTCTGTGTCCGAATTTTTCTTCTGCATGTTTGTCTCGGTATCGCTATCATGCAGAGCGGACAACACGGATGTGCGTCTTGGTCCTCCATCTCGAGTATCGACTGATGAATGTTGGCCAGCCTTGGCCTCGATGGGGAGCTTGTGAGATTTGTGTTCTTTGACTCTGCCTAGCCCGACATGGGGCGTTCTACAGGCACATTCCAAAATTTCCCTTCTTCCGTGCGGCGATCTACATAGCAGATCGCTATCGTCGGCATCTTCTGATCTACATATCGGCCGCTAGTTCTACAAACTTCTGAGTTTCAACAGGTTTGCTTCGCTGAGACGGAGACCTAGAGGCGGCAACTAGGTTTGCTCACTGCACACCGCCGATGGATGGAGGAGGAATAATACTGTGGTACCCCAATGACTTGGATGTATTTTTGAGTTTTTTGCAAGGGTGTTTTTGAAGGTTACATGCTACTCAATAATAGGAATGTTATCCCTTCCCCCCATGCTCTCCTCCTATAAAAACACCACCTAGCCTAAGCATCCACTCGCTAAAGATCATCCAAGACGAGGAAGAATCCAGGAGCATATACGAGATGGGCAAGAGACTGTTGTTCTTGGCCGTCCTCCTCGTCACTTCCCGTAAGTGTTCGAATTCGCACGATTCAATCGGATGCATATGAATTTTGCTCAAATTTGACTGCGCGCACGCCTGCAGTGGGCATGTCGACGACGGTGGTGCGGAGCGAGCTGGCGTGCGACAAGCTGAGGGAGCAGTGCATGGCCATGTGCATCCTGGCAAGCTGGTGCATGCACTGTTGCCAGGCCCGCGGCTACGTCGACGGTCGCTGCAGGGTCCTCCACGGCGAGACCACCTGCTACTGCTGCAAGGACGTGCCCCCCTCCCCCTCCCCGGCTCCCGGCCCGCAGAAGAGTTCCGCCGCCGGCGACCTCACTTTCGTCGCCGACTGAGGAATATGCGGCGACATCCTCACTTTCTTTATGTATCAAGCGTGAGTTGGGCCAAGTTCTGAATAAATGGACAAGATCTGCCTAGTAGGTTCATGCAATCTTTCCAAAAAGGATATGCATGTTTGCTATGCCAACTCGATCTTTTAGCTGCGTTTACCGTACCATCGGATGCAAAGGCCGGGCACCACGTTGGGCTCTGACGATTTGAAAATTAGTCTGGCCTCACCCGTTATCTAAGAAAACTTATGGCAACTTCCCAATTATCCGGCTTCAAAACCACCGTGGTTCTGTCTAACTTTGTTCCCCATACCTACACACTTATCTCAAAGTTGTAAGCTAATACCATCAGAAATCCCCGTTTAATTGATCATGTGTGCAGTGCGCATCCTTTTAACGGAAAAGTATTCCTGTTTTTCATCCAAAAGTTCTTGTTTGATGTCGTGCGTCCTTTTCATGCAGATCACATCTACAAATTGTGTGGCATCAACATTTTTTTTTTGAATATATCACATAGAATTTATGTTGAGTTGGAAGAGTGATCAAAGAAATAAAAGGTCTTCTTTAATATGTTTTTCATCGTACTAGATTTTCTTCCTTCACCAGTTATTGCTTATTTAATAATATTAGTCGCCACCCACATGAGCATTAATGTTAGCAAATACAATAAAAAAATATATCGCTATATCTGTATATCTATATCGCTACCTCTATCTATATCTACATCTATCTCTATCTTTATCTATTTGTATCTATATCCATTATCTCTTATCGCTTACTTATGTTATATTGCTATACTAATTTTTTTTCATACTTGTAATTTTATTTCACTTAAACTATTTTGTAATTATTTTTGGGTCAGGACATGGATATTTTGTTATATTTTTAAAGCTTCGGTAGCTGTGAGCTATGAAAGGGGCAGTTCTAGCCATCGTAGGAGCTATTTGTGCGGACATTTTGCAAGATATTTCGATGAGATTCGTTGTATGAAGCATGAATATTTGGAGTAATACTATAAGAGCTAAAACTGAAAATACATATGATCTATTGTGTTTGATTATTGTATAGTATTAAAATATAAATAGCATAATAGAATGCAAATTCTCATGCATGTTTGCATGTTGAGGTGGGCTTTACGCCTTTGATTCAAGGGAATTTTATAGGATTTTTTGAGGATGGAAATCCTTTGAAATTTTTCCTACGTTTGTCCTTTGATTCATAGGATTGAATCCCATAGGAATTTTTCCAATGAAATCTTTTGTACTACATTTTATAGGAAATCTAACATCCACTCTAACCTCTTTTTACAATTCCTTAGCTTTTCCCGTGAAATCAAATGCTCCTTGCTAATCCTATAGGATTCAAGTGGGCATGACACTCCAATCCTATATTTTTTCTATTCTTGCATTTTCAAAATCCAGCGAATCAAAAAGGTCCTAAGAGAAATATGTTAGTGGGGTGGGCCTTTTTCGTTGCATCTTGTGTCATGAGGTGACATGCTTGCATATTATGAGAAATATGTTAGTGTGAACTAGCTATTTAGATATAGAAGATACATCAAAGATCGGTTGTGACACCCTCTTCATATGAGATATCAAGTTTTATTGTCAACGACGGGTGTGACACTCTTCATAGATATCGGGTTATATTGTAAACTTACCATGCACATATGGGAAGAAGACAAGTGTTCGGGAAAATGATTCTTTTGAGTCAGGTGAGCTGATTATGGGGTAATATTCAGGAGTTGTCTATCAGGCATACAAGTGGAGAGAGTAAACATACTTATCCAGGAAATTAGACCTGAAACTATTGTATTCGTCGCTACCATGAGGAAGTGTGACGGTTAACTACCTAATCCGATTCTGATAAATTTCTATTATTTTCTATTCAACGGGCGGCTCACTGATCAGTATAAACTGTTTTTGTGATATATGATGTATGTTCTTGTTTTCTGCTTTTTTTTGGAAACACTAACGCCCACACATGTGGCACTTCTCTAACTCGCCCACACGCCTGGATCGTTGTTCAGTGCAGTTTGCACGAATCTTGATATGAAAAGGTGGATTTGGTGTGCCACGTACGACGGGGCTGGTGTGTGGGCGTTGGAGAGTTTGCCCACACGCCCCACACCATGCTGTTTCCCAGCTGCGTGTGTGGGCGAACTAGTTTCTGCCCACACAACCACCACCTAGTCCATGCGCGTGTGGGCGAATTGCTTTCCGCCCACACGACGACTCCTACGTTGTGGATGGCAACTGCAGTTACGCGAACGTGGCAACTAAGTAAACACACATGGCAACTATAATTCGTTGCTAGACGGCAACTGCAGTTGTGCGTACGTGGCAACCAGATAAACACACATGGCAACTGTGGTTAACCATACATGACAACTATGGTTGGACCACACGTGACAACTAGGTAAACACACATGGCAACTACTGTTTGACTATATGTGGCAAGTAGTTAATCACATACGGCAACTACGGTTTGATTACACGCGGCAACTACCATAAATTAGACATGGCAACTATAGTTAACCAAAACAGATGGAGTTGCCATGCTTTTACAACTACACTTGCCATCCCAGATAACTACATTTGCCATCCCGGATGGCAACTAAATCGTCATCCCGCGGGCACCTAACGTAGTTGGCCAGGACGTGTGGGCATTCTTGCTTCGTGCCACACGCGCGAGGTGGAGATGAGTAGTTCTTGTTGAACGTGTGGCACGAAGTAGCTGCGCCCACACGTGTGGGCAATTCTAATATCCGCCCACACATAGCCCGTGTGGACTGCCTCGTGCTCACGCCACACACGGTGTGTGGGCGGATGCCTAATATACCACACGTGTGGCAGTTATCGGCGTCTTTTTTTGGCGGGAGGGGGGGATCTTGTCACCTGCTGTTGATGATGAAGAACGAGAGGGAGCTTGCTGCCACGGTTGTGCATATCATTTCTTTCCAGATATCAGCTCTGGTTTGTGGTCCAGTAGAAGGATGGGAACGATATATAACACCTCCATGCTCTTTATTGTCTTTGGTAATTTGATTTGAAATATGATCTATGACTTGTTCACACATCGTTATTGTTGATCTGAGTGAAGCGACGTTTATCACAGCTTGATTGCATACCATATACTGTATTCAGCATAGATTTAAAGATCGGAAAAACTAATGCCCACACGTGTTGGCGTTTGCACATCGCCCACACGCCTCCATCACCACTCATTTTGCCACGTATGAACATATGACATCAGCAGAAATCTTTTTGGTTTTCGGCTTAAAAATGTTTTATCTTCTAATTAAAAAAGCGAATTAAAAATCCGTTTTCACCATTAAATCCGTCTCGACGAGATCTTCAAAACTAGACCCCATGTTGATATGTTTCGACGAATTTTTTTTTGCCCAAAATTTGCCATGATGTTTACACTCTAGTTGCCATAGTGTTTAAACTAAAGTTGCCATGTGGCAATTTTAGTTTGTAGATCATGGCAATTTTTGTTTTTCGATGATGGCAATTCCAGTACTTTGACCATGAAAATATTTTTTTGTATAAACCATGGCAATTTTAAGTGTTTGTATCATTGCAATTTTAATTTATAGTGCATGGCAAGTCTAATTTCTTAATTCCCCGTTTTATAATATGTCAAAATTTACTTTTAAATGTAGAAAAAATAGCTGAAACATATCATGGCAACTTCAGTGTAAACATCATGGCAATTTATGTGCAATAGACACGGCAACTTTTAACCAAATTTTTTTTGTCGAAATATATTGATATGAGATCTAGTTTCGAAGATCTTGTCACGAGGGATTTAATGGTGAAAACGGATCTTCAATCGGATTTTTCATTTAAGAGATAAAATATTTTAAAAACAGAAAATCCAAAAAGATTTTCACATGTATGCATGCGGTGACATGACGTAGTCTGTGTACTATAGGGCGTGTGGGCGGGTTTGGTTCCCACCATACATGTGAGCGTTAGCGTTGTCCTTAAAGATTTATTCGACACGTCAAACTTTCAATCTGCGTTACAATGTTTATCTAAAGCCTGCCAAAAGCGCACACGCGCAGCAAACACTCTGGATTAACCATACATACATATGCCACACGCAAGCAATGTTTCAGCCTATATCACCCCAAGCAATGTTCTATGCTTCTACTCTACGCATGATATGAAAAATAAAGATGTGAAATAGTAGCACACAGTATTACAATTGAATGTACGTGCTGCCACCATAATAACATCGGAGGTGCTCATAAGGGTAGGATGTGTGTGTGCATTTATAGGGATGAGTGTATGCGCGCATATATGAGCGTTTCCGTCTGTACCATGTTAAGAAAAAAAACATCGGGAGTGCTAAAACTGAGCTAGATGATTTTTATTTTGGTCTCATTCACGTGTGTAACCATCCGATTGAATTTTGTATAGATTCGTGCTTTGTGCTGTGCGATGGACTTGTTGGAGCGACGTGGGCATGGCCCATTCTCTTTTTGTTTTTCGCCTGGTTGTTGGGATTACGTGTTGTAGTCGTTTTTTGGGCTTTCTACCTTGCCGGTCGAGTTGTGGCCGGGCAGCCCTTGCTTTTGTGGGCTTTTTTTATTTTTCTATTTAGGGTAGACTTGTTATTTATATTTTTTTCCTTTTCTTGTTAGACTACCATTGGGTAGTTGTTATTTTTTTGTGGTAGGTGCTTTCTCATTGTTTGAATGTGTATATTTTTTGCATTTTATTAGGTAAAAGAACGATTGTGGATTTAATTTTTGTCCAACGTTTTCATTTTTGTGTTTTGTCACAACGTGAAAACAAAATTTTAAGGAGAGACCACATGAATATCCATTTATGAGCTCAGACTCACTTGCACCCGGTGAAGAGAAAATTCACAAAAAATACTAAAAAACTTCACGAAAATCCGAAACTTTTTACATGGAAGATAATTTGGTGCGTGAGGTGCACTTCAAATTTCAGACCATTTGAACATATGAAAAACTCTTAGGAAAAAAGAGAAATTGAGTCAGAACAATACATGAACTGTAAACTTTTTCATAGACCTCAAATTTTTTTTTGCTGAGAGCTACTCAAATGTCCAAATGATCTCAAATTTGGAGTGCACCTCATGCACTAAATTATCTTCCATGCAGAAAAAATTCCAAAATTTTCAAAATTTTCTAGTATTTGTTTTGAATTTTCTGTTCATCGCGGGGTGCAGCTGAGCCTGAGCACGAATCGCCTCGTCCGAGACCACGCAAGTACACATATCATAACTTAGTGCAACTTCAAGAACATAAATTTTCAAAAGGGTCACAATTGTAAATGCTATAAGAGAAAAAAGGGGCCACAATTTCATATGCTCTCAAAGGCGTCGCAACTATAAGTTTTCAAATGGATTCACAATTGCATGTTTTCAAATGGAGTTGCAACTGTAAGAATTCAAATGGGGTCGCAATTGCATGTTTTTGAGGCGGGTTGCAACTGCATGTTTTTAAGACCGGTCGCAACTGCAAGTTTTTAAATGGGGTCACAAATCTATGTTTTGAAGGTCGCAACTCCATGTTTTCAAGGTGTGTCACAACTGCATGTGTTCAAGGAGTGGCCGCCAGTGCATGTCTTAACACTACTGCAGGATGCTGCTAACGCGACACTACAATCAGAGACCCTTCGAGAACCTGTGTGCGATGCCATAATCGCAAACGGTGCTGTATGAAAACCGTCAGAAATGTATAAAACGTTTGCGATGACGGATGCATCAAACACAGTTCAGGTTTTAGTTGCGTGTGCGATGAAGGGCATACGGTTCAGTTCAATTAACTGTTTGCGATGAGGAGGAACAAAGGAAACGGGCAGCCAGATGAAGGCGTGTGCGATACACGGCATACGGTTCACTAGGATGAACTGTGTGTGATTACGCAACACAAAAGAAACGGGCAGCCAGATGAAGGTGTGTGCGATATATAGCATACGGTTCACTCGGATGAACTGTTTGTGATTAGGCAACACAAAAGAAACGGTCAGCCAGATCAAGGTGTGTGGGATATACGGCATGCGATTCACTCGAATGAACTGTTTGCATTGACACAAGAGTACAGAAACGGTTCAACTTAACAAGACGTGTGTGTTGTGCGATGGGATTGCATGCGGTTCACTCGGCCCTTGTCGTCAGTGTGTGACCTCTGTGGCAACAGTTCGCTCCCCAGGCGCCTCTTCGTGTACCGTGGCAACTGTCCACCGACTCTTCGCCTTTCCCTCTCGATTTGGAACTGCTGTCGCACGCTAGCTCTTCCTCCCTCCTCCATTTGCCTTCACCCTTCCTTCTGCCATTGTTTGATCGTCTTCTCCATGGAGGGAACAAGCCGGAAATGACCCCGTTATTCTTGCCCCGATCTGAATGATGACGCGGTGGAGGAACTCATTGATCGGTGCGACGTCATCACCTCGGCTAGCATGGCAGGTTCGTTCAAGACCATTCTCGACTCAACTAATAACATCATTACAAGGAACCCAAGGGTTTAGGAGCAGTTTGATCTCCCCTATCTTCTTCGCCGTGACCCTGCTGACTGGCGCGGGGACAAGGGAAGCATCGCCTTGTGTAAGTTGATGCCGCTTGATAATGATACGTATGATGTTAATATGCCATCGCTTGGGGCAAGGCTTGGGCAGGCGCAAATGGAGATTGGGTTGTTTATATTGGGTACAACTGCGAGTGGGAACTTGTGAATGTGTACACTCATCACTGGGTTCCACTTCAAAAAATCTCAGACGACTGCCCAGAGGTTGAGTACACCAGTATTCTACGTGAGTTCAAATACGATCATGCTGACTGTCGTCTACGAAAGATAGCAATTTGTCGAGTTCCCAACCGCTCTTGGGGTTATAGGAATGCTTATGTTGTCGCTATCTTCGACAAGCTTGTTGCCGTCCTTCATGGTTCGACTCGATGGATATTGCTCAAAAATCAGTTTCTATACATGGATGAGTACTGTGATGCAATTCAATACGAGGGTCTTGTGTTTGCTGCCACCACTCGTGGCACTGTTTTTGCATGGAATCCTCATGATTTCGGTACGTTTGTCTTCCACCGTAATTATAATTGTTTCATCCACATGCATGCGGGTTAGCTAGTTTCCCTTTACTAATTAACTTTCTTGTGTTTCCAAGGTCCTGTGAACATTCCACCACCTATACTTGAAAATTTTATTCACGAGCATGAGGACGAGCAGGACCCATATACTCAGTGGCGCCTGGCAACTTATTCTGATGGATCACCTCTTCTTGTCTGTATACGGGGCACTGCTGATGTTACTAAGGAAGCAGGTGTTGTCTCGTATGTTCGCACTATCCGGACCTATTCCAACATCTGTTGCAGGGTATTCGGGATGGATACTAGTGTACTAGCGCCAACACCTTCTCCCTGGTTCAGTATTGAAAGTCTTGGAGGAAACTCGCTCTTCCTTGGACAAAACTATCCAATGATGGTGGAAGGCGATGCAGCTGCTGTTGACACAACGTTACTACCATTTATGAGAAGCAACTGTATCTATATCTCGAACATTACTATGCTTCCCTACCGTCCCAATATGGGTATTGAAATAGGCCGCTTCAGCCTGGATGGTCAGTCATGCGTTGGTCTCGAGATTGACAGTAGCTAGCCCTTCCCAGAAAATCACTTCTGGTTCAAAGCAAGCGTTTCCAACGCCGACGAGTGGTTGAGCTGAAGTTCATTTCATCTCTTCGTTATTTGTTGTGTGAGAGAGACTTTACTAGAATGTTTTGTTGGAAATGATCTATAATCCAACGTGTATCCTCGTTGTCGTTGTGGGTTGATGACTTGTTGTATGTAATCAATGGTACATTTGCATATGCGTCCATGAACTCACGCCTGCTAGTGGTGTCCATATGAACAGTGCTAGTGATTTTAGTTGCAAAAATTAGATAGTGCTAGTGATTTGTAGCTGCATATTTTGACAAATCGCAGTGTTACAAGGTTGACAAATGGCAATGTTACTAGATAAACAAATGCCAATCTTTCCAGTTTGAGAAATGGCAACATACCCAAAATGACAGATATGCAAATCTTACCCAATTGTTTGTACGTGGTTGCACACGGGTCATGCAAAACAACCGTTTGCGTTGAAGGGATGCAGAAATCCTGCTCGGCACATTTTCCCTTGGCTTCCTGGGGAAGCTGTCGGTTTGCATACGGGTGTTCTAACTAAAACGTTTGCGATGAGTGTTTTATAATTAAAAACCATTGACATTTTTTAAAAAGAAAATCGTTTGGTAAGTCTGTACATTAAAAGAGAAAAACACAAGTTCGTTCAAACCATATCTTTCATTCAGTCACACTTCGAATTTATATTCATATGATCGAGAATTCGAGATACAGTATTAAACCCCAAAAAAACTATTTCCGGCGGCGGCGGAGGCGGCATGCCGCGCCGTCGTTGTCGTCCTCCGGGACGCCGTTGTTGAAGTCTTCAAGGCAACACAAAATGTTCTTCACTTGTAAATCAAACATCATGTCGTCACGCGATCGATGGGCGGGGCGCGGGAGGACGGCAACTCGCGCCGCTGAGAGGTAGAGGTCGACGGCAGCGTCCCATGCCGCTGAGGGGGGGAGGCGCACGGGCACGGGCAAGGGGCATGGGCGCGGCGGGTGCAGCCAAACGCACGGGGACCGACGCCGCGGTGGGTGGAGGGGCGCGCACGGGCGCGGCGGATGCAGCCAAACGCACGGGGGCCGGCGGCACGGTGGGTGGAGGGGCGCACACGGGCATGGGCGCTGGCGCTGGCATGTACACGAGCTCGTGCTGGTCTGCGGAGACCTCGTTGACGCCCTCGGCTTCCAGCTCTGCGATAGTGCTCGACGACCAGCCCATCAATGCTACGGGGATGGTCGCTGGCGCGGGCGCGTGGATGGGAGCTGGGATGGGAGCGGGGGCAGCAACCGCCGCGGCCAGCTTGTTCTGGGCCATTTCCATGAGGCCCCATTCCTCCTTATTTTCTATCTCCTCCGGCTCGGAGTCGACTTCACCAAACTTGAAGAGTAGTGGCAGATGATCATTCTGCGCCATGGCGGTGGAGGTCTGCGTGGGGGGGGGGGGGAGGGGAATGGGAGGCGAACAGTAAGGCCACCCGTATTAAATAGCGGCTCAGGCGCCATTAATGGAGAGGAAGGCGGGCGACCATGGAAGTCAAAGGGCTCGCTTCCCAGTGAGCCTGCGCAGCGTAAAGCTCGCACGCTTTCCGATGAGCCTGCACATTGGAGGACAGCTTGCACGCCTTTCGGTCAGCGTGCGCACTGGACTACGCTCGCATGCCTCCCGTTCAGTCAAGGTCAAGCAGCTATCCACACGGCACCTCCTACAGCCATTAAAACCAAGACACGTGGCATCACGTGAATGGTTAACAGAACACACACAATTTGAATTATACAAACGTTTGAGATATTAAGTGGCAGCTATTTTTTCAAAATGCCTTTGTTGGCTGTCATTATTCGAGTACGCCTTCTCTCAAAATGGACACGAAAAATACCACATCATGTCGGGCGCCATTCCATGATAGAATGCCAAGTTTCATGAATTTCAGACGAGTTTGGATCTACTAGAATTTAAAAACCAGGCATCTCAATGTTTTGTCGGCAATCAACGGTGCCCTGGTGTTTGAAATTCATTCCCATTTATTGCGTGGGACCTAAGCATGCACCCAAGGACACAGATTTGATTTTTCAACCAATTTATATGCACTGGAGCATGTGTATGTAGTTCAAATTTTAATTATGCACATAAATGCATGGAAAACCCAGTTAATGCATAAAAATGTCCAAAAGAACCCCGAAAAATCACAAAAATTGACACAACACTCCTGTTGTTCTATGTTGACACGAGAAAAAATTTGGAAGCAATAAGAGGCAGTGGATATCGTTTCGTCCCCAAAGGTGGGACATTCCCTACCAAAACCATGATGATTGTTGTGAGAAGCTCTGGTTTGTGAGAAGCATATACCCAAACCTGCACCAAACAGGACAAAATTTTTACCACCGCATGTTGATGCCGCTCCATGAAAGCATGCCAAGTTTTATGAATTTCAGACGAGTTTTGGATTTACTAGAATTTAAAAACGAGGAATCCCAATGTTTTGCCGGCAATCAACGGTGCCCTGGTGTGAATTCATTCCCATTTCTTGCATGGGACCTAAGGATGCACCCAAGGACACATATTTGATTTTTCAACCAATTTATATGCACTGGAGCATGTGCATTTAGTTAAAATATGAATTATGCACATAAATGCATTGAAAACTCAGTTAATGCATAAAAATGTCCAAACGAACCCCGAAAAATCCCAAAAATTGACACAACACTCCTGTTGTTCTATGTTGACACGAATTTTTTTTGAAAGCAATAAGAGGCAATGGATATCGTTTCATCCACAAAGGTGGGACGTTCCCTACCGAAACCATCATGCTTGTTGTGAGAAGCTCTGGTTTGTGAGAAGCATATACCCGAACCTGCCCCAAATGGGACAATTTTTTAACACGGCATGTTGATGCCGCTCCATGATAGCATGCCAAGTTTCATGAATTTCAGAGGAGTTTTGGATTTACTAGAATTTAAAAACCAGGCATCTCAATGTTTTGCCGGCAATCAACAGTGCCCTGGTGTTTGAATTTCATTCCCATCTCTTGCATGAGGCCTAGAAATTCACCCAAGGACACATATTAGTTTTTTCAACCAACCTTAGTGTATTGGAGCATGTGCTTGTAGTTCAAATTTGATTTATGCACATAAAATGCCTAGAAAACCCAGTTAATACATAAAAATGTCCAAACAAACCCTGAAAAATCACAAAAAATGACACAACACTCCTGTTGTTCTATGTTGACACTAGAAAATATTTGAAAGCAATAAGAGGCAATGGATATCATTTCGTCCCCAAAGGTGGGACGTGCCCTATCGAAACCATCATGCTTGTTGTGAGAAGCTCTGGTTTGTGAGAAGCTTATACCCGAATCTGCCCCAAACGAGATAAAATTTTCGCCACGACATGTTGATGCCGCTCCATGATAGCATGCCAAGTTTCATGAATTTCAGACGAGTTTTGGATTTACTAGAATTTATAAAGCAGGCATCTCAACATTTTGCCGGCAATCAACAGTGCCATGGTGTTTGAATTTCATTCCCATCTCTTGCCTGGGACCTAGAAATTCACCCAAGGACACACATGTGATTTTTCAACCAACTTTGGTGCATTGGAGCATGTGCTTGTAGTTCAAATTTGAATTATGCACATAAAATAGCTAAGTGTTGGAAGATTAATATGATGGAAAATAGACCCGGGGGCCATAGGTTTCACTAGTGGCTTCTCTCAAGAGCATAAGTATTTACGGTGGGTGAACAAATTACTGTTGAGCAATTGACAGAATTGAGCATAGTTATGAGAATATCTAGGTATGATCATGTATATAGGCATCATGTCCGAGACAAGTAGACCGACTCCTGCCTGCATCTACTACTATTACTCCACACATCGACCGCTATCCAGCATGCATCTAGAGTATTAAGTTCATAAGAACAGAGTAACGCCTTAAGCAAGATGACATGATGTAGAGGGATAAACTCATGCAATATGATATAAACCCCATCTTGTTATCCTCGATGGCAACAATACAATACGTGCCTTGCTGCCCCTACTGTCACTGGGAAAGGACACCGCAAGATTGAACCCAAAGCTAAGCACTTCTCCCATTGCAAGAAAGATCAATCTAGTAGGCCAAACCAAACTGATAATTCGAAGAGACTTGCAAAGATAACCAATCATACATAAAAGAATTCAGAAGATTCAAATATTGTTCATAGATAAACTTGATCGTAAACCCACAATTCATCGGTCTCAACAAACACACCGCAAAAGAAGATTACATCGAATAGATCTCCACAAGAGAGGGGGAGAACATTGTATTGAGATCCAAAAAGAGAGAGGAAGCCATCTAGCTAATAACTATGGACCCGAAGGTCTGAGGTAAACTACTCACACATCATCGGAGAGGCTATGGTGTTGATGTAGAAGCCCTCCGTGATCGATGCCCCCTCCGGCGGAGCTCTGGAACAGGCCCCAAGATGGGATCTCACGGGTAAAGAAGGTTGCGGTGGTGGAATTAGGTTTTTGGCTCCGTATCTGGTAGTTTGGGGGTACGTAGGTATGTATAGGAGGAAGGAGTACGTCGGTGGAGCAACGTGGGGCCCACGCGGGTGGAGGGCGCGCCCAGGGGGGTAGGCGCGCCCCGTACCTCGTGGCTTCCTGGTAGCTTTCTTGACGTAGGGTCCAAATCATCTGGATCATGTTCGTTCCGAAAATCACGTTCCCGAAGGTGTCATTCCGTTTGGACTCCGTTTGATTTTCTTTTTCTGCGAAACTCTGAAATAGGCAAAAAACAGCAATTCTGGGCTGGGCCTCCGGTTAATAGGTTAGTCCCAAAAATAATATAAAAGTGTATAATAAAGCCCAATAATGTCCAAAACAGAAAATAATATAGCATGGAGCAATATAAAATTATAGATACGTTGGAGGCGTATCAGAAGCTCATACCCAAACCTAGCCCAAATGGGACAAAATTTTCACCACGGCATGTTGATGCTGCTCCATGATAGCATCCCAAGTTTCATGAATTTCAGACGAGTTTTGGATTTACTAGAATTTAAAAACCAGGTATCTCAACGTTTTGCCGGCAATCAACAGTTCCCTGGTGTTTGAAATTCATTCCCATCTCTTGCATGGGACCTAGAAATTCACCCAAGGACACACATGTGATTTTTCAACCAACTTTAGTGCATTGGAGCATGTGCTTGTAGTTCAAATTTGAATTATGCACATAAAATGCCTAGAAAACCCAGTTAATTTATTAAAAGGCCAAATGAACCCCGAAAAATTCCAAGATTGAACACAACACTCCTGTTGTTCTACGTTGACACTAGAAATTTTTTGAAATCAATAAGAGGCAATGGATATCGTCCCGTCACCAAAGGTGGTACTTTCCCTATCGAAACCATCATGCTTGTTGTGAGAAGCTCGGTTTGTGAGAAGCTTATACCCGAATCTGCCCCAAACGAGATAAAATTTTCGCCACGACATGTTGATGCCGCTCCATGATAGCATGCCAAGTTTCATGAATTTCAGACGAGTTTTGGATTTACTAGAATTTATAAAGCAGGCATCTCAACATTTTTCCGGCAATCAACAGTGCCATGGTGTTTGAATTTCATTCCCATCTCTTGCCTGGGACCTAGAAATTCACCCAAGGACACACATGTGATTTTTCAACCAACTTTGGTGCATTGGAGCATGTGCTTGTAGTTCAAATTTGAATTATGCACATAAAATGCATAGAAAACCCAGTTAGTGTGTAAAAAAGGCCAAACGAACCCCGGAATATTCCAAGATCGAACACAACACTCCTGTTGTTCTATGTTGACACTAGAAAAAATTTGAAAGCAATAAGAGGCAACAGATATCGTCTCGTCCCCAAAGGTGGTACGTTCCCTATATATCAAAACCATCATGCTTATTGTGAGAAGCTTATACCCAAACCTGCCCCAAATGGGACAAAATTTTCACCATGGCGTGTTGATGCCGCTCCATGATAGCATGCCAAGTTTCATGAATTTCAGACGAGTTTTGGATTTACTAGAATTTAAGAACCAGGCATCTCAACGTTTTGCCGGATATCAACGGTGCCATGGTGTTTGAAATTCATTCCCATCTCTTGCATGGGACCTAGAAATTCACACAAGGACACACATGTGATTTTTCAACCAACTTTGGTGCATTGGAGCATGTGCTTGTAGTTCAAATTTGAATTATGCACATAAAATGCCTAGAAAACCTAGTTAATGTATAAAAAAGGCCAAACGAACCCCGAATAATTCCAAGATTGAACACAAAACTCCTGTTGTTCTATGGTGACACTAGAATTTTTTTTAAAAGCAATAATAGGCAACGGATATCGTCTCGTCCCCAAAGGTGGTACGTTCCCTATCGAAACCATCATGCTTGTTGTGAGAAGCTCTGGTTTGTGAGAAGCTGCTACCTCTTGAGAACTGCGTTTGTTTTCCCTTGAAGAGGAAAGGGTGATGCAGCACAGTAGCATAAGTATTTCCCTCAGTTTTTGAGAACCAAGGTATCAATCCAGTAGGAGGCCACGCACGAGTCCCTCGCACCTACACAAACAAATAAATCCTCGCAACCAACGCGATAAGGGGTTGTCAATCCCTACACGGTCACTTACGAGAGTGAGATCTGATAGATATGATAAGATAATATTTTTGGTATTTTTGTGATAAAGATGCAAAGTGAAAACAAAATAAAAACGGCAAAAGAAATAGCTAAGTGTTGGAAGATTAATATGATGGAAAATAGACCCGGGGGCCATAGGTTTCACTAGTGGCTTCTCTCAAGAGCATAAGTATTTACGGTGGGTGAACAAATTACTGTTGAGCAATTGACAGAATTGAGCATAGTTATGAGAATATCTAGGTATGATCATGTATATAGGCATCATGTCCGAGACAAGTAGACCGACTCTTGCCTGCATCTACTACTATTACTCCACACATCGACCGCTATCCAGCATGCATCTAGAGTATTAAGTTCATAAGAACAGAGTAACGCCTTAAGCAAGATGACATGATGTAGAGGGATAAACTCATGCAATATGATATAAACCCCATCTTGTTATCCTCGATGGCAACAATACAATACGTGCCTTGCTGCCCCTACTGTCACTGGGAAAGGACACCGCAAGATTGAACCCAAAGCTAAGCACTTCTCCCATTGCAAGAAAGATCAATCTAGTAGGCCAAACCAAACTGATAATTCGAAGAGACTTGCAAAGATAACCAATCATACATAAAAGAATTCAGAAGATTCAAATATTGTTCATAGATAAACTTGATCGTAAACCCACAATTCATCGGTCTCAACAAACACACCGCAAAAGAAGATTACATCGAATAGATCTCCACAAGAGAGGGGGAGAACATTGTATTGAGATCCAAAAAGAGAGAGGAAGCCATCTAGCTAATAACTATGGACCCGAAGGTCTGAGGTAAACTACTCACACATCATCGGAGAGGCTATGGTGTTGATGTAGAAGCCCTCCGTGATCGATGCCCCCTCCGGCGGAGCTCTGGAACAGGCCCCAAGATGGGATCTCACGGGTAAAGAAGGTTGCGGTGGTGGAATTAGGTTTTTGGCTCCGTATCTGGTAGTTTGGGGGTACGTAGGTATGTATAGGAGGAAGGAGTACGTCGGTGGAGCAACGTGGGGCCCACGCGGGTGGAGGGCGCGCCCAGGGGGGTAGGCGCGCCCCGTACCTCGTGGCTTCCTGGTAGCTTTCTTGACGTAGGGTCCAAATCATCTGGATCATGTTCGTTCCGAAAATCACGTTCCCGAAGGTGTCATTCCGTTTGGACTCCGTTTGATTTTCTTTTTCTGCGAAACTCTGAAATAGGCAAAAAACAGCAATTCTGGGCTGGGCCTCCGGTTAATAGGTTAGTCCCAAAAATAATATAAAAGTGTATAATAAAGCCCAATAATGTCCAAAACAGAAAATAATATAGCATGGAGCAATATAAAATTATAGATACGTTGGAGGCGTATCAGAAGCTCATACCCAAACCTAGCCCAAATGGGACAAAATTTTCACCACGGCATGTTGATGCTGCTCCATGATAGCATCCCAAGTTTCATGAATTTCAGACGAGTTTTGGATTTACTAGAATTTAAAAACCAGGTATCTCAACGTTTTGCCGGCAATCAACAGTTCCCTGGTGTTTGAAATTCATTCCCATCTCTTGCATGGGACCTAGAAATTCACCCAAGGACACACATGTGATTTTTCAACCAACTTTAGTGCATTGGAGCATGTGCTTGTAGTTCAAATTTGAATTATGCACATAAAATGCCTAGAAAACCCAGTTAATTTATTAAAAGGCCAAATGAACCCCGAAAAATTCCAAGATTGAACACAACACTCCTGTTGTTCTACGTTGACACTAGAAATTTTTTGAAATCAATAAGAGGCAATGGATATCGTCCCGTCACCAAAGGTGGTACTTTCCCTATCGAAACCATCATGCTTGTTGTGAGAAGCTCGGTTTGTGAGAAGCTTATACCCGAATCTGCCCCAAACGAGATAAAATTTTCGCCACGACATGTTGATGCCGCTCCATGATAGCATGCCAAGTTTCATGAATTTCAGACGAGTTTTGGATTTACTAGAATTTATAAAGCAGGCATCTCAACATTTTGCCGGCAATCAACAGTGCCATGGTGTTTGAATTTCATTCCCATCTCTTGCCTGGGACCTAGAAATTCACCCAAGGACACACATGTGATTTTTCAACCAACTTTGGTGCATTGGAGCATGTGCTTGTAGTTCAAATTTGAATTATGCACATAAAATGCATAGAAAACCCAGTTAGTGTGTAAAAAAGGCCAAACGAACCCCGGAATATTCCAAGATCGAACACAACACTCCTGTTGTTCTATGTTGACACTAGAAAAATTTTGAAAGCAATAAGAGGAAACAGATATCGTCTCGTCCCCAAAGGTGGTACGTTCCCTATATATCGAAACCATCATGCTTATTGTGAGAAGCTCATACCCAAACCTGCCCCAAATGGGACAAAATTTTCACCACGGCATGTTGATGCCGCTCCATGATAGCATGCCAAGTTTCATGAATTTAAGACGAGTTTTGGATTTACTAGAATTTAAGAACCAGGCATCTCAACGTTTTGCCGGCAATCAACGGTGCCATGGTATTTGAAATTCATTCCCATCTCTTGCATGGGACCTAGAAATTCACCCAAGGACACACATGTGATTTTTCAACCAACTTTGGTGCATTGGAGCATGTGCTTGTAGTTCAAATTTGAATTATGCACATAAAATGCCTAGAAAACCTAGTTAATGTATAAAAAAGGCCAAATGAACCCCAATAATTCCAAGATTGAACACAAAACTCCTGTTGTTCTATGCTGACACTAGAATTTTTTTAAAGCAATAATAGGCAACGGATATCGTCTCGTCCTCAAAGGTGGTATGTTCCCTATCGAAACCATCATGCTTGTTGTGAGAAGCTCTGGTTTGTGAGAAGCTGCTACCTCTTGAGCACTGCATTGGTTTTCCCTTGAAGAGGAAAGGGTGATGCAGCACAGTAGCATAAGTATTTCCCTCAGTTTTTGAGAACCAAGGTATCAATCCAGTAGGAGGCCACGCACGAGTCCCTCGTACCTACACAAACAAATAAATCCTCGCAACCAACGCGATAAGGGGTTGTCAATCCCTACACGGTCACTTACGAGAGTGAGATCTGATAGATATGATAAGATACTATTTTTGGTATTTTTGTGATAAAGATGCAAAGTGAAAACAAAATAAAAACGGCAAAAGAAATAGCGAAGTGTTGGAAGATTAATATGATGGAAAATAGACCCGGGGGCCATAGGTTTCGCTAGTGGCTTCTCTCAAGAGCATAAGTATTTACGGTGGGTGAACAAATTACTGTTGAGCAATTGACATAATTGAGCATAGTTATGAGAATATCTAGGTATGATCATGTATATAGGCATCATGTCCGAGACAAGTAGACCGACTCCTGCCTGCATCTACTACTATTACTCCACACATCGACCGCTATCCAGCATGCATCTAGAGTATTAAGTTCATAAGAACAGAGTAACGCCTTAAGCATGATGACATGATGTAGAGGGATAAACTCATGCAATATGATATAAACCCCATCTTGTTATCCTCGATGGCAACAATACAATACGTGCCTTGCTGCCCCTACTGTCACTGGGAAAGGACACCGCAAGATTGAACCCAAAGCTAAGCACTTCTCCCATTGCAAGATAGATCAATCTAGTAGGCCAAACCAAACTGATAATTCGAAGAGACTTGCAAAGATAACCAATCATACATAAAAGAATTCAGAAGATTCAAATATTGTTCATAGATAAACTTGATCGTAAACCCACAATTCATCGGTCTCAACAAACACACCGCAAAAGAAGATTACATCGAATAGATCTCCACAAGAGAGGGGGAGAACATTGTATTGAGATCCAAAAAGAGAGAGGAAGCCATCTAGCTAATAACTATGGACCCGAAGGTCTGAGGTAAACTACTCACACATCATCAGAGAGGCTATGGTGTTGATGTAGAGGCCCTCCGTGATCGATGCCCCCTCCGGCGGAGCTCCGAAACAGGCCCCAAGATGGTATCTCACGGGTACAGAAGGTTGCGGCGGTGGAATTAGGTTTTTGGCTCCGTATCTGGTAGTTTGGGGGTACGTAGGTATATATAGGAGGAAGGAGTACGTCGGTGGAGCAACGTGGGGCCCACGAGGGTGGAGGGCGCGCCCCGTTCCTCGTGGCTTCCTGGTAGCTTTCTTGACGTAGGGTCCAAATCATCTGGATCATGTTCGTTCCGAAAATCACGTTCCCGAAGGTTTCATTCCGTTTGGACTCCGTTTGATATTCTTTTTCTGCGGAACTCTGAAATAGGCAAAAAAAACAATTCTGGGCTGGGCCTCCGGTTAATAGGTTAGTCCCAAAAATAATATAAAAGTGTATAATAAAGCCCAATAATTTCCAAAACAGAAGATAATATAGCATGGAGCAATCAAAAATTATAGATACGTTGGAGGCGTATCAGAAGCTCATACCCAAACCTGGCCCAAATGGGACAAAATTTTCACCACGGCATGTTGATGCTGCTCCATGATACCATCCCAAGTTTCATGAATTTCAGACGAGTTTTGGATTTACTAGAATTTAAAAACCAGGTATCTCAACGTTTTGCCGGCAATCAACAGTTCCCTGGTGTTTGAAATTCATTCCCATCTCTTGCATGGGACCTAGAAATTCACCCAAGGACACACATGTGATTTTTGAACCAACTTTAGTGCATTGGAGCATGTGCTTGTAGTTCAAATTTGAATGATGCACATAAAATGCTTAGAAAACCCAGTTAATTTATTAAAAGGCCAAACGAACCCCGAAAAATTCATTCCCATTTCTTCCGTGGGACCTAAGCATGCACTGAAGGACACAGATTTGATTTTTCAACCAATTTGTATGCACCATTTTGTAATTCAAATCAAGTAGATCCCACACAGTTTATTCTCACCAACCGTGTGAGATGTAGTATAAAATATCTTGGAGGACCGTCGGTGTATAGTACGCCCATGGCTTACGCGAGAAGGTGCATCGGCTACAGTCCACAGCCGGCGTGTCAAGCACACTAGCTCGCTCCCCCAAAACTCCCGCCTCTGCATCCCTCTCTACTTCAGTCCCTTGATTTAAATTTTCAGTAGCCCCGGCATTTTACTCCCGCCTCTGCATCCCTCGCAATCTCAAAAATATCTGCTCGCCCTTGATCCTAATTTTCTGTAGCCCCTCCTTGTTACTCCCGCCTAGTAAAATTTTTCAGTTGCCGCATTATTTCCTCAAATACAACCTCCGCTCACACAGACACACACAACCCTCGAAACCATTGGTAGGTCGCCGCCATCGCCGGCGCCTCCATCCTCAACCTCTGCCTGTGTGCCGGGGAGCTCGAGTAGCCAATGGCCAAAAAGGGGTTTATCGCGGCCTTTTCGCCGACGCCGGCGAGGTGGCCGCCGAGGTGTCCCCGTCGCCTCCGCGGGCCCGATCCGCCGTCGCCGGTCCCCCAATCCGCCCGCCACCGCGCCCCTACGCCGGTTCGAGGACTTCCCCGTCCTCCTCCGGACCCGGAAGCCGACGAAGTCCTACCTCGGGGTCCGGCAGTGGCGGTGGGGGACGTGGGTCACCGAGATTACAGATCGAGAGACCCACACCCACCGGTGGCTCGGTAGCTTCCACACGGCCGAGCTCGTGGCCATGGAGTACGACCACTGGTAGGTCCGCTACCACGACGCGGCGGCTAGGCTCAATTTCCCATTCGGCACACGTCCGGTCCACCTCGTTCCGCAGGAGCCAGGGGTGGTGAGCTCGGCTATGGCGCGGGAGGACCGCGAGGCGTGGGAGCGTCTCGAGGCCGAGGCCGCCGACGAGGCCTACATGCAAGAGCTCCGCCGGCAGCACCCGGAGCTCGTGGAGGCGGAGCGGGCGATCTTTGCCGGTGCGGAGGGCGGCGAGGTTATCGCGCTCTCCTCCGATGACGAGGTCGAAGGCGGCGAGGACGGCGGCGAGGTTATCGCGCTCTCCTCTGATGACGAGGTCGGAGGCGGCGGCGACGGCGGCGCGGAGGGCATCGAGGTGGGCCCCTAGGACGAGGAGATCGACGTCGACGATTGGAGGAGTGCCTTCCCCAACGACCCTGACGACGGTACTGGCCCGGACCCGGCTCGCGGTACACCGTATATGACGAGGAAGGATTGGCTTGACCTCTACTTCGACCGAAAGTAGTTTAGCTTAGTTTAAGTTTATGTTTTATGTTCGGTTATGCAAAACTATCTATGTTTATGTTTGAATGCATGCTACTTTCGGTTGAACCTGCTTTGAACTTGATCAAATTGAAGTTTACAACCTTAAGTTTAGGGGATCGACTGGAAAGGGCCAAAAATTGCCACTACTAGGAAAATGGCTATAGATAATATGGACACTAATGGCGCACCAGACATGCGGTGCGCCACAACTATATAGCAGTGGCGCACCGTGTGTTGGTGCGCCATTAGTGTTATAGACACTAATGGCGCACCACAGCCATAGTGCGCCACTACTAACAAATTTTCCTTTTTTTCCAAAACTACTAATGGCGCACCAGGGCACAGTGCGCCATTACTAGTTTTAACAAGTAATGGCGCACCAGTCACCCCGTGCGCCACTACTAACCAATTTTTTTTCTTTTTTCCAAAAATACTAATGGCGCACCAGTCACCCCGTGCGCCACTACTATCATTTTTTTTTGCAAAACTACTAATGGCGCACCGCCAGCTGGTGCGCCATTAGTAACCAGGGTTACTAATGGCGCATTTGTGGATGGTGCGCCATTAGTAACCTGGGACCAGCTAGATATTTTGGACAGCCACCTACACACTCACTTTCCCCACTTCATTCTCTCCACCTCCTCCTCCAAGCTTGTCTCGGCTGCCTCCTCCTCCTCACCTCATTTACACCATAGATTCATCCAAATTAAGTGGTTAAATTACCTTTTTTGATAGGTAAGTAAGGGGAAAGCTTTCTTTATGTTGTAGATCTACTTTTTTCTCCCTCCAACAACGTGCACATGCAGTTTTTATGGCCTAGCTAGATCTATGTATGTTTGTGGTGTTGCATATATGTTTGTGTTTGCAGGTACCGGTATTTGAAATGCGATAGTTGCCAATATTTTGCCAGAATGTTGATTCATTTCCGTTTCGGTGAGAATTTTGGCACTATGCATTCTTTTTGGTCCTATTTTTAGGCAAAGTCATGCCAAATTTTTTTTTTGGTTCTAAAATATCGTTTTGCTCTACCCCGCAGGCGACCATGGTCCGCACGATGACCGAAGGCATCGTGAATAGGTTTTTGAGCTCCACGAAGGCCGAGATGCTTCAAAAGAACGAGACGGAGATAAGATGTCCGTGTCGAAGATGCAAGCTGAGGAGCCTTATGGACCCGGATTCCGTACAGGTGCGGGACCACCTCCTCTTGCGTGGTTTCATGGATGGCTATCGGTGGCAAGGTGATGAAGATGATTATGAAGTCGTCCATGGGGGCCGGCCGGCAAGAAATGAGGAAGGGCAGCAAGACAACCGCGGCGAGGGCGGGCAAGAAGACGAAGAATCTCCAGGACATGATCACGAAGTAGATGCAGTACACAGTCATCATGTAGAAGATGCCGGACATGATGATGAGGAAGATGCCGGAGTAGACGAAGGGCATGATCATGAAGATGAAGATGCCGGAGCAGACGACGATGGACCATCGATGGGCTGGGTGCAGGAACCTCATATTCAAGAGCTGCTTCTCAAGCAGACGAATAACGCAAGAGCTGCCACCCGAGAGAAAGCCAAGCTGGATCAAATGGAGATAGACGCGGTTACTCCATTGTATGAAGGATGCAGACCCGAGGATACCCGCCTGAAAGTAACACTCATGGCTCTGGAGATGAAGGTAAAACACAAAATGACCGACGCATGCTTCGACGAGAACATGTCATTCTGGCATGAACGTCTTCCCAAGGGGAACAAGTGCCCGACCAGTTTCGAGGAGGCGAAGAAAACCGTGTGTCCTCTGGATTTACCGCACGTGAAATACCAAGTGTGCATGAACAATTGCATCATTTATCGGGACGAGCACGCGGAGTCTACCATATGTCCGGTGTGCGGCGTCACTCGATACAAGAAGAGGAAGAAAGCTCCTCGAAAAGTGGTGTGGTACTTTCCGATCACTCCTCGTCTGCAGCGGTATTTCGCGGACCCTAAGGTAGCAAAGCTCTTGCATTGGCACGCGGATAGGGAGGAGAAGAAGCGAGAAGATGACGCAAATGATCCGGAGATAAATAAAAAAGACAAGATGCTGAGTCACCCTAAGGATGGGAGCCAGTGGCAAGCGTTGAACTTCGAACACCCAGAATTTGGGAACGATCCAAGGAACATCATGCTGGGCGCGAGCACCGATGGAGTCAATCCGTTTGGCAGCCAGAGAAGCACACATAGCACCTGGCCTGTGTTTGTGTGGATGTACAACCTTCCCCCCTGGTTGTGCATGAAGAGGAAGTACATTCACATGAGTATGCTAATTGAAGGACCAAAACAACCAGGGAACGACATCAATCTGTATCTGGGGCAGCTGAAAGAGGAGCTAGACACGCTGTGGAAAACGCCAGCCAATACGTGGGACGCCGCAGAGAAAGAATATTTCCCTATGAGAGTCGCACTGCTCACGACGGTGCACGACTATCTCGGTTACGGATATGTCGCGGGGCAGGTGGTCCACGGATTTTCTAGAGACACAACGTATCACCAGCTAGATAGAGATCCCGGGTCTTCGAAAACTGTGTTCATGGGACATCGAAGGTGGCTTCGCGATGATGACTCATGGAGGAAACGCAAGGATCTCTTCGATGGTGAAACCGAAACCCGAAGACGCCCGCGTATGAGGAGCGGCGAGGAAATAGACGAGCTGTTGAAAAATTGGAAAGATTGCCCACTGCCGGGAAAGAAGCAAAAGGCGCCAGAGCCGGGAAAGAAGCGAAAGGCGCAAGAGCCGCTGCTGAAGGTATGGAAAACGAGGTCTGTTTTCTGGGACTTGCCGTATTGGAAGATCCACCGTGTGCCTCACAGCCTTGATGTCATGCATATCACGAAGAACGTGTGCGAGAGTCTGCTTGGTACCCTGCTCAACATGCCAGAGAGGACCAAAGATGGGCCGAAAGCAAGGGCAGACTTGAAATCAATGGGCATCAGGGAGGAGCTTCACGCTAATGATGATGATGATGAGGCGAAGCAGGACAAAAGTCGTCGCAAAGGCAAAAAGGCCAGGAAGACCGGAAATGACTTCCCTCCTGCGTGCTTCACTCTAAGTCAGGAGGAGATCGATCAGTTTTCACCTGCCTCGTAGGAGTAAAACTTCCTTACGGTTATGCGGGGAAGATAAGCAGATACCTAGACTCAGCGAAGCAGAAGTTCAGCGGGATGAAGTCTCACGACTGTCACGTGCTGATGACGCAGATACTTCCAGTTGCAATCCGTGGGATCATGGACGCGCACGTCCGTGAAACGCTATTTGGCCTATGCAACTTTTTCGATGTCATCTCTCGGAAGTCGGTTAGCGTGAGGCAACTCAGAAGGCTACAGGAAGAGATCGTGGTGATACTATGCGAGCTTGAGATGTACTTCCCGCCCGCATTCTTCGACGTTATGCTGCATCTGCTGGTCCATATCGTGGAGGATATCATCCAACTCGGGCCGACGTTCCTGCTAAGCATGATGCCGTTCGAAAGGATGAATGGTGTCATCAAAGGATACGTTCGCAACATGTCACGTCCAGAGGGAAGCATAGCCAGGGGCTTTCTGACCGAAGAGTGCATCTCCTACTGCACGAATTATCTAGGCATCGAGAACCCCGTTGGTCTGCCCGTCAACAGGCACCTCGGCAGGCTCGCTGGATGGGGTCACCATGAGGGTCGCCGCGAAATGCATGTCGACTTCGAGGGTCGACTCGCCGACTTTGAAAGAGCAAACCTAGTCGCGCTACAACACATAGACGTGGTCGATGCTTGGGTGGTAGAGCACAAAACCTTTATTGAGAAGACGTACAATGACCGAGGCCAAAAGAGGACGGACGGAGATATAATCAAAAAGAGCACAAGTCATGTTTCACGCGTTGGTTCAAGGAGAAGCTTTTGTCGTACCCTTTACATGAGGATTCTTCCGCGGAAGAACAACTCATATTCGCCTTGTCACAGGGCGCCGAGCACAACCTGATGACGTATGAGGCGTACGAAATCAACGGCTACACATTCTACACCGAGGGAAAGGACATGAAGAGCGATGGTTATCAGAACTCCGGGGTAACGATGGAATTCTACACCGGTAACGACAAGGACAGATACTACGGAAGGATCGAGGAGATCTGGGAGCTGAGCTACGCTGGAGAGAAGGTCCCGATGTTCCGTGTCAGATGGGCCAAGAGCGTCCTAAAAGAAGACCGGTATTTCACCACCATGGTTATACCCGAAGCCAAATCCAAGACCGCGGGAGCAAACGTCATCGCGAAAAATGAGCCATGGGTACTGGCTTCCCAAGTGGACCAATGCTTCTTCATTACCGACCCGTCAAAGCCCAGTCGTGTTGTCGTGAGGAGAGGCAAAAGGAAGATCATCGGAATGGATGGAGTCGCCAATGAGCAAGACTTCGACAAGTACGGCGACCCAAAGATGGAACATGACGACGACGATGAAGTACCAGCATACACCACAAGAAGAAGCAGGACCACCCTACCTAAAGGACGTCCGTTCAAGAGAAGAACTCCATTTACGAAAAATAAGGGCAAGAAGATTGTGAACAGATAGCTAGCTAAGATCGATTGTATTTAGATTGTAGCCTTCATTTCTCGATTGTATTTGGACATATTGAAATGATATTTCTTCTGTTTTAGTGTCCTCATGAATATTTATTTATGTTTATTATGGTATTGAATTTCTAAGTCACAAAAAGTATTGAATTTGTTAATATTTTTTGAACTCATGAATATTTTTAAATTTCATGAATATTTTTTCAAATTTGATGATATTTTTTCATATTCAATATGAAAAAATATTGAATATTCATGAGGACACTCGATCTCGATCGCCCTCCATCTCGATCGCTATCCCCCCTCGCCAGATCCCCCTCGCCGCCGAGCACCCCCACCCTCCCCCGCTCCACCGCCGCCGCCGACCCCCCGCTCCACCGCCGCCGAGCACCCACCGCACCCTCCCCCGCTCCACCGCCGCCGCCGACCCCCCGCACCCTCCCCGCTCCACCGCCGCCGCCGACCACCCGCACCCTCCCCGCTCCACCGCCGCCGACGACCCCCCGCACCCTCCCTTGTCTCCTCGCTCGGTTCCCCCTCCCTCCCCCCCCGAGCGCCATTGCTATACAAAAAAAAAGATTACTAATGGCGGTGCGCCATTGCTATTCAAAAAAAAAAGATTACTAATGGCGCACCTCTCTGGGCTGCGCCATTGCTATACAAAAAAAAGATTTCTAATGGCGCACCGCATGTGGATGCGCCATTGCTATAATTTTTTTTTCTAATGGCGCACCGCTCGGGGGTGCGCCATTGCTAACCCTTCCCCCCCCACTAAAATCCCCAGTCCTTTCTATCTTCCCCATCTCTCTCACCCGCCCACAGCTGCCCCGACCCGTATTGCGCCGCCGCCGCCCCCGCGGCCCCGCCGCCTCCCCCGCTCCGACCCTCGCGCTCCGTAGTCTTAAGTCTTCACCGGCGGCGACGATCCCGTCCGCCCCCACCATCTCCGTCCCGTTCGAGGTGAGGCCCTCGCTTACCCCTTTCGAGCCCCAGTCTTCTTCCAGCGACCCTCGCCGGCGCGTCCCCCAGCTATCTGATCTCAACTTTCTGAACCTGACAGAGCTGATTCGTGCAGGTGCCGGCTCACCCCGCCCGGCCGCCCGGTCCTCCCCGGCGCAAGGCCCCTGCTGCGGCGAGCCGCCTCCACCAGGTAACGCATTATGCAGCTCGTTCGTTCTAGCAAGATGTCGATTCGAGCCCTCTAGCCAACTGTTCAGTTTCGGCCTTAAAACTAGTGACGGAGTTGATTCCATCGCCTACCAGAGTCAAAATAACCTAGTGTCCACTGAACGATTGGCGTGTCTAGGCGATTAATTTACTTCTATACACATAAAGATATCTTCATCTGTTAAAAAAATTATGTTGTGTTGTACTAACCACAGAGTGAATAGAGTTAAAAGTTGTCTGTTTCTGCATCAGTAAAGTTACCACAGAGGCATGGTACAGTACTTCACACAAGGTGAAGAGAAGGAGATGAATGTGTTCGTTTTATATGCTATCAAAGTAGGGGAACAACAAAGTTAGCTAATTAGTTAGTGACACTAGTAGGTTCTCATACCTAGTCATATCCTATGTTTGATATGATAGCCTTAGCTGTGGTGTCTTGTGAAGCGTCAGCTGGAAGTTGGTTACCCAGCATTTGTGTGGGCTTATCACACTGAACTTTCAGTAATCAAGGCAAGATATGGTCATGAAATTGTCAAGCTCTTGTACTCTTGTTCCTTGAGTTATATTGTTTAAGCTGAGACTGCTTTGTGCAACTTCCTTTGCTTGGCGGAATGTTTCCTGTTGTGTTATTATCAAATAGCTACTGGGAACAAGTAGTGTGTGTGTACTGATCCAAGCTCAATTTTGTTGGAACATAAGCTATTTCACATGCACGTTCTATTTTTACTTCTGAAACCAAAATGCAGTTACAGTTAAACTACTACTGTAACCAGGTATGCCCCCTGAAAGTTTCGCTATCTTGTAGTACTGAACCTTCAGCTTTGAATAAATCTGGGCAAATGCCTTTTATCTAAAAAAAGGATTCAAACAAACTACTACTATTAATATCATAGCGAAGAAGTTTCAGTAGCCAAGACATGAAGCGGAGAGTATTCATATAAAAAAATTTAGAGTAGATGGAGCTTCTTTCTTTTAATTCAAACAAACTACTACTATTGATTGTTGTGGTTGCTCAACAAGTTATCTCTCATTTAGACTAGATGGAGCTTCTTTCTTTTTCATCTCATTTAATAAGTGGCTAATCATTTGCTATCACTTGGCAAAAATGAAAAGAAAGGAAAGAACCGTTGTTTGTAGGCAATGTGATGTGATTTCAATGTGATGTTGACAGTAGTTAATTAAACCTGCTGCTGCTGTTATGTCTGTATTCACTGCTCCTGCTGCTGTACTTGTGATGATGCTACTTGTGATTTTCTGAAATGACCCATTGGCGACTTCATTACTCGGGGATAATGATTTTGCAGGTACCCCGAGAGGCCCTTGAGTTTGCTGGAATGTCGATTAACTTCCGTTCCGGCAAATTCGGGTACTCCATATGTCCTATTTTTAGCAAAGGTCATGCTGAAATTTTGCGTGAATTTTAGCATGACTTTGCTAAAAATAGGACAAATGGGGTACTTGCGACTAATGCATGGGCCGGGGTATCTTAGTACTTAATTAATAGGATCCTCTTTGTTTATTTGCCTGCGTAATCTCACGATTGGAGCTGGGGGCGGCCACGTGTGAGCCATCCACTAGCCGTTGACCTCGCTCCTGTCCTGCCTGCCCACCTCCCCTACCTGGCCCTGACCGCCATTAAAGTAACCAATCAAGCTCCTCATCCACTGTGATCAGAAAGAAACTATGAAAATGACACAACAGAAGACAATACCCCCCGATCTAGTCTAAACACACTGGCTGGCTAGTAGTTAGTGTAGGTGTATATATACACATGAATCCACCTACATCCTGGAAATCCATTTAATCAGAGGAAGACGACGAAGAAGAAGAGGAGGAGGAGGAGGAGGAGGTGAGGTTGGTTAGCCAAGAGTCAAACCCTAAATGATAAAACCATGGCTTTTAGGGTGCCTCGGTGTCGATAAAAACCTAAATGATCAGTTTTCAGCCCTTGGATTAGTTTAGTATTTTTTCACACACTCAGACACCCTTGCTTGCCATGTGTGTGAGAGAGATAGTGAGAAGAGACAAGAAGAAGGGGGTTAGGAAGGGACTTGGACCTTAGCAACAACACACTAACAACAAATTCCTCGAGAATTAGGTTATTTGGTCAACTTAGAGATCTTGTTCCTTGACAATAACCAACTTTTTGACCAAACTTTTTTCCTATTTAGAGCGAAACATGGCCCACAACGATGAGGCCGGCGGTTCGGGCGGCAAGGCATTCTGGGAGCTGTCCCAGGAGATGGAGGAAGAACCTCACCGCTACGAGGACGCCGCGGAAGACACCGATCCTGACTACACAACCCCTAGTGGCGTCGGGGATGACACCACTGTTTGTGCCGCCGAGGATGCCACCACTGATGATGGCAGCGCACGCACAGATGGCAGCCAACCGAAGAGGCAACGGAAGGACCGGCGCCCGAACATGCTCAGCACCGTCAAGGAGGAATTTAGTGAAGTGAACTGCGACGGGGATCCAACGGCGCCCAAAGAATTAGTCAAGGGGTACTCGGTTCAGCTCGGGTGCATTCTCCGGAGCACCGTCTCGATCAACACCGAGAACCTAAGGCATAAGGACCAAGGGAATTTGCGCAACCTCCTCTTCACGAAGCTGCACGAACGATACAAGTTCCCCGCTGACTTTGCAAACACACGCCTCTCTGGGAATAAAGTGAACAGTGCCGCCCCCACGAAGATGAGCACGGCCCTGTCTACTTGGAGAAGCGCAGTGAAGAGAATGATTAAGAAAGGTGATAGTGATGAGAAGATCAAGGCGAAAAATCCTTCGATCAGCGAAGATGACTACAAGGAGTTCAAGATCAAGTGCGAGAGCAGCGCATCCGAGGAATCAAGTCAGTGGGGGAAAGAGATGCGGGACTTGAACTTAGGGGTCCACAAACTCGGTCCCGGCGGTTACAGAGTGGCGGAACCTATATGGGACAAGGAGGACGCGGAGCGTGCCGAGCAAGGCCTACCGCCCCGCTTCGAGAAATACCGTGAGAAGCACACCAGGAACTATGTCAGGGCCCGGTACAAGGAGGAGCCGGTAACAAAGGAGCTTACCACGGATCCGAAGACCAAGGCGCTTGAGCGTGTTCTGGTAAGGAATACACCCCCGCGTAATTAGCTCCATATGGTTGCATTCTAATTAATGAAGCCAAATTTCTAAATGGTTCACATTCCTTCTGCAGGAGACTGAAAGCAGTAGCGCGGGGTCGCCTCAGAGCTCCCCAGCTTCGGACAGCACTCTAAATAAGGCGTTGAACATAATGAAAAACAAGGATAAGCTCAGTAAGCCGTCGTCAGCTGGTCGTGTGGCCGGCAAAGGCTTGTCCACAAAATGGTCGTCATACTATAACGCTGGTGGGCGAAAGGAGAAAAAGACCAGCTCGGAAAGCCAGTCGCGCGAGGTTCAAGAACTCAAGGCACAAGTGGCGCGGATTCCGGAGATTGTCCAAGAGCAAGTGCAACAACAACTGGGAACGACGCTCACCGCCATTGTGCCTAGCTTGATTCAGGGGTTGCAGGCGTGGATTGCGGGCGGCAAACAGGGGCCGCCCCCGGTTCCCAGCTTCACGGCCAGCAACTCGCACAACGCGCAGGCGGTGCCATTGGTGTCTCCGGCGGAGGCGGTATTGGTGTCTCCGGCGCCGGCACGGGCATTGGAGCTTAATGCACCCGGGTGTACGCCGGCCGACACCTCAGCAGCAAGCGGCCCCTCCGTCGGTTGCACGCCCGCCGTTGGCGGTGCCTCGACATTAGCCGAGCTCGACGCCATCACGGTAACTAAGCCTCTCGGCCGATGACTTCATCTCCTTGCCTTTGACTGGGCATCCCTGACGCCCTACATGTTTTCGCAGGGCGCCGCCAACGTTCCATGCACTCTCCTGCACTTCGTGGCGGTGAGTTGATCGATGTCGCCAAGGGCAGAATCGTTCAACCGGGCAACCCCGTGTTCCACGGTAATCCGATGCCACCCACCGTGTATAGGGTTGAACTAGTTTGGGTGCTACCAGGCTGCGACGAGTTGTTACCTCCGATTTGACCCGTTGGGGCCGACGAAGATGATGTGATGACCCTCAGCGCCTGCGTAAGCTGGCCCCTGCTTTGGCCGAAGAGTCAGGTTCGTTTGGGGGCGGGGGACGCCACCCCACAGACAACACCGCCAGTCGTGCCGGCGCCAAGCCATGGCAAGACCACCGCAACGCTACCGGACATGCCGGACATCCCTATGGCACAGGATCCGGACATGCATATGGCACAGGATCCGGACGACGACGACAACGACGACGGTACATTTACCAACGTCGATAAGTACTTTGTCGAACATGGGTACGGTGACGAATTCTTCGGGCCTCCTTCTCAAGAACCCAAACCTGAAAAAGACGACCGCGATCTAGCTGGTACCGCGGAAAAACCCAATTGCAACAGGCGTCATCTGGCGTTCATTTCTCAGGAGACGCCTCCAGCTGCCGCCTTCATCGAGCCTCAGATAGCCGAGGTGCGGAATATTATCAGCCCCAACACACTCAAGAAGGCGGTCTCTGAGAAGAACTCGATCCCATTACAGGAGATGAGGAAGAAGGGACGGAAACGAAAGAATAACAAGGGCGGTGCGAGCCAGTTGGCACCGAGTACGATCCGTGCTCAGGACGGGCCACCTTCACCTAAGGATATCTCGAGGAGGGTGCATGTGGCGGGTAGGCCGATGCTACCGACTAATCTGCTCAATGCTGCAACCGGTGCTATGCGGAGTCTGCATGACAGTGTTCTTTCTTTGGAGAAGCGGCGTCTTTCCGAGAATGATGTGGCATACCCGGTTTTCGTGGCCAAGGTGCCAGAGGGCAAGGGCTTTGTGGATAGCGGCATCGGGGGTACGATCGTCCTGCGGTTTGATGACATCTTCGCTATGTTTAACCTTCATCCGCCGCACTACACCTTCGTTCGGCTATTTTCGCTGAGTATGGAGATGCAGATCATTAGAGACAAGACCCCGGACATCGTGATAGTCGACCCCTTCTACATGCGTGCCAAGATCTTGGGCAGCACTGGGGACCGGCAAGTCGCGAGTTCATACCTTGAAGGCGTCATTCTGGCAAAACCAGATAAGGATAACTTCCTCGTGCCTTAATTTCCCGAGTAAGTCATCCCCTCACCGCCCCGTAACATATGATTTCTTAGATTTCGATCGTTCTTTTTTTCTAACATTCCGTGTTTTGTGCAGTGACACACATTGCACACTCATCCTCTTAAGCCCGAAATATTCCATGGCCACGTATTTCGACCCGGACCGTCAGTCGAAGAAAGACTACACAAATATCAAGAAAGTTCTTGATGATGTTCTCCCCGGCTACGCCAGATCTGGAGGCACCTTTAGCAGGCCAGTTCATAGGTACGGCAAGCACATCTTCAGCCACAATACGACGTTCCCCTGCGTCAAGCAGCCGCCTGGCGGTCAGAAGGATGCCTACTACGCCCTCCATCACATGCGGGCGATCGTACGGGACCATAATCACCTTCTACTACCAAATAATCTCAAAGATTGGGCCGCACGCTTGTCGGCAATCCAGGACGCGAACATCAGACAAGAATTCTTTCGCATCCAGTCGGAGTTTGCGAAAATCATCCATCGAGATGTCCTTCATACCTCGGGGCAGTTCTATCTCAGACATCAACTGTCCAACAGTGAGATAGAAACAACGCTACAAATGCAGGCTGACAACGCCCGCGATTTCATGACCATCACGAAAGACGGCGGCTTCATCCACGCTCTGGTCCCTGAGTCGAGTCGAAAGTAGTGATGCTATGTAGTTCTGAAATGTCGATTGGCTCATGTTGTAATATTAAACTTTAATGAACTTGTATGTCTGTTTGGTTTGGACAGTCGTTCAACTTATATGTAATCGATGCTATTTATTAGTAGGACCAATCGTGCTATTAATGTGTTGCTTTTCTCTTCCGATCCTTTTGTTGCATACTTATATATTGCTTATGTATTGTCTGTGAATTGCTACTAACGTTTTGTTTGGCTAGTGCATAGAGATGCCATCGTATGTCGTGTACAAGGGTAAGGTTCTTGGAGTCTACGACTGGGAGTAGTGTCGGAGACAGGTTCACCATTTCAGCGGTAACAGTTACAAAGGGTACACCACTAGGGCGGAGGCGGAAGCTAGATACACGCGGTATCTAGCGGGAGAGAGGAGGGAGCGCAGGAGGAACCGGATGAAGACCAGTTTCATCGCGATGATGCTAATCGTGATGACCGCAGCTCTCTTCTATGTGATGGTAGTTTAGATGATCGATATCGACTTGTAATGTGAAGACAAACTCGCTACTCGCGGTTTCGAGACTTGTAATGTTCTAACTTTGTTCGGTCTTTTGAATTCGGAGACTAATATGATGAATTGTATTCGGAGACTAATCTTCTATTGTATTCGATAACTCTGTTGTTTATATGTTGTGCTGTCTATATTCTATGCAGTAATATGTTTTGTAACCTGTGCAAATATCAGAAAAGAAAAAAATCCCTAATATTCATACTAGTGGTGCACCACCCAGAACTTTAGTGGCGCATCATCAACAAGTGCGCCATTAGTAAGCCAGAGCACATGGTTAAATATGGCCCCTGGGAGGCATTCTAATGGCGCACCGTATGGTATACTAATGGCGCACTACATGGTGCGCCATTAGTATCTGGTATACTAATGGCGCACCTGTGGTGTGCCATTGGTAATAAAATCTAATGGCGTGGTGCTAGTGGCGCGCCTGTAGTGCGCCATTAGTAGGCAAAACAGGTGCGCCGCTAGCGAGCCTTTTCCTAGTAGTGTGCTGGAGTATATATATATATATATCCACTAAGGGTTTTAGTCCTTTAACTTTTTACGGATCGCTCTAGAGATGTCCTTATGACTTGTTTATTTCAGTTCTTCACAATGTGATGCTCTATATGTGCAACTATTTGCTGTGCAGTTCAATTTCATCAATAACAGTTTCAACAATACCACTATGAATTACGATATTTGGATGTTGTTAAGGATATTGCAGTTAACTTGCTTTTTTGTTTTTCAATTGTTGTTTAGCAATATGGATTGTACTGAATGACTAAATATGCAATCCCAGGCTACATAGCAACAAGGAAGAGTGTTACCTTAATGTTCTGATGATGTCTAGATACACATGTAATAAAATCTTATATAATGGGATGGATGGAATGTTGTACTACATCATTTTTCAATTATTTTTAGCTTCTAATATTAACTTGGTGCTTTTAGGTGCATATATCATTGCCAAAGACCCACACTTCGACCCTTTCTGCGTATGGGGCAATGGGATATTCATGAACCAGCATCAAGTGAGGAAACCGATAAAGATTGTTATTAAAATGAGTCAAAAGATGTCAAACGAACTATTTGTTTACACTTTATGCAAGACAACAATGAACTGCAGGATAGTAAGTAAGAACCCCGTAGCCTTCTTTTTACTGCCTGTAATGAGTTGTGTTAGATGACAATATCTGAATCTTTTTTCTTTTGCAGTGGATCCACAAGCAGTTTACTCAAGATTACCTCTCAAACTACATGATTGGTGGCCGGCCATCACAAGGGGTTGGACTAGAGTCGTGCATGCCTTCTGTATCCAGGAGAGCAAAATAGGGCCATTCCGTTAGACCTTGTTCAGCAACTGGAATGTCTGTCGCCTCTTTCTTTACAATCTATAATAGTACAAGTATAGAACCCTCGTACATCATTCTTTATTTGGTGCTTATGTAATTTTTAAACATATGTACCTGTGAATCGAATAATGCATTGGTTGTTTTAACCTGATGGATATGAATAAAGCTATAGCCTACTTTCAAGTTTAAATTAGGTACAATTTTAAATAGCAGTAATTAAAGTAGGGCGAAATTACGTTGTGCAGGTCATTACGGCACACACGGTTGGTAAAACACAAACGTTTGCGATATACACCATAATCCGAGACAGTTCACTGAGAGGAAACGTGTGCAAGCATGCACACAGTTGCCGTTCGCAAAGCGTGTGTGATGTCAGACACTATGACATACGGTGCGGGAAAACTAAATGTGTGTGATTGTCTACCTATCATACACAGTTTATAATCATGAACTGTTTGTGATGTTCCAGGCATCGTAAATCTCCCATGCCTGGAATCTGCTTAAAATCTGCCTGGAAAGCTCCCGTGCCTACAATCTGCCTGGTTTTAGGCAGAACCACAAAAGTCCGACTGCGATGGCAATGCGAGCACAAACGAGTAGCAAGGATGAAGCGTTTGGGATATTCGAGATATCGGAAACGGTTATATAGGGACAACTGTATGCATCAAGGCTCCCTATCCCTGGGGTTTCTGGGTCGTGTGGGAAGGACCCCCCTATCGCCCACACTCACTTGGCGACGGTTCCAAATGCCGCCGCGGAAAGGGGTAAAAAACCGTTTGTTTAGGACCGACACGCACCAGTGTAAGGGTGTGATGCAACTTCATGTTTTCAAGGAGGGTCGCAACTGCATGTTTTAAGAAGTGGTCGAAGTTGCATGTTTTCAAAGTGTGTCGCAACTGCATGCTTCCAAGGGTGTGATGCAACTTCATGTTTCGAAGGAGGTCACAATTGAATGTTTTCAAGGCGTGTCGCAACTGCATGTTTTCAAGGGGATCGCAACTCCATGTCTTAAGGGCGTGACACAATTCACGATTTCAAGGGGGTCGCAACTGCATGTTTTCAAGAGCGGTCGCAACTGCAAGTTTTTGAACGGGGTCGCAACCGCATGTATCAAGGTGTGTCGCAACTGCATGTTTTCAAGGTGGGTCTCCACTATATGTATTAAGGGCCTGATGCAACTTCATGCTTTTAAGGGGGTTGCAACTGCATGTTTTCAAAAGGGATCGCAACTGTTTTCAAAGGGATCGCAACTGCATGTTTTCAAGTAGATTAGAATTGCAGGCTTTTAAGGAGGTCGCAATTGCACGTTTTCAAATGGAGTCCGAACTGCATGGTTTCAAGTGGGCTTGCAACTGCATGTTTTCATGGAGAGTCGCAACTGTATGTTTCAAGGGAGTCACAACTAGAGGGGTGTGTGTGGGGGGGGGGCATGCTTACAAGGGAGGGGTGCAAATGCAAGTTTTTAAGTGGGGTCACAAGTGTATGTTATCAAAGGGGGTCGTAGCTGTATGTTATTTTCAGCCAACTGCGATGAATGTCTTTTTCAAAATAGAAAAACATTTTGTGACCGTTTTTAATCCCATGAATAATTGTTAAAAGTTGTCATTTTACAAACTGCAGAACAGTTGAATAATTCATTAATATTTTTTATGAATAAATTCATGAACATTTTCTAAACACTAGTCGTCAACCCGTGCATTCGCACGGGTTAGTTGATAAAATATTTCAAGTGCATCCTTTTTTTATTTTATTAAGATTATATAATGTTGTTGGAGTTTACATAATGAATATCAAACATAGTTGTATTACCACCAATGGTTACAAGCTCATTAGAATTTTGAGAAACCAAAGGTGGCGAAATCGGCGAAGTCATGCACTAGAAGTGCGAGCTTGATGTCAGCTTGTAGTCCATCACGGAACTTCTCCTGTCTGCGTGCATCAGTTGCAATGTCTTCTTCAGCATAGCGGGACAAGTCCAGAAACTCCCGCTAATAAGCTTCAACAGTTTTGTTGCCTTGGGTGAGGTTGCGAAACTCACGCTTCTTCCGGTCCATGACTCCCTGAGGAATGAAGCGGGCACGGAAAGCAGCTTGGAAGTCTGGCCAGGTGATGATTGTTCCAGCTGGCAGAGTACGCCTGTGGCTGTCCCACCATTGAGCTGCGGGTCCCTTCAAGAAGAAGGAAGCAAAATTGACATAGCTGGCAGGGGCTACGTCAGCAGACTCCATCTCATAGGTGATGTCACGGAGCCAGTCATCAGCATCCAGAGGCTGAGTTGAGCTGCGGTAGATGGTTGGGTTGAGGCGTATGAAATCTTGAAGAGTCACTTGAGCTGGCTGTTGGTTCAAATTGGGGCGAGGAAACTGAGCCATCATATTTTCCATGAATTGGCGGTTCAGTTCAAACTGTTGGATCATACCAGCCATGTACTCAGGTGGTGGTGGGGCATCGCCACCACGACCACGACCACCTGGTCTAACCATCCTGCTAATATATAACAGGGGTAGTTCAGCATTTAGAAAATTTGCAATGACAAGAATCATTCATGATGAAACATGCATAATGAAAGGAGCACGATAGCTACTACATAGTAGTCGGCATAGCTTACAAAAGGGGTCATGCATAGAGTTCAGTACACAGAGTTCAGTACATAGACTAAAACATCATAGGCGGCACACAGGCTCGCGGCGAATGCCTTTAACACTACAAACAAGCCTACATCAGTCCCAAGAGGTACTGTGGAGGTAATCGTAGCCCGACAGCTGGTAGTGAGGCAACGGATAGCCCTCGACGTCAGCAGACTGGGGGCCGCGTATACTCAAGTGTAGAGCCCGACGCTCAGGTGGCAGAAGAGGACCAAGTGCGGGAGAGTAGCCTCCCACCTCTGGCCAACCAACACCGTGGGGCATCACGGTCCTGGCTGGGTAGATCGCAGAACGCGGTACCTGTCCAGACCGGACAAAGGGGTGCAGCAGCGTCAGAGCACGGTAAAGGTGCTGACGGGTGGTGTACATCTCGTGGCGAAGAGCTCGGTTAGCTCGATCCAGCCCATCAGCATGCAGAACTAGGTGCTGATGGTAGAAGGGCTCTCGGGTGACAGTGGAGTAGGCAGCAGTATAGTATCCCTCTGCACCAACATCAGAGGCGATAGCAATGTGCCTGAAAGGGGAGGTGTCCAACTCCTGATACTCTCCACGAAGACGTGTCAGAGCAGCATAGGCTGCATCGTGGACAGTCATATCGATGGTCACACCAACACCATGTGCGGTGTGCAGCACAGTAGTGGAGTCGTACTCCCGAGAGTAGAGGTGGACGATGGCACGGTACTGCTCCTGGTTAAAGTCCTGGTACTCCTCGTAGACGGTGTACTCAGGGTGCCAGCGATAACCCAGATAGGTCATCATCTCAGCTAGCACCGCAGGTGATCCCGAGGCACCAATGGCCGTCGTGTGGCGCACGACCTGCCTCGAGGGTTCCATCTGAAAGCAAAGACGTTTCAAAGGAGTCAATTGACAGTGTGTGAATTGTTCAAAATACTATTCTAAGAAACAACTATGGCTTATCCATCTTTGGGGTGAATGTGGTCACGGGATCCTAGTGTTAGAGTTAGTAAATTCGTTTAACCCGAGTAGAAGAGAGTTCAGAGTCCCAGAGTAAAGGTCGAGGAGTAAAAGATCCTAGTACCACCCAATGGCGACGTGGGCCCGTAAGACACACAGCCATGTTAGTAAAAGTTTTTGTAATGTCTAGACTCGACTTCGGCCAAGGAGTGTGGAAGGGGGTTTCCTACAGGCAGTCGGCTCTGATACCAACTTGTGACGCCCCCGATTTGACCGTACACTAATCATGCACGCAAATGTGTACGACCAAGATCAGGGACTCACGGGAAGATATCACAACACAACTCTAAAACATAAATAAGTCATACAAGCATCATAATACAAGCCAGGGGCCTCGAGGGCTCGAATACAAGTGCTCGATCATAGACGAGTCAGCGGAAGCAACAATATCTGAGTACAGACATAAGTTAAACAAGTTTTGCCTTAAGAAGGCTAGCACAAAAGTAGCAACGATCGAAGAGGCAAGGCCTCCTGCCTGGGACCTCCTAACTACTCCTGGTCGTCGTCAGCGGCCTGCACGTAGTAGTAGGCACCTCCAGTACCGTGGGAGTCGTAGTCGACGGTGGCGTCTGGCTCCTGGACTCCAACATCTGGTTGCGACAATCAGATAGATAGGAAGGGGGAAAAGAGGGAGAGAAGCAACCGTGAGTACTCATCCAAAGTACTCGCAAGCAAGGAGCTACACTACATATGCATGGTTATATGTGTAAAGGGGCATATCAGTGGTCTGAACTGCAGAATGCCAGAATAAAAGGGGGATAGCTAGTCCTGTCGAAGACTACGCTTCTGGACATCTCCATCTTGCAGCATGTAGAAGAGAGTAGATTGAAGTCCTCCAAGTAGCATCGCATAGCATAATCCTACCCGGCAATCCCCTCCTCGTCGCCCTGTTAGAGAGCGATCACCGGGTTGTATCTGGCACTTGGAAGGGTGTATTTTATTCAGTATCCGGTTCTAGTTGTCATAAGCTCAAGGTACAACTCCGGGTCGTCCTTTTACCGAGGGACACGGCTATTCGAATAGATAAACTTCCCTGCAGGGGTGCACCACATAACCCAACACGCTCGATCCCAATTGGCCGGACACACTTTCCTGGGTCATGCCCGGCCTCGTAAGATCAACACGTCGCAGCCCCACCTAGGCTCAACAGAGAGGTCAGCACGCCGGTCTAAACCTATGCGCGCAGGGGTCTGGGCCCATCGCCCTAAGCACACCTGCACGTTGCGAACGCGGCCGCGAGCAGACCTAGCAACCCACACGATCACGGCGGTTACGTCAAAGCGGTCCAACACGGCGCGCGCCACTCAGTCGCTGACGTCACGAAGGCTTCGGCTGATACCACGACGCCGGGATACCCATAACTACTCCCGCGTAGATGGCTAGTGCGTATAGACCAAATGGCCAGACTCAGATCAAATACCAAGATCTCGTTAAGCGTGTTAAGTATCCGCGAACGCCGACCAGGGCCAGGCCCACCTCTTACCTAGGCGGTCTCAACCTGCCCTGTCGCTCCGCCACAAAGATCCACTTGCGGGTACTCCTACGAGCCGACCCGACTTTAGTCATCACATGTGTCATGTATATAGTATATAAGTATATACCCGCGATCACCGCCCAGGTGATCACGGCCCGATAGTGTAGCACAGCAGACGGACAAGAATGTAGGGCCACTGATGGAAATCCAGCATCCTATACTAAGCATGTAGGATTGCAGGTAAAGGTATCAACAGTAGTAGCAAGGATAGGCTATGCATCAGAATAGGATATCAAAAAGCAGTAACATGCTACACTACTCTAATGCAAGCAGTATAGAGGAGAGTAGGCGATATCTGGTGATCAAGGGGGGGGGGCTTGCCTGGTTGCTCTGGCAAGTAGGAGGGGTCGTCGACTCCGTAGTCGAACTGGGCAGCAGCAGTGTCGGTCTCGTAGTCTACCGGAGAGAAGAGGGGGAAGAAACAGTAAATACAATGCAAACATAAGCATGACGATGCGTGACATGACAGTGAGCGGTGCTAGGGGTGTCCTAACGCGACAGTAGGTGGTACCGGTGAAGGGGGGGGGAACATCCGGGAGGTATTCCCGATGTTTCACGTTTTCGGACAGACGGACCGGAGGGGGAAAGTTGCTAGTTCGATAGGTTAGGGAGGTGTGGTGGACGAACGGACTGCGTATTCGGATTCGTCTCGTCGTGCTGAGCAACTTTCATATAGAAAACATTTTCATCCGAGTTACGGTTTAAAAGATATGAATTTTCAAAGTTTATTTGAATTTCTGGAATTATTTAATTAACAGAAAAAGGGATATGACGTCAGCATGACGTAGGAGTGACGTCAGCGGTCAACAGTCCGGGTTGACTGGTCAAACTGACACGGGGGACCCACCTGTCATAGACAGTGGGTTAACAGAGGATTAAACTAATTAGTTTTTAGTTAATTATCTACTGGGCCCACCTGTCAGTGAGAGATTAATTAAACTAATTATTTTTATTTATAAAACATTTTCTTTTTTAATTTTTGCGGCGGGGCCCGCATGTTAGTGACTGGGCCTGCCCAGTCAGCAGTTGACTGGGTCAACCCAGTCAACTGGGGCCCGTGGGGGCCACTGGCAGTGACCCAGGGGGTGGCCCCAGGTGTGCCACGTCGGCGGCCGGCGCCGGAGCAACGCCGGCGACCGGACGCACGGCGGCGCGGCTCGGGAGGGGTACGGGTTTCACGTACAGGGGGTCTCCGGGGGCGTGGCTGGGCGCGTTCGACGCGGCTCGACGTCGCGCGTCCAACGGCGGTGGTCGGAGGGGCTGGAACGGCCGGAGACGAGCGCTACGAACTCGCCGGCGGCGAGGTGCTACGGGTGCCCGACGGAAGCTACGCTAGAGCACGCGAACGGCCGAACTAACTACCTAGGCGGGTGCGGCTCGGTGCGGTCGGGCTAGCGGGCCAACGCCCGTGACCATTTGGTCACCGGAGACACGCCGGCGGCGAGCTCCGCGGCGTGGCGTTCGGGCGCGCGCGGGGGAAGCAGCTACGGAGCGCGAGCGAGCTAACGGAGAGGGGGAGGAGGTAGAGGAGCTCACCGCGCGGCGCAAGAAAGGCCTGTGGGTGGCTTAGTAGCAGCAGGTCGTCGCCGGGGAAGAAGGGGGTCGCCGGCGTCCGAAGATGAAGGCGAGCTCGGGGAGGCCGATGCAGTGGCTCCGAGCTTCGACGGAGAGGCGGAGGGGGTGTAGTCGAGGGCGGCGACGTCGTACGACACGGCGAGGTGGCGAGTGGGGCACGGTGGCCGCGTGAACGAGGGGAACGGCGGCGAGCGCGTCGGGCATGGGGAAGAGGGGGGGGGGCGGCGCGGATCCGGGGGAGGGAAGGGGGAGGCGCGGGGGCCGAGAGGGAGAGCGGGGGTGAGTGGGAGAGAGGCCCGAGGAGGCGGGGGAGCTGGCGACCTTATCCCCTCCGGCGTCGGTGCCGGCGAGGGGGTCGGGCGGCAGCGCGCCCCGTTCCGACCCGGTCGGGGGAACAGGAAGGGGACGCGGGGGGGAAGGTGGGCTGGGCCGGGGTCGCGGCTGCGGCCCAGTTTGGGCCGGGGGGGCAGTGGGGGGGGGGGGGGAAGCGGGCCCTTTTCCCCTTTTTTTTTCTCTGCCTGGGTTCTGTTTTCTGTTTTCTCTTTATTTGCTTATTCCCTTTTCTGTTTTATTTCATTTAAAAGTATTTAGACATTTTATAAAAATGTGTTTTCTCCACCATAATTACCAGTGTATTATTTAGCACCCACTGAACATTTTTGTTTGAATTTTTGAAAACTTTTATTTTTCACTTTAATTATATTTGAAGTTTGAGCGAGTTTGAAAGGAAGGTGATTCAAATGTGATCAAGCCCTGTTTAGCAACATGATTAGCTTAATCACAGGGGGTTACTGTAGCATGATTCTCAGGGTGTTACAAATCTCCTCCACTACAAGAAATCTCGTCCCGAGATTTAGGAGGTAGAAGGAAACAGTGCGGGGTATTCTTCGCGCAGACGATCCTCTCGTTCCCAAGTGGCCTCATCTTCAGAATGGTGCGACCACTGGACTTTGAGAAACTTGATCGCCTTCTGACGTGTGCGGCGTTCAGCTTGGTCGAGAATGCGGACCGGATGCTCCTTATAGGAGAGGTCTTGCTGTAATTCGAGCACTTCATGATCCACAGCTCGGATTGGATCCTTGAAGCAACGGCGGAGCTGTGACACATGGAACACATCGTGAACCTGAGAAAGGTTCGGCGGTAGCTCCAGTTGGTATGCCACTTTTCCACGCCTTTCGAGAATAGTGAATGGGCCAATATAGCGAGGAGCTAGTTTGCCCTTGATCCCGAAGCGGTGAGCACCCTTCATAGGTGTGACTCGAAGATAAGCCTTTTCGCCAGGTTGATAGACCATGTCTTTATGATGACGGTCATACTGACTCTTCTGACGTGACTGAGCAGTCTTGAGATTCTCGCGAATAATGCGGACTTGTTCTTCGGCATCTTGGATAATATCCGGTCCGATGAGTGGACGTTCCCCAGTTTCTGACCAGTTCAGAGGGGTTCGGCACTTTCGTCCATATAACACTTCGAAGGGGGCCATCTTCAGACTAGCTTGATAGCTATTATTATAAGAGAACTCAGCATACGGGAGAGATTCCTCCCATTTCTTGCCGAAGGAAATAACGCAAGCTCGAAGCATGTCTTCGAGAACTTGGTTGACGCGTTCAACTTGTCCTTGCGATTGAGGATGAAACGCAGTACTGAATGACAGATGAGTTCCCATTGCTTCTTGGAAACTTGCCCAGAATCTTGAAGTGAATAAGCTGCCACGGTCTGAGCTGATAACCAATGGAATACCGTGGAGTGAAACAATCCTGGACATATAGAGCGTTGCCAACTGGCTAGCAGTGATCGTTTCTTTGACCGCCAGAAAATGTGCAACTTTAGCCGGTCAATGACCACAAGAATAGCATCATTACCTTTCTGCGATTTGGGAAATCCAGTGACGAAGTCCATCTCAACATGGTCCCATTTCCATTCAGGAATAGAGATAGGTTGCAGAGTTCCAGCAGGCCTTTGATGTTCTGCTTTGATACGACGGCAAACGTCACACTCAGCAACATAACGAGCAATGTCTTGCTTCATATTAGTCCACCAGAATCTCTGACGGATGTCTTGGTACATCTTTGTACTACCAGGATGGATACACAGAGGCGTATCATGAGCTTCTTTCATAACTTCCTGTGTCATATCCAGGTTTTTCTCTGTACAAGGCACCACTAGGCGGCCCTTGAAGTATAAGGTGCCATCTTCAGCAATGGTGAAGAATGAGGGCTTTCCTTCTGCGAGGTAGCGCTTAATCTTGTCGGCTTCAGAGTCATACCTCTGTAGCCTTTTGATGCTGTCCTCGAGATCTGGTTTAGCAACTAGGGTATTGAGGGAACCCTGGGTAACAACGTGGAGGTTCACCTTGCCAAATTTCTTAGGAGGGGGAGCGAGTGCACCCGGAGGAACAATATGGAGGTTCAGCTTCCTGAATTCTTCAACAAGTGAGGGCTGAACTTTATGAACCTGGAGGTGGTTGCAGTAAGACTTGCGGCTCAAGGCATCAGCCATTACATTAGCCTTGCCTGGCGTATAGGAAATACCCAAATCAAAGTCTGCGACAAGCTCCATCCATCTCTGCTGACGGAGGTTCAGGTCTGGCTGAGTAAACAGATACTTCTGACTTTGGTGGTCGGTGAAGATCTCGCAACGATTACCGAGAAGGTAATGTCGCCACTGCTTCAGCGCATGAATGACGGCAGCAAGTTCGAGGTCGTGAACGGGGTAGTTCTCTTCGTGAGGGCGCAATTGTCGAGAGGCATAAGCAATCACTCTGCGGTCTTGCATTAGGACACAGCCTAACCCTTGACGGGAAGCGTCGCAGTAAATGACGAAGTCCTTCTTAGTATCAGGTGGAGCTAGAACTGGGGCAGAAGTCAACTTGTCTTTGAGTGCCTGGAAACTTTCCTAACATTTGTCTGTCCATTGGAACTTGACACCCTTATGCAACAGGTTAGTCAGAGGCCTGGCGATCTTAGAGAAGTTCTCGACGAATCGACGGCAATAGCTGGCGAGACCGAGAAAACTTCTGACTTGCTTAACGTTCTTGGGAGGAGTCCAATCAAGAATAGCCTGAACTCGTTCAGGGTTGACGGCAATACCATCCTTAGAGATGACATGCCCAAGATAGGTTACTTCCGGTAGCCAGAATTCACATTTGGAGAACTTGGCATATAGTTGATGTTCTCGTAGCTTTTCCAGCACAAGTCGGAGATGTTCCGCATGTTCTTCTTCGTTCTTGGAAAATATCAGGATATCATCCAGATAAACCACGACGAACTTGTCGAGGTAATCCATGAATATGTAGTTCATCAGACGAGAGAAGGTGGCTGGAGCATTGGTTAAACCGAAAGACATGACGGTGTACTCGTATGAACCATAGCGAGTCACGAAGGCGGTCTTTGGGATATCCTCTTCGCGAACACGGATCTGGTGGTAGCCCAACCTCAAGTCGAGCTTAGAGAACACTGACGAACCCGCCAGTTGATCATACAGATCATTGATCCGAGGAAGAGGGTATTTATTCTGAATGGTAGCTTGGTTTATAGGACGGTAGTCTTGAACTAACCGGTTTGTCCCATCCTTCTTCTTGACAAAGAGAGAAGGTGCTCCCCAAGGAGAGCAACTTGGGCGAATGAATCCTTTGCGAAGAGACTTGTCGATTTCCTCCTTAAGCTCAAGGAGTTCATGCGGCGGCATTTTGTAGGGTCGCTTGGCTATAGGAGTGGTGCCTGGTTTCAAGTCGATGATGAATTCGACAGCTCTAGCAGGGGGAATCCCCGGAAGTTCTTCAGGGAAGACGTCGAGGAATTCACGCACGACGGGAATGTTTTCAATGCCCTCGAGTGGTGCAGCGTTCAATGCATTCAATGCATAGAGCCTTGCCTCGGCATTTTGCACCAGATGGGCTTGGTAAGTAACTATCTCATCTGAAGGGTGTAGCAGATGGACGGTCTTAGTGGTGCAAACGATTGAAGCAGTATGCGCTTTTAACCAATTCATTCACAGAATGAGATCAATGCTACAGGACTTCAGCACGATGGGAGAGACAAGAAATTCCAGTCCTTCAATTTCAACAGTAACATCGTGACTAACCATAGTGGTTTGACATTGGCCCGCAGGGGTGTGTACCACTAGCGGAGTGTTTATCTCTTCGTAATTAATGCCATGCAGGAATGCAAATTCTGCTGATATGAATGAATGGGATGCTCCTGTATCAAATAAAACGGATGCTGGTACTGAATTTACGAGGAGTGTACCCATCACAGTAGCAGGCTGGTCTTGAGCTTCGCTGAGATCAACGTGGTTGGCATGAGCGCGACCATGAGACTTAGCATTGTTGTTGCGGGGCTGGTTGTTACCACGGCCAGCTGCTGGAAGGGCCAGTTGATTCTGGTTCTGATAGCAGTTCCTGGCAAAGTGACCCGGTTGACCACACTTGAAGCACAGACCATTATCGGGAGTGGGAACAGGAGCCCCAGGTGGGGGAGCTGGTAGCTTTGACTGCTTAGATGGTGGAGGAGGCAGACGCGGTGCAGCATAAGATTTCCTGGGAGCAGGTGCATTTGGACGATACATGCTGTTCGGGATCCATATCTTACGCTTCTGTGAGGGTGAGCCCGAAGATGAGCCCGTGTCACGGTTGCGCCTCTGAGAGCTCTGGTATTCCTGCAGACCAGTCTCGACATTGATGGCCTTATTCACCAAGGTGGCGAAATCGGCGAAGTCATGCACTAGAAGTGCGAGCTTGATGTCAGCTTGTAGTCCATCACGGAACTTCTCCTGTCTGCGTGCATCAGTTGCAATGTCTTCTTCAGCATAGCGGGACAAGTCCAGAAACTCCCGCTGATAAGCTTCAACAGTTTTGTTGCCTTGGGTGAGGTTGCGGAACTCACGCTTCTTCCGGTCCATGACTCCCTGAGGAATGAAGCGGGCACGGAAAGCAGCTTGGAAGTCTGGCCAGGTGATGATTGTTCCAGCTGGCAGAGTACGCCTGTGGCTGTCCCACCATTGAGCTGCGGGTCCCTTCAAGAAGAAGGAAGCAAAATTGACATAGCTGGCAGGGGCTACATCAGCAGACTCCATCTCATAGGTGATGTCACGGAGCCAGTCATCAGCATCCAGAGGCTGAGTTGAGCTGCGGTAGATGGTTGGGTTGAGGCGTATGAAATCTTGAAGAGTCACTTGAGCTGGCTGTTGGTTCAAATTGGGGCGAGGAAACTGAGCCATCATATTTTCCATGAATTGGCGGTTCAGTTCAAACTGTTGGATCATACCAGCCATGTACTCAGGTGGTGGTGGGGCATCGCCACCACGACCACGACCACCTGGTCTAACCATCCTGCTAATATATAACAGGGGTAGTTCAGCATTTAGAAAATTTGCAATGACAAGAATCATTCATGATGAAACATGCATAATGAAAGGAGCACGATAGCTACTACATAGTAGTCGGCATAGCTTACAAAAGGGGTCATGCATAGAGTTCAGTACACAGAGTTCAGTACATAGACTAAAACATCATAGGCGGCACACAGGCTCGCGGCGAATGCCTTTAACACTACAAACAAGCCTACATCAGTCCCAAGAGGTACTGTGGAGGTAATCGTAGCCCGACAGCTGGTAGTGAGGCAACGGATAGCCCTCGACGTCAGCAGACTGGGGGCCGCGGATACTCAAGTGTAGAGCCCGACGCTCAGGTGGCAGAAGAGGACCAAGTGCGGGAGAGTAGCCTCCCACCTCTGGCCAACCAACACCGTGGGGCATCACGGTCCTGGCTGGGTAGATCGCAGAACGCGGTACCTGTCCAGACCGGACAAAGGGGTGCAGCAGCGTCAGAGCACGGTAAAGGTGCTGACGGGTGGTGTACATCTCGTGGCGAAGAGCTCGGTTAGCTCGATCCAGCCCATCAGCATGCAGAACTAGGTGCTGATGGTAGAAGGGCTCTCGGGTGACAGTGGAGTAGGCAGCAGTATAGTATCCCTCTGCACCAACATCAGAGGCGATAGCAATGTGCCTGAAAGGGGAGGTGTCCAACTCCTGATACTCTCCACGAAGACGTGTCAGAGCAGCATAGGCTGCATCGTGGACAGTCATATCGATGGTCACACCAACACCATGTGCGGTGTGCAGCACAGTAGTGGAGTCGTACTCCCGAGAGTAGAGGTGGACGATGGCACGGTACTGCTCCTGGTTAAAGTCCTGGTACTCCTCGTAGACGGTGTACTCAGGGTGCCAGCGATAACCCAGATAGGTCATCATCTCAGCTAGCACCGCAGGTGATCCCGAGGCACCAATGGCCGTCGTGTGGCGCACGACCTGCCTCGAGGGTTCCATCTGAAAGCAAAGACGTTTCAAAGGAGTCAATTGACAGTGTGTGAATTGTTCAAAATACTATTCTAAGAAACAACTATGGCTTATCCATCTTTGGGGTGAATGTGGTCACGGGATCCTAGTGTTAGAGTTAGTAAATTCGTTTAACCCGAGTAGAAGAGAGTTCAGAGTCCCAGAGTAAAGGTCGAGGAGTAAAAGATCCTAGTACCACCCAATGGCGACGTGGGCCCGTAAGACACACAGCCATGTTAGTAAAAGTTTTTGTAATGTCTAGACTCGACTTCGGCCAAGGAGTGTGGAAGGGGGTTTCCTACAGGCAGTCGGCTCTGATACCAACTTGTGACGCCCCCGATTTGACCGTACACTAATCATGCACGCAAATGTGTACGACCAAGATCAGGGACTCACGGGAAGATATCACAACACAACTCTAAAACATAAATAAGTCATACAAGCATCATAATACAAGCCAGGGGCCTCGAGGGCTCGAATACAAGTGCTCGATCATAGACGAGTCAGCGGAAGCAACAATATCTGAGTACAGACATAAGTTAAACAAGTTTTGCCTTAAGAAGGCTAGCACAAAAGTAGCAACGATCGAAGAGGCAAGGCCTCCTGCCTGGGACCTCCTAACTACACCTGGTCGTCGTCAGCGGCCTGCACGTAGTAGTAGGCACCTCCAGTGCCGTGGGAGTCGTAGTCGACGGTGGCGTCTGGCTCCTGGACTCCAACATCTGGTTGCGACAATCAGATAGATAGGAAGGGGGAAAAGAGGGAGAGAAGCAACCGTGAGTACTCATCCAAAGTACTCGCAAGCAAGGAGCTACACTACATATGCATGGTTATATGTGTAAAGGGGCATATCAGTGGTCTGAACTGCAGAATGCCAGAATAAAAGGGGGATAGCTAGTCCTGTCGAAGACTACGCTTCTGGACATCTCCATCTTGCAGCATGTAGAAGAGAGTAGATTGAAGTCCTCCAAGTAGCATCGCATAGCATAATCCTACCCGGCAATCCCCTCCTCGTCGCCCTGTTAGAGAGCGATCACCGGGTTGTATCTGGCACTTGGAAGGGTGTATTTTATTCAGTATCCGGTTCTAGTTGTCATAAGCTCAAGGTACAACTCCGGGTCGTCCTTTTACCGAGGGACACGGCTATTCGAATAGATAAACTTCCCTGCAGGGGTGCACCACATAACCCAACACGCTCGATCCCAATTGGCCGGACACACTTTCCTGGGTCATGCCCGGCCTCGTAAGATCAACACGTCGCAGCCCCACCTAGGCTCAACAGAGAGGTCAGCACGCCGGTCTAAACCTATGCGCGCAGGGGTCTGGGCCCATCGCCCTAAGCACACCTGCACGTTGCGAACGCGGCCGCGAGCAGACCTAGCAACCCACACGATCACGGCGGTTACGTCAAAGCGGTCCAACACGGCGCGCGCCACTCAGTCGCTGACGTCACGAAGGCTTCGGCTGATACCACGACGCCGGGATACCCATAACTACTCCCGCGTAGATGGCTAGTGCGTATAGACCAAATGGCCAGACTCAGATCAAATACCAAGATCTCGTTAAGCGTGTTAAGTATCCGCGAACGCCGACCAGGGCCAGGCCCACCTCTTACCTAGGCGGTCTCAACCTGCCCTGTCGCTCCGCCACAAAGATCCACTTGCGGGTACTCCTACGAGCCGACCCGACTTTAGTCATCACATGTGTCATGTATATAGTATATAAGTATATACCCGCGATCACCGCCCAGGTGATCACGGCCCGATAGTGTAGCACAGCAGACGGACAAGAATGTAGGGCCACTGATGGAAATCTAGCATCCTATACTCAGCATGTAGGATTGCAGGTAAAGGTATCAACAGTAGTAGCAAGGATAGGCTATGCATCAGAATAGGATATCAAAAAGCAGTAACATGCTACACTACTCTAATGCAAGCAGTATAGAGGAGAGTAGGCGATATCTGGTGATCAAGGGGGGGGGGGGCTTGCCTGGTTGCTCTGGCAAGTAGGAGGGGTCGTCGACTCCGTAGTCGAACTGGGCAGCAGCAGTGTCGGTCTCGTAGTCTACCGGAGAGAAGAGGGGGAAGAAACAGTAAATACAATGCAAACATAAGCATGACGATGCGTGACATGACAGTGAGCGGTGCTAGGGGTGTCCTAACGCGACAGTAGGTGGTACCGGTGAAGGGGGGGAACATCCGGGAGGTATTCCCGATGTTTCACGTTTTCGGACAGACGGACCGGAGGGGGAAAGTTGCTAGTTCGATAGGTTAGGGAGGTGTGGTGGACGAACGGACTGCGTATTCGGATTCGTCTCGTCGTGCTGAGCAACTTTCATATAGAAAACATTTTCAACCGAGTTACGGTTTAAAAGATATGAATTTTCAAAGTTTATTTGAATTTCTGGAATTATTTAATTAACAGAAAAAGGGATATGACGTCAGCATGACGTAGGAGTGACGTCAGCGGTCAACAGTCCGGGTTGACTGGTCAAACTGACACGGGGGACCCACCTGTCATAGACAGTGGGTTAACAAAGGATTAAACTAATTAGTTTTTAGTTAATTAACTACTGGGCCCACCAGTCAGTGAGAGATTAATTAAACTAATTATTTTTATTTATAAAACATTTTCTTTTTTAATTTTTGCGGCGGGGCCTGCATGTCAGTGACTGGGCCTGCCCAGTCAGCAGTTGACTGGGTCAACCCAGTCAACTGGGGCCCGTGGGGGCCACTGGCAGTGACCCAGGGGGTGGCCCCAGGTGTGCCACGTCGGCGGCCGGCGCCGGAGCAACGCCGGCGACCAGACGCACGGCGGCGCGGCTCGGGAGGGGTACGGGTTTCACGTACAGGGGGTCTCCGGGGGCGTGGCTGGGCGCGTTCGACGCGGCTCGACGTCGCGCGTCCAACGACGGTGGTCGGAGGGGCTGGAACGGCCGGAGACGAGCGCTACGAACTCGCTGGCGGCGAGGTGCTACGGGTGCCTGACGGAAGCTACGCTAGAGCGCGCGAACGGCTGAACTAACTACCTAGGCGGGTGCGGCTCGGTGCGGTCGGGCTAGCGGGCCAACGCCCGTGACCATTTGGTCACCGGAGACACGCCGGCGGCGAGCTCCGCGGCGTGGCGTTCGGGCGCGCGCGGGGGAAGCAGCTACGGAGCGCGAGCGAGCTAACGGAGAGGGGGAGGAGGTAGAGGAGCTCACCGCGCGGCGCAAGAAAGGCCCGTGGGTGGCTTAGTAGCAGCAGGTCGTCGCCGGGGAAGAAGGGGGTCGCCGGCGTCCGAAGATGAAGGCGAGCTCGGGGAGGCCGATGCAGTGGCTCCGAGCTTCGACGGAGAGGCGGAGGGGGTGTAGTCGAGGGCGGCGACGTCGTACGACACGGCGAGGTGGCGAGTGGGGCACGGTGGCCGCGTGAACGAGGGGAACGGCGGCGAGCGCGTTGGGCGTGGGGAAGAGGGGGGGGGGGCGGCGGCGCGGATCCGGGGGAGGGAAGGGGGAGGCGCGGGGGCCGAGAGGGAGAGCGGGGGTGAGTGGGAGAGAGGCCCGAGGAGGCGGGGGAGCTGGCGACCTTATCCCCTCCGGCGTCGGTGCCGGCGAGGGGGTCGGGCGGCAGCGCGCCCCGTTCCGACCCGGTCGGGGGAACAGGAAGGGGACGCGGGGGGGGGGGGGGGGGGGGAAGGTGGGCTGGGCCGGGGTCGCGGCTGCGGCCCAGTTTGGGCCGGGGGGGCAGTGGGGGGGGGGGAGCGGGCCCTTTTTCCCCTTTTTTTTTCTCTGCCTGGGTTCTGTTTTCTGTTTTCTCTTTATTTGCTTATTCCCTTTTCTGTTTTATTTCATTTAAAAGTATTTAGACATTTTATAAAAATGTGTTTTCTCCACCATAATTACCAGTGTATTATTTAGCACCCACTGAACATTTTTGTTTGAATTTTTGAAAACTTTTATTTTTCACTTTAATTATATTTGAAGTTTGAGCGAGTTTGAAAGGAAGGTGATTCAAATGTGATCAAGCCCTGTTTAGCAACATGATTAGCTTAATCACAGGGGGTTACTGTAGCATGATTCTCAGGGTGTTACAGCTTGCAACTGCATGTTTTCATGGAGTGTCGCAACTGTATGTTTCAAGGGAGTCACAACTAGAGGGGTGTGTGGGGGGGGGGGGGGGGGGCATGCTTACAAGGGAGGGGTGCAAATGCAAGTTTTTAAGTGGGGTCACAAGTGTATGTTATCAAAGGGGGTCGTAGCTGTATGTTATTTTCAGCCAACTGCGATGAATGTCTTTTTCAAAATAGAAAAACATTTTGTGACCGTTTTTAATCCCATGAATAATTGTTAAAAGTTGTCATTTTACAAACTGCAGAACAGTTGAATAATTCATTAATATTTTTTATGAATAAATTCATGAACATTTTCTAAACACTAGTCGTCAACCCGTGCATTCGCACGGGTTAGTTGATAAAATATTTCAAGTTCATCCTTTTTTATTTTATTAAGATTATATAATGTTGTTGGAGTTTACATAATGAATATCAAACATAGTTGTATTACCACCAATGGTTACAAGCTCATTAGAATTTTGAGAAATCAAAGTTGCATTTAAGAATAGTCTAAATTTAAATATACTAACAAAGGAATCAACCTACTACAAAAAGATTATTGCAGGTAAACATGCATTTTTATGTTCAATACCAAACTTCGGAAACACTAAATGTATTTGACTTATTAAATTGAACCTAGAAAAGCATTAAAATGCACGTGCGGTCTCTGAAAATTTAACTACGTCCTTGATTTTTTTCTCCATCGTAATATTCTCTCTAAATCTACAAATGCCAATCAAAGTGGGATGCAATGTCATAGATCTCCCTTGGACGACTAAAGTATCCAAATCGTTTTAATGGAGACATATACATTCAATAAGATTCTAGTTTGTTAGGGTAAGAGTCTATTAAAAAAAAGTACCGATATTGCATGGGAAAAGCCATTTCCTTTAGCTAGTTGAGGCCTCCTTAATTGAGATGTCATTTGGACATACAACCAATAACCAAATACTAAATAGTACTTTAATTTGGACTTAATAATAGACAAAGTGATTTGTGATATAAAAACGAAACAAAAACTACGAATGAATATAAAATTAATAATTTTAATATTTTCAGCAAGGAATAAATCAATTATACATATACAACTTTTTCTTAAATCCAAGAATCCATGGAAACCTTGAAGCAAACAATTGCAACAATATAAATCTTAGCCCTTTTTTATTGATGTTTTATTGTAAAGTAGCAGCGCATGAAGCATATATCGTAGCTGAGAAATATGAATATTGTATCCCTAAGGTAACAAAGTAATTCGTAAAAAAATGATTGGAGCTTAAGCCAAGGGCAGGCACCATTTGTTTGACATCAGAAATATGTTGCCTAGGTAAAGAAAATTAAGCATCGAATGAGTAATTGTACTGGAATGGTTCCAAAGCTTTGTACTATGTCTAGTATCTATGGATTCTATCCAACACAGTCTACATATAGACATCATGCTAATATTGAGGCTACTTGGTCTATCACGCTGGCTGTAACTAAAGTAGGCAAAAAGGGCATATAGGTTGATGGCTTCTAACATAAATATATACCTACGTATTGTACCCCGAAGTAAGATCAGCTTCACACCATTGATATCACTTATCAGTAGCATGAAAAATGGCCATTCCAGAAGATACAGGTATTAGTGTATCCATTGAAACACAATGGTTTTTATATGGAACAATCTACATGAAATATTTTCTAGCGCCTTATATTTTCCACCATAGCAGCGCTGCTCTCCAACAGGACATATATCTTCGTTCTGGTAATCTGCAACTAATTGAAGTTCTGGTTACCAATTTAGTACTCCCTCGATCCATATTAATTGTTACTGATTTGTACTAAATCAGCGAGATTTAATACGGATTGGATGGAGTAAATAACTTTAACTCCAAGGACAAAAATATCATTCTTTTTTACCTTAGGGATACAATATTCATATTTCTCAGCTGGATGCATCATTCCGAGTAGACAAAAAGGTACGACATTTCCATTTGCTTAGAAAGTACGTTCTGAAGGAAAGAGAAGTATGCCAACAATAAGTACTGTTTAACTTCTCTACAGATCATTTAATAAAATAGGGAAATAGATTTTTCACAGAAGCAAGCCATCCATCAAATAGCCTACATAACAAAAAAGATGCCAGCATGTTTCTTTGAAATTTATTAGACCATGTAAGAAAGGTAGGAGTTACCTCTAGAAAAGGGAGGCAATAGAGGATGGTATAAGATGTATTTTACAGTCGGAAGACATAAAAAAACATATTTAATTATGCAAAGAACTTTTAAGTATTTAACACTGAAGCAAAAGTTAATGTCAACATAACACAACGGATGTTTGGTACCTATAACATATACACCTATCTTTGTTGACTGCCCTATAAAATCTAAGAATTAATGTTTGGCAGTGTTGCTGTATAGGGTATTTGTCAAATAGGAAAAAATCATAATATGGATTTCATATTTATTTATTGTGATATATGAAAATTATGTGAAACAATGTACAATGCAGTCTAGCTAAATCTCATGTAACTTTGTTTCAAAACATCTGAAAGTAACTTCAGTACATAAACCTAAGAGCATATTACTGATGGCTCGATCAGTAGCATGATAAAGCAGAACTAATAGTGTGATCCAGCAGTTAGGTTCTTCGGATAACATACAATTTATACTGAATGTTTTGTGTACCCATTGAGACCTTTATTTAACAACAGAGCTGCAACATGAAGAAGGTATTGGGGGATAAAATCTTGAGAAATCTCGTGAGCAAACATACGCGGCATGTTGCTGTGGTGCAACGCTGTCGACGCCGCATGGCCTACCACCCAGGAGCGATGTTTACATGCACTGACGTCAAGTGTACATGAACGATACCCGCGAGCGTTGCGTCATAAGCTATCCGCGCTGTTGTGGAATCCTAAAATTTTGTGTATAACAATCCATAGCACCACACCCCATCCAGGCATATAGCTATATATATGTTTTACCTGCAGGCCAACAACGCACGTAAATTGAGCCCCGCACGATTGACAAACTGTACATAACCGATGCCGCGAGCACGACATCTTAAGTTGTCCGTGCTGTAGGGGAATTCTATCTTTTTTAGTATAAGCATCCATAGAACCATGCTCCATCCATGCATGCATATATCTATATAAGTTTCACCTGCAGGTCAACAATACATGTACATCGAGTCTGTTTGAAGCATATTTGCAGATGTTGGTGAACAACCAAGTAAGTAAGATAAATTAGTCTTGCTAAAAATATAAGATATGTTTGCTAGTCTGAACTACATAAATTATGAATAGAGGATCAAATTCGTCCTACATCCACAACTTTCAGCCAAAGTAAAAAACAGCAAACCTCGGGGCAGATTATGGTGGTTTTAGGACGTACAGAGGATGTTTAAGGGTCTGGAGATGCACGTGTGGAGAGACACCCGCCTACCCGCTTGGTTGTTGTACTTGGACAAACTGGATTTGAGGAACGGAACAGGGCAGAATTGCTGAGCATCAAGCCATCAACCAACATGGATTTTGTGCGCCAAATCATGGTGGATTGCAGTCTGTTCAAGCATGGATGATGAGGGGATTGAAAGCATGGCCTCTTGAGCAGCATCAGCCAACAGATTCCACCTTAGATGGGGCAGCGGGGATTCAAAGGAGCATGGATGATGAGGAGATTGAAAGCATGGCCGCTTCAGTAGCATCATCCAACATGGATTCCACCTTAGATGGGGCAGCGGGGATTCAAAGGTTGAAGAGGTTGGAAACAGACGCTGGTTGCATCATCTCCTGGATTTTTGTGCAGAAGTTTAGTGCCACGAGAAGATTGGAATATCTGACGGGAGGGATGAGCGATGCTAAGGTCCTTTAGACGCCGCCTCGGAGCCTCGGCTGGGCGAGGGAGTCTTCCTTGAATAGGCATGCGCGTGGGACAGCAGCGCTGGACTCTTTGACATTTTTTTAGAGGTAGGACTCTTTCACGTACCACATCCAATGGCTGGAATTAACATATATAGAGATTGGATGGACAATTAAGAGACCATTGATAGAAAAAAAATCTTGATAAAAAAAATCGAACAGGGTCAATCTCCACAAAAAAATCATACAGGGTCGATCTCTACCGTAATAACTTGGTCCCACAAGATGAACGGCCCGTAATTTCTAATTAACGTGGCAATTTCTAGGGAGTCTATATATATATATATATATATATATATATATATATATATATATATAGATTATGGTTAAAAAAGGGCACAATTTAAACATTTCATTTGAAAATGTGAAATTTTAAATTTTATATCATGCGCTTGTACAAGGTTGTAGTTGATTCCTTCCTTCTTCAGATAAATGCTTTGCTGCATGCTTTGCTTGAGCCACGTCATTGCGTTTCGATTCACTCGCGCTTTCCTATCTGTAGGCCGGCCTAATTACCCCTAGTTATTCTATTATTAATGAACGATATATGGTGATAATGATCAGATGATGGCCCATGGGAACAAGAAACAACTTTTGGTATGGCTTATGAATATAAATGGGCTGAAACAACAATATATGATGTCAGCTGATGTCAGATGAATAAGACCAAACAATGGGCACACCTATGTCTCGCATCAAGCGAGGCAGGAGCGAACCCCTCGCTGAAGGGAACAGTTAGTTGGGTCGGCCCACGCGTGCGGGAGACACCAGCCTGTTTTCCTTTTTTTCACATTTTCTGTTTTCGTTTGTTGCTTTCCATTTGTACCTTTTTATACTTTAAAATAGTCGAAATATATATATTACAAAAGCTCTTCAGAAAACATTTGAAAATGTTTAAAAAGTATTAAAAAAATGTTGAACAAGTATATAAGAATGTAGAACGAAAAACAAAAAGAAATAAAAATAAAAATAAAAAAGAATCAAAATAAATCAAAGAAAAAGGGAAATGAAAAAAATGAAGAAATAAGTGAAAAAACTGGGAGAAGAGAAAAACAGAATGAAAAAGTATATAAAAAGAAAAAGAAATGAAAACAAAAATGAAGAAACAAAGAGCAAAAAAGAATGAAAAAAATGGAGAAGAAAAAAGGAAAAGAAAAGAAAAACTCAAATAAAATACGGCTTGAATCGCCTCAAATACGACACGCACCTAACACTTATTACGAACGTGAGTTGGTCAGAGTGGTAGCAGCACCCGCGGTTAACCTTTGAGAGCCAGGATCAAACCATGGTTCTCCCTTTTCCTAACGGGAAAATTTTGTTTTTGTCACTCTAGGTTTTGCCCACTTTGCTTATGCCACTGTAGAATTTGACATATCACTTTTGCCACTCTTAGATTTTGACAACTATCACAATTGTCACAACGTGGCAAAAGTAAAATTATCAGAGTGTCAATTGTGATACATTGTCAAAATTTAAGAGTGGCAAAAGTGAAATGAAAAATTATTGCTTTTACCATGCAATGGCATTTGTGATGTATAGTCAAAATCTAGGAGTGGCAAAAGTGATATGTCAAATTCTAATGTGGCATAAGCAAAGTGGGCAAAAACTAGAGTGACAAAAATAAAGTTTTCCCTTTCATAATATGGCGCCCATTCTTATTGTTTTCGCAAACATGAGCTTGAAGGTGACGTCCTAGTTGTTCGAACCCTACGCTAGCCACCTCAACCCATGTGCTATTATACACTCTTTTCTTCTTATGTCTTTTTTTTTTCTTTTTATTCAGAAGGTTTTGCTCTATTTTTTATTTCTTTGTCTTTTGCTCATTTGAATGAACATTTTTTCAAAATCAAGGAATGTTTTTCGAATCAGTGAACTATTTTTCAAAATCGATGATCTTTTTGCAAATTCAATGATTTTCTTCGAATGTGATGAATTTTTTCGAATTTGATGTTTTTTTAATTTGATGATTTTTTTTGAATTCAATTAACTTTTTTGCAAAATCGATTGACTTTTTCAAATTCCATGAACTTTTTTCATATTTGTGAACTATTTCAAATGAATGAAACTTTTTTCAAGTTTGATGAGCTTATTTTCAAAATCGATGAGCTTTTTCAAAAATCGATGAACTTTTTTCCAATTGGACGAACATTTTGTTTCAAATTCAATAAAAGTTTTTCAAATTCAATCATTTTTTTCAAATCGATCAACTTTTTTGCAATTCGACGAATTTTTTTTAAATTCGATGAACTTTCCTTCAAACCACGGACATTTTTCAATTTTGTGTTATTTCTCAAATTCGTAAACTGCTTTCGAATTTACAATTTTTTTAAGATGTATCGAACTATTTATTAAAAATGAACTTCTTTTGAATTCGTGAACCTTTTCCATTTGGTGTACCTTTTTTTGAATACGTGAACTTTTTGCATGTTCGTACACTTCATTTGAAATTGTGAACATATTTTCAAATAATTGAAAAATCTAAGCGGTACAGTTAATGCGCAATAAATAGTGCGTCTACTATTTTGTTCTTAAACTATTCATGCTGTAAACAGTCCGTAATAATTAGTTAGTCGAGTGGTTAGTCTCCCTTTGAGGTATTTTTTTGTGCTACGCTTGTTCTTGGGCCGGCCCACCCAGACAAGGCTGTGAGCGCCAGTTGCGTTCCCCGGCGCATAGGAGGTCCCCCAGACTATATCTCATCTTGGTGAGTTCTAGGTACCCCCCAATAACATACTCCCTCCAGCGAGTAGTGATAGTACCTCACAAGAAAGAACACAAACGGCTCGAAAGCACACGATTTAAATAGTATTCAAAGTGTTTACAAGCTGAATAAGTCATGTGCTCTTTCTCCAGTTCCGAATTAAACTTGATTTGTGCATGTTTGTTCTGCACAAAGTGAACAGGTTTCAGCACGAGCTACTCTCTCCGCTTCTCCAACTTGGGAGTTCATTTTGTCAAAGGTTCGGGCCTTTGAGCGGTTTATTTTCATCAGAGTTCGCATTGAAGATTCCCTTGAAGAGGGAAGTTATCAATCATGTCAGATCATTTGCATGTGCAGGAGCCATGCAATATCCTGCAATGAATTCACACTGTCAGCCCAAGAACAGTGAACATATAGCAAGACCAAATCTTTTAGCATACCAACATTTAGAAAACATGATGGAAAAAAGAATTCCAGAAACATACTAGTACATGGTTATTTCTATTCAGCCCTTGCGCTTGTGCTGTGAAGCAATCATATATTTCCAGGATTTTGGTTCCCATAGTTTAGGCCCTGTACACGGAAAACGATGTCAGAATATCTTTATGAACATTAGCAGCATCAAAGTCATAAACTTACAGAGCTATACAACTAAATGATATTGGGGTAGCCATATCAGAATTCAGAAGAGTGATATTGGGACAACCATATTGAAAGAAAACCTCCCCTCTCGTCACTAAGACGCGAGAAAACTCTACTGACAAGCTTCTTGACATTGAAAATAAGATAAAACAGACATACCAACTGAGTTTCCCAGTTATAAATACAAGGAGAGTTGAACAAAACGGGCAAACTACAGGCTGCAAAGGTGTACGGTTGTGACACAATAGACAAGGCACTACTGCAGGATGCTGCTAACGTGACACTACGCTCAGAGACCCTTCGATGAAACTGTATGCGATGCAATAATCGCAAACAGTGGTGTAAAGAAACCCTCGAAAAAGGTGCAAAACGTTTGCGATGGAGGATGCATCAAACACGGTTCAGATTTTAGTTGCATGTGCGATGCAGGGCATACGGTTCAGTTCAATTAACTGTTTTCGATGAGGAGAAACAAAAGAAACGGGCAGCCAGATGAAGGTGTGTGCGATGTACAGCATACGGTTCACTCGGATGAACGGTTTGTAATTAGGCAACACAAAAGAAACGGTCAGCCAGATCAAGGTGTGTGCGATGTACAACATACAGTTCACTCGGATGAACTTTTTGTGATTAGGCAACACAAAAGAAACGGTCAGCCAGATTAAGGTGTGTGCGATATACGACATGCGGTTCACTCGGATGAACTGTTTGCGTTGAGACAAGAGAACAGAAACGGTTCAATATAAATAATACCATAAATATTGCAAGGTTCAAATTCAAAGATTACAACACCCAAATTCAAACATTGCAAGCTCCGTCATTTCTGAGAAGGGATCAGCCGCTGACAAGTCATGTATGGGTTTGACACAATGACTTCCAATTGCTTTGCCATATGCTCTTCAAATACGAAGTTTTGCATTTTTGTAGGCTCTTCCATTCCGCAGTACCTTCCGGCTCCTGATAATCATACCATTCATCTTTCCTAATTAAATGCGTATTCAACCTCAGTACCCTCAGCTCCTTTGCTCTGGCAAGAAAGAACCTAGCGAGTGTAATCTCCGGTAAGGTCCCTCGGTAGGAGTTCAAAGTAATATTTGAGAGATGCAGATCTAGGCATTCGATGTGATTGTCGTTATAAACATTATCCACCTCCGGGCCTATTATTATCTGCAAAAGAAGAACGTGTTAGTGCCTCCATGAAGTTTTGAACACTGCTACACGCCCATTTGGTTTGCAGGATTTGTAAAATGCACCAACGTGCCATCTTCGATCTGGCAGGATTAACATGGGCATTTGATTACAATCTAGAAACATGTAGCCTTCTTCACAAGAGGTTGGATTGGATGAAAAATTCCCTAAGAAAACTAATACATATGAATGCAAAGGAGAAATGCTTATGGACGATTGTAACCATATGAATGAAGCAACCAATATGGGGTGGGGTGTATGTCCTAAAATCCTCCAAAATTCCTTCAGAAATCGTAGTACATTGTCATTGTAAACTTGGGAAAAGGTGCAAAAAATTGAACTCCCTTATGGTTAACACTTAACAGGAAAGGAACATCACCTCGATATACAGCTTCTTCAGGCACGGAAAGCATCTCAGGCAACTGACAACTTGGTCCAGGTTGGGGCCGACAAATTCTAGTGCCAAGACCTTCACTATGCCCAGAGTCTGTGTGAAGCTTCGCCGGATGAGAGACAAACATACATCTTCAAAACTAGAAATAACGTTGATATCAAGAAGGAGAGGTATAAGGCGACTGTTTTACCTGAAAGTTGTAGTATTTGACAGACGAGTAGCCCACCGCTTTCAATTTTGGCATAGAAATGACATTGATTCTTGTTGGACCTTGTTGATCAACTACAAGTAATCTCTCAAGTGAAGGTGTGTCCTGGATGACCATATTGTGGTCCACCTTTTGCGATCTCTCGTTGCAGCACCAGCAACACACATAAATAGTCCGGAGAGTCCTGGAGGTGATGTGCAAGGTACTCGACCAATTCATCGCGTGAAGACGAAGGAATTCGAGTGCAGTACAGCCGCAGAGCAGGCGCTCCATGTCATCCTTTGGGATGCGGACGGCGACGAGCTCGAGGTGCTTCAGTCGTAGTAGAAAAAGAGCGGGCACATCATTAAGGGGGGGGAGGGGGTGGAAATGGCAGTTCATGAACTTGGCGAGGCGCAACATGGGCACGAAGCGGAGCGCGGACGTTGGCAGCAAGCGCATATGCCCATCATTAAAACTGAGCTTCTCGAGCTGATCTATGGCGGGGGATCGGAACCACTCATCAAGCTTGGCTCGGTCCTTGCCATTGGAACGGAACTTGCCCGTGATAAGGCCTTTGATTGGGCCATGGTGACTGCTGAGGATCTGGGAGAACGCATCCAAGCTTTGGCGATAGCCATGGCAGAGCTTGTGGGCGTCGAGGAGGACGACAGGGGTAAGGAGCCATAGGGGGCGCCACCGCCGGGAAAGGGCGGCTGTCCTCGCCCGATATTTGATTGGGAGGAGGGATATGATGACTATCAACATATCATCAGGGAGGTTGTTGATGAAGTCTAGGCCTGCTAGAGTCGCTTGCGGTTCTTTCTCGACCCGCCTCTGCTTGTTGGCAGCCTCATTCTCCACCACGTCGGCGGCGACAGAAACCTCTATCTCCATATTCACGCCGTGCTCCGGTGCTTCAGCAGCCCCGGCGTCGCCACTCCCTCCGATGGGGCGCTTCGGTGGCAACCTCGTACACTGACGGCCTTGAGGACTCAGAGCGGCGTCGAGGATGCGGGTGGAGAGAGAGGATTGTGTGTGTGGCGAGGATGGGGGGGTGTGGCCGCTTGGCGGTGCCATTAATATAGACCAGTGGGAGCGAGGTGGGTGGCGGTCCAAGGCTGTCTCGCTTCCCGGTGAGAATGACTGCTTAATCTCTATGAATGAAATCTATGCTTAATTACTGAATTTTAGTTGCAAAAAAATAGAAAGTTCTATTGATTTTTAGCTGCATATTTTGACAAATCGCAGTGTCTCTTGGCTTAGCGCCGAAGTCTGGCTTTAATTTGCATACCGTAATCTGAACCGTTTGCGTTGAAGAGATGCACAGATCCTGCGTTGAACAACTTGTACGCTTCCCGGTGAGCCTGCGCATCGGACTGCGCGTAGCTGTCCACACGGCACCTCCTATAGCCATTAAAACAAAGACACGTCGCGTCACGTGAATGGTTAACGAAACGCACACGGTTTGAATTATACAAACATTTGAGATATTAAAGTGGCAGCTATTTTTTCAAAATGCCTTTGTTGGCTATCATTATTCGAGTGCGCCTTCTCTCAAAATGGACACGAAAAGTACCACAGCATGTCGGGTGCCATTCCATGATAGCATGCCAAGTTTCATGAATTTCAGACGAGTTTTAGATTTACTAGAATTTAAAAACAAAGTATCTCAATGTTTTGCCGGCAGTCAACGGTGCCCTGCTATTTGAAATTCATTCCCATTTCTTGCATGGGACCTAAGCATGCACCCAAGGACACAGATTTGATTTTTAACCAATTTATATGCACTGGAGCATGTGCATGTACTTCAAATTTGAATTATGCACATAAATGCATTGAAAACTCAGTTAATGCATCAAATGTCCAAACAAACCCCAAAAATCAGAAAAATTGACACAACACTCCTGTTGTTCTATGTTGACACGAGAAAAAATTTGAAAGCAATAAGAGGCAATGGAAATCGTTTCTTCCCCAAAGGTGGGACGTTCCCTATCAAAACCATCATGCTTGTTGTGAGAAGCTTATACCCAAACCTGCCCCAAATGGGACAAATTTTTTACCACGGCATGTTGATGCCGCTCCATAATACCACGCCAAGTTTCATGAATTTCAGACGAGTTTTGGATTTACTAGAATTTAAAAACCAGGTATCAACGTTTTGCCGGCAATCAACGGTGCCCTGGTGTTTGAAATTCATTCCCATTTCTTGCATGGGACCTAAGCATGCACCCAAGGACACAGATTTGATTTTCAACCAATTTATACGCACTAGAGCATGTGCATGTAGTTCAAATTTGAATTATGCACATAAATGCATTGAAAACTCAGTTAATGCATAAAAATGTCCAAACGAACCCCGAAAAATCACAAAAATTGACACAACACTCCTGTTGTTCTATGTTGACACGAGAAAAAAATTGAAAGCAATGACAGGCAATGGATATCGTTTCGTCCCCAAAGGTGGGACGTTCCCTATCGAAACCATCATGCTTGTTGTGAGAAGCTCTGGTTTGTGAGAAGCTTATACCCAAACCTGCCCCAAATGGGACAATTTTTTTACCACGGCATGTTGATGCCACTCCATGATACCATGCCAAATTTTATGAATTTCAGACGAGGTTTGGATTTACTAGAATTTAAAAACCAGGCATCTCAACGTTTTGTCGGGAATCAACAGTGCGTGTTTGAATTTCATTCCCATCTCTTGCATGGGACCTAGAAATTCACCCAAGGAGACACATTTGATTTTTCAACCAACTTTGGTGCACTGGAGCATGTGCTTGTAGTTCAAATTTGAATTATGCACATAAAATGCCTAGAAAACCCAGTTAATGTATAAAAAAGGCCAAACGAACCCCAAAAAATTCCAAGATTAAACACAACACTCCTGTTGTTCTATGTTGACACTAGAAAATTTTCGAAAGCAATAAGAGGCAATGGATATCGTTCCGTCCCCAAAGGTGGCACGTTCCCTACCGAAACCATGACGCTTGTTGTGAGAAGCTCTCGTTTGTGAGAAGATTATACCCAAACCTGTCCCCAAATGGGACAAATTTTTTACCACGGCATGTTGATGCCGCTCCATGATACCATGCCAAGTTTCATGAATTTCAGACGAGTTTATGATTTACTAGAATTTAAAAACCAGGTATCTCAACGTTTTGCCGGCAATCAACAGTGCCCTGGTGTTTGAAATTCATTCCCATTTCTTGCATGGGACCTAAGCATGCACCCAAGGACGCAGATTTGATTTTTCAACCAATTTATATGCACCGGAGCATGTGCATATAGTTTAATTTTGAATTGTGCACCTGAAATGGCTAGAAAACCAGTTTAATGTATAAAATGTCCAAACGAACCCTGAATAATTCCCATTATTTTACGACACACATATAGTTGCATGTTCACTGCAGATAAAAGGTCTAGCAATTCAAACAGCGTCCATTGCCGCTGTGACCCCATTATGTAATTCAAATTAAGTAGATCCCACACAGTTTATTATCACCAACCCTGTGAGATGTAGTACAAAATATCTTGAAGCACTGTCGGTGTATAGTACGCCTATGGCTTACACGAGAAGGTGTGTCGGCTACAGTCCACAGCCGGCATGTGATGTCTACTACACAATCTTCTTCTTGTAGATGTTGTTGGGCCTCCAAGTGCAGAGGTTTGTAGGAGAGTAGCAAATTTCTCTCAAGTGGATGACCTAAGGTTTATCAATCCGTGGGAGGCGTAGGATGAAGATGGTCTCTCTCAAACAACCCTACAACCAAATAACAAAGAGTCTCTTGTGTCCCCAACACACCCAATACAATGGTAAATTGTATAGGTGCACTAGTTCGGCGAAGAGATGGTGATACAAGTGCAATATGGATGGTAGATATAGGTTTTTGTAATCTGAAAATATAAAAACAGCAAGGTAACTAATGATAAAAGTGAGCATAAATAGTATTGCAATGCGTTGAAACAAGGCCTGCGGTTCATACTTTCACTAGTGCAACTTCTCTCAACAATAATAACATAATTGGATCATATAACTATCCCTCAACATGCAACAAAGAGTCACTCCAAAGTCACTAATAGCGGAGAACAAACGAAGAGATTATTGTAGGGTACGAAACCACCTCAAAGTTATTCTTTCTGATCGATCTATTCAAGTGTCCGTAGTAAAGTAACACGAAGCTATTCTTTCAGTTCGATCTATCCTAGAGTTCGTACTAGAATAACACCTTAAGACACAAATAAACCAAAACCGTGCCACCTAGATACTCCAATGTCACCACAAGTATCTACGGGTAGGATTATACGATATGCATCACACAATCTCAGATTCATCTATTCAAACCAACACAAAGTACTTCATTGAGTGCCCCAAAGTTTCTACCGGAGAGTCAAGACGAAAACGTGTGCCAACCCCTATGCATAAGTTCACAAGGTCACTGAACCCGCAAGTTGATCACCAAAACATACATCAAGTAGATCACGTGAATATCCCATTGTCACCACAGATAAGCACATGCAAGGCATACATCAAGTGTTCTCAAATCCTTAAAGACTCAATCTGATAAGATGACTTCAAAGGGAAAACTCAATCCATTACAAGAGAGTAGAGGGGGAGAAACATCATAATATCCAACTATAATAGCAAAGCTCGCGATACATCAAGACCATGCCAAATCAAGAACAAGAGAGAGAGAGAGAGAGAGAGAGGGAGAGGGAGAGGGAGAGAGAGATCAAACATATAGCTACTGGTACATACCCTCAGCCCCGAGGGTGAACTACTCCCTCCTCGTCATGGAGAGTGCCGAGATGATGAAGATGGCCACAGGTGAGGGATACCCCCTCCGGCAGGGTGCCGGAACAGGGTCTCGATTGGTTTTTGGGGGCTACAGAGGCTTGCGGCCGCGGAAATCCCGATCTAGGTTATGTTCTGGGAGTTTCTGTATTTATAGGAGAGGTTGGCTTCGAGAACAAGTCAGGGGGCCCCACAGGGAGTCCACGAGGCAGGGGGCGCGCCCCAGGGGGGTGGGTGCGCCCTCCACCCTCGTGGGGCCCACGAGACTCCCCTCCGGTAACTCTTCGTTCCAGTATTTTTTATATTTTCCAGAAAAAATCTCCGTTGATTTTTAGCGCATTCCGAGAACTTTTATTTCTGCACAAAAACAACACCACGGTAGTTCTGCTGAAAACAGCGTCAGTCCAGGTTAGTTCTAACCAAATCATGTAAAAATATTATAAACATGGCATGAATACATCAAAAAATATAGATACGTTGGAGACGTATCAGCGTGTCAAGCACACTGGCTCGCTCCCTAAACACTCCCGCCTCTGCATCCCTCGCAATCTCGAAAATATTACTGCCTCGTAATCTCAAAAATATCTACCACCTGGAAGGTTTTAATGTTTAATAGCACACGATTAGTATGTGCGGACCATGTGCGATGTCTGTTACTCTCGCTCTACTTCAGTCCCTTGATTCAAATTTTCAGTAGCCCCGGCATTTTACTCCAGCCTCTGAATCCCTCACAATCTCAAAAATATCTGCTCGCCCTTGATCCAAAATTTTAGTAGCCCCGCCTTGTTACTCCCGCCTAGTAAATTTTTCAGTTGCCGCAGTATTTCCTCAAACGCAACCTTGCCCCCCCTCCACACACACCCCAAAACCTCCGCTCACACAGATACACACAACCCTCGAAACCATTGGTAGCTCGCCGCCATCGCCGGCGCCTCCATCCTCAACCTCTCTGCCTGTGTGCCGGGGAGCTCGAGGAGCCAATGGCCAAAAAGAGGTTTATCGCGGCCTTTTCGTCCGACGCCGGTGAGGTGGCCACCAAGGTGTCTCCGTCGTCCTCCGCGGGCCCGATCCGCCGTCGCCGGCCCTCCGATCTGCCCGCCGCCACGCCACTACGCCGGTTCGAGGACTTCCCCGTCCTCCCTCGGACCCGGCAGCCGACGAGGTCCTACCTCGAGGTCCGGCAGCGGCGGTGGGGGACGTGGGTCGCCGAGATTACAGATCGAGAGACCCACACCCGCCAGTGGCTCGGTAGCTTCCACACGGCCGAGCTCGCGGCCATGGAGTACGACCGCTGGCAGGTCCGCTACCATGGCGCGGCAGCTAGGCTCAATTTCCCTTCGGCACACATCCGGTCGACCTCGTTCCGCCGGAGCCAGGGGTGGTGAGCTCGGCTATGGCGCGGGAGGACTGCAAGGCGTGGGAGCGCCTCGAGGCCGAGGCCGCCGGCGAGGCCTACATGCAAGAGCTCCGCCGGCAGGACCCGGAGCTCGTGGAGGCCGAGCGGGCGATCTTTGCCGGCGCGGAGGGCGGCGAGGTTATCGCGCTCTCCTCCGATGACGAGGTCGAAGGTGGCGAGGACGGCGGCGCGAAGGGCGGCGAGGTTATCGCGCTCTCCTCCGATGACGAGGTCGAAGGCGGCGGCGACGGTGGCGCAGAGGGCGTCGAGGTGGGCCCCGAGGACGAGGAGATCGACGTCGACGAGGGAAGGTGTGCCTTCCCAACGACCCCGACGATGGTACCGGCCCGGACCCGGCTCGCAGCACACCGTACATGACGAGGAAGGATTGGCTTGACCTCTACTGCTACCGAAAGTAGTTTAGCTTAGTTTAAATTTATGTTTTATGTTCGGTTATGCAAAACTATCTATGTTTATGTTTGAATGCATGCTACTTTCGGTTGAACCTGCTTTGAACTTGATGAAATTGAAGTTTACAACCTTAAGTTTAGGGGATCGACTAGAAAAGGCCAAAAATTGCTGGAGTATATATATATATCTACTAAGGGTTTTAGTCCTTTAACTTTTTAAGGATCGCCTAGAGATGTCCTTCTGACTTTTTTATTTCAGTTCTTCACAATGTGATGCTTTATATGTGCAACTATTTGCCGTGCAGTTCAATTTCATCAATAACAATTTCAACAATACCACTATGAATTACGATATTTGGTTGCTGTTAAGGATATTGCAGTTAACATGCCTTTTCGTTTTTTTAAGAATAACTAGTGTACTGTAGACCTGCACAATACCAGTTTGAATGACTACTTTCTTGTTTTTAAATATTATGCCTGATGCAGTTAACACACATTTTCACTTCTTGTTTTGCTTAACTAGCATGCTTAAGCTTGCACACTGAATCTATCATTTGTAGATTATGTGGTCTACCATGGATATATTTGGTTGATGTTTAGCCTGTTGTGCTTAACATGCCTTTATATGTACTCATCATGCATGACAATATTGAGAACAGTGTTGTTTTCCATCGAGGTTAGTTTCATCGCATTGCTTATACGTACTCACTGTTCAGGATATCGGTAGCTGGTACCATATAGCCTGGGGCTGATAAGGGATTAATCGTCGAATCGGACATTTCACTGAATATATCTGTAACCCATTTATCAATAAACTAGGGTCATATTTAACATATCTGAGGCTACATAGCAACATGCATTGTACTGAATGACTAAATATGCAATCTCAGGCTACATAGCAACAAGAAAGAGTGTTACCTTAATGTTCTGATGATGTCTAGATATACATGTAATAAAATCTTATATAATGGGATGGAGGGAGTGTTGTACTACATCATTTTCAATTGTTGTTTAGCTTATAATATTAACTTGGTGCTTTTAGGTACATATATCATTGCCAAAGATCCACACTTCGACCCTTTCTGCGTATGGGGCAATGAGATATTCATGAACCAGCATCAAGTGAGGAAACTGATAAAGATTGTTATTAAAATGAGTCAAAAGATGTCAATCGAACTATTTGTTTACACTTTATGCAAGACAACAATGAACAGCAGGATGGTAAGTAAGAACCCTGTAGCCTTCTTTTTACTGCCCGTAATGAGTTGTGTTAGATGGCAATATCTGAATCTTTTTTCTTTTGCAGTGGATCCAGAAGCAGTTTACTCAAGATTACCTCTCAAACTACATGATTGGTGGCCGGCCATCACAAGGGGTTGGACTAGAGTCCTGCATGCCTTCTGCATCCAGGAGAGCACAATAGGGCCGTTCCGCTTCACCTTTCAACAACCGGAATGTCTGTCGCCTCTTTCTTTACCATCTGTAATAGTACAAATATAGAACCCTGGTTCATCATTCTTTATTTGGTGCTTATGTAATTCTTAAACATATGTACCTGTGAATCGAATAATGCATTGGTTGTTTCAACCTAATGGATATGAATAAAACTATAACGTACTTTCAAGTTTAAATTAGGTATAATTTTAAATAGCAGCAATTAAATTAGGCTGAAATTACGTTGAGCAGGTCATTACGACACACACGGTTGGTAAAACACAAACGTTTGCGATATACACCATAATCCGAGACGGTTCACAGAGAGGAAACGTGTGCAAGTATGCACACAGTTGCCATTTGCAAAGCGTGAGTGATGTCAGACACAATCACATATGATGCGGGAAAAGTAAATGTGTGTGATTGTCTACCTATCGTACACGGTTTGTAATCATGAACTGTTTGTGATGTGCTAGGCATCGTAAAACTCCCGTGCCTGGAATCTGGCTGGATAGCTCCCGTGCCTGGAGTCTGCCTGGTTTTAGGTAAAACCACAAAACTCCGACTGCGATGACAATGCGAGCACAAACGAGTAGCAAGGATGAAGCGTTTGGGATATTCGAGATATCGGAAACGGTTATATAGGGACAACTGTACGCATCAAGGCTCCCTATCCCCGACGGTTTCTGGATCGTGTGGGAAGAACCCCCTATCGCCCATACTCACTTGGCGACGGTTTCAAATGCCGTCGCGGAAAAGGGTTAAAAACTATTTGTATAGCACCGAGGCGTACCAGTGAGGGGGAAACAGAGAAAGAAAAAAATGAAGTACGGGAAACTGAGAGGTACCTTCATTAGGATCGCTTGAACAAGCACGAGATATATCCTTGCGCTCAGGGCTATCAAGCCGTTGTTGGAGGCATTGATAAAGTGGCTTCATATTTATAGCTGGGCAGTATCTAACAGTGCTTCATATTTATAGATGCCAGATGTTTACATCCAGAAAGAAATAGTATTTCCAGTGATGGAAGGTCTCCCAAACAATCCAGCGACTCTAGCTCATTGCAATCCCAAATATACAATTCTAGGAGTGTATCCAACTGCTCTGGCACGAACCGAAGCTTCTTACAGCCAATTATACCTAAAGACTCGAGGCATGGCAAAGTATTAATTTTGGGTGAAGGTGACTGCTCTGGCATACTCGTGGATGCAAGGCCACTGCAATGTTCTGACGATGCTGCTGTATCAAAGTGTTGTAGACTCTTCAACTCCCTATCATCCTGCCCCAGTGTGGACACAATACTACCGTAGTTGGAAACCTGAATACTCGTGAGAGATGGGGGAAGAACGAAAATCTTTATCAAACACTCATAATATTTTATTATTAGATTTTTTAGATTTGGCAGGAGTTGATCCCTTCCTCGAGTACATCATGCTTTCACCTTGGTGGGGCATATTAGCTTACTTCAGTGATTGATGTAAAAAAACTTCAATGAAACCAAGCTTCGGAACTCTTCTTCAGGCCAGTAGACGAGCATATCACAAGATTTGATTATCAACTTCACAAGCTGACCAAATCATTTCCAGACCCCAAATGTTGGCTGCGATGGACTTGAGCAGAACAAAAAGCTGCAACCATGCAACCTTAGTTCCGAAAGAGATACTTCACGATCTTGATCAAGCTCCAGTGTTGGTTTTGCTTCTGTATCATTGACACACAGGGATAAATCAGACAAGCAAGACACATGCCTGGATCTGAATATTGATAAGCATAGTTGAGCCTTCTCTTCTGCTAGCTCTATAACTTTGAGTTTTGGTGCTTCAGGCAGAGTCATTAGCTTTGGGCAGTTTTCAATTTTAACATTCTTGAGTACAGGAAATGTTAAATATTCTCCTTTTGAGGCCACCCATCTCTCAAAATTTTCCAAATTTTCTAATGTGAGGTATTTCAATGTTGGAAATGTTGTAGATGAACTGTGGCTGCATAGGCTTTGCAGTTTGCTCAACCTTTTCAAGATAAGTACTTCAAGCGACTTATATTGACCAAACTGTGGAAATTCCTCACACATTGTGCAACCATCTAGGCAGAGCTCAGTCAAATGCTGCAGAAAATTAGGACTTGTCACCCATGTCGGGAAGCCAATACCTTCATAGGAGTTTATCTTTAGAAGCTCCAATGCAACATGAGGTTGAAGAGCATCAAGCACACTTCTGTGCTGGTCCAGTTCCCTATTGCTGTAATTGCTCCATTCAAGAGATAAACATGCGAGTTTCTCTTTATTTCCCAGGCTGCATGCTTTAGCATCTTCTTCAGTTACATACTGAAGACGAGATAGCATTAATTCCCAACCAAGATTTAAGTCCCGTAGTTCTCTAATAGTACTGCAGCCAGGACTAGACCCCATCAGTCTGTAGAGAATTGAGTTGCCTGAGGTCTGCAGGCATGCACTCTAGTGATTTGCATCCATTAGTGTAGAGGTGACGGAGATTCCTCATATACTTTATATCCATTGGAAGTCGACCAAGTTTCCAACATTAGGAAAGATTGAGAGTCTGGAGATTATACAATAAACTTATTGCCTTGGGAAGCTCTTCGATCCTCGAAATGCCTTAGATATCAAGATACCTCAGGTGCTGTAAGTGCCTTGGTCGAAGTGGATGTTTTCTCGGTCCACAAAATTCCAGTGCTCGCAGATGACTGTACTTCAACAAGTGTGGTGCTAAGCCAAGAGCGTATGTAGGACACAACTGTGTCTGGAGAGCTGGAGAGTGTATCTTCAGATAATCATCCAAAAGAGTTCCAATAAAACGATATGATGAGAATAAGTGGCGAGTGGGGCCTGCTGACAACAACTCCTTGTGAGTAGGCCTATCAACTATAGTAAGACAATCTTTTCCCATAACAGATAATACAATGTCATGCATAAGATCATGTATCTTGCATACTGTTCTAGAACGGAGTTGATAATTTTTTTCTTTGAGAGATTAGCTTGACATCTTGAAAAAACGACCTCCAAGTTAGCTCATCAAAAATTTCTCTCCCACCCTTTCAAGAAGTTCACCTTTCTTCAGTGGTATAAATCATGTGCCATCCATATCTAGAGTAATATTTCCACATCAATCTCATAATCTTTGGGAAATACTGCACGAAAAGCAAAGCACTGTTTCAAGTGTGATGGCAAGTCATCATAGCTGAGCTTGAGTACAGGTAAAGTGTCCTCATTGCAAGTATTGCTTCTGGTTAGTACGTACCTCCATTCTTTCATGCTAGTCTTTGTACTCAACATAGATCCAAAGGCTTTGGCAGCTAAAGGAGAGCCCACACATCTATCCAGAATCATTTCAACCACCTCACTTAGCTCAGGCTCAACAGCATTTGGTTTTTGCAAACAGAATGCTCTATTCTCAAGTATTTCCTTTAGAAATACTTTATGTAGCTTTCCGAGGTTATGGCTATCATCAATGCACATCTTCATAATGTGAGCCACTTTTGGTTTATGAGTGGTCGTCAGTATTGCACTCCCCTTGGCACCATGCTTCAAGCAGGTCTTGAGTTTTTCCCACTTATCAGCGTCTCCATCCATACATCATCCAACACAACAAGGCATCTCTTCTGACTTAATTCCTTTTGAAGGTTCTGCAATGCCTTTTCACGATCCATCTCATTGGTCTGAAAGATATTGCTTGCAATCTTAGCAACGTTAAAATCATCTGACACACAACACCACCTCTGGAGTTGGAAATACTCCTTAATTTCAGGGTCATTGTAGACAAGCTGCGCGAAGGTGGTCTTGCCCAACCCATTGATTCCAACAATGGGAAGGGAAATGAGACCCCTGTCCCTTGCTTGATCAACCAGTACATTCACTATCTTCTTCTCTCCGTTTCTAGATCTGCTGACAATATCCTTCTCAGAATCAATAATTATGGAATCTGTGTTGCGCCACTGCTTGGATGCTGGTGCTTTGCTCCATTGGTGTGAATCCAAAGGCATTCATCTCTGTGACAAGGACCTCAATGGTGTGCACAATCTTGCAGAGCTTCTTCCCCATCCTACAACGAAATACGATGGGGTTGTGGGCAGGGAAGAGACTCACGATATCAAAGCCAAGCTTCTTGTATTGCCCCTTCTTCTTGGCATCACGCCGCAGCACCTCGTACTTGAACTCATCGAAGACATTGTTCGCCTCATTGGCGACATTCTTGAGTGCCTCTAGCCAAGCACATACTCCGGGCCGGTAAGCCCCTTTCTCCTCGGCATCTTGGATGATGTCCAAGATGGCCGGCAGCTTGCGCTTCAGGATCTCACGCTGCTCCTTCATGCCGTCCATCACCTTGTACTGCTCCAGAAAGTAGCTGGACGCCTTGTCCTTGAGCATGAAGAGCAGCGGCCCGACCACAAGCTCCGCCATTGTTGCTCTCCGGGCTCGCAAGAACGCACGCACGGGCACGGGGACACTTAGAAACACAGGCGCTATGCTGGAGAGGAATGGGGTTCTGTGTAGACCTAGGCCAATTGGATGAAGAAGGTGGGGCAAGCATTTTTTGTTTAGAGAGAATGGGGCAAGCATCTCCGGCTGCTACGCCATCCGAAACCCCATCTGAATTCTGAACTGAAGAATGGCGTATGAACGGAAAAAGACAGGGCCCAGCCTAACACGCTAGCATAGCATCGGATGCCATCCTGGAACACACCGGCCCAGCCTAGCACCGCTTTCCTCCCGGGTCCGCCATGGATCTAGCGGCAGTTTCCTCCCGCGATTCTCCCCTTTCTCTCTCTTCACTTCAGGGTGGGGGAGAAGAGATGGGGCGAAGGGGCTGGAGCAGGAGGTAGTGGAGGGGGGCATCGCGACGGGGAAGGAGCTGGTTGTGGCAGAGGGGGTCGCCGGCGGGGAGGGAGCCTGATGTGGCAGAGGGGGTCGCCGGCAGGGAGGGAGCCGGATGCTGGAGGGGGGTCGTCGGCGGAGAGAATGCAGGGGGGCGGGGGGTTGTGGCGGAGCCTGCGCTGTGTGGAAGAGCAGTCGAGGGAGGCGAGAAGAAGGTGAGGAGGATGGAGCAGGGAATCATCGCCGGTGGCGGTTTGTGCGAGACTCAAGGGCGTGGGGGCGGCGGGTCGTGAGGATTTCGATTTGTTTTTGCCGGAGTCGATCTGCGGCTGCTGTTGCAGCAGCTACTCGTTGTTGCTTGTAGCATTTTTTTTGCGACTGCTTACTTGTACCATTTCAGAAAACTGAAGTCAACTTGTTTTAAACGTGATGGTTCTCGTTTGAAACTCCAAACCAGAATAACTCACAAGATTTTATCAATGGCGACCAACAATCATCCTATCATCTTTTGCCAGTTCTGCAAATACTGAAAGAATCGGTTCGTCGTCACCGGTGGCAAGATGGAACATATATTCGGAGAGGCAAATTTGCAACTTCATGTAGATCTATTAGCATTGAAATTTATGATATGAATATATTATGTAAGAGTCAGTATCGAATCTATTGTTAGTTGCTACTTTTAATTTGTTAGGTTCTTGGGTGCATTTTATACCAATTGTTTCCTATGTACAATGGTTTGTTTCCTTTTATTCTTGCTTATTGTTGTAAATTATGGCATCAGCATAGTTGACTCTTTGTTAACTAGTAGAGTTTAGAAAGATAGAGAGCCCATCGGCTAGAACTGCAAGCCACAGATGATGACCCAGAGGCAAATACAGAGCGCTATGGGAAAATCGATGTGCTTTAGGATTCAAAGCCCTATTCTCATGTGCAAAGAACACCTCAAAGGAACACTTTCCTCGTTTGTTGATCTCCAACATGTTGCATTTGCTGCAAGATACTCAACCCCCCCCCCCCCCCCCCCCTCCCACCACCACAACCGGCTTTCGTGTTCTTCACCACTGCTAGACAACGACCTCTAGCCACCATGTGTTATGTAGCCTGACATCTGTCACAAGAGGCATGGCTCTCGGCATGCCAAGGCTTCTATCATTACCTAGTAGTGCATGAAAAGGTCAACGTATTTCACGACCTCGCTTACGGGGCCCCCAGCATTCTTAATGTGTTGATAATGTTTAATGAGATTTCGTGGTTGACCAAAACTTTGTTGAACTCATTTTCACCCAGCTTTACCTAGATCATGAATGGCTTTAGATCCCTCTCCTAGCCAGCGCCTAGGAAGTCATCTCAAGGGATCCATACCCGGCGACATGCCATTCGTTGTCCAATGAAGACTATTACGTCTACTCCATGCACCAACATTGAGCCCAACCTTTGGCATGTCAAGCATGGTTACAATGGATGCATTAATGCACCTTGGAGATTTTAGTTCCTCAACCACCACAGTACACTTAAATGAAGAAAATAAAGAGGCAAACATGTGAAGTTTAGTGAAGGCGATAAATCTGCAACAAGGCGGAATCCAACTTGTGTATCGCAAGACTACATACGTTGGATGCGCTAGTGTGCCTTAGAGATGTTATTTTGTCGATGGCTAGGACTGCAATCGAAAGAAGAAAATTAAAGAAGCAGATACGAGAAGTTTGGTGAAGCAATGAAGTCTACACATACATGCTGACTATAAATAACTAGATTCCTCATGCAGCAGAAGCAATGCTCGAAACAACAATAGAGGTGTGTCATTGTGAGACAACCGTGTAGAATATGAATAAGTCTATGGAGAAAGCGAAAATTACCAACACACATAAGTGGCACTGGTAGTTCAATGGGGGTATATTTCAGAAATGGGATGCATTGGAAATTTGAGCTAGAGGTCAAAGCTTGGGACTCGTCATGATTCATTGCGGCGACAGGTCGAGCTTTGACAGGATGGCGGAGTTCGTCTCTGCGGTTGGTAGGCAGAGCTTTGGTGTAGCAGACGAACAAGGCGAGCGTTATTGAGGTTGTGGGCAAATCATCTCGTCTACCAGCTACATCATCGACATGTTTACGCTATTGTTTGCTCTAACAAATATCCAAGCCGGTGTCGGCATTCCAGCCACACATCGTGTAGTTGAGACTCTCCAGGAAGACGCGACACAGGCAGAATGCCGACCAAAACAAGTCTTTCAGTCGTCATTAGGGCGAGTAGTTTGCCAAATGAACCGAAGTACTATGATGCTAAATTTGTTGTCTCACTTTTTCCACAAGCAACAACAAAGCAGGTGCTTGTATACTATGCAATGCAATACATCGGATTCAACTCATGGGATGTGAACATTCCGAGTACAACGATGTCGCACATACTGTATATTCTAGATTTTGAATATTTGATTGATACATATTACATACACGTTGCATATACAAACATATCACCCGCTTGTGCATGCTTGGTTGCACAAACATTCAGTGGGATGTACGTCTCGTCAAGTGACTCGCCCATGCACGATTCTGGAGATGTCACGTGTGTTCTGGCTACTTAAGCACACCCTCCTCAACGGCAGGAGGGATGGTTGCTGCGAAGAGTTAGTTCACATTTAAATCCTGTCTACATGTTGATTTGCAATGAAGACAAACTTTACCGTGAACAATGGCCTAGAAGGAGAAACTAATGATGGAGGTGTAGTATATGTAGTATTTTCAGTTATAATCTAGATCATTGAGGCCGAGCACTGAAATAGAGGCGGACACGAGATCTAGCCTTCCCGTTCAAAGCATGTACAATTCCACTAAACTGGATGAGGAATTTCACATACCCCTATCTATTCAAGCATGTACACGAATTACATCACTTCAAGAGGGGCTCATTCAAAATCGTCCCTCCGAGGAACATGCTCCCTACAAATCCGATCTAGGGCTTCAAACCGGCGCTGCCTCTCTCCTCGCCGCCGCTGGTGCTCCATGGGACAAAGCCCAGGCAGGGGATGATGGCGGTGGCGTGGCCTTCCTCCACCGCGGCTCCAGGATGTAGTTGTTGTGGAGATCCGTGTGGGTGTCATGGACGTGTGCGTCGTCCGGCGTCAGTGTCGCAGAGGTGAGAGCCACTCCGCCGTCGATGGGTGTGCTGGATGACGTCACCCATGGGCGTGCTGGATGACGGAGGAGGTTGATCCTATGGTCTAGCCGGGGACGTGCACGAATTTGTTAGCAAAAGCTTGGACGTTCAGCCTCGGCCAGAACCGTGCCTGCGTTGGTTGACCTCGGCGCGGACATGGCGTTCTCGGTCATGGTTGGAGAGCGAGCAAGTGGAGGGGAAAGTGATGGATAGTAGATAGGATCGAACTAGTGTTATCGTGCTTGTCTCTTGGCGTAGAGCTGGGGATGAAGAAGGCGCTCGACGGCACGAAGCAGGAGCTGGAGCTCTCAAACGTGTCCTCTACCACTAGGCGCGAGGTTGAATACGAGGTTGTCCCTAGATGGGTTACACTGCACAGTGGTGGGCTGCTAGGTAAGTTTTCTTCTCTCTCTTTTATTTCCACCATTTCGTATTTGTTTGAGTCTATTTTGATTTTATTTTAGATCAAAACTTTGCAAAACCGTCTAAAAATTTTAACTCCGATGGGAGTACCTGGCCGGCCCACACACACACTTGAGCATCCTCCACACCGTATTGACGGATGGTGTTTAGTCCCACGTAGCCGCGCGAGAGGCTCGCCGACCATCTTAAATAGCAGTGTTGTTCAGATGCAGTAAACTACTTGAATTATAATATGGCCATCAATGCTTGCGTTGTGAAGGAGATTAATTGATTCTTGATCATCTCTTGCAGAAAGTAAGCATAGATGGCCTTACTATAATAAAAGTACTTTTTTACAAGTCACGTAATTTTCAGAATTTATATGACCAAACTAGAGGATACTACTATTATTTCTCATTTTTCATGTGCTAGATTAACCTCATTTAAAAAAACAAAGAAGGTGTCCAAATTTGGCACAACTATGGGTGTTAACATTGTGAGCAATGTTGCCATAGGAATTATAATTGTTTTTGCAAAAAGAAACTAAAATTTTCCATTTTTCAAGTGCCAGAAATGACTTTTTTGTGAAGTGCTTGAAAAAAGTTCAAAAATTGGGCCTTTCCATTTTTTATCTGAAATAGACCACATTGTCAGCCCACTGACGATGTTTCATGAATTTTAGAGTATTGTTGCTATATTTCATTGATTTACAGGATTTTCCGTGAATTATTAGAACTTGCTCAAATTTGAACTACAAGTGTGATGAAGTTTGATCCTGAAAATTGACAAGTGTCATTTTATGCTATAATGTTGGTGGTGTATGTGCTTGAGACAAACAAATTTGGAAGTCTAAACATTTGGTATGAATGGTCAACATTGCAAGTTTGACCCCCCTTTTAGAAAAAATGAAAAAGAAATGAAAAAACCCTCTAAAATTGAAATCCTTGTGCATGAAGCCCTCTCGTGTGAACTAGTAAGTAAGAAAATCACAAACTTGCAATACAATAAGTTAGAAAAGAATCTTTACAAAATGGTCTATCTAGTATGAATTTTCATGGATTTCAAGGCATATGCCCATGGCCATTGCCACATCCATGGCATTGTCCATGATAACATGTCCGTATTTGTCACAACTATGGGTGTTACCATTGTGAATAATGTTGCCATAGGAATTATATATTTTTGAATAAAAACTAAATTTTTCATTTTCCAAGTGTTAGAAATGACTTTTTTGTGAAGGAAGTGCTTGAAATAAGTTTGGAAATTGGGCCGTTCCATTTTTCGTCCAAAGAACCACATTGCCATCCCACTGACCAAGTTTAATGAATTTCGGAGAATTATTGCTATATTTCATAGATTTACTGGATTTCCAGTTAATTATCAGAACTTGCTCAAATTTGATGGTCCTGAAAATAAAAAAAAGAATCATTTTATGCTCTTATGTTGGTGGTGCATGCACTTGGGACAACCAACCTATTTGATATGAATGGTCAACATTGCAAGTTTGGCCCCATTTGGAAAGATCAAAGAAAATGAAAAATGCCTCAAAAATTGAAATCCTTGTGCATGAAGCCCTCTTGTGTGAACTAGTAAGTGAAAAAAATCATAAACATGCAATACCACAAGTTTAAAATAAAAACCTTCACAAAATGGTCAACATTGCAAGTTTGACCCTGTTTTAAGTATGATTTGTAGAAATAGATGAGTTGAGAAAGCATACTTCAGTGTTGTATGACTTCAACTTGTAGTACTCCCTTCGACCCTTTTTACTTTGCGTATTAGATTTGTGTCAAGTCAAACCATGCAATGTTTGACCAAATTTATATTAAAATATATCAACATCTACAATATTAGATATGTATTCTATGAAAATGCATTTCGTAATAAATCTAACAATATTGATTTGGCATTGTGAATGTTGATTCTTTTTCTACAAATTTGGTCAAAGTAGAGATACTTTGACTTCAGAAAAAATTTATATGTTGACTAAAAAGGATCGGAGGGATAACCACTAATAGAAACTCTAAAACACTTATGCTTCGGTACCCCCCCCCCCCCCCCCCCAAAACACAGGAATGGCTCAGATTAGCCCATACATTTTCATAAGAAAGGGCATGATGGTCATATTTAAGAAACCATTCGCCCGCCGTATACGTATACGTGGTACACCTGCGAGCTAGGCCGGCCCATCTATCTTTTCTTTCTGATTTTAACCTGCAAAAAACATTATGAGCGTGGCAGGATTCAATCCAGCGACTTGCTGGTTCAGAGGCAGACGCAATAGCCAACCAGCCAATGTCAGTTCATATGATTACATGCCTCTTTATCATTATTTTCTTCTTTCCTCTTTCCTCCTTTCTTTTTTCCTTTTTTCTTTTTTCTATTTTCCTTTTTCTCTGTTCTTGTTACTTTCTTTCTCATTTTTTCAAACACTTTTGTTCGGTTTTTATTTTTCTTTTTCCTTTTCCTTTTTTGTTTTGCAGTGCGCAATTCTTTTTCAATTTCGATTTTTTAAATCAATGAACTTTTTCATAAATTGTAAATATTGTTACAAAATTGGTGAACTTTTTTTATAATTCATGAAATTTTCCAATATCGATGAACTTTTTTCAAAATTGCTGAACTTGTTTTTCAAATTGATGATAATTTTTTTCGAAATTAATGATTTTTTCAAAGTTGATGATTTTTTTTTCAAAATAAATGGATTTTTCCAGAAATCGAGAAACTTTTCCTAAAATCGTTGAAGTTTTTTCAAATCCTTGATTTTTTTTTTCCAAAATTCCTATTTTTTTCTCAATTCATGGACGCTGATGAGTTAGAATGGAGCTGGGAGTGCTTAAATTCTAAGCAACTATCCCTCTTATATCAGCGGGCATGGTATCCCATTGAGCATCGTTGCCCTCATGTGCCTCTTAGGCCAGCCCACGTGTTCGCGGTTTTGAAAAGATTTCATTGATTTATAAAAAAATGTTCACAAATTTGAAAACAGTGACCACTAGAAATGGGACATAGCATATGACGAGTGCAAATGATGATTTAAGTATAATCCAAGTTGACTTGATCAAAGTTAATGTCTATCAAAGGCAAAACCTCTCCTGTCATTACTCATTAGTAAGACACGTGAAAACTCTGTTTGTTATGTGACTGCTAGAAGGAGGGTGCGAGAGGGTCGGCCGGGGGCCTTTTGACCCACGGCCGGCCAAGAGGGAAGGGATTTTCTTCTTAATTCTTATTTGATTAGATTGATACATCTCCTCCCCTTATATAGAGTGGTTTACTTGACTCCCCAGCAAGGCTTACTTGACTCCTAAGCAAGCGACCCTTATCTATAATTAACCCTAAGACTAACGGGCTATACCGCCAGCCCAGGCCCATTAGGCCCATTACGTACTCTAACACTAACACTACACCCCACCTGGACATGCAGCTTGTCCCCGAGCTACAACCTAACCAACTTATAACCATGACTCGGCGCAACACAAACCTAACACCTAAAAACAAGCCTTTTACATCTCGGCTTGTTTTATTACTCTCAACCTGAAATGGACAGGGATACTTTATTTTGGACCCTTGAACATAAAGTGGACACAATCCGCACGCCGGACGTGCACGTGTACAGCCACCTGGATCTCATGGACACCATCTGGACAAAAGGAATGCATGTGTATGGCTACCTGGAAGTGGTCGCAAGAGCGACCAGCAGAGGCGCCCTCGCGGTGGCCGGCGGCGGAATGCAGGGGTGCTACGCGGTGCGCTCCTGTCGGTGACACCATGCCTTCTCCCCGCCGGACGGCTGTTGGTCTGCACCGTACAAAGAAGAGTGGAGGGCTTTCGATGGAGAATGGCGACGAGGGGTGCGCCCCCCAACCGCCGATGTCGCAGACTTTGAGGTCGCTGCCCGTGGGGAAACAACATGCCCGCCGCCCGTGGGGAAAGCCGCATGCCCAAGATCCCCGACGTAGCGGACGAGATCGAGGTCCTTTGTGCAGTGAAGCGCAACTGGGAAGAGCAGCATCTGCAAAACACGCATCTCCCGCACACGCCGACGCGCTAGGAGGCCGCGCACAGCAGCCTGCACCCTCACCGCCGCCGACACGTGGCAGGTAGCGATCCAAGCCGGAAGCGGTGACGGCGACGGCGGGAACTTGATCTGCTGGATGGGGACGCCCTGGGACGGCGGCGGCGCTGATGGGAACGAGGTCGTCGCAGTCCCGTCATAGGGCATCCCATACTGGTACGAGATGACCGGCACCGTGGTCGCGTCCGAGGGCGGCGGCAGCGGGGGTAGCTGCTGTTGGTGTGGCGGCGGAGGAGGTGGCTGTTGGGGATGCGGCTGGGGCACATAGGGCCCGACGAGGAAGGCCCTGATGCCCGCCACGGCCTGCGGTAATTCCAGGATTGCGGCTGTCATCTGCTCCGGGGTGAGGATGAGGGCGGACGGCGCCGGGGCAGAGGATGCAATCGCCCCTGAGGACGCCAGCACGCCCAATGCCGGTGCGCCTGCTGTGTGGGGCAGCAGCGCCGATGAAGACGCTGGTGGCAACGAGTAGGTTTGCGGCGGCGGCGGGTGGGAAGAACTCGGTGGAGGGCTGGACATGATCGAATCCAGAAAAGTTGATACCAGATTGTTATGTGGCTGCTAGAAGGAGGGCGCGAGAGGGCTGGCCGGAGGCCTTTTTGCCCACGGCCGGCCAAGAGGGAAGGGATTTTCTTCTTAATTCTTGCTTGATTAGATTGATACATCTCCTCCCCTTACATAGAGTTGTTTACTTGACTCCCCGGCAAGGCTTACTTGACCCCTAAGCAAGCGACCCTTATCTCTAATTAACCATAAGACTAACGGGCTATACCGCCAGCCCGGGCCCATTAGGCCCATTGCGTACTCTAACACTAACACTATTCACATGCTTCTTGACTTTGAATTCAAAGAAAAATAGACACACCAAACAAAATGTGTTAACAAAAGCAAAAATAAAAGGCGAGTAGAATAACATTTTGACCTGCAGGCCAGAAGGTGTACATTTGTAACACAATAGAGAAGGGTAGATAAGAGAACTAAATGAAGAAAAGGAAACTAAAAGGTACCTTCATCAGGATAGCTCGAACAAGCATAAGATATATCCTTGTGCTCAAGGCTATCTAGTTGTTGTTGGAGACACGATGAATTGGCGTCATATTTATAGCTGGGCACACCCGCAAAAAATATATTTATAGCTGGGCAGTATTGAGGGATGAGAGGTACTGAAGGGCTGAATAATTCCTGAGACTACCTGGTACATATACCAGATGTTTGCATCTCTCAAGATGTAGTTTTTCCAGTAACGCCAGGCCTCGCAAGCAATACATGGACTCCATACCATCGCAACACCACATACAAAAAGTTAGGACTCCATCCAACTGGGCTGCCATGAAACGAAGCTTCTTACAACCATCTATTACTAAAGCCTCCAGACATGGCAAATGATTAATTCTGGGTGAAGGTGACTGCTCTGGCTAACTTCTTGATGCAAGATCACTGCACTGTTCTGATGGTGTTGCTGTACCGTAGTGTTGTACGCTCTCCAACTCTCTATCATCCTGCCCCAGTATGGACCGAAGAAGGTCACACCACCTAATTTCAATACCCATGAGAGAAGGGGGGGAGAACGAAAAGCTCTATCAAGCTTCCACATTGATATATCTTCAGATCTTCTAGGCTTGGTAGGAGTTGATCCCTCCCTTGAGTATCCTTTCAGCTTGGTGGGGCCTACTAGCTTGCTGCAACTATAAATGTATTAACTATTGAATGATACCAAGCTTCAAAACTCCAGGCCAGTAGATGAGCGTATCAAAACCGCCGATCACTAATTCCTCGAGCTGACCAAACTGTTTCCAGACCCCTACTGTTGGCTGCAATCGACTTGAGCGGAACAAAAAGCTGCAATCGAAAGATAGTAGTGTCGAAAGGAATACTTCAAGATCCTGATCAAGCTCCAGTTCTGGTGTTGATTCTGTATCACTCACAAACAACCACAAGTCAGACAAGCAACACACGTGCCTGGATTCAAATATTGATAAGGAAAGTTGAGCCTTAT